>NC_037689.1:34916034-35516034 GCF_003255815.1 Theropithecus gelada
TTTTTTTTTTTTTTTTTTTTTTGAGACGGAGTCTGGCTCTGTCGCCCGGGCTGGAGTGCAGTGGCCGGACCTCAGCTCACTGCAAGCTCCGCCTCCCGGGTTCACGCCATTCTCCTGCCTCAGCCTCCCGAGTAGCTGGGACTACAGGCGCCCGCCGCCTCGCCCGGCTAGTTTTTTGTATTTTTTAGTAGAGACGGGGTTTCACCGTGTTAGCCAGGATGGTCTCGATCTCCTGACCTCGTGATCCGCCCATCTCGGCCTCCCAAAGTGCTGGGATTACAGGCTTGAGCCACCGCGCCCGGCCTATTTTTTTCTTTTAATTTATATCAGGATATATTTTAGTATAAAGATAGTAGTTTTTTTTCTTTAAAATATGTTATTAAATTAATATTGTATCTTAAAATTGAAACTGCCTTAGAATTAGAGAAATACAATAGTTCTATAATATAAATTAGAAATAGAGGGTTTAATGAGTCAAATTTATGATACTTGGTAAGTATATCAGAATGTCTTCTAAAAGGATTTTATTGCTATTTTCTACAGTTTTGCTATCTTGAGATTTGACTTCTTTTGATTTTTAATAGTTTTAATAAATGCAAATCTTTTCTCATTATTATTTTAATTTAGCTATTCTACTCTTCATACGTGAAGGAGTTTGGGTATAAAAAGAACAAAAGGCAACATTTGAAGATATCTCAGAAACCATTCAAAAGGAAAAACCTTGATGATTAGTCAGTAATTTAGTAGGGAAAAAGTGAAAGGTACTGGCTCTTCCCTTTCCATGTTGTTATGTCTGTTACCCTGCCATGCAAAATTGGACGGATCCTGTACAGTGATTTATCTATAGAATTATAGGGTTTTTGAGCTAGATAAGCCCTTAAGGATCATCTGGTTGACTCCCACATTTTATATATGATTAAGTAAAAACCCAATGACATTCAAATTGTTCAAGATTTTATAGCTAGTAAGTGCCAGGACTGAAATTTGAAACCAAGGTTCCAGACCTTTCTACCAGGCACACTGCCTTTCTGGTGCAAATTCCATTTGAGAGCTAATGACATATCTACCAATCCTTGACATTTAGGCTGGACAGTATAAGATTTAAGTTTAGGATATTATTAATTCTTACTAAATAAAGTACTCAAGAAAGTGAATGATCTCAGATTTAAGATAATAGAACTAAACATGAAAAAAATTGCCTGTATCTAAATATGTTGCACAAATGTAGAAGTGTATATCCTACATTTCCTGTAACAGGCTTATACAATGAATTCTGAGTAAGGTGCTTTAAGTCTAGTAATTCAGATTGTAGGTGATTAAGCCCTCTGGAAAACTGAATAGCCATGATCTTAAATTTTTCTCACTGTAAATTTAGTCTCATTGCTTATTAAATATTGCTCACCTTTTCCAAACCAAATTAACATCCAAATTTTCCATCTAAAAGATGGCATATTTTATCCCATCATCTTTATTGCTGTTATTTCCAGGCATTCATAATTTTATAAAATGTTCCCACAACTGTTAACCCAAGTCACAGGCTTTATCAGTCTGGCCCTATTTAAATTGTTTCCCCAACAATTTCTAAGGTCCCAGGGTAATGCCTCAGAAATACTTAGGACTGGTCACCATCTTTTACACCTGCTTCTTTGTCTTCTGGACAGGAATGTTGACGGACACCACTCTCCTCCCCTGATGACAACTCTTGATGCATCCCTACTGTGACAAGGTTAGTCCCTCTCCAGATTTTCCATGTCTAAACTGTGGTGAAACCATACTCCTTAAAAAACATATCTTGAAGATTCCAGGAAAAGGAAATTGAAAACAGAAAATAACTTCCAACAGCCAAGAGAAGTAGATCTTTAGAGTTAACAAGTCCAAACCCAAAATATGAAACCCTGCCTAATTCCCAGCAGTCTATCCCGTGGCAGGGAGGCAGCTCAAAAGGAAACAGGTTAACTCCAGGCATCTCCTTATCTGGGAGTTCAGGTTCCATGCCCCCCAGCTTAAAGAAAGAAGTCCTCCAAATTCTCTCAAGCCTAAGCTGGGCTTTATTTTCCTGCCTGGAATTTTCCTCTTCCCAGATGTGGGGTGGTAGGAATCCTGTAGTCTAGCCACTCAACAATTGATCTGGGCTTCATAGCTTGAACAAAATAATCACAATCGAAGGCAGTATATTTTCCAAAGTCTGGCTTGCGCAGTCTTAAAATTACCTCATTGTAAGAAAAAACTGCTTTAGAGGGAAACTATGCATTGTCTAGCCCAGAGGACACCCACCCCTCTGGGTTATCTGATTCTAAAGGGGCTATTTTACAATGCTGTAAATTATTGATGACTGATATCAATGCAAAACACTTGTTTATAGACATCAAATTGTTTCCTGTCAAGTAGAGGGATAGAGGTTCAATTGACTTCTCTCTCCTGCTGTGAAAAAAGGCTCATTTTGTTTCAATTTGCGTATTCATTTCCGTATTTCACATCTATAACTGTGTCTGTTCTTTGTATTCTCCTTTGAACTGGCTGATACCTTAGCATTTTCCTTATTAATGAGTTAAATAAAATCTTTAATACGTGTTCGTATGTGTTGTATAGGAGAGTCACGATTTTACCATTAAAAAAATTATCTTTAACACCATGTATGAGACCCTGAAGTATGGTTAGTTTTTGCTACATCAAGTTTAGTTTAGTTCTTCATTACATTTTACCATCAGCATAAGGAAAAGAGGTGATCAAGTATGTGCCCCCCTGCACCATAATATTTGGAGTTTTGTGTGTGTGTGTGTGTGTATGTGTTTTTTTTTTTTTTTTTTTTTTTGAGACAGAGTCTCACTTTGTCACCCAGGCTGGAGTGCAGTGGTACCATCTTGGCTCACTGCAACGTCCGCATCCTGGGTTCAAGCAGTTCTCCTTCCTCAGCCTCCTGTGTAGCTGAAATTACAGGCGTGCGCCACCATGCCGAGCTAATTTTTGTATTTTTAGTAGACACAGGGCTTCACCATGTTGGCCAGGCTGGTCTTGAACTCCTGACCTCAAGTGATCCGCCCGCCTCAGCCTCCCAAAGTGCTGGGATTATAGACTTGAGCCACTGTGCCTGGCCCCACTATAATATTTGTATACACACAAAATACACATGCATGTACACACAGTTCCCCAAAATAAGCAGAGAACAGTCTAAAATCCACATGAAAGAAGAAAATACTCTAATGCAATAGAGGCACAGTTCTGGTGATCCATCAAGCAGAACATGTGCTATCTCAGCTTGAAGGGTCTGCATTGAGTTGCTTCCTCATATCCAGGAATTCTACAAGAATGTAGAATTTTCATCTGTATCAGGGTTTCTCAGGCTCAGCACAATTAACATTTTGGATCAGAAAATTCTTTGTTTTCGGAGCTGTCCTGTGCATTGTAGGATGTTTAACAGCATGTCTGGCCTCACTCCAGACGTTGCCACATGTCACTGGGGTCAAAAGTCCTTACCAGTTGAGAACCACTGATCTGTTTTATTAATGGTCCTCCAAGATAGCTCCTTCCAGAGTAAAGGGAGGATCTCCCTAAGGGTAAGTGAATTTATTTAACCAATACATATTAGCATGGATGGGTCTCAGTGATAATGTCGAGTGAACACAGCTAATTTACAGAATGCTTTCTGCAGCATGATACTATTTGTATAAATCTTAAAATCACAAAAACTTGTATATTGCTTATAGAAACATATATATGAAATAAAATCATAAAACCATCAACATAGAGAATACATATCAATTTAATGAGTATGGCTGCCTCTGAGAAAAGAGGGAAGGAATTAGATTAAGATTACAAAAGAATATTCAACTGTGTTTATAATGTTTTGCTTTTTTAAGAGATATAAAACAAGTACCACCCAATGTTGTCATTTTTTCATTCCAGCAAATGCATATATGAATATTATGTTACTCTACAAACTTTACCGTAAATTTGAAAGAAATCCATAATAAGATATGAAAAATGCAGCTTAAATTTCAAATAATGTTCTTCAAAGCTGTTGTCATTAATTTTCCAATCATCTACTGCTTTATATTATTCATACTGCTGCTTGCCTCCATGATTATAGGTAGCTGTGAACTGGCAGTGTTTCATAGAGCAATTTCCTGGCTCCAACTCTAATAGACAGCCATAGTATTAATGCTCTCACCCTGTATTTGTGGAGTGCTTTATCTTTTCCCAGTATTCTTACATCTGTCTTCTCTTTTTATACGCACAATTTCTCTCACCATCAGTCTTAGTGTCAGCTGTATTTGCCATGTATTAATAAATGTATTAAAAAGACTTCTACAAATGCTTTTTCTTTGGCAGCTACCTGAGTTTAGGTTACCCTAGATACCAACCCTGGGAGACTGGATTCTAGTGCAAGCAGTTTATTTAGGAGGTGATCCTACAGAGCTCTGGTAGGGGAAATGTGACAAGGAAGGAAAGAAGGCTAATAAACAGCACATCACAGAGCAGGTTACAGTTGAGGGCAATTGAAGCTCAGTCCTGCCCGTTTGTTTATACATTATGTGGTTTTTATATTATGGCAGTATTGAGTAGTGGTGACAGAGGCCTGAAAAGTCAGAAATAATTTGCTATATGGCCCTTTACAAGAAAAGTTCCTTGATCTCTTCTTTATACCATAAAACTGGAAGAAAAGTTGATATTTTCAAGCGTTTTGAGAGCTTCCAGTATGAGCACATGTGTAAGAAGGAAAATGTCAATTATTACTCATAAAAATTCCATTTTTATGAAGTGGGTTAGGGAAAAAATTGAATTAAGAAGAAAAGCCTTTTTCCATAAAAACAAACATTGGCAATTTGCGCTAAAAAATATATACAGATTCAAGAAGAAATTTGAGACAGTTACATCTCTACTGTGGAATGAATTGTAAACTTCTAGTTTAGACATAGAAAATAGTAATCATTTATTGTGTCAAATCCCAACTGATTAAAAATTATGGTGATAAAGGTCTAAGACTGTGTTTAGGCTTAGTGAAAGAGAGGGCCGTAATTGATAAGCAGTGTCTGAAGTGAGCACAGGAAGGGATAGTGGTGGTCAATATTGAATGCAAAAAATAAGCACAGCTATCTGCCACGAGATGGGAGGAGAAAAAACCAAGAGAGGAAAGGGGACAGTTAGGCTTCCTGCGATCTCAGAAACCTAACAAGGGCTGATAAAAGGCTATTTATACACCAAGCAGGAAAAAACCCTATTATTAACATCTTGCATTAGTGTGGTACATCTGTTAAAAATTAATGAACTAATATTGTACATTATTATTAAATAAAATCTGTAGTTTACCTTAAGGTTCACTCTTTGTGTTGTTCAGTTCTGTGGGTTTTGATAAATGCATAACATCATGCATCCACCATGATAGTATCATATGGAATAGCTTTGCCACACTAAAATTTTCCTGTACTTTACCTATTTATAGCTTTCTTTCCACCCACCCCCATCCCAATCCCCTGGCAACCACTGAACTTTTGACTGTCTCCATAATTTTGCCTTTTCCAGAATGTCATGTAGTTGGAATCATACAGTAGGTAGCCTTTTCAGACTGACTTTTTTTTCACTTAGGAATATGCTTTTAAGTTTCCTTTGTGTCTTTTTACATCTTAGTCGTTCTTTTTTTTTCCATCACTGAATAATATGCCATTATATGGATGTACTAAATTTTGTTTATTCACCTGTTGAAAGAAATGTTGTTGTTTCCAGTTTTGGGCAGTTAAACTATTTCTTTTTGTGTGTATTTTGGTAGCTTGTATCTTTCAGGGAATTTGTGTGTTTCATCTAAGTTATCAAATTTGTGGGCATAGAGTTATTTATAATATTCTTTATTATCCTTTTAATGTTTATGAGATCAGCAGTGATGTCCCCTCTTTCATTTCTGATATTAGTAATTTGTGTCTTTTTTTTGTCTTGATTAGCCAAGGTAGATGTTTATCAATTTTATTGATCTTTTCTAAGAAGCAGCTTTTGGTTTTGTTGATATTCTTTATTTTCCTGTTTTCAGTTTCATTGATTTGTACTATGGTTTCTGCTACTTCTTGCCTTCGGTTTATATTGCTCTTCTCTAGTTTCCTAAGGTGGAAACTTAGATTGCTGGTTAGATCTTTTTTCTTTTCTAATAATATGCATTCACGGCTACAAATTTCTCTCTAACCACTACTTTTGCTGCATCCAACAAGTTTTGATAAGTTGTATTTTCATTTTCATTTAGTTCAAAATATTTAAAATTTTTCTTGATACTTGACACATATATTTAGAAGTATGCTTAATATTCAAATATTTTGAAAATTTTCAGCTGTCTTTCTGTTATTGATTTCCAACTTAATTCCATTGTGATCTGAGAGCAAACTTTGTGTGATTCTTTTTTAAGTTTGTTAGGATGTTTTATGGCCCAGAATGCATGTTCTGAATGTTGGAAGCTGAATGTTCCATGTGAGCTTGAGAAGAATTTGTATTCTGCTTTGTTGGATGAAGTTTTCTAAATCTACAGATGTCAATTAGATCCAGTTAATTGATGGTGTTCTTCAGTTCAACGATGCCTTACTGATTTTCTGCCCACTATATCTGTCAATTAGTGATAGAGAAGTTTTGAAGTTTCCAACTATAATAATAGATTTGTCTATTTCTCCTTGAAGTTCTATCAGTTTTGCCTCACATATTTTGATGATTTGTTGTTAGGCACATACATGTTAAGGATTGCTGTGTCTTCTTGGAGAACTGGCCCCTGTATCATTGTATCATACCCTTCCTTATCCCTGATAATTTTCTGGTCTGCTTTGTCTGAAATTGGTATTGCTACTATAGCTTTCATTTGATTTGTGTTATCATGGTATATCTTTATCCCTTTTAATATAACTGTGTGTTTATATACATAGTGGGCTTTTTAAAATATAATAGAAATTATATAGTTGGGTCTTGTTTTTTCTATACACTCTTAACAAGTCTCTGCCTTTTAATTGGTGATTTAAGCTATTCACATTGAAAGTGAGTATTGATATAGTTGGATTAGTATCTACAATGCTTGTAACCATTTTCTATTTGTTGCACTTTTTCTTTGTTTCGTTTTTATCGCCCCCCCACCCCCATTTTCCTGCCTTCTCTGGTTTTAACTGAGCATTTTATATGACCCCATTTTCTCTCTTCTCTTAGCATATCAATGATACTTCTTTGAAAAAATGTTTTAGTGTTTGTCTTAGAGTTTGCAATATATATTTACAACTAATCTAAATACACTTTCAAATAATACCATAATGCTTCACAGGTAATGCAGATACCTTATAACAAAGCATTTCCAACTACTTTCTTCCATTCCTTGTACCATTGCTGTCATTCATTTCACTCATCCATAGCTATAACTACCCAATACATTGTTGCTATTACTCTTACTTTGAACAGTTATTTGTTAGATCAATTTAGAATTTGAAAAATGAAAGATCTTATTTTAACCTTGTTGATTCCCTGCTAATGTTCTTCCTTCCTTTCTTTCTTGCAGATCAGATCTGAATTTCTGACCTATATCAATTTCCTTCTCTCTGAGGAACTTATTTGAATATTTCTTGCAAGGCAAGTCTACTGGCAACAAATTACCTCAGTTTTTGTCTGAGAAAGTCTTTTTTTCCTCCTTCACTTTAGAGGGATAACTTCACTGGATGAAGAATTTTAAGCTTGTGTTTTTCTTTTATTTTCTTTCAACACTTTCAGTATTTCCCTTTATTCTCTTCTTGCTTGCATGGTCCCTGATGAGAAGTCTGATATAATTCTTATCCTTGTTGCTTTATAGGTAATGCTTCCCCCAACTCTCTCATTTCTTTCAAGATTTTCTCTTTGCTTTTGATTTTCTGCAGTTTGAATATGAAATGCCTAGATGTCGATTTTTTGGATCTGTCTTGCTTGGTGTTCTCTAATCTTCCTGGATCTGTGTTTTGATGTGTTTCAATAATTTCAGAAAATTCTGAGCTATTATTACTTCAAATATTTCTTCTGTTCTTCTTTTTCTTTTCCTTTTAGTATTCCCATTATGTATATATTACACCTTTTGTAATGATTACATAGTTCTTGGATATTTTGTTATTTTTCCCATTCTTTTTTTCTCTTTGCCTTCCAGTTTGGAAAGTTTCTGTTGACCTGTTGCCAAGCTCATTAATTCTTTCCCCAGACATTTCCAACCTGCTGATGAGCCTTTAAATACATTCTTCATTTCTGTCACAATGTTTTTTTATTTCTAGCATTTCCTTTTGATTCTTTCTTAGGGTTTTTCATCTCATGCTTACATTACCCACCTGTGCCTTCATGCTGTCTATTTTTTCCACTGGGGCTTCATATTAGTCTGTTCTCACACTGCTATCAAAGACATACCTGAGACTGGGTAATTTATAAAGGAAAGAGATTAATGGACTCACAGTTCCACGTGGCTGGGGAGGCCTCACAATCAAGGCAGGAGACAAAGGAAGACCAAAGGGACTTCTTACATGGCAGCAGGCAAGAGAGGAGCTTGTGCAGGGGAACTCCTCTTTATAAAACCATAAGATCTCGTGAGACTTATTCACTATCACAAGAACAGCATGAGAAAGGCCCGCCCCCATGATTCAGTTACCTCCCACTGGGTCCCTCCTATGACACATGGGAATTGTGGGAGCTACAATTCAAGATGAGATTTGGGTGGGGACACAGCCAAACCACATCAGGCTTGTTCTGTTTTGACTACCTGGAGTACTACAATTCAATTCTGGCATTAATGACCTAGAGTTAGTACCAAATTCCACAAGTTAATGGCTCAGTCCTCCACAAGACTGCTTCTTATTCCGGATGCCAGCCACAAGTGCAGTCCCCAGTCCCCAGGCTCCCTGCACTTCTGACTGATTATAAATTTGGGAGTTCCCATAACTACCTCAGTTTTGATAATTCGCTATGGCTCAGAATTCACTGAAAGCACACTATGTGTAAAACTCTACATGTAGAGTTTTATTATAAAGTGTACACTTAGGACAAGATCTGGAAGAACTCTGGATGCAAAATTTTCATACTCTCTTCCCAAAGAATCTGAATGTGTCATACTCCCCGTACATCAGTATGTTCACCAACCAGAAAACTCCACTGAGTTTCAGTTTCCACAGTTTTTATGTGGAATATGATTACATAGGCATGATTGAATATGCAGTTGGCCACATAATTGAGCTCAGTCTCCAACTCTCTTTTCCATGCAGGTAAAACTGGCCCAAAGTTCCAACCTTCTAACCATGTGTTTGGTATTTCTGGTGTCTGTCTCCCATCCTGAAGCTAATTAGGAGTCTGTCATGAGTCACCTCATTAGCAAAACAAATAATTTCTGTCTCTCAGGAAATTCCCAGGATTTTTGAAGTTGTCAGGAACTAAGATCAAAGGCCAGATAAGCTTTTTTTTTTTTTTTTTTTTTTTTAAAGACAGGGTCTTGCTCTGTTGCCCAGGCTGGAGCACAGTAAGGCAATCTTGGCTCACTGCAACCTCCACCTCTTGGGCTCAAGCAATCCTCCCACCTAAGCCTCCCAAGTAGCTGGGACTATGGGTACATACCACCTTGCCTGGCTAATCGTTTATTTTTTTGTAGAGATGTGGTCTCACTATGTTGCGCAAGCTGATCTCAAACTCCTGGGCCCAAGTGATCCTCCTGCCTCAGCCTCCCAAAGTGCTGGGATTACAGGTGTGAGCTATCATGCCTGGCCAAATTCTTTATTATACCACAGAGCCCTTAATATATCAATAATAGTTGTTTAAGTTTCTTATCTGATAATTCCAAAATCTGAATATATCTGAGTCAGATACTGATGTTTGCTTTGTCTCTTCAGACTTTTTTTCCTTCCCTTAGCATATCTCATAATTTTTTTTGTTGGAAGTGATCATACTATATCTGGTAATATAAACTGAGTTAATTGGGCTTTTAGTGTAACGCTTTATGTTGATTTGGCTAGGAGCTAGGCTATGTTTAATGTGAATTGTAACACGTATGTGCCAGAGGCTCCAGTTTTCTATAGTTTCCTTTTATTCCCTGCTTCCATAGTGCCTTTAGGTTCCCCTAAGAACTCTTTCTTAAATAGATTATGTCTTTCAGCTCTCTCAGTTGTAATCCACTGTTTTTATACTGGAGCCTTGCTGATATGGTGGTAAGACTTTAAGGAGGAGGGAAGGATTCTATAATCTTATAATTAAATCTCAGTTATTTTTAGTGGGCTTGAGTCCCTGAGCTGTGACCTTCAGCGTTTCTCAGCCTTTTTTTTCCTGATCATTATGTGAGACAGGAAGGCTAGAGGGAACTAGCATTGTCTAGTTGCCCTTCTTCTTGGTCACATAAGACTCTGGTAATTTCCCTTGATGTAACTCTTGCGACAGAGAGCAGAAAACTCTGGGCTTATTTCAAAACGGCACTTTCTTCTTTCCTCTTGCTGAAAGCAAAGGAGATATCTCTCCCATATGATTTTTACTCTTGGTGGGGCTTCTAGTGGCACAGAAAATCCTGGACTTATTTCAAAATGGCACTTCTTCTTTCCTCTTGCTCAAAGCAGAGATTTCTCTCCCATATGATTTTTACTTTTGGTGGGGCACCTAGTGGTAAATCCCACAAGTGTGGAGCCTCCTAAAACTGGGCCATCAGGAGTTTTTAAATCTCAAGTTAGTCTGCACTCAGCCTTCAGCAGTTTATCAATTACCATTTAAGTGTTCCTACCAGTTACTGGCTCCAGAAGCCTCTGCTCTCGGTAAACTGTAATACTTTGTATTTACACATCTCTACAGTTTTGGGGGTGGCAGTTTGTCCTGTGACTTCAGTTATCTGGTAGATCTAAGAAATGCTGTTGATTGCTAGCTTGTTCAGCATTTTTCTTGTTGTGAGAACAGGAATGTTGACTTCTAAGCTCTTTGCATATCAGAGCTAATCAGGAAGCATGACCGGTATACAACTAGAGGAAGGGTGCTTAAATCTAAGTGAAATTAGCCTATCTGTGGTTCATGGTAATCATGAATATTGATTACGGCCAGACGCCACTGATTCTTCCATTAAACCAACTTTTCTGCTAGAATTGCAGTCTATGAATATAATATTTTGTTGAGTAATTAGTAAAATTAAATGCAGTTTTCGAAAGGGGAATCTTTTAGGGAGATATGGCCTTATGGTTTGAACCAGATTTTATTTCCACTGTATCAAATCCCAGTGGCCTTCTCAGTGGCAGAATGGGTTTCTCACAAATTCTCTGCATTGTAGTTGTTAATTCTTAAGTAAAGTTACTCTGGAATGTGCTTTCTTTGGCTTATAAGCAGACCTCCTCTCCACCTTATGAGTTTCCAACTCTTTGCCCTTGAATTAGACACATGTTGGTAGATTGTAGCCTAAGGCCTACTACTTGCTAGTACTTGATAAAATCTTCTCCTTAGGATGAATGGGCAGTGGACTAAAGACAATTATTACAACTTTTTAATCAAAGTGGCTGAATCCATAACTATATCTTTCTAAATTAAGCCTGTTTTGTTATGAACTGTCTCTAGATTACCATTGGCATTGTTGTTGGTCGGATGATTTGGAGAAAATAAAAGAACATCATGATTTTTATTTTTCTTCTTCCTATAATCCAGTGATTCTCAACTAGGGGCAATTTTACTGCTGCAGGGACATTTGGCAATGTCTGGAGACATTTCTAATTGTCACACCTAGAGAAGTGATTGTTATTGGTGTCTTGTGGGTAGAGGCCAGGGATGCTGCTAAACATCCTACAACACACAGGACAGTTCCCGCAACAAAGAATTATCCACAAAAAGTTACCTGGCCCAAACTGTCAATAGAGCTGAGGTAAAGAAGCCCTGCTAGAATCTGAGAAATTAGCCACCGTGGCTTCTTTGTCTATACTAGGATCCTAATGATCTCATTATTTTTATCTCTTTATTAATTTTTGTATTACAAAGATAATGTTTTTTCTGTGGACTATTTTCTCATTTGACCAAAGAAGTTAGTCTTGAAATCCTGCCCCACAAAGCTTACAGGTCAATAATTCACAGTATAATCTCCTTATTGGAGTGGAGGCCTATGGGTGCTGGAGTCCTAAGAGTTAAACACCGTTGCACAATTATAGTGTGTTTAGTGTGCAGCTTATACAAACAAAAATATTATCTGTACCTTTAATTTGTAGTTTACTTGTGTTATAGTAATAATACAGAGCAAATCTTGTATTATAGTAATAATACAAGGAAACTACAAATTAAAGGTACAGATAAAATTTTGAAAATAGCCTTAGTAGAAGAATGAGAACCAGCCTCTTTTGACCTACCGAGCTTCACATATGGTTTACAGATGTTCTCCCATTTCATCCTCATAACAGCCTCACCAGACAACCTTGTTCTTGTCAAATAAAAAGTCAAGAAGAGAACAGAATGATACTTTGAAGATAGTTTTATCCTGTTCCTGTTAATAAGTCAAATGTGTGCCTTGTATAAATTTACAACCTACACAATGTCTACAGAGAAATATAAAAATCACTCATTATTATACTATCAGAGATAACTGTTTAGTGTATTTCTTTGCTACTTATTTTTTTTGCATGTAAATGCATTTTAAATGTAATTACATTTATTCTGTGTACATCACTTTTATCTTTTCCCCTCCCCTCAATATCATTTCATGGGCATTTTAGGAGGTCAGTTGATACTTTCTTTCTTTTTCAGATTTGATAAGCTAATTTTTTTTATTTCAATAGATTTTTGGGGAACAGATGGTGGTTGGTTACATGAGTAAGTTCTTTAGTGGTGATTTCTGAGATTTTGGTGTACCCATTACCCAAGCAGCATACACTTGAGTTGATATTTGATATTTTCTAAAGTATGATATTTAATGATTTTAAATACTTCGTCATATGACTACTTCATATGTTTAATCATTCCCCTTGATAAGTAGCAACATTTTTCTGTACGAAAGAAACAAACCAAAAAACAAACAAAAGAGAAGAAAAGTTCCTGAAACACACTGGTATATCGAAACAACAAAATTCAACAACAAAAACAAAAAGTCCCACCAGCTATGTGATAAACAAACCACAAATCTTTGACTTCTCATCATACTTAAAAATACTGGGCTTTGTAAATATCCATTAAATTACATACAAATCCGTGTATGCAGATATTGCTATTTTTCACTGTGCCCAGAAAATCTGATTGTTGTAGTGTCTGCTTCTAAAAACGGGTAAGATATAATAGTGTTTCATATTTAAGATAAATAGTATAGCTTAGAAGTGGAAGCCTGTTTCGGGGGTGGTTGATTTTCTTTTTAAGTACAAAAATAGTAATTTTAGTATCAATCCCAGGAGTTCCAAGCTTATATAAAATCTATACTGGTATATGTAGGATATATGTTATATAATACAGTTGACCCTTGAACAACATGAATGTTAGGAATACTGGGTCCCACACAGCTGAAAATCTGTGTAACTTTTGACTCACCCCAAATTTATCTAATATCCTACTGTTGACTGGAAGCCTAACTGGTAACATAAACAGTTGGTTAACACATATTTTGCATGTTGTATGTATTATACACTGTATTCTTACAATAAAGTAAGCTAGAAAAAAGAAAATCATAAGGAAGAAAAAATATATTTACCATTCATTATGTGGAAGTGGCTCATGATAAAGGTCTTCATCCTCACTGTCTTTGTGTTAAGTAGGCAAAGGAAAAGGAGGAAGAGGATAGGTTGATCTTGCTGTCTTAGGGTGGCAGAGGCAGGAGGAAATCTGCATAAAAGCGGACCTGCATAGCAACCCATGTTCTTCAAGTGTCCACTGCATATAGTTATGTAGTATTGCAGTTATATCCAGACATAATAGGCAAGACATGAGACATAAAATATAGTATTAATTTTGGAAGTCATCTAAATCATGCTCTGAGGGAAGGTACAAGGCTACTAGAGGCAAAGGGCCTTGCTCAGTCAGGGTGTGACATAACTGGAAGCCCAAATGCCAGACTTTGTCCTCTGCTTAGCCTCAACCAGAGGTCAGATGTCTTTTGTTGCCAGATGTTGATAAACACAGAGAGGCAAGCTCTTCAGTTACCTTATCACCACCTTACTAATACATGTGACTGCAAAACATTGTCTTCATTTAAGTCAGAATATAAAGGAAAAGCCCCTAATGAATATGATTTCATGAGCTTTGGACATAAAAACTCACTTGGTAGCACATTATAATTTTAAATCACATTTAATTCCCTGCCAGCCAGGAAATAATTCCATGGGAAGTCAATCAATGAAAGTTAACAAGATCATTACTAGCAAAAAAGGTAATATTTTTCATTTTCAAAAAGTAAAGGGTTGGGTTGGATGAGAAGTAGATATAGGAGACAGAGCAGCATTCTCAGGTGTTGTTCATGCCCCTGCCATTGTTTTAATTGTGGCCGCAATATTGTTTCTCATGGCTGATGGTTGACTTTGGTGAGTAGAGGTAGGTAGTAGCTAAGAATGATCATGAAAAAATAGAACATTTTCTTTAAAAAGGAAAAATTGCCGAATGGTATATCAGTTTTGTATTTACAATCACCATAGTACATTTAGGTTATTGGTATTCTTTTACCAGGAAAGGCTGGGGAAAACTGGAGTGGCAAAGAGAAATAAAGAAGTATTAATTGGAAACCACCTCAAACATGAAAAAAATAGCTTTTATTTATTTCATTCTGCATCTGCTAGTCTCTGGGCAATCTAAAAAAACAGTCATCAGAATTATAGCCACATGGTGATTTTTTTTCTTCTCCAGAATTACAAGAAAATTGGCTCCCACACTGTGGAACTAAAAAGAGGGGCTATAGGGTGCTACTTCTCTCTCTTGACATTTTACTTGGTTTTCAAAGGAATTCGTGACTAAGAATCTCATGAAATCTAAATGCGGTCACTGATGGAAATTTAGGTTTTCACAAAGAGCGCAGAAAGAAATTTACATGGCAAAAAAAAAAGAAAAAATTTGCTCTGGCAAATGGGTGGTAAGGTAAGGATGTGTGTGTGTGTGGTGTATATATGTACACATCACAACATATATCAGTGAGTATGTATATCTCAATGATTTTCATTTGCTAGGTCTAATAATACATTTAATTTTTAAAATATGAGTTTTTTTCAGCAGTTGTATAAAAATAATTACTTAATTATTGTTTTTCTTTTTCAGCAAGCTTATGAACTTTGGACATATTGAGATTATGTAAGTCCTTGGACAGCATTAATATAATATTATCTAATTTGTATTAAAAGTGTTTACCCATTTTGTTCATTAAGTATAAATATTTGGAAAGATAATAGATTTTAAGCCATATATGGAGCGAACTGACACGTTCATCCACAAAAGTCACATCCAGTTATGAAAAATGAGAAGATTGAGGTGTCACTTTCAGTAGTACTTCTTTTTGTTTGTTTATTACTTTATTCATCAGCACATCCAGGAGAGCTTAATAACTGGCTCTCCTAAAATAAAAACCCTAGTTGGTACTCCCACCATGGCCAATTTTAAGGACAAGGAACACTAAGTTACAAGGAAATGACAATAATCAGTTCTCATTAGATGGTAAGGACAGGCATGAACACTGTGCTACAGCTAACCAGGAGAAAAAGGAATGTTACGGAACTTAAACTGCTTAGAATGTTGATATAATAAAGGGGGATGAGGACAGAACAAGCACTGAGGCTCGTGAGCCAGGCAGAAGTCAGAGTGGGAGGAGCCTTGAGGTCTCTCCAGGAGATTCAGGGACCATAGGATTTGGTAGTGATTCAGGTACGAAATGATCATGGCCCTCATCATTGTAATGACCGTAGTATTTTGAAGGAATTCAAAAAATAGATGATGGACATGTCCCTAATCGTGATAATGCCCATGGAATTTTGTAGCTATAGAGTGAAAAGATGACAGTGACCATATCCAGGGTAATGTCTGTGGGAATTTGTGAATATCCAGGTAAGAAATGAGTGTTTCTACTTAGGAAGTGAACATGGGATACTGAAGTTATAAAGGTAAGAAATGATGATAAACCTAACTGGGGGTGAGCATGGTGTTTTCTAGATATCCAGGTAAGAGAGGATGATGGCCCTAACTCAAGTACCAAAATTGGATTTCCTCAGGTAAGCACATAGGGGCTGAAGATGTTTCTTACCATGTTAGTGAACATGGCATTTTGTGCTATTCCAGACATGATGGCGAACCTAACCACAAAATGACCATGGGACTGTCAGGGGTCTAGTAAAGACATCATGGTGCCCTTAACTGTGAAGGTTATGATGAAATTTGTAGGTCTGTAATTAAGAGATGATGGTGATGATAACCACAGTAATGAGCAGGGGATTTTGCAAGTAACCAGGTGAGAGATGATGGTATCTCTAAAAATATGGTGACCGTGGAATTTTGAGGATATCCAATCAAGGAATAATGTGTTACTAGAAGCGGTAGTACCAAGGTATTTTGCAGTTACCCTGGAAAGAAATGATGTGTCCTTAGGAATGGCATTTAATCTGGGTAATTTGTACGTCTCCATGTATGGTAGGCTTCTCTAAATCTGGTAGATCTCATGGGTTTCTGTAGGCATCCACATGAGAGATGACATGACACAAATTGTAACCAGTTGCCACCATTGTAACCAAGGTGTTTTATAAGTATCCAGCTTAAAACTCTAGCTTTATTTATTTCTTTGATGTAAGACTTTCGTGTTATCTATCGTTTTCTTTCTTTTTGAGACAGAGTCTGGCTGAGGTCAGTGCTGATGTGGGCCTAAACCACAGCCCGCACCGTGGGACTGTCACAGAGACCCAGTTCAGTGATGATGTGTCCCTACAGGCCTTCCCATCGTTACTTCCTTCACACGTATTCAGGTGAGAAATGATTGAGTCTTGTCTGGTAAGTGATGGTGGTGTAGGCCTCCCTGTTGTTCCCCTGATTTAGCTTCAGGTATCCCGGTCGGAAATGATAAGAGTCCCTGACATACTTGAAACCATGAGTTTTCCCTCTGCATATTTCAGAGACAATGCCTAACCCTGTGAGCGCACTGGGAATGCAAATACAAGGTAATCATCCGGCATTCACAGCCACAGCAATGACCGTGATCATTTTGCTGGTGTCCTGTAGAGAGAAATACTGTCTTCTGGGACCACTGCCCTGAGTTTGGGGGTCCCTGCCAGCATCCAGGTAAGAGTCGTTGAATGATGGATGTGAGCATCATGATTTGCAGGTGTCCTGGTAGAACACCTTGTGTGTTTCTTGGCTAACTCCAACCTCAGCCTCCTGTGTTCAAGTGATTCTCCTGCCTCAGCCTCCCGTGTTGCTGAGATGACACATGTGTGCCACCACCCCTGACTAATTTTTGTATTACTAATGGAGAAAGAGTTTCACCATGTTGGGCAGGCTGGTCTCGAACTCCAGACCTCAGGTGATCCACCTGCTTCGGCCCCCAAGGTGCTGGGATTACAAACATGAGCCACCACTCCAGGCCCCTTGTGTGTTACAGAGGCATATGTTTCAGTGTAGGTTTTCTAGGCTCCCAGGAGAAAATCCCTACAAACAGGAGTCACGATCAGGAGACATGTCTGTTATCTGGGTAAGTGATGGTGTGCATGGTAAACTCACCACAGACCAGGTAATCTCCACATGTCTAGGTAAGTGAGGTTCCTTTGCCTGAACTGTTTACCATGTGATGGGTTAACAGCTAATTTGGAAAGAAAGGGGAGTGGCCCCCCATTTGCCTCGCTATGCGATCCTGTTCATTTCTGTCCTGAAGAGAAAGTATGATGTATGTGCTCTGTCAGTGCTGATCGATTTGAACGTATCCAGGACTCACGTGGCACTGTGCATCACGGGAGTAACTGCGGTGGATTTGCAGGGAAGCCAGGCAAGGAAAATGGCGTGTCCTATGATGGCCTAGACCTTGGAGGGCCCACAGGCATCCAGGGACATTTTTGGCTCCCACAGTGGTGATAGTGAGCAAGTAGTTTGCAGGGTCCTGGTGGATAAGCTGTGTCCGTAGACTCATTGGTCACACATGTGATTTCAGGTTCAGGCAGGCAGAAGTCAGAGTGTGAGGACAGCCTTGAGGTCTCTACAGGAGATTCAGGGTCCATAGGATTTGGTAGGGATTCAGGTACGAGATGATCATGGCTGTCATCATTGTAGTGTCCATGGTATTTTGATGGAATCTAAGAAACAGATGATGGACATGTCCCTAATCACGATAAGAAATGAGGGTTTCTACTTAGGAAGTGAACATGGGGATCCTGAAGTTACAATGGTAAGAAATGATGATAAACCTAACCGTGGGGTTGACCATGGTATTTTCTAGATACTCAGATAAGTGAGGGTGGTGACCCTAACTCAAGTACCAAAATTGGGTTTCCTCACTTAGTCACGTAGGAGCTGATGATGTGCCTTCGCGTGTTAGTGAAATCAGAGCATGAGAACAGCCTTGAAGTCTCTCCAGGAGATTGAGGGTCCATAGGATTTGGTAGGGATTCAGGTACAAGATGATCATGGCTGTCATCATTGTAGTGATTTTGAAGGAATCCAAGAAACATATGGTGGATATGTCTCTAACCATGGTAGTGCCATAGGATTTTATAGCTATGGAGTGAAAATATGATAGTGACCGTATCCACGGCAGTTTGTGAGATTTTTTAAATATCCAGGCAAGAAATGAGTGTTTTTACTTAGGAAGTGAACATGGGATACTGAAGTTATAACGGTAAGAAATGATGATAAACCTAACTGTGGAGGTGAGCATGGTATTTTCTAGATATCCAGGTAGGTGTGGATGGAGGCCCTAACTTGAGTACCAAAATTGGGTTTCCTGAGGTAGGCACGTACAAGCTGACGATGGCCCTTCCCACGTTAGTGAACATGGCATTTGGTAGTATTCCAGATAAGATGGTGAACCTAAACCCAAAATGACTATGAGATTGTCAGCTGCTTACTAAATAGATGATGGTCCCCATAACCATGAAGATTATGATGAAATTGTATTGGTCAGTAATTAAGAGATGGCAGTGCTCCTAACCACGGTAGTGAACAAGGGACTTTGCAAGTCACCAGGTAAGAGACGATGGTGTCTCTAAAAATGTGACCATGGGATTATCCAGATTCCAATGAAGGAATACTGTGTTACTAGAAATGGTAGTACCAAGGTATTTTACAGTTCTGGAAAGAAATGTTGTGTCCCTAGCAATGGCATTTAATTTGGGTAATTTGTAGGTCACCATGTATGGTAGGTTTTTCTGAATCTGGTAGATCTCATGGACTTCTGTAGGTATCCACATGAGAGATGTGTCACAAATTGTAAGCAATTGCCGCTATTGTTACCAAGGTATTTTGTAAGTATCCAGCTAAGATCGCCAGCGTTATGTATTGGTTGGATGTAAGACTTTAATGATATGTCTTTCTTTTGTTTTTGAGTCTGGCTGAGGTAAGTGCTGATGCGGGCCTAAACCACAGTCCGCTTCGTGGGACTGTCACAGAGACCCAGTTCTATGATGATTTGTCCCTACATGCCTTACAGCCATGATTTCTTTCACAGTTATTCAGGTGAGAAATGATTGTGTCCTCACTGATCCCAGATAGGCCGGGCTTTCCCATTTCTGTTTCATAGAAAGTGTCTGCCTAACCCTGTGAGTGTGGAAGGATTACAGGGAGCCAGATGTTTATCACTGTTACCCCGCCCCTGTGCTGCCCCTAGGATTTGTAGAGGTGTCTAGTCAAGAAACGGTGGTTTGCTGCTATCAGGGTTGACCTAGGATTACTGCAAGTATCCAGGTCGAGTGGGTGTGTCCCATAAAGCTGGAATTGCTCAAGGTTCTTTGCAGGAGTCCTGGTGGAAAACCTTGTGTCCTTCTACATATGTGTCTTCATGCCTATTGCTGTTCAGCCTTCCTGTTGCTGTGATTTCGCTTCAGGCGTCCTAGGAAGAAATGGTAAGACTCCCTGGCATACTAGAAACCGTGAGTTTACCCTGTGCATATTTCAGAAACAATGCCTAACCCCATGTTCGTAGTGGAACTGTAAGTACCTGGTAATTATCCGGTGTTCCTTCCCACAGCAGTGACCGTGGACATTTTGCAGGTGTCCTGTAGAGAGAACTGCTATCTTCTGGGACCACGGCCCTGAGCTTGGAGGGCCCCGTCAGCTTCGAGGCAAGAGTCCTTCAATGATAGATGTGAGCATCGTGATGTGCAGGTGTCCTGGTAGAACACCTTGTGTGTTTCTGAGGCATATATCTGAGTATATGNTGCATGTCTTGACAGATAATGAGTATTGAACACTTACAGGGCTACACAAATCCACAGACATCTAGATTAACCGTATTGTACAACATCATGAAATTAACAACAGGAATTATGCAGGGATCTAATCAAGAAAGTACAAGGATTCTTAAAAGGAGTTTTCCTCTAATTTCTACAAGTATTGAGGTACATTTGATGAATACAAAAATAATAAAAGTGACCAGAAAAGATTGGAGGTATATAGGTAGAATGATATGTGTACCAGTCACACTATTCACAATATATATTTCAGATTTACATTAACATATCATAATAAGCCTATCAAAACTAGGTAACATGGGACATTATTGGCGGAGGTAAGTGCTGATGCGGGCCTAAACTACAGCCCACAGCGTGGGACTGTCACAGAGACTAGTTCACTGATGACGTGTCCCTACACGTCTTCCTGCCGTGACTTTTTCCCAGGTATCAGGTGAGAAGTGATTGAGTCCTAACCAGTCTCAGATAGGCTGGGTTTTCTAATTTTCTCTTTCACTGAAAGTGTATGCTGACCCTGTGAGTGTTGAGGGATTGCAGGTAACCAGGTATTTATCACTGTATTTCCCACCCCCACTGCTGCCCCTAGGATTTGTGGAGGTGTCCAGTTGTGAAATGGTGGTTTTCGGCTGTCAGGGTCAACGTAGGATTACTGCAAGTATCCAGGTCTAGTGGTGTGTCCCATAAAGCTGGAAGAACTCAAGGTTCTTTGCTGGAGTCCTGGTGGAAAACCCCGTGTCCTTCTACATATATATCTTCGTGCCTATTTCAGCCCCCTACCATGACATCACAATGAATATGGTAACAGGTCTGGAGGTCAGCACTGATGAGGGCTAAAAGCAACGCATGGGCCACGTGAGGTTCAGCTGTCTAGGAAAGTGATGATGGGTCCATCCTTCCTGTTGTTCCCAAGATTTCGCTTCAGTTGTCCTAGGAAAAAATGGTAAGACTCCCTGGCATACTAAACCGTGAGTTTTCCCTCTGCATGTGACTAACCTGTGAGTGCAGTGGGACAACAAATACCAGGTAATGATCCGGCTTTCCCAGCCACAGCAGTGACCATGGACATTTTGCAGGTGTCCTGTAGAGAGAAATGCTGTCTTCTGGGATCATGGCCCTGAGCTTGGGGACACTGTCAGCATACAGGTAAGAGTCTTTCAGTGATGGATGTAAGCAGCGTGATTTGTAGGTGTCTTGGTAGAACAGTTTATGTGTTTCTGAGGCATATATCTCAGTGTATGCTTTCCAGGTTCCTGGGAGGAAATCCTGACTAACCAGAGACATGATCAGGGGACATGTCTGCTATCTGGGTAAGTGATGGTGTGTGCTGTAAACTCACCACAGACCATTTGATCTTAACGTATTAGGTCAGTGAGGTTCCTTTCCCTGAACGGTTTACCATGTGATGGGTTTATGGGTATTCCGGTAAGAAAGGGTAGTAGCTCCCCATTCTCCTTGCCATGTGATCCTGTTGTTTTCAGTCCAGGAGAGAACGTATGAGGTATGTACCCTGTGAGTGCTGATTGATTGACACGTGCCAGGGAATTCACATGGCACTGTGCATCACAGGAGTAACCGCAGTGGATATGCAGAGAAGCGGGCCAGAGAAAATGGCATGTCCTACAATGGCCTAGACCTTGGAGGGCTTGCAAACATCCAGGTACAATTTTGGCTCCCACAATGATGACTGTGTCCATAGACACATTGGTCACATATGTGGTTTTAGGTTCCCTTGGAAAGGTCACAGGAAACCTCTTTGTGCTTGAGCAGAGGACTGTGCCTGTATTTAGGTGGGTGACGGCATGGGCCTAAGCAGGCCATGGACTATCCAACCTTCCCATACACCGATAAATACAGATGACTTTCCGGCTCTTGTCCCTGTCCTGCCATGGTTTCCTCAGCTCATTTTCTATTCTTTATTTTCTGCAGTTATTCAGTTAAGAAATGATGCTTTGCCAACCAAGACTGGTAAGCATTAGTCCTTGCTGTGTTCAACTTTAGGAAATGTGCCTTGAACCTGAGTCCATGTTGACTGAGGGAGATGTGGGTGTCCAGGTAAATTATCCTACTCTACCAGATCACAGGATGGAATGATAGTTCTGACACATCCTCAGTCTGGAGTCAGTAATGGTGCCAGCAGTGGGGTGGAAGTTGGAGTTCTGCCGGGATCTAGGTAAGGTCGATGGTTCCCAGATGACGGCAGTGACCAGGCTGTGTAGTGCGTGTCTTTTTCATCTTTCAAGTACACCAAGTGGCATCCCGGAAAATACCTGTCAGATGCATTTCTTCTGCTGCTGCTAGACATGAAATCAAGGCCGGCCTGAGAATGACCATTCAGGGGCCCTGGATTGTAACCAGGTAATTGATCACATGAGTCCTATGCCAATATAGACCACCTGAAACTTCAGATTTCCTGGACAAAGAGGACGCTCTCCTTGACACAGTGTTTTTCCCATGGTTTCCTGCAGGGGTCCCGTAAAGTTCTCTTCCTGTAGAGAGGTAAGAGATGTTGTGACATTATCTCATGAAAGAGAGATATTCTGTGTTTCCTGCATGTAGGTAAAATTAATGGTGGTTTTGAGTCTGGTAGAGTAACCTTGTGTTTGGCATATGTGTCATTGGGAAAAAAATAAGTAGTGATTCCCAATGGCAGTAAGCATGAGATTTTACTGTTTGCTTATTCAGAGGTAAGGCTTTTGTTTGTTTGTTTGTTTGTTTTGTGCAAATTTCACACTCCACACAATAGACAGATATGCCAATGCCCAGGTAGTTGATCATATTGTCTGTCACGCCGATGTGGACTGTGGTGTTTCTGCAGGTATCCCTTGTAGGCTGTAGCCTCAGAGTTCTTGTGTTATCCAGGTAACCTTGATGAGTCGTGAAATGATGCCAGTGAACAAGAGTATTTGTGATTGTCCTTGTAGCACAGGTTGTGGATCAACCACAATATGTCTTTCAGATGTGTGTCAGGGCATCACAGCAGGCCTTTCAATCCTAGGTAATGTGGGCATTGCTGGGTGAGGTAAGTGCCACAGCCTGCAGCGTGGAACTGTCATAGAGACCTAGTTCAGTAATGATGTATCCCTACATGTCTTCCCATCGTGATTTCTTTCCCAGGTATTCGGGAGAGAAATGATTGAGTCCTTACCAATCCCAGATGGGCCGAGTTTTCCCATTTTCTGTTTCACCAAAAGTATATGCGGAACCCTGAGAGTGTTGAGGGATTGCAGGTAACCAGCCAGGTATCTATCACTGTGTTCCCCACCCCTGTTCTGCCAATAGGATTTCTCCCAGTGTCCAGTCAAGAAATAATGGATTTCTGCATAGATTTTGACCCTGTATCACTGAAATTTTGCAGATAGATTTGATATGTCCCATAATTGTGGAAGTGGCTAAGTTTATCTGCTGTTTTTCTGCATACCTGCATATCCCTCCCTCACTATAAGACTAAACACATTATAACTAAACTCTAAAAATAATGACTAATGCTTACCAGCATTGGTTGGGAAAATATAATTCCTTAACTAAATACCTGAACAAAATATGGCAACACAAAAATTGGGAAAACCTACATATCTGTAGATCACAGTGGTATTGATCTTGCATTATTACAAGTATCCAGGTAGAGTTATGTGTTCCGTAATGATGGAGTGACCAAGGTTATTTTCAGATGTCGTCTTGGTGGAAATGTTTGTGTCCTTTAACACATATTTCACAATGTGTATTTCAGGTTTCTGTAGTGAGACCCTGATAAACCTAACAATGGTTGGTACGGCAGACATTTCTGTTATGCAGGCAAGTGATGATGTGTTCTTTAACCACATCATAGACCATCAGATCTTCATATATCTTTTTTTTTTTTTTTTTTTTTTTGACAGAGTCTTGCTTTGTCGCCCAGGCTGGAATGCAGTGGGGTAATCTCGGCTCACTGCAGCCTCCACCTCCCATGTTCAAGCGATTCTCGTGCCTCTGCGTCCTGAATAGCTGGGATTACAGGTGTGCACCACCACGTCCTGCTAATTTTTGTATTTTTAGAGATGGGATTTTGGCACTTTGGCCAAGCTGGTCTCGAACTCCTGGCCTCAAGCAATCCACCCACCTTGGTCTCCCAAAGTACTGGAATTACAGGTGTGCACCACCGCGCCCGGCCAGATCTTCATATATCTAAGTAAGTGGTATACATTTACCTAAACTTTTTTAGCATGTGATTTTTTCCATAGGTACTCAGGTAAGAAATGATAGTCTTTACCAACTGTAGCAACCATGTTATCCTGCTGTTTTATATTTTAGAGAAAATGTATGTTTAACTTTGTGATTGTTGAGCTATTTGCTATCCAAGGAATTAACCATGGAGTTGCATGTCATAGTAGCAATTGTGGGTTTGTTTGCAGGTAAGTAGTAAAGAGAAAATGGTATCTCTAACAGTGCTATAGACCTTGGAGTACTGCAAGATTTCAGGTATACTTGATGGTTCTTGCAATGGTGGTAGTGAGTAAGCTTAATTGCAGGGTTCTAGAAAAAAAGCTGTGTCTACACACATTTGTCATAATGTGTTTTTAGGATCCTGTCAAGAAGTCATGGTAAATCTCATCATGATCAAGAACGAGACTTTGCTTGCATCCAGGTAAGTAATGATGTAGGCCTTAAGCAAGCACTCAGAAAACAATCTAATCATCAGATGTATAATTAAGTGTGGATGGTGCCTCTACCTTTTGTGTTACCATGGTTTTTTTGCAGGCATTCAGTTAAGAAATGTTTTCCCCACCAAGGCTAGTAAGCATCAGCCCTTATTATTTTAGAATTTAGATATAATGTGTAGTACCTAACCAAGCTGGACATAGTTGCATGTGCCTGTAGTATGAGCTACTCTGGAGGCTGAGGCAGGAAGATCACTTGAGCCCAGGAGGTCGAGGCTGCAGTGAGCTGTGATCACACCACTGCACTCCAACTTGGGTGACAGGACAAAACCCTGTCTCTTAAAAAAATAAAAAATATATAATGTGTGTTTAACATTAGTCTCTAAGGAGGGCTATGCCGGTATCCAGGTGAGTTATCCTACTTTTCCACATTATAGTATGACCAATGAGATTTCTAAGTCAAGCGATAATGGTTTCTCTAACATTGGTGTTGATCTCAAAGTTCTACTAAGATCAAGGTAGTGTTGGTGGTTCCTCTAATGAGGAAAATGACTGATACAAGTTGCAGGTGCCCCCTCCTTTTTTGCAGGTAAAACAGCGTGTTTCATTAAACATATTCATTGTTGAATATATTTCTTCAGGTACCAGTAGTCATGAAATCATAGTGAACCTAACAATGGTCATTTATGGGTTCTTGGTAGTAACCAGGTCAGTGATAAATTGGGTCTTACCACACTACAGACCACCTGTTGTTCAGATTTTTAGGTAAGTGAGTATGGTCCCTCTAACACAGTGTTACTGTGTTTGTCTTTTTCAGGCTTCCCAAAAGTTGTTTGGTAGTATACAGGCATGAGGTGGTGTGACTCTAGTTCATTAGATGCCTTCGTCTTTTCAGTTATGTAAGTAATGAATGGTGTTTTCAGGACCGTTATATAAACCTTGTTTATGGCATGTATGCAGTTTAAAAATCAAAGTATCCCTAATAGTAACAGGAACCATGAGTTTTTAATGTATTTTACTTTTGAGATAATGTGTATATAACACTTGTACTGATAGACATATATACAGGTATCTTGGTATTTTATCATATTGCTCATCACCACATTATTGGCCATGGGATTTTTGGAGCTATCTGTCAAAGAGTGGACGGTGCCTCTTTCTATAGTTTGACTTTGTAGTTCTGCCCTTATCTAGTGTTTATGGGCCCCAAAAGATTCAAGAGACCAAGGGAATTTGTAGTTCTACAAGTAGAATTAGACTAGTACCAAACCCATTTCCCACAACGTGTTTTCCAGGGTATGTCCAGAGATCATGGTGAGCCTATCTATGGTAATTAATATGTGATATTGCTGGTTTTGAGGTAAATGATGATGGAGAGACCTAAACCAGAGCACAGGTTATCTGATCTTCATATAGGTATAATTGATGGTTGTGTCCCTAACACTTGATGTTACCATGATTTCTTTTTAAATATTCAGATAGGAAATTATAGAGTCTTTACCAATTCTCAAAACCATGAATTTGCCCTTTTTATATTTTAAGAAACCATTTGTTTAACTCTTTGAGTGATAAGGGATTGGACATACCAGGTAATTATAATTACTAGTCACAATAGAAACCATGGGATTTTTACAGGTGGCCTAAAACAAATGTTGTCTTATCCAACAATGGTCTTGACCTTGTATTACTACAAGTATCCAGGTAGAGTTGATGTTTTCATAGTGATGGAAGTGACCAAAGTTATTTGCAAGCATCGCTATAGATAGAACACATTATATCCCTTTATACGTGTGTGTATATATATCATAATGTGTTTTTCAGGTTCCTGTCAAGAGATTATAACAAACCTAACAATGGTCATTATCAGGAGCTGTTTTGGTATCCAGGTTAGTGATGATGTGCACTTTAACATCACAGATCATCTGGTCTTTACATATCTAGATAAGTGATGTTTGTTTGCCTAAACTTGTTTACCATGTGATTTTTAAAAAAACAATTCTAGTAACCATGTTACCCTATTGTTCTGTGTTTTAGAGAAAATTTATTTTTTACACTGTGGGTGTTTTATGAGTTGCAGGCATCCAGGTAATTTTCATATGTTCTGCATCACAGTATTTCCATGGTATTTTTAAAGGTGTGCAGTCAGAAAACGATGGTGTCTTTAACCATGGTATAGACCTCGTATTACAGCAAGTTTCCAGGTAGAGATGTATCCTGCAATGATGGAAGTGAATAAGATTATTTGCAATTGTCCAAGTTGAAAAGGTGTGTCTGTATCACATTTGTCACAATGCGTTTTTCAGGTTCCAGCCAGAAGATCATGTTGAACTTCATAATGACCATTAATGGGGGCTTTGCTTGTAGACAAGTGATTATGTGGGCCTTAAGCATCCTACAGATCATGGGATCTTCAGATATCTTGGTGAGTATACATGGTATCCCTAACATTTGTGTTATCAGGGGTTTTTTGCAGGTATTCAAGTAAGAAATGATAGCGTCCCAATAAACACTCTGAAGCAATAAGCCTTTCTGTTTGAGTTTAGGTATGTGTTTAACCTTAGTAGTAACTACAATATATTCAGGTATCCAAGTAAGTTACAATTTTGTCCAACACCTATATATTGACCATGACTTTTTTTTTGCAGTTATCTTGTCAAGACGAGAATATGCCTCTAACTAGGTTGTCGACTTGGAACACCTGAATGTTTCCAGGTAGATTTGAAGGGCCCCATAATTATCAAGTAACCATAGAATTTTGCAGGTGTTCGTATAGTACATGCATTCTTAACACAATTTTTATCATGATTTTTTTAAAGATTCGATTAAGAGATGATGGTGCTTTCTCTACTGTGGTTAAGGCCCATATCATCTCTTAACTGATTCCAGCAAAATCACAAATGAAATATTATTGTTAGTTGATCCGTCATCTCTTGATTGCTGTTTTTGCAGATGTCCACTCAAGAGTTACTGGTGTCTCTAACTACAATGTTGATCCTAGATACTTGCTAGTATCTAGGTAGATTTTATGGGTTTTTTTTTAAGTTTATAGTGCCCAATTTTCAGGTGTCCAGGTTATAGGTTTGTCCTTAAGCACTGTTGTCTCTTTGGGTTTTTGTAAATTCCAATTAAAAGATTATTGAAAGCCTCCCTATGGTACTGAAGGTAAGATTTTGCTTGCATCCAAATACAAGATGATGTTAGTACCAAAGCTGATATCCAGGTAAGCAATACACGTGTTCTTAAGCCAACATAGTGACCAAATTTGTTTGCTAGTATTCTTGTAAGTTATGTTGACTAACCACCATAGCGACCAGGGAAATTTTGCAGATATCCTATTAAGCTATGAAGATGCCTGTAACTAAGGTGTTTTCCTCAGAAATGCGCAGGCATCCAGATAAGAGTTGATGGTGTCCCTAATCAAGATCATGACCACGGGATTTTGCAGTTAGGCAAGGAATGATGTGCCCCTACTGTCATGTTTATTTTGGCCCTTTTAGGTGATCAAGTTAGAGATGGTGTTTATCTAATACATTAGCAACCATGAGGTTTTTGCAAGTATCTAATTAGAAGATGATGGTGTCTGTATATACAGTGCTGACCTCTGAATTTTGCATGTATCCAGATAAAAGTTGTTCTGTCCCTTACCATGTTAGTGGTCTTAGGATATTTTAGTTGTCCAGGTAAAGAGCGACGTGTCCTTAACAACATTAGTTACCATGCGATATTGCATGTGTCCAGTTAAGAGATGATAGTGGCCCTAACCATGGTACTGACCATGAATTTTTGCAATTTTCCGGGATACAGATAGTGTTTCACTAGCTTCAGTATTGACCATGTGGTTTTGCAGCCATCCTAACAAGAAATTATGTATCCACAATTCTGTTTTTTATCCTCAGATTTATTTAGGTATTCTGGAAAGGGAAAATGGTGTTCCTAACATTTATTGACCGTAGGCTTTGCAGATACCCAGCCAAGAGATGATGGTGTCTCTATCAATGTTGGTGTCCATGGGAATGAAAGAAAAATGGAATTTTTTGTCAACTCTATATTTTATTAAATTAATTCTAACATTAATATTACATACTATTCAGTCCTTTTTTTTTTTTTTTGAGACAGGGTCTCGCTCTGTCACCCAGGCTGGAGTGCAGTGACTCAATCATGGCTCACTGCAGCCTCGACCCCCTAGGCTCAAGCAATCATCTCACCTCAGCTTCCTGAGTGGCTGGGACCACAAGTGTACACCACTATACCCAGCTAATTGTTGTATTTTCTGTAGAGACAGAGTTTCATCACATTGCTCAGGCTGGCCTTGAACTCCTAGGCTCAAGCAATTCATCCTCATCAGCCTCCCAGAGTTCTGGGATTACAGGCATGAGCCACTGTGCCCGGCCCACAGTCATGTTTGATTATATCCATTTCTTTCTGTTTGATTTCTATGCAATGACATTTGTACTCGGAGTCTTAAGCTCATGTTTATTAAATATTTTAACATCTAAGAGTTACCAATATAGACATACATTACGTAAAATGTGGTTTTTCCTAAAGAAAACTAGGCTATAGATACAGTCATCAGTTAGAGGGTTAAAGGAGCCAAGGAAGAGGAATACTGGTGTGCATACTATGGATAAAAACATTTGTACTGTCACCCTTCTGATATAAATAGATACTAGGTGATATGTTAGAAAAAATATGTGAAACTCAGTGTAGATTAATGAGGGACTCGAATAGCTCTTATTCAATTATTAATTTGGTTATTAACTTATTTAAATTACACCATTGAACATAGCAAATAAGAGCTGGATAAGAACTTGATGATCAGCTAGTGCAACACCAGCGTGAATGAGAGCCTGCATGCAGAGAGGTTAATCACGGTCACAAGTTGCAGTGATGAGTACTCTTTCCACTATCCTACTTTCTTTTTTTTTTTTTTTTTTGAGACGGAGTCTTGTTCTGTTGCCATGCTGGAGTGCAGTGTCGCCATCTCGGCTCACTGCAACCTCCACCTCCTGGGTTCAAGCAATTCCCCTGCCTCAGCCTCCTGAGTAGCTGGGACTACAGGCACGTGCCACCATGCCCAATTAAGTTTTTGTATTTTAGTAGAGAAGGGTTTTCACCATGTTGACCAGGATGGTCTCAATCTCCTGACCTCGTGATCCACCCGCCTCAGCCTCCCAAAGTGCTGGGATTACAGGCGTGAGCCACCACGCCCGGCCTCTATTTTCTTTATTGGAAACCTGAGATCAATTGAAAAGCAATAAAACAAGTGCTCAAGAGCTTCTTTAAATCAATACATTTCAGGAAATATATATCCAATTGGTCAGACTCCCCATCATGCACTTTGCTTTTTTGTTGAAATTCAAAGTAAAACTTTCTTTAAGGAAGCCTGGATCTCAGTCTTAAACCCCCAGCTATAAATGTCTCCAACAAAGGGGAAGGGAAGCAGCCTAGTCTGAATTTTAATTCAGCCAAGTGGGAAACCCATGACCTTCCATTCTCCTCTGATTTTACCATTCTTCTAGGATCCATTTCACAACTATTGTTCATCTGGGTGTGGAATCACTGCTTTGTATTTCAACACCATTGAAAATATGTCAGACCAAGACCCGTATAGTATAATTCTGCTGGAAAAGAGAAGTTAAAGGGGTTAACCTGTAATAGTAGATTAAGATAATTATGGAAAAGAAGGTTAAAGAAATGAGGGTTTAAAAAACTTTCAACAAGTTGCTCTCCCCTCTGGGCCATCCACATAGTAGGCACTCAATATGTGTCGAAGTAAATGAATGCTTCTTAATGGATTGGCTCATTCAAAGACCATTCTTTCTTTCAGTGTGCGATGGAAAGAAAGCTATCAGCTTCATTCCTTAGACTTCCTGTGTGAGCATGATTTAGGTTCCACCATCAGATGTTCACATGTAACCTCTATTGGAACTAAGCCATGGGTAGAAAGGCAGGGGAGTGGACATATATTTCACTGGCATGGATTATGGCAGGGGTACCATGGTTCTGGCTAGATATGTTTGAGGAGCTTGGAATTCATAAAACAGAGGCAAGTCAGAGCTAGAGATGTAGCTTAGGGTCAGATATGTTAAAGAACACATTCTTTCATTTTTCCATTTTTGCCTTTTAGTTTTTGAAAATTTTACATATAATGTCACAGGGATAAAACAAATTGAAAAAGAAAGAAAAAACCAACCATTATACCATCTCTAAAATATATAAACACTTTATTTTTCCCTGTTATCAGTCATTACCCACATTTATACATATCATCTAGGGAACATAAGGTTCATATAATTTTCTGATTTCTTTCCCTTAAAATGACATTGTAAATATATACACTCATATTTAATATATGGAAAAATGCAAAAATGACAAGGAAAATTTAAACGTGTAAATCTATGCATATAGAAGTCATTTGTTCATTTAACAGTAAGTACCTATAGGTAGTAGGTACAGTTCCCTGCTTTGATGATCAACAGTGAAGAAGCCACACAAAGTTCATGCCCTGAGGAAGATTACATTCTCTAATGGGTTCAGCTCCAATGATCCATACATTCTTGTGTCCCTGGGAGAGTCTCACCTTATTTCGTTGTCTCATTATAATTATTAATAGCTCTCACTCTCAAGGGTGTCTCAGTTTGGATAATACATTACATAGTCACCCTGGACATAATAGAGAATATAGAGGTGAGGACATATATTAACTACAGAGTAATAAGTGCTATAAAAATATCCTTTCCAGCTGGACACTGAAGATGAAAAAATAGAAATTTGAATTTATTTAAATTAAAAATAAATACCCTAAAGTAAGGTGACAGTAATTTGGGAAAAGGACTTCTTTCATTTGGGTGGTCAGGGCAGTTCTCTCTGAGGGGAGGAAGGAATGAATGAAAAGAAGGAGCCAGTCGGATGAAGAGTGAAGGGGTAAGCATTGTAAGAACAGCAAGGGGAAGCAACATGTCCAGAGGACAGAGAGAGGCAGTGTGGATGAAGGGCTGTGTGCAGGGATGAAAGTGGCCCAAGGGGAGGCAAAAGCTAGGTTTTTAAGGCCCTGCCTGTTGTGAGGAGGAGCTTGGGTTTCCTTTGAAATGCAATGGACAGTCTTTAAAAGACAGCAAAGTGACCTCACTCACTTGTCTGTGCCAAATGTATTCAAACCCATAGGCCAGCAAATCACTCTCTGATGAAGCTCTCATATTTAAAAATACTGTGGCTCCTCTAATAAAGCCACAGACACCAGGACTCTATGGAAAAGTATGTTTTTTACCAACACTGGAATGAATGATAAATTATTACATGACTTCAAGCTTAACATGAAGCTTAAAGTTCTCAGAAGCAGACGTATTTATAACTTTTTCCCCTAAAGTATTGAAAGATAAAGTGCTGAATTTTAGAACTTTATAACAGACTCACAGATAAATGCAAGGCTTTATGAGTTTTATCAAGCTCTCCTCTTGTCATCAGTGACATTAGTGAAGGACTATACAGTTTAAAGGTAGTTGGGACAAGTCTCCAGACAAGGGAGTAGCGATTTGGGACTAACTAACTGAAGAGGGAGGGAAGGGCAAGACGCCACAAATCTGGTGGAGGACCTTGGTAGTAGGTATTCCAGCAGCTTCCAGATTCTTTCTGAGGCAATTTAAAGAGATGCAGCTCAGAGGTGCAACTCTATCCTGCTAGGCTTGGTCTTCTAAGGCCCCAGTACTTGGCCGCACAGGTTATGCACCACACCAGGATGCCAGGCTGTAGAAGCTAGATCGAGGGCCGAATTCCAGGTCACACCCTGCTCACCAAACCATGCCAGCTCAAAGGAAGGGACACCTCCTCAATTCAGCTCTGCTTTACCTCTCTGCTTATGAATTCTAAGCTCCTGATACACATCTGGTCAGAACCATGGTACCCCTCCACAATCCACGCCAGGAACATGGATGTCTGCTCCCTGCCTTTCTTCCCCTTGTTTGGGGACTTTTCCTTAGTTCAGCTGAAGACGGGGTCCTTGTCATACTGCCACAAAAATTTAGGCTTGCAGATGATTTGAAGGGTGAGTAGGGCAGGGTTTTATTGGGTGAAAAGGAAGAAAAGGAGAGACACCTAGCGAAGCCGGAGAGTGTGCTTCCTGCCCGTGGGCTTCCCAGGTACCACCAAGGAAGAGGAGGGGCAAGGCTCCTCTCCCCTGCAAAAGCTGGAACTTCTGTGGCTCCACCCCACACTCCTTCCAGTGTGCAGGTAGGTCAGAGGCTCTGCCAGGGAGCCCTTCCCACCTGGCTGTCTCACCATGGCTCTGGGAAAGGTCTGTGCCCAGAGGGGATTCTTTTCTATACGACACAAAGGCTTTGTGCTCAGCAGTCCTGTGTTTAGGACATTTCCTGGGCTTTATGGCCTCTGACCAGTCATCCTTTACTGTCTAAATCTCTTAGCAGATGCACACTCACCAGCTAGCCAATTCTGTCTCCTGGTTCTCACCCTGGATATGAGCCTGTGTTGATTTCTTGTTTCAGCAACATCCGGGGCATAAAACAACATTTTTCATTATTTACCCACGTAAATAATCAGTTGCTGGAGGCTGCTCTGGAAAGCAGGACACATACAGCACACATAGGAATGAATCCATCCAGCACTGCTCCTCCTTGGAGCCAGGAGTCCCACTGGGGCCTCCATCATCTCTGTCACCATTTGGTACTTTTGGTTCTTTCTGTCTCCCTCAGGACTAGTTAAGACAGCTAATGTGTGGATGCAGTTTCGAAAACAATACTTTTCATAGCAGTGGTTTGAGCTAATGGTGTTTTTCATCTCAAAAATGTTTTACAAACATTAATTAAGCTTATGTAGCTCCCTGATGGGCTTAGGCAGAGAGAATGCCCAGAGAGAGAGAGTTTCCGCTTTTCCTCCAAGCCACAGAAAGTCCTCACGGAACCAGAAGGCCTGGGACTTCAGCCCAACAGTCCTTTGCTTGAAGAGGACTTAACATACCTTTAAAACTTTCCTGATGCTCAGAAAATGAAGTCTTTTGTGATGCTTCATAAAATGAAATCCCTTGGAATGCTTTGGGTTTTTTTGGGGGGAGGGGGTTTGTTTTGTTTTGTTTTTTTTGACGGAGTCTCGCTCTGTCGTACCTAGGCTGAAGTGCAGTAGTGCGATCTCGGCTCACTGCAACCTCTGCCTCCTGGGTTCAAGCGATTCTCCTGCCTCAGCCTCCCAAGTAGCTGGGATTACAGGCACCCACCACCACACCCAGCTAATTTTTTGTGTTTTTGGTTGAGACGGGGTTTCATCATGTTGGACAGGCTGGTCTTGAACTCGTGACCTCAGGTAATCTGCCCACCTCAGCCTCCCAAAGTGCTGGGATTACAGGCGTGAGCCACCGCACCCAGCCCCCTTGGAATGCTTTGTAAAATGAAGTCCAGCCTAGTATAAATCACCTGTCAGAAAGTATTTTTTGTTTATTGTTGTGGCAAAGTGTGTATCTATTGATAAATACTTAGTGAAGCAGGAAAATAGAAACTACAAACCTAAACCAATTCAATAAAACATTACTTATTTCTCAGTAGGAAGAGGGAAAAAAAACTAGTAAGCATGAGTAAGAAGAAGGAAGGATATGAGAGAATAGGAGATTCTTAAAGGCATTCTTTTCATTTCCTTTTTCTGATGCAGAAATCCAAACAAAATCTTTAGAAGAAACACCTGGAAAAATAGTATCTCCACTTTCAAAATGCAGAAATACAGGCATAATACAATGGCGAAATGTATTCATGGTCATTCTCATCTAAATCAATGGTTCTCAACCAGGTGCTATTTTGCACTCCCCCCCCCCCCGCCCCGCCCCCAGGACATCGTTTTACAATGCCTAGACATTTTCGGTTGTCACCACTTGGGGAGGCGGCGTAAGGGTGGGCAAGTGGAGTGATACCGGCATCTAGTGGGTAGAGGATAAGGATGCTGCTATAAACATTGTACAATGCACAGGATAGCTCCCATCACAAAGAATGCTCTGGCAATGGTGCCAAGGTTGAGGAACCCTATTCTAAATCATTACCTTGTCAGAGATGTGTCTCCAAATCAAGCCGGAGTTTGTGGTATGTCATCCACACAGTTGACTCCAACCCACCCAACTCCAAGCAGGCTCAACATGGTGATGTTTCCCACTACTTGCTCTAGGATACCTTCATTAGGCCTGGAGACCCAACCTGCGCACAGACTCTAAACTCAAACATGTACCTAGCTGCATTATTGATTTTCTCACACAATCGTGGCCATGCTTATATTTTGAAGTGATCCAGGATCCTTTTACTTTTTCTTCTAGTTCATTGAGGTGTAATTGACAAACAAAAATCTTATATATTCAAGCTGTACGATGTGATGATTTGATATAGGCATACACTGTCAAGTGTTTATCACAAATTAACACGTCCGTCGCCATATCTAGTTATCATTTGTGTGTGTGTGTGTGTGTGTGTGTGTGTGTGTGGTGAGGACACTTAAGATCTACTTTTAGCAGATTTCAAGTAAACAAGAATGTATTATTAACTATGATCACCATGCTGTATGTTAGATCACCAGAACTTACTCATTTTATAACCGAAAGTTTGTACCCTTTGACCAACATCTCCCCATTTTCCTCACCTCCCAGCCCCTAGCATACTACTCTGCTTCTATGAGCTTGACTTTTTTTAGATTCCACATATAAGTGAGATTGTAGGAAAGTTTAAATTTTTCCCCGGAAGTTTCAATCATTTGAGTTTATAAAACAAACTGATAATAGATTATCAGGAAAAACAGGCATACAGATTTTATTGTGTGCACATGTGTATGGAAGTCATACAAATTATAAAAACTCAAAGAAATGGCCAGAGGGTTGACACCTTTATACCATCTTGAGGTTACAGCAAGAATGAGGGCTTGGATTATAGCAAAACGGGTTATGGTGGCAAGACAGGTTATGGAACTGAGAGAAGAGGAGGCCTGGCTAGTAAAGGTGGTCTTGTTATGCAGATGAAATCTTACAGGAATAGGCCCTCAGAGAGAAGAGATGGGAGCCTGTGATAAATGTTTCTACAGGGCCTTTAAAGTGTCAGACTCCCAGGTGATCCTTCCTAGATCCAGGGGCAGAAAGTGGGGTGGTGTTTCAAAGAATACCTGATAGCCACCTGTTGTTTACTTCACTTTACTCCCTCTACAGTTGCAAATCGCCTTCACACAAGATAGCTTTGCAGGCCACCTCTGTCGGCAGGCCCTCTGAACAGCCACCTCAAAATATGTCAAAGTACATATATTAATTTTTTTTTAATTTCAGTACCTTTAGGGGTACAAGTGGTTTTCAGCTAAATGGATGAATTGCATGGTGGTAGTCTGGGATTTTAGTGCATTCATCACTTGAGTAGTGTACATTGTATCCAATTTGTAGTTTTTCATTCCTCATCCTCCTCCTACCTCCCTTCTGAGTCTCCAATGTCCTTTATACCTGTATGCCTTTGCATACCCGTAGCTTAGCTTCTACATATAATTGAGAATTTTGTTTTCCATTCCTTAGTTAACCTCTCTTAGAATAATGGTCTCCACTTCCACTCAAGTATATATACATATATATATCACATATTCTTTTTCCACTCATTGGTTGATGGGCACTTAGGCTGATTTCATTCCTTTGCAATTGTGAATTGTGCTGCAAAAAACATATGTGTGCAGGTGTCTTTTTTATATAGTGACTTTTTTTCCTTTGGAAAGATACTCAGTAGTGGGATTGCTGGATTGAATGGTAGATCTTTTAGTTCTTTGAGAACTCTCCATACCCTTTTCCATTAGAGGTTGTGCTAATTTACATTCCCACCAGCAGTGCATAAGCATTCCCTTTCTACCACATCCATGCCAACATCTATAGTTTTTTTGAGTTTTTAATAATGTCCATTCTGGCTGGGGTAAGGTGGTATCTCACTGTGGTTTCGATTTGTGTTTCCTTGATGATTACTGATGTTGAGCAGTTTTTCTTTTCTTTTTTTGAAACAGAGTCTCGCTCAGCCGCCCAGGCTGGAGTACAGAGGCACTATCTCGGCTCACTGCAACCACCGTCTCCCGGGTTCAAGAGATTCTCCTGTCTCAGCCTCCCGAGTAGCTGGGATTACAGGCACCCGCCATCATGCCCAGCTAATTTTTGTATTTTAGTAGAGTCAGGGTTTCACCATGTTGACCAGGCTGGTCTTGAACTCCTGACCTCAGGTGATCCACCCACCACGGCCTCCCGAAGTGCTAGGATTACAGGTGGGAGCCACTGTACCTGGCCGAGCATTTTTTGATGTTTGTTTGTCATTTGTATATCGTCTTTTGATAAATATCTATTTGTGTCATTTGCCCACTTTTTAATGGATTATTTGCTTTTTCTTGCTGATTTCTTTGAGTTCCTTGTAGATTCTGGATATCGTTCCTTTGCAGGATGCATGATTTGCAAATATTTTCTCCCATTCTGTAGCTTGTCTGTTTAATCTGATAATTTTTTCTTTTGCTGTGCAGAAGCTTTTTTGTTTAATTAGGTCCTATTTGTTTTTGTTGCATTTGCTTTTGGGGTCTTAGTCATAAATTCTTTGCCTAGGCCAGTGTCCAGAATAATTTTGCCTAGGTTTTCTTCTAGAATTTGTATGGTTTCAGGCCTTAGATTTAAGCTTTTAATCCATCTTTGTTTGTTATTTTTGAGACAGGGTCTCACTCTGTTGCCCAGGCTGGAGTACAATGGCACAATCACATTCACTGCAGCCTCGACCTTCCCAGGCTCAGGTGATCCTCCCACCTCAGTTTTTGTATTTTTAGTAGAGACAGGATTTTGCCATGTTTCCCAGGCTGGCCTTGAACTCATGGGCTCAAGCGATCCAGCTACCTTGGCCTCCCAAAGTGCTAAGATTACAGGCATGAGCCACTGCACCGGGTCAAGCTATTAATCCATCTTGAGTTAATTTTCTTATATGGTGAGCAATAGAGATGCATAATATTTTGTTGTGAGATATTTTGGTTTCTTTCAGATCATACAGTAACTGTTTGTGTCTAGTTTATTTCACTTATAATGTTTCCCATATGAATGGCAGGATTTTCTTCTTTTTTATGATCAAATAGTATTTCATTGTTTTTATTTTATTTATTTGTTTATTGACACAAAGTCTCACTCTGTCACCCAGGCTGGACTGCAGTGGTGCAATCTCGGCTGACTGCAACCTCTGCCTCTCAGGTTCAAGCAATTCTTGTGCCTTAGCCTCCCGAGTAGCTGGGATTACAGGTGCCCGCCACCATGCCTGGCTAATTTTTGCATTTTTAGTAGAGACAGGGTTTCGCCATGTTGGCCAGGCTGGTCTCGAACTCCTGGCCTCATATGATCTGCCTGCCTCGACCTCCCAAAGTGTTGGGATTACATGAGTGAGCCACCACACCTGGCCTCATTGTATTTACATACCACGTTTTCTTTATTCATTCATCCATTGACAGATACTTAGGTTATGTCCATATCTTGGCTATTATGAATAATGTTGCAATGAACATGGAGGCTCAAGTATCTCTTGGAGATACTGATTTTATTGTAATAGCAGACACATAGATCAGTGGAACAGAATAAAAAGCCCAGAAACCCACACATGTACAGTCAACTAGTCTTTGATAAGGGTGCCAAGAATACATGATGGGAACAGAACAATCTCTTTAATAAATGGTTTTGGGAAAACTAGATACCCTCATGCAAAGAATGAAACTGGGCTTTTATCTCACATTATATGCAAAAAATAACTCAAAATGGATTAAAGACCTAAAACTGTAATACTCCTAGAAGAAAACACAGCGAAAGCCTTCCTTGACGTTGGCAGCGATATTTTTAGATAAGACCCCCAAAACACAAGCAACATAAGCAATGAACACGTGAGACCACATCAAACTAAAAAGCTTCTGTACAGCAAACGAAACAGTCAACAAGGTGAAACGGCAACCTCCAGGCTCCTTTTATTCAGAAAGGCATATACGTTTCTGCTCAAATATTTTGCCAGTTCATTTTATTTGAGTAGAAACAAAGTCAAATGCCGCATAAAGGAAAGCCCCCTCTAATGAACCCTCTGAAGCACATCATGTTAACTTTCCCATGCTAACTAATGTTGAGAAAGGGGAAGCTTTGCATTTTTTCCTTTGCCCCTTGTTACAAAATCATCTGTTGACCTACAACCTGCGTTCTGCTTAAATGATCATGTGTGGTGATCTTTAGAAAATGCAGTAGAGGAGAGAAAGGGGTCACAAGGGAAAAAAGATAGATATAACTTAAACTGCATGCATAGAAACCCCCTTTTTTCTTTACAAGTTTTACTATGAAGCAAAAATATTGAGAGATAGTAACTTCAATAAAAATTACAATCAAGTTAAACGATCTGGTGCATTCATCACTTGAGTAGTGTACATCCCTGTTTGTATTTTTCATTTCATTTCCATTAAGATTTAGTACACAACCTAAAATACAAAGACAACTAGGACAAAAGTGCTGCCTTTGAGTTCAGTTAACCATGGGAAATAAGTAATAAAACAACTCAGACAGGAAGTATAATGAAGGTTACCAGGGACTGGAAGAGGGGGGAAGAGTTATTGCTTAGTAATAGAGTATTTGGGGTGATGAAAAAGCTTTGGAAACAGATCATGGTGATGGTTTTACAACTTTGTGAATGTAACTAATGCCACTGAGTTGTACACTTAAAAATGGTTAAAATCACAAATTTTATGTTGCACATATTTTATCACAATTTCTAAAATCAGAAAACCTTCAACTATCTGTGAAGTGTGACAACAGCTATAGATGAGATACACGTTAAAGATCTTGAGTAAATAAGAGAAATAATCTTTTAAAAACAAAATGTATTGAGTTTCTACTTTTTCTTAGGCACTCTACTAGGCACTTAATATTCAGTGTCTCAGTCTGGCTCCAAGAAGCAGACACCAAGATGAAACTAGAAATTGAACGTGCAGCTGGGCTCAGTGGTTCACACCTGTAATCCCAGCACAATGGGAGGCCGAGGTGGGAGGAACACATGAGCCTAGGATTTGAAGACTAACCTGGGCAACATAGCAAAACCCTGTCTCTATAAAAACAAAACACACACACAGCTGGGTGTGGTGGTGCATGCCTGTCATTCCAGCTACTCAAGAGGCTAAGATGGGAGAATCACTTCAGCCCAGGAGATCAAGGCTGCAGTGAGCCATGATTGTACCACTGCACTCCAGCCTGGGCAACAGACTGAGACCCTGTCTCAAAAAAATTTTAAAAAAGAGAAGAGAGAGAAATTGGGTGTGCTAGAGATGTATTGGGAGAAACACCTGTGCAGGATAAAGGGGACTACAGGCATGGGACACCACACCTGGATAGTATTTGTATTTTTTTGCAGAGACGGGGTTTCACCATGTTGCCTAGGCTGGTCTTGAACTCCTGGGCTCAAACAGTCCTCCCGCCTTGACCTCCCAAATTGCTGGCATTACAGGCATTATAGGCATCAGCCACTGGACCCAGCCAGATTGTTCTTAAAAATATAATTGCATTTTTGAAAAAAAAAAAAGTTTAATCTTTCATTGTCAAAAATTTGGAAACTATGGGAAGTAGTAAAAATAAAGTCAAAGAGATTACTTATGTTTATTTTATATATATATAATAGACTGCTCCATGCATTCTAGGCCTTTATATGCTCTGGGGCTTTGTCTTTTTCACCTGACCTATTATCAGCAACAATTTGTGTTCTTACGTATGATACAGTATTCTTTGAAGGCATGGTTTGTAATGGCTGCATATTGTTCATAGCAACAATAATTGTTTTAAGGACAAGGTGAAGCACACCAGAAGGAATTCTTTAATTCACTTATTTTAAAGTACTATTTATTGAGTACTTACTACATGTCAGGCACTGTTTGAGGCACTAGGAAAACAACTGTAACAAAATAGATAAAGTCCCAATATCTATCAACAGGTAATTGAATAAGCAAATTGTAGTATATCCATAGAATGGAATATTATTCAGCAATAAAAAAGAACTAATTACTGATACATACAACATGGATGAAACTCAAAAAGTTTATGCTAAGTGAAAAGAGTGACACCAAAGACTACATATTGTATGATTGCATTTATATAAAAATCCAGATAATTCAAAGAAGTCTACAGTGACAGAAAGCAGATCAGTGATTGCCAAGTGGGAGGACACAGAGGGAGAAAAGAAGTATAAGGGACATGAGAAACCTTTTGTGAGTGATGTGTTCATGAATGTGTACATATGTCAAAACTTTAAATATGTGCAGTTTACTGTGTGTCAATGATACCTCCGTAGAGCTGTTTAAAAAGTGTTGGGAGTACAGTGAGGGCTAAAGAAGTGGTAGATAAGCATTCTGAGCAGAAGGAAAAGCACATGCAAAGAAATAGAGGCATTTTGTTTAATATGCCCACAGGACTTACCATCTATGAGGCAATGTTCCAAGAGTTGTATAAATATTACTTCATTTTATCCTAACAACATCCCTGTGAGATAAATACTATTAATGCCATCCTTATTTTGCAGATAAATTGAGGCACAGAAATAGTAACTTGCCCAAAGGAACAGTAATTGTTAAAGCTGGGCTTTGAATCCAAGAGCCTAGGTCTAGAGTTCGTAGTCTTAATTACTACAACATGCTGCCTCTACATGTCTGGGAACATATTTGGTAATATCTTTGTGTATATTTGAAAAGTCACATGACTATAGCCAAAAGTGAAGAGGGAAGAGAGGGAGGGGAAGACCTTAGAAATGCAGGTTGAGGTAAATTAATTTAAGTATGTGAAGTTCAGGCCATATGTTGGAACCCTTCTGAGTGATATCTTTATTTTGAATGGATTTTTCCATTCATTATCAAAGGCTAATTATATCTTCAATGGAATACATCTGAAAGCAAATTTACCACCACCCTTATAAAGGACTTAGTCCTGAATGCACAAATTGATCAGATAGTGTATTATGCTCCCCAAGTAGCTTAAGAATTAGGTGACATTATTCATAAAAAGATACATGTTCCCTTTCAAAGCACACATTCACACCTTTTTTTTTTTTTTGAGACAGAGTGTTGCTCTATCGCCCAGGCTGAAATGCAGTGGTGCGATCTTGGCTCACTGCAATCTCCGCCTCCCGGGTTCAAGCAATTCTGCTTCAACCTCCTGAGTAGCTGGGACTGCAGGGGCATGCCACCAGGCTAGGCTAATTTTTTGTGTTTTTAGTTGAGACGGTTTTTCCGTGTTAACCGGGATAGTCTCGATCTCCTGACCTTGTGATCCGCCCGCCTTGGCCTCCCAAAGTGCTGGGATTACAAGCATGAGCCACCTTGCCCAGCCAGGCTTCCTTTTATATCCACTTGGGGAGATGCAGATAGAAGGAGAAAGACCGAAGCACAAAGCCTCCCTATCAACAGTTACAGAACTGCTGTTGCTTTTCTCTCTGGCTTTAACAGAGATCACCTACAAAATCTTATTTGGGAAAGCTGAATCTGGCTGCCAAAAAATTCAGGGCTTGAAGCTAAATCTCTAAGGTCATGGATTGTCTTACTATGCACTCCATGCCAGTCAGAACTCACTGATGTGTAGAGACAGCTCACATCTTACCATTTCACAAACTTCATCAACAGCACATCTATCTCCCCAGGGCTCTGCACATTGCCAGAGAATCCCATCACCCTGAATTATTTCCCTTCTCTCGCCTTCCTCCTTCCTTCATTCTAGACCCTCTAACTGCTCCGTAGACTCCCGTAGACTCTTAACCAAGCCCCACTCCCAAAGAACTGGTTTCCACAGATGCCTTGGAGACAGTATTCCCAATTCCACAGTAGATTACAGTTTTTTTGTTTCATTTTGTGTTTATTGGCAAAATGACATATAGGTCATTTCAACTTGTGGAAAATTCCTGATCCACTACAAGTATATTCAAATAAATCTTTCAGAAGTAGGAAATCTTGTTACAAGCTATCCTCATGCACAGTGAACAGGGAAAGGAAGTGGCTAGAACAAGAAGTCTGCTGCAAGGGAGAAATCCAGACTGCTAGTTCTACCACGTCACCAACTTTCTGTGGACTCACAGCAAGGGAATTCTTCTTCCAAGAGCTCAATTTCCACATGTGTAGAATAAGCTGAGAAGGGTGGGCGAGGGTCTTGGGACCTCCCCTAATCTTCATTGCATGGCCCTGGTGCATTTACTATGGGAAATGAGAATTCAGGCTCTGTCTCTGCCCCACCTATGGTAGATGCATGGTCCCTCAAGTCTCCCTTCACCTCAGTAGTCCCATTCATCCAGGCACATCTAGAAGACCAAAATACTGTTACTGCTGCACCAACAGCCTGCAGTGATTAGTTTTACTTTTTCAAGCCAGAGCCCAGCTGGCTGTGAAACATCAAAGAGAGGAGGGTTCCATGTTTACCGCTCAACCATGAAGATGAGTTCAGGTCAAGCATATTTGTCAGTTCATCCTATTCTGACACAGGCCCAAAAACCTGGGCTTGTGGGAAGTGCAAGGAGAAGAGTCAGGACTCTGATAAAAAGGTGGGTCTTTTTGAAATATTTGTCCAAGGCTGATTCTTTGCATATATAAAACACTATATTATTTAAGTCGTCTTCACATTAATGATCTCATTAGGAACTCAGAGGATAACACTAATTCTGTTTAAGAAATGTAGAAATTAAAACAGAATTATGAATGATATACCAAGTTCACACTATTTGGTGAAAGAGGTGAAGCTAAAACCCTAGGGACCTGACCGCAAGCCCAGTCTTACTGCAGCAAATTGGCCCAAACTGTGATCAGGGAACAGTGGTACTGTGGGATGCCAATAGTGTTATGCAAAGCAAATAATAAATAAAATTATGGAAGACATTAAAGGCTTCAGGATCAAAAAAATTTGGAAAGTTTCCAATTAAACAAAGTCCAGTATTTTACAGGACTTCTTGGAGACTTGAATGTATTATTATCACTGCAAAGTTTCAAGAGTTTGGGATATAGCACTTTCGCAAATCAAAAGACCACATAACCCATTTTTAGGGATGTTTGACACAGCTAGTATTCTTGAGGACATGCCTTGAGAAACTTTCCTAGGTCAACTGTGGGTTACATCCAATCGTAAGTGATACCACAGCCCCTTAACCTGGTCATTCTCAAGGCTGAGTGGTATTGCATCTAGGGACACAGAATTAGAATAGAAGCTCATTTGAAATATGGAACGTATCTCGTGCTTATAAATAGTCACTAGTGTTCTCTTTTTTGGTTTTGTTGTTGTCGTTATTATTGTTGGTTTTTGTTGCTTTTTGAGACAGTGTCTTGCTCTGTCTCCCAGGCTGGAGTCCAGTGCCACGATCATAGCTCACTGCAGCCTTGAACTCCTGGGCTCAAACAATCTTCCCTAGTAGCTGGGACTACAGATGTGTGCCACCATGCCTAGCTAATATTTTTTTTTTGTAGAGATGGAGATCTCATTATGTTGCCCAGGCTGGTCTCGAGTTCCTAGGCTCAAGCAATCCTTCCTCCTTGGCCTTCTAAGGTGCTGGGATTACAGGTATAAGCCCCTGTACCCAGCTTGTCACTAGTACTCTCTAGGGGAGGATCATTCTTCCCCACTCTATTGATGTTTGATTTGGCTACATGACTTGCTTTGGCCAAAATATGAGAGTGGACACGACGTGTGGGACTTCTAGGCAGAAGATTTTGAGCCAGCACATGGTTCACCATGAGCATTTCCCTCTGCCATCATGACCAACCATGGTTCAAATAGAAATAGCTTCATCAGCCTGGGGCCTGGAGTGAGGAAAATATGGAGGAGAGCTGTTGCCAACCCATGATTGGAAATAGCCCTTTGCTGTTGTAAAAGCACTAAGATTTGGGGGCATTTTTTACCAGAGGATAACCTGTGCCAGCCTGACCATTACAATTTCCAAAACATTTATCATCTCATAATTAAGTATTGATACGGTATTTCTACAGAAAACATCTATTCATAATACAGAGTATTTGAAAAGTAATCAGAACTCAGCAGAAAATTCAGTGGTCCTAAATTTAGGAGACCTGTTTCTAACCTGCTTGCCTTTGATAATGTCTCTGAACTTCCAGTTTTTTAAAAAACGCCAAAACACCTCACCTCATGTGGTTGATGAGACAATTAAATGGGAAATATATAAATATATATATATATACACACACACATACATACTCTTACATATATGTGTATATTTTTTTAAACTGTAAAGTGTTAAACAAATGTAAGATATGTAATCAGTGTGCTGTCCTGGCTGGACTGGATTTCAGAGCTCCTGCCTTGTCAAACATGAATAGTGTTACCTCCAAGTGGGGAAACAGGAAGTCAAATGCTCTTGATTGCTGTCTGTGGTTCCTTTTCATCATATTCCATAAACTTTATAGAAGGAGACTTTCACATTAACAAATATTGAAGTTTCTCCTTCTATCAAGATACTTTGGTCTCTAAGTAAAAGAAACCCTGGCTCAGCTGGGCACAGTGGCTCTTGCCTGTAATCCCAACACTGGGAGGCCAAGGAGGGTGGATCACCTGAGGTTGGGAGTTCGAGACCAGCCTGGCCAACATGGCGAAACCCCATCTATGCTAAAAATGCAAAAATTAGACTGGTGTGGTCGCAGGCGCCTGTAATCCCAGCTACTTAGGAGGCTGACAGGAGAATTGCTTGAAACTGGGAGACAGAGGTTGCAGTGAGCCAAGATCACGCCACTGCACTCCAGCCTGGGCAACAGAGCAAGACTCCATCTCAAAAAAAAAAAAAGAAAAGAAGAAAAAAGAAACCCTTTCTCACACAGACTTGAGCAATAAGGATGTATTTCATCTACTAAAACGCCATGTCCAGTGGTCAAGTAGTCTATAGACCATCAACAGCTCATTAATGGCAAAAACTCAGACTTTCTCAGACCCTCCTTTCTACCTTCCTCAGCATCAGCTTCCCCCTAAAGCAGTTTTCCTCACGGTCACTAAATGGCTGCTGGAAGAAATCACATCTAGAAGCTACACACAAGAGAGAGGAGATACAAACATTTCACCCACACGCAAGTTGTAAGTCCTTCCTCAGTTTGCAAAAAACATGGGCCAAGGACTTGATGGACTAACGGTGGGGAAGTCACCTCAGGAGCTCTGATGAGGATATCAGAACAAAATCAAGGTTTGTTAGTAATGAGGAAAAGAGAAACAGGCAAGAAAGTAATACTCTGAAAAGCATCTCAACAGAAGAAAATCTAGCACTGCAATGCATTTCCACAGACCCATGAACTGTTTCAGGTTCAGATTTGCAAACCTGATAACTGGGCATAAGTAATATCTCCTAACACTTAGCTTTGCCATCTGTTGCTGACATAACAATTTTACATAATACCGAAAATGCCAGATGGAAGCTACACATTAGCCATGTCCAAGATGTTTCATGCTCACAACATATATGGAATAGCTTTGTTCCGTGCACTGTTGAGTTCATAGTTCTCCACTTATAATTCTGGCCATTGATGGAGAAGGACAACTCCAGAACTTCCCAATCACATGCCTCCTTGATGTTTGGAAAGCTGTGCACACTGCTGGCCTCAGAATTTCTATCCAGGATAGACTTAGAAGCTACAATATATTTGGAGCTAGGGGGTGGGGAAGGGATGGCACACATATTTGAAACTGTGTTTGCACAGCAAATACACAGTTTTTAGTTTAGAATTTATATAATGGTAAAAAAGAATAGCAAAATTTTCTAAAGATTTTTTAAAATTTTTACTGTATGTAAGATTGAAAAAATGCCAGTCATCCTTATCATAGACTAAGAAGTCAGGGAATAGCTATTGCTATGGAGCAAAGGTAATGGAAGAGGTACTAAGAGAAATAAGATTCCTACATAAACCTTCCACCAGCTTATAGAGACTGGGCATGGTGGCTCATGCCTGTAATCCTAGCACTTTGGGAAGCCAGGTGGGTGGATCGCTTGAGCTCAGGAGTTCGAGACCAGCCTGGGTAACATGATGAAACTTCATCTCTATAAAAAATAGAAAATACTACCCAGGTGTGGTGACACACTACTGTGGTCCCAGCTACTCGGGAGGCAGTGGCGGGAGGATCACCTGGGCTCAGGGAGGTCTGAGCTGCAGTGAGCTGTGTTCATGCCACTACACTCCAACCCGGGTGACAGAACAAAACCCCTGTCTCTAAAAAAAATAAAATGTATAAAGTACAATCAACAATTTCCCCATTTTTATTGTAAGATGTTTTAAACATGTATTAACATACAGAGTGATATAACAGATAACCATGTGCTCAACACTCAGATGTATCAGATGTTAATATTTTGACATTCCCCAGTCCCTCTTCCTGGTTTATACCCTTCCTCTTGCTGTAGAGATGACCCCCATCTGGATCAATCTTCTCCATATTTTGCACTATTACCATAAAAGCATGTATCCACAGTAAGACTCTAGTTTTGAAAATGGCATCCTATCAGGCATTATGAGGAGCTTGCCTTTTCACTGGTTTTGATGAATCTTACCTATGTTGCTCTAGTTCCCTCGTTTGATTTGCTCTGTAATATTCCATCACTGAATATAGTACAATCTACATATCTATTGTTCGGTTGATGAACATTTAAGTTACTTCCATTTTTCACCATTACAAACATGCTGCAAAAACCAATCTGGTGTGTGATTCCCTGTGCACATGTCAGATAACCTCTGTAGGTTACAGATTCACAAAGGTGGAGTGAGAAATTTCATTCCAGCATGATTTATCAACTTATACCACCAGTGTATGAAAGTTTCTTTTCCTTCATTTTGCAAATCTGTTGTCTGTGAAATGGCATATTCTTGTTTAGTTTGCATTTCCTAAAAACTAGAGAAATAGAGCAACATTCCATTTATTTGGCATTCAAGTTTCCTCTTCTGTGAATTTGCTTTTTCATGTATTTTGCCCATTTGGGGTATTTGTCTTTTTCTTGCTGAATTGTAAACATTTTTTTACATATTTTGGATACCAACATTTGTTGATTATATGCATTTCAAATATCTTCTTCCTGTCTATAATTCCTTTTAATTTTAAGGTCCTTTTTTCTTGTATTTAAGTTTATAATTTTAGTGTAGTTATATTTGTCTATCTTTTCCTTAATTAAGGGTTTTGTTTTCTTGTGCTTGTCTGTGGAAGAGTTAAGATTGTAAAGATATTCTCCTTTATTTTATTCCAGAAGTTTACATGGTTTCTTTTGACATTTAAATCTTTGTCTGGAATTTATCTTTGTGTGGTATAAGCTAGTGACTTAATTTTCTTTTCAGAACAATAACTAATTTCCCAGACTTGTTTGTTGAATAGTTTATACTTTCCCCACTGATTTGTAAGATCTTCTCTGTCACGCATCAAATCTCTATATATGCCTGGATCTGTTTTGTCCAACTCTGCACAAATAGCATGCTATCTAAATTACTATATTTTAAAAAGTAAGTCTTGATATTTGGTTGGGCAAGTTTCATGTGTCTTAGCTATTATGGTCTCTTTTTCATCTATATGAATGTTAAGGTCAGCTCATCAGTTTCCACAGAAAATCCTGTCTAGATTTTGATTTGAATTACATTGCAATTGTAGATTAGTTTGAAAAGCATCATCTTCCCGATCTTCTCTTTCCTTTCATGAACTTGCTGTATTTCTGCATATATTTAGGCCATCTTACATATCTTTCAGTACTCTTTTGTATTTTTCTCCATAAAAGATTTTGCATACCTTGTATAAATGTATTCTTAGGCATATTACAGGTCATATAACGATGGTAAATGAGAACTTTATTCTAAAATATTTTCTATGCCTATCAACATTTTCTCCACTATTTTATGCCTATCAACATTTTCTCCACTATTTTTGCTTTTATGTTTTATACCTAATTCTTTTTTTTTTTTTTTTTTTTGGAGATGCAGCTTCGCTCTTGTTGCCCAGGCTGGAATGCAATGGCGCGATCTTGGCTCACCACAACCTCCACCTCCCGGGTTCAAGCGATTCCCCTGCCTCAGCCTCCAGAAGAGCTGGGATTACAGGCATGCGCTGCCACACCCAGCTAATTTTGTATTTTTAGTAGAGACGGGGTTTCTCCATGTTGGTCAGGCTGGTCTCGAACTCCCGACCTCAGGTGATCCGCCTGCCTCAGCCTCCCAAAGTGTTGGGATAACAGGTGTGAGCCACCATGCCCGGCCTGCTTTTATGTTTTATACCTAATTCTTAAAAGTATTTGCATTTTATTCTTTGCATGATGTGAGATCTGAATGTAACACTTTCCCCCAGAGTCAATTATTTTCAACTCTTTGACAACAATCTCTTGACCCATTGGTTTGTGAGTCTTCCTTTATTATCTGTTATCTTCTCACATATCAGGACTCTTTTTCTACAATCACTTTCTTTTCGTTGATGATATATATTCATTTCCATGCCAGTATATGATCTCATTTCTGTAGTTTTTAATGTGTCTGTGTGTGTTTGTGTGTGTATACGTAAACACAAAATGTAGAACAATGAAATAATGTGTCTCTTTCTAAAAGAAGTATTAAGAGGCAGGAAGCTTGAGCCCAGGAGTTTGAGACTGCAGTGTGCTACTATGATTGCACCTGTGAATAGCCACTATACTCCAAACTGAGAAACACATTCAGCACATTCACGTCCCATCTCATGCTTTCTTTTTTTTTCTTTTTCTTTTTTTTTTTTTTTTGATCCTGAGTCTCATTCTGTTGCCCAGGCTGGAGTGCAGTGGTGTGATCTCTGCTCACTGCAACTTCCGCCTCCCAGGTTCAAGCGATTCTCCTGTCTCAGCCTTCTGAGTAGCTGGGATTACAGGTGCACCACCATGCCTGGCTAATTTTTATATTTTTAGTAGAAACGGGGTTTCACCATGTTGGCCAGGCTGGTCTCGGACTCCTGACCTCAAACAATCCGCCTGCCTCAGCCTCCCAAAATGCTGGGATTACAGGCGTGAGCCACCACACCTGGCCTGAGGTCGCATCTCTAAAAAAAATAAAAAGTATTGAACCAGGGTCCTCTCACATAATTTTTCAAAATTTATATTATGCTTTAATCAGAGCAGCTCAATTAATTACTCTTGGAGTGTGTTAAACCAATATACTAATTTGGGAAAAATTTACCTCGATAATATTCAATCTTCTTATTCTGTATTCATTCAATCATCTTATTCTATATTCATTTATTCATGTTTTCTTTTAACTCTCTCAGTAGCAGTTTGTAATTTTCCTCACACAGATTCAGTTTTAAAATTAACATTATGTCTAGACATTTTAGGGTGGAGTGTTGTTTCCCCCCAACACCTCATGTATCTTGGTTAGTTACTTCAGGGAGAGCAGGAGAGCTGGTTACTTTTGTTCACTTATCTTTAACCAGCCATTTTACTAAACTCCCATAAAGATAGCCACTTTTTAATTATCTTGGGGCTTCTCAGTAGGCAATTATATCATCTCTAATAATACTTTTTGTTTTCTCATTTTCTATAGCCATGTCCCTATATCTGTTTTAGAATTGTATTAACTAATACAATGGCAGTAAGGATCTTTGTTTTCTTTCTGATTTTATGGGATCCTGTTTCTATTTTGGTTCTTTGTCCTGTAGTGTGGGTGCTCATTAAAGGACTTCCTTTGTGTTTTGTCTGGATTATTCTCCAGGCAGCTGGTAAGCTCCTTGTGAAGACAGCCCATCCTGTTCTAACATGTTTGATACTCTGTGTCTGGTCTCTGCAGCTCCTGGCACACAGCAGGGAACTTGACTAGGGCCTGAAAGAATGTGTCTTATGCTAGATTCTTGGGAGGCCCTAAAAGATCTGCACTGCTGCTTTCTGGATGTGGCCTTGTGTTTAGAAACATCTGCTCTCCTAGAAGTCTGGGGTTCCTATTCCAGCTTTGAGCAGACACTTGGGTTTCCCTCACAGGCTACTGTCTGTTGTTGACCACATACTCAGGAATAAATGGAAATTGCAGCAATTATGTCAGTAGGGTTCCAGTATTGACAAACTGAGAGATTCTAAACAGAAAATAAAGAGATTCTAAACAGAAATACTTACTCGTTATAAAATAACACATGCAAATTTCCCACCAATCCCATCGCCAGAGGTAAACACCACTAACAATTTAGGGTTTGTGTTTATGCGCCTTTGTACACATAAATACATGCATTTCTAGATGTGTGTTCTATGCTTTTCAAACATATGCATGTTTGAATAATGTGAGCCCATTTGTGTAACTTCTTTCCAATTTTATGTAAATATTGTTTATTCGTTTTAACAGTTATATATGCCACCATATGGCTAGACTATAATCATCCTTTCTCCTATTAATATATATTTCTAGTTTGTTTCCTTGTGTCTTTTTTTTTTTTTTTTTTTTTTTTTTTTGAGACGGAGTCTGGCTCTGTCGCCCAGGCTGGAGTGCAGTGGCCGGATCTCAGCTCACTGCAAGCTCTGCCTCCCGGGTTTACGCCATTCTCCTGCCTCAGCCTCCCGAGTAGCTGGGACTACAGGCGCCCGCCACCTCGCCCGGCTAGTTTTTTTTGTATTTTTTAGTAGAGACGGGGTTTCACCGTGTTAGCCAGGATGGTCTCGATCTCCTGACCTCGTGATCCGCCCGTCTCGGCCTCCCAAAGTGCTGGGATTACAGGCTTGAGCCACCGCGCCCGGCCTTCCTTGTGTCTTAAACCAACATTTATTTAGGATAGATTTCTAGAAGTAGGTTGTCGAAGTATAAGGTAAACTTTTTTTTTTTAATTTAGCTTAATTTTAGCATACTTTCAATTCATTCTTTGACCATAAAAATTTAGAGTCTGGTCCATGAACCATGACTTATTGGTCTATGATAAGTACAGACATTAAGTGTTTAGAAGTATTTATCATAATTTGATATTTCTATGATATCCAAACGTGATTTTTATATTTTACAAAAGCATCGGACTAAAAAAAAAAAACCTGATTATTTTAAAATAACAACAATCAACAATAGTAATGCTAAAACAAATTGTGGAAAAGGCCTATTTGGACAATATGGGTTAAGTGATGCCAAAAGCTTTTCACTGCGAAAATCAATATATTTTAGGAGTAGTGTCTTAGAAGACATATGAGGAATAAATGAAAAAAAAAAGTTATTTTTAAAATATGATGTTGAAAACAATATGGTGCATTTGGAGCTGGATATGGGGTATGACCAGTTATATAATAATTTCTTATCAGAAGAAAAAATAAAAGGACCTGATTCTGCACCATGAATAATTGGGAAGCACTGCTTCCATGAGCAGTCAAAGGGAGTTTCCATTTTCTTTTCTAAATCCTCACCTCTAGCTCATATTGTCAAACACTAAAATGTTTGTTTTATAATCTGTTGGTGATAAACACTCTCACTGTTGTTTTGATGTGAATTTCTGTGATTAGTAATGATGTCCGTATCTTTACTGGTTATTTGGGTTTCTTCTTGTTACTTATATCCTTTGTACTATTTTTTATTGGCTTGGAGATTTTTCTTTTTTTTCTGGTATCTGTGGATGTCACATTCTTGTATTTGAACTCCTCTATTATTTCAGAAGTAATTTTGTTATACTTTACCCAATAAATTCTTAGTGTTGAGAGCGTGAAGAATTGGCCTCTCCTCTAAGCTTCATAATATTTTCTTATTGGGCACTGCTGGTTTAATGATACAGCTATAGTTTTTTATATTGTTGTCTTTCTTTTGCACTCTCTTATTGCTAATAGTAGTTTTTTAGGGTATACAATTTTCTCTTTCTCTATACCTCTTTCTCTTCTATTATTTCCTCACAGCAGTACCATATTTACTGGACATGCCTTTATAAACAATTTCAATTCTGTCAGTAATGCACATCATGGTCCATAGTCGGTTGACCTGTCATCATAGTCTGTATGGTGGTCAAAAAACAAAATGAAACAAAGCAAAAACAAAATAAAACAAAGCAAAACACAGTTTAAAACTGAAAAATTGCTGTTCATTAAGTCGAGGTTATTTAGAAAAGGAAATTGTTCGGATTCCCGTAGGGTCAGTCTCTGATATCGGGACTGTTGATTCTCTCAAACAATAATGCTGTCCGGTCTCTTCAGAGGCTTTCTGATTTGGCGCTGTTCCTATCCTTTGTCCGGGACTTTTCTCCACACCCTTTCTCTTAAGCCAAATGGCAGGTCAAATGAAGCCCTGAAATACAGCCATCTGTGGGTGTTGAAGTGGGGGATGATTGTGGTCAGCCCTAGGAAGTTGGACATGCATGTCACAGATTTAAAAAGTACTGCTGGCTGGCAAGCTGACGGAGAGCAAAATGTGCACATGGAAGCAAAGGAACAGCTTCAAGTGATCAAATGTCAGTGCAGACAGCAGGTGATGAGGGTGGCTCACACCACCTGCTGGAGCACAGCTGTCAGAAAGGAGCCACGTGTGGGGCCACAGGCAGTGCCAACCCAACAGGTGAAAGCCCAAAACAGAGAAGAGCCCAGAAGCTCTGAGGCAGACATTTGGGTCACAGCCTGGGATGCACAGTCATGCCTTGTGCCCAAAATGAAATGCCAGCAAGTGTTTCTCTCTCTCTATTCTCAAAAGATCTCTTCCTCATGTATCTTAATTAGTTAAGATTTGGGGTCTTGGGGCAGCCTCTTGAGTCCCATCAGACATAATAAGGTCTACAGCCAGGATCGTTGGCCTGACTTCCAGTATTATGAAAGGTCAAAAAGTCCCACATGTCCTAACTACAAGGCAGGCTCCAGTGAAGACGAGCTGTTAGGTGAGACACAGTATTTTTGCAGAGACATAAAGGACAGAGGTCAGTTGCGAGGGCAAGCATGCACCCAGCATCAAACCAGCAAGGCACAGGTTAAGTGAGACACTGAGCAGGGCCCAGTTCTGTTCAGCAGCAGAGCAGAAATCACCTGACAAATCCAGAAGTCACATCAGAAGGGGTTAACTGGGAAAGACAGCTCAGGAACTAGGGTGTTACACAGTCTGTCCATAGGCTACTTTTTACAGGCCCAAAGTCCCATCACCATGGACAAATTTTGATGGTTGCTTTAAATATGCTCATTTGTGAATCCAGTGTCTGATGAATAAGGTGTGGTCTCTTGATATGTGGGGGCCTGTAATTAAGTGGAATATAAAATAGTAAATCATTTTGACCATTAGCAAGGTTTCTCTTTGTTCATTTAATGAAAATGCTCAGTATTGGCAAAGCAACAGAGAAACAGGTGTCCTTGTATACAACATATGAGAGGTAAACTGAGGCCTTTCCAAGGAGTAATGTGGTGACTAGAATTAAAACCCTTTCAACGCACATATCTGTTAATGTAGCAACTCCATTTCTATAAACATAACATATATATAATAGTTTAAGTGCAGGCTGGATGCGGTGGCTCACGGCTGTAATCCCAACACTTTCGGAGGCTGAGGAGGAGGATTGCTTAAGCTCAGGAGATCGAGACCAGCTTGGCCAACAAAGTGAGACTGCCTCTCTACAAAACAAATGGAAAAAAAAAAATTTAGCCAGGCATGGTAGCGTACACCTATAGTCCCAGCTACTCAGCAGGCTGAGGCAGAAGGAGTGCTTGAGCCCGGAAGGTCAAGGCTGCAGTGAGTTGTGATTGCACCACTGCATTTCAGCCTGGGAGACACAGAGTGAGATCTTGTCTCAAAAAAAAAAAAAAGAAAAGAAAAAGAAAAGTCTAAGTGCAAATACGACACCACTGAAGCAAGATAGATTCTTCACGCCACTGCCCTCAGTCCCTTGCTCTTAATACACCTATGGTGGACAGTTTCATGCATGGTCCCAGCCTTTCACTGTGGGCTTACCTTGCTGTCTCAAGGCTTTTCTGCTTCAGAGTTTTCTTGGATGCCACAGAAGGCCATTTTGCCTGTGTTGGATGTGGCACAGAAAAGTGGGGTAGTTAATATTCCCAGGGGACCACAGTCCACCAATGAGAGAAAAAAATGGAGGATGAATGCTCCAACCTCTCCATCCAGAGACCATTTTGAGGACTATTCTACATGATTCCTCCGAGGGACCCCATGGGATTGAGCTTCAGTTGCCCACAGTGATCAGTAGCTCACTAACACAGCTTTGTGGCTTTGCTCCTTTCCTTGACTTACTCTCCCCACCCCTCTCTTCTACTGCTCTCATATAAATTACGTGCAAATCCTTGTCTTAGATCTCAGACTTTACTTTCAAGGGAACCCAAATCATGAGTCAATCTAAACATCAGAAGTAGGGGTTAGATTAACAAGGGTACATTCATACAATGGAATATAATGCAGCCATTAAAATTACCTCAGATCCAAGGAAAAAGAAAGCATATGGCCTCACAAACATGTGTACATAAATGTTAAAAGAAAATGTATTTCGAATAGCCCCCAAAACTGGAAACAATACAAATGTCCCTATTTGCATGTGAGTGGATAAATAAATTGTGGTATATCCATACAATGGAATATTCTTCAGTGATAAAAGGGATTGAACTATTGATACAGGCAACAATATGAACCTCAAAATAAGTATGCTGAGTGAAAGAATACAGACACAAAGAATGCCTAGTATAATATTCCATTTATATAAAATTATTTTTTGTTGTTGTTGTTGTTGTTTTTTAAGATGGAGTCTTGCTGTGTCACCCAGACTGAAGTGCAGTGGCATAATCTCGACTCACTGCAACCCCCACTTCCTGGGTTCAAGTGGTTCTCCTGCCTCAGCCTCCCAAGTCGCTGGGATTACAGGCACCTGCCACCACGCCCAGTTAATTTTTGTATTTATAGTAGAGACAGGGTGTCACCATGTTGGCCAGGTTGGTCTCAAACTGCTGATCTCAGGTGATCCACCTGCCTCGGCCTCCCATAGTGTTGGGATTACAGACGTGAGCCATTGTGCCTGGCCCATTTATATAAAATTCTAATGAAAACTAATCTATACTGACAGAAAGCATTTCAGTGGTTACCTGGGGTAGGGGTTGGGGTGGGTGCAGACAGAAAGAAGAAAGTGGGATTACAAAGAGGCACAAGAAAACTTTTAGGGGAGATGGACATGTTCATTATCTTGATTGCAGTGTTGGTTTCATGGGTATATGCATAGGTTAAAACTTACCAAAATATACCCTTTAACTATGTGTGGCTTACTTTTTGCCAATTATACCTCAGTAAGTTTGTTAAAGATGAAAAATGACCTTGGATAAAAATAATTAATGACATTAAAATTATTCATGTTAAAGTATTAGGTTGGAATAAAACGCTAGCTTTAAATCAATATTTATGAGCATAGATACCCATACAAATTCATAGATTAATGATCAAAATGGAAAAGTCCAAAACGTTGCTAGTGTTCATCTCAGAGTCTGGGATGACAACCATTTTCATTTTTTTCTTTTCATATACCTGTATCTTCCAAATACTGGTAAATATATACTACTTCTGTAAAATAGAAAATCAATAGATAAAACACAACACAAGGTATCTTATGCTACATGCTAGGAAAATGGTAGGGGTCAAAGATTTTTCAAATTTGTTGTTTTAGAGCCCTGGGAGTTTCATGAAAGTGCTTCAGGGATTATCCCAGGAGGAAAATCAGAATACATAGGCCAGTGTCTTCATGGCACCTCTAAATAGAGCAGCTGTTTTCATTTAAGGAACAAATATGAAGGTCTGAAGAAGGCTAATTACTGGGGCCTGGGGCAGTGATGGAATGCTTTGAGGTTAAGACAGAAGTGAGTAGGAAAGATGGGCCTTGACTAAGCAAAGAACAAAAACTGAGTCTTCTAGAAAAGTCTGAGCAAAATTACTAATGGCACCTGTTACCCTCTGTAGCATATTTTTTTCTACTTCCATCACTATTCAAGTCTTCACTCAAATGAGAACTTACCACTGCAAAACATCTGGGCAAATTCTAGGCCTACTCAAAATCACTTGGGTTAGGAATCCAAGGGACTCAATAGCACTACCACGGGTGCCGGTGGGAACACTAAAAAGGAGTGGACTTTATCTCCCTTCCCAATCTCCATCAGATCCCCTTCCCCAGTTTTGATGTGTACCACTAATATTTTCTCAAGGTAATATGAGTTTCTTTGCTAACATAATTAAAAAGCCCTGCCAGCCTTTCAATAGGTCTCTGTTCTCCTAGAGCTGCCATGGAAAGAACTGAAAATCTGGAAAGGACCACATTGAGTCATTGTCCTCATGTGAAATTCTCCAAGAGCCTTTTGAGATGCCAGAAAGACCTTCTACTGGTGTTCTTTTCTCCCTTTAGCAGCCCTTGAGCCTGTTGCAATAAACTCTTACCTTTTTTGGAATCAACCAAGTGGGGCATAGGGAGGGCATGTGGCATGAACTACTGCCAAGGCATGCATGAGGCAATGAGCTGGCTTTGCAAAGACTCATCCCAAAGTCCATGAGGTAGCATGTGCTCCTTGGACCAAGAGGAGGGAGAAAGGGATATGCATTGGGGCTTACTGTCTCCTTCATCCTCACAATCCTAGCTCAAAGTGTCTTTGCTAGTGTTGAAATCTGACTGTCTTGTTAGGTCGATATTTCGAAGACAATCAAAAGTATGTGACAGGCCAAGGCTTGCCAAGGAATAGAAAAGCAGTGGATTTGTTTCCTGGCTGATGGCCAGCTGCAAGTCCTTCTTTTTTTTTTTTTTTTTTTTTTTTTTGAGACGGAGTCTCGCTCTGTCTCCCGGGCTGGAGTTGCAGTGGCCAGATCTCAGCTCACTGCAAGCTCCGCCTCCCGGGTTCATGCCATTCTCCTGCCTCAGCCTCCCGAGTAGCTGGGACTACAGGCGCCGCCACCTCGCCCGGCTAGTTTTTTGTATTTTTTAGTAGAGACGGGGTTTCACCATGTTCACCAGGATGGTCTCGATCTCCTGACCTCGTGATCCACCCGTCTCGGCCTCCCAAAGTGCTGGGATTACAGGCTTGAGCCACCGCGCCCGGCCTGCAAGTCCTTCTTAAATGACAGCCGAGAAGCAGTAAATCAGGTACAGTGGAGTCCTATCCATGGAGAGATTGTCTCTACAAAGTGTTATACTTCAAGTTAAATGGTCACAGACAATTCGGCTTCAGAATAACTTAAAACAGTATTTCCATCTGCTTGAACCCAGTTTCCAATTAAAACAGAGAAGTATTAGTCTAACCCAGTCCTCCACTGTCACCAGCTAAGACATGCTCTGGAAGATTTAAAAAGCAACACAGCCATGAACTGAGGAATGGATTTCTGATTTACTTACAGAAAATACAGTTTATTTTCATCTTCCTAGAGAGAGACAATCCTGTTAAAATCAGTTTTATATGTAGCCTGTAGGACCAAGAAAAAGTAGCAGTTGAATGTATTAATATTTCTCAGTTTAGATGAGAGTGAATAGTTAAAATAAATTTAGCTTTATCAAAGAAACAACTATTCCATGTATCACTATCCAAGGAATTTCAATAACTTTATTTATTTATTTATTTATTTATTGAGACAGGGTCTTTCTCTGTCACCCAGGCTGGAGTGCAGTGGCACAATCATGGCTCACTGTGCAGCCTCGAACTCTTGGGCTCAAGCAATCCACTCCCCTCAGCCTCCCGAGTAGCTGGGACTACAGGCGCGTGACACTACGCCTGGCTAACTGGTGGCACTTGCCTGTAGTATGCTGAAGTGCCAGTAACTTTAACATAGTGTTTGCATTTGTGGCTGCTTATTTCCTAAGTGGATGCTGCTTAGCCTTTCATGTACATGTGGAAAATGACCACATTTTTAGGACACACTAGGATAAAGGAATAGGGCTGCTCACAGGAGGCCCCATCTGGCCACTCCAGGGATTGGGAGATCAGTATCTCTCCAGGCTGAGATCCCCATCAGTTTCCAGGTGGCTGGTTCCTGAGTTTTAGAGCAGGCATTGTCAACCTTGGCCGCACATTGGACTCACCTGAGGAACTTTAAAATATGCATGACCTGGTCCCACCGCAGAGGTCCTAATTAATTGGTCTGGGATATGGCCTAGGCCTCAGGATTTGAAAAAGCTCTTCTGGTAATACTGATGGCCAGCCATGATTGAGAAGCACTGTTTTAGAGCAGGGGTCGCCGGCCTGTTTTTGCAAATAAAGTTGTATTGGAACACAGCCACCATTTGGTTACGTACTGCCTATGGTGGCTCTCAGGCTACCACGGAAGAGTTCAGTAGTTACAACGGAGATATATAACCTGAAAAACAAAAAATATTTACTATCTGCTGCTTTACAGAAAGTGTTTGCTGAGCCTGTTTTAAAGGGAAGCTTCAGGAGGACTTTCAGTGTCATGTGAAAAATAGTTTTACAAGGATTTTTGCTCAAGATAGTGGCAGAATTCTCATAAGGGACTCTCACAGGGACAAAATATTCAAAGTGTACAAACATTCAGGTACCGCGAAGGTAAATGAGCATTCACAGCCTTTCTTATTTTCCCCTTGCCTTACAAGGCACATGCTGTTTTCATGTTTTTGTTGAACCAGACAAGGGGTAGCAATAGGGAAGTCAGGAGAAAGGAAAGACTACGCTGGTTTGTGTTAGGAAAAGCAGGGAGCTGTTCTTAGGAAGAAACGACCCAAAAAGAAAAAGCTACAAGTCAGAGGACAGGCAGGGATAAGTGAGCTTCAGGGAAGAGTTTGGGGAAGTTTCTAGAGATGGGGAACTAGAGAGCTGTCACCCTGTGTTGAGTGGCACTGCAGAGGTTAATGGTTCTGGTGATTTTTAGAAATGGGGCTGTGTGATATGAATCATACCCCCCTTAGTCTAAAAGATTTCTGTGAAGTTATATACATTTTCCATACTTTTTAAAATGTCAGATGAGTCTTTTTGCAGTGAAACTATACTATGATTGGCCACAATGGAAGCTGGAAATATTCGACTACAGGATGAACATGCCTTAAAACTACCAATTCTTGACAGCATCATAATAGTTGGAATAGCACATCTAAGTTAGCAGTAGGAAAATAAAAAAGGAATGAGATGGGAGTCTGAAAGCTTACAAATGGCAGCCTGATATTGCTGGGTCAATTTTCCCAACTCTAAGCTCTAAGTATCTCTGATAGGAACCTGTGGAGAGGAGCGTCTGCTCTCCTCTTGGCCACTGGAGCCCAAGATCACAATGTTCACACTTCCATTTATTGTGAAGAATAGAACACCAGCACTTAAGTGGTTGTCCAAACCAACATCACCAAAGCAACAGCCTTGCATAACACCCTTGCCAATACTCAGAATCAAGGGTCTTAAAAAACGAAGGAAAGTAACTGGAATTAATGCAAATACTTGCACCTAAAGAAGCCTTTCCAGAATTATTAGCAAACACTCCACTCATTCCCTGGCTTGGCAGTTCTCCCAAAAAGAGAGGAGGGACTTACATACCTGCATTCCTCAAGACCCTGTATGGCCTGGTGAACTTGGAGGTTATCTAGGACCAAGGTAAATCATGTGGCTGGGCAGCCTGAGAACAAGGATTAAATCAGAAGTCAGAGGCAGCAAGCATATCTGGGCTGTTTTACGGTATCCCAGCATCCTGGACTGACAACATGAGCTGGTATTTATCTCTCCAGTTCAGATATCAGTAGCCAGACATTGTCATTGATTTATCATCATCATCTTCTTCCCATAGGTTGGACTGTGAGAACATCTAACTCAAAAGAGCACTGCTGTAAAATATCGTAGGAAATGTACAGGCATTGAGTGCATTTCAAAAGAACAATCCTTCAGTTTCAACTATTTTTCTATTTGTTTGTAATTGCTTATCTACGTACATGCTTATCATATTGTGTCATAAATGTGGAAAGCCTTCATTGCCTGAGCGTAATTTGTTTCTGAAAAAGTCCATTTAAAATTAAACCACCTGTAACATTCCCAGTGGGTCGGCAAAGAAAACCAGTACCACATCACATAGGACCCAGCAACTAGGAAGAGAAATATCAGTTAGGACAGAATACTCAAGAGCAAAGGAGGCATATGACAACATGAATGCAACAACCATAAGCACACTTAAGGAGACTCAAGAGTACAAAGAAAAAAGTTTCTGGAGTTAGAAAGAAAAATTAAAGTGAAGAAGAGGCTAACGTTTTTGATATTTGAATTAAAGGCATGGGTGAGCAATATAAAAAAAAGTTAATCGACCCAAAATAGAAACCAAATGTCACAGTAAGTACTGGAAAAAAGATTAGACTAGGATTTTATTCTAAAAAGAAAAGCAATTTGTTTTAAAAAGTAGGAAAATACATTTATATTTTCTTATTTGTGAAAAATTCAGGATATAATTGCCATATCCTAACTCTTAAAATGAACAGCAATGACATAAGTGTTGATTTTTCTTTTGGCACAGTTTTTCTGGCAAAACTGTATGATAGTTTTGTGCACCCTGTCTTCACAGTTGACTTTCGTGCACAGTCATAAGTAAGGTCATCTGTACAAAAACATTGGAGGTTTCACCAGTTTCCCCACAGACCTCTCCAAAGCCTTTGATATTCAAATTGGTTTTTTGACTCCCATCTTCTGACATCATCCCTGTTAAGTTTCTCTTTTTCCCAAATTAACTTTACCAGATTCTTATTTTGGCTTTGCCAATGATTTGAGCCATTCTCCAGCATCATCAGCTTTGTGAACTCCTTCATGTTAGCAACATTTGTGATTTCAGTTTAACAACTGTTTTCATTGCATCATTAGATTTTACAACAGCCACATTCAATGGCACAGTTACTTACGAAGCTCCTTTGCTAGACTATGAACTCTTTAATGAAGAAGCTGTGACTTACTTATCTTCTACCACCAATGATTGCCATAAAGGAGGTACCGATTAGCATTAGCTGAATTTAATGGCTTTTCATTTAAGGTCTTCATCTTTAAATATTGACTAGCATAGATACTCACACAATATTGATTGAGGACAAACTTTATTAAGTGGTTAATTCCTTAGCATATTTTTAAAATGTTATGTTGACTTTTGCTTCCCTATCTCATCTGTGAGTACCTAGATAAGTATTTGGACCACTAGCACGCACTGATATTGTTTAACAGCCTCTTTAATGGAGAAGCTGTGACTTATTCATCTTCTACCTCCAATGACTGCCATCAAGTAGGTACCAATTAACAGTATTGCACTGAATGTCTTTTCATTTACAATCTTCATATTTCAGTATTTCCAGGCCAACCAGAAATACATCATAAGCAGTACATAGCTCAATTAAATCATTGGCAAGATTAGAAAGACAGTCTAGAAGTAACTTTGGGCACACACAGAGTATTTCACAAATGTTATTTGAATTGAAAAATGAATCTTCAAACAAGACAGAAAAGATTTTATTTTACCTATAATTTTGCATGGAAGTCTTGGGTGACCAGTGTAATTGTCGGTTTTCCTTCCTTCCCTCCCTCCCTCTCTCCCTCCCTCCCTTCCTTCCTTCCTTCTCCCTTTTCCCCCTTCCCCCTTATTTTCTTCTTTATTTCTTTCACTCTTTCAGCATAAAGAGGTTACCATCCTGAAGGAACAAGACAATTGACTGCAAGGGCCAAATAAGTCAACGTCCACGATAATAGAGAGTCAAGATGACCCCCAAAGAAAGGAAATTTGCTAATCTGGGTGTTACTTGCTCTCCATCCAATAGAGAGAGTCTTTAATATGCTCATTCATCCCTCCAGTCTTCAGGAGCTTTTCCAGCCATCTGGCTTGCTTGCTGACCCTTGCCCTTTCAGGTAGCAGCCATAAATGCAAAGCTCTCAAATAGGAAAGTCTGTTGGTCTCAGAAGGCCTACTCTAGGCAAGGTTAGGAAGATGGGAGATAATGATCCTTTCGCATCTCCCTAGAATTTAAATACACAAATTAAAAAGCACATTAACTCTTTGTTTAAAAAGAAAAACAAAATGTCATCAAAGGCAGGCTTGATTCAAATGCAGTTTAGGCTAATGAAGGAGCTGTGTCCTTTCACTATTTGTTCTGGGAGCTTTTCAATCAGTTAGCATTGGCAAAGCTTCTGAACAAAGACAGTAATTACCAGATAAAAATTGCCTTCAGTGCATTGTCTAACTGTGTTCAGTTTGGCATGAATGGATTTATGATCCTTTCATTCCAATAGGAACTACCAGTCCGCCTTTCACTTCAAATAGCCTATTCATCTCGGCATAAAAACAGCTAAAATATACTAGCAGAATATGCTGCCTCTGCAACCCAAGCTGCACACAGCAGGAGTCAGCTTCTTCCAACAGGCACAAATATAGCTGGCTTTGAAAAACTATAAAACAAAGGCTCTAGAAAACTCTTGCATAATCTTTTTAAAAACAGCAATTATTTGGTTCCAGTTCCTTTTACTACTCTGTATCTTTTATCCAAAATTAAATTAATTCCATTGTGTATAAAATGGTCAAAACCACAAATTACAGCAGGGAATTTATGCTTAAATAATGATCTGTGGTTGCTATTCAGATACATAGATTAATACTTTCTATTCCTTAGGGGGAAATGACACAGAGAGGTGTTTTTGTTTTGTTTTGCTTTGTTTTTAATAGTTAAGGCATAAAGAATCACTTTATCAGAAATAACTTAATTGGTGGCAATTTACTTTACTCCCAACATCCATCTGCAGTGCATTATCTGTTCTACCCTCTATCCCGTGCGTGAGGTAAATTTCTATGTACACACAAACCACGTATTAGAAGCACAGAGTAGTACTCATAAAGGAAGTTTCTATAGAAAATTAAGACCTTCATGCAGAACTTTGTGCTGCAATAATATAATACAGTGCATGCTAAAATGTTGACCTGAGACTGTCTTCAGGTATAGTGGCTTCAAGATCAGTTCCAATCACAACTTTCTCATTGGTCAGCATCACATGATGTCTTCATAGTGGTATGAGTTTTGCAATTGATCCCGTTGGCTTTGGTTATCAACAATGTTTCATCGGATATATAAGAACTGCTTATGTTGGTTTGTCCCAAATGCATCCTAGAAATGATAACTATTTAACTAACACAAGTATATAACTGTAACAGAGTGGAGTCCTGAAAAAGTACTCTCCAAAATTTGACAGACTTGTTTCTATGCCTTGACCTGTTACTAAGTCTATATATGAGTAACTCTCTTTACCTCTGTTGAACTTCAGGATGCTATTATTAAAAACTAGAGGAGGGAGTTGGTCCAGAATATTCCTTTTGTCTCAAAGTATTTCATGGAGAGATGTGCTGATAAGATACACCATGCATATGCTTGTTACTATGCCCTGCTGGAAGAATCAAGCCTCTGAGAATCCCTGCAATAAATAAATTTGTTTAACGTTTTAGCACAGCATTTTAAGAATTTATATGACTAATGAATTCCTTTTTTTCTTTAGTGGAACAGTCCTAACATTCCCACCCTGATTGTTTCTCAAACACACTTGTGGAAGCACTAAACTAGAGTGTCTGTAAGCTCCCTTCCAGACCTAATCTAATTCTAGGCTCAGTCCCCACTTTGTGGACTAATGGCAATTAACCCCCATCATGACCAATTGCTAGAAAGTCAGAATTTTTTAATGCAGTGCAATTTTTTCCAGCCTCCAACATTCATAGGGACACAAAAGACATCTCTCTCCCTATTCTTCATCCTCCAAGTACACAGAAAGTATCTATAATCACCAAAGAGAGTCCAGGGCCCTTAGTCACGTAAATCTACATTATTTAAGTGTGTTCTTGTTTGTGGTCCCTTGGTAGATGTAGATTACGGCTCGGCCCTGAGTAATTTGAATATATATGGAGTAATGATACTTTGCCTTGTCTATTTCTTGCCTTTTGACATCAATACAAATTATACCTTTAAAAAATCTACCCAAACACCATAATCTCCACCTTTAACTTCCCAACAACTCTCTCACAGATTTTGTCAAGACTTTGCTGGAAAATCTGTTTTAAATCCCAATTACTCCCATTTTTGCTCACTCTCACTTTTTTTATTCTCTTGTATGCCCAGAGAACAACTGTCAGCTACCACCCATATAACAGTGGTTTCCATATTCAAAGTCTAATTCTACATTAGCATTCTGTTCTTCATTTCATTTACCATTTCTTCTAGAATTCCACCATCCTAACTTCTAATGGCTTTGATTGCTTTTCTCTGGATTTTCTCCAAGTTCTACATCTCTCCCTTGAACTAAAGTTCCCAATTTGAACACAGTGCTTCCATGGAGATATGACTAATAATGCATTGGCTCTTAAATCTGGCTGAACATCAGAATCATATTTTTTGAAACTATGGATTACTGAGCCCACACAGCCATGTACAAAACATTGAATTGTTATTTTTGATTCCTATACTTGTTAAACAACAGGATCCAATTAAGCTAAAGAAGAGCTTCAACCTATTTTCTCACCACTTCCGTGATCATGAACAACCAGTCACAGTGGGTCTCCCTCCAACATTAACTTCCCATGGTTGATAAAGCTTTCAGGAAAGAGAGTTCTCATATCACAAATACCACAATGATTTTTATCTGAATGGCTTCCCTCCAACATTCCAGATCCATCTAAATTTTTACCTCATTGGAAGGTCTTTCCTGACCCATGCAACTCAACTTAACAAAAAACCCTCACAGTTTTTATATGCTTTGTTGGGGATTGACCCATCTTGCATTGCATTGCTAGCATAGTATGTCTAGCATGGGCATGCCTTCTGAAGTTTGGAACTTCCCATCAAGGAAACAGGAAAATGCCACTGGCAATGAGCTGAAGACTGATTTACTCTACCAGGCATGACTTTAATGACTAACGATTTGTACACCCTTTAGAAGCTTTTAGATTGTAGAGCCCCTTACTGTTGTATTTGTCTTCTGACCCCAGTCCTGGGGATGAATCTGTTTCAGTTAAAATTAACATTTTTGTTTCAGTTAAAATTAACATTTCATACAAGTCTTCACTATATTCCTCTGCATACATTTCCCACCAAATAACAGCTGGAATGAAGGTCCCCTCAACTTTGAGGACAGAACATTTATAACCTCCCTATCACCACCACAAGATGTAGCATATACTAGCTATTTTTTCAAAAATTTTTTTCCCAAATAGATTGCATGCATTCTGAAAGGAAGTGTTATGTCTTAAAATGTTTGCATTTCTTATAGGGCATTGTACCTAGTAAATAGTCTTCAGTAAATACACCATCAGAATGCAAAAATCAAAGTAACTTAGGGAATAAGCATTCTAACCTCTCATTTTATAGATGAAGAAAAAAATTTTTGAAAAAATAGCTAGTATATGCTACATCTTGTGGTGGTGATAGGGAGGTTATAAATGTTCTGTCAAAGTTGAGGGGACCTTCATTCTAGCTGTTATTTGGTGGGAAATGTATGCAGAGGAATATAGTGAAGACTTGTATGAAATGTTAATTTTAACTGAAACAAAAATGTTAATTTTAACTGAAACAGATTCATCCCCAGGACTGGGGTCAGAAGACAAATACAACAGTAAGACGTGATCACTTTCATTGACTTCAGCTGGAAACAGGTTCGGAGAATTGAAATGATTTGCCCAGATAAAAGTACGCAGTCAAAACTAGATCTCAGACTATTCTATTCTCCGGGCTGTTTTTGTTTACTCCATGTATCCTCTGTTAATTGACCAGATTGATTGATTGACTTCCTAGCTCTATCACCAGGAAGTCAAAGTAAAACTCCACCATTGAACACTTGAAAGGCATGTCTTCTGAAGGGTGGGATTTCCCATCAAAGAAACAGAAAAATGCCATTGGCAATGAGCTGAAGACTGACTTTGATTTACCCCACCAAGCATGATTTTAATGACTACTTGTACAAACATGTAGGTACATCAGTATTGGGTAGATTCATAGTGTTAGGATAAATTAAGTAATTGAGTACAAAATACGGGCACAAGCTAGACCAGGTCCAAACACCTGACCTCATATCAGTTGAAACCATCATATCAAGAATAAACAGTAGAAAGACGTGATCACTTTCATTGACTTCAGCTGGAAACATTTACAATCTAATTTCAATTTAGCAAGATTTCATCAGAAGGTATCTTCCACAAATTGAGGTCCATCTTATTATTATTTGAATTATTTGTGTGTATGTGTAGTTTGGAACATCTTAGTGTTATTGCTGCTACTGCGGTTTCTATCACTGTTCGATGCTGGGACTCTTAAGCTCCAACCACGTTTTCAGCCAGCTGAGTCGCCTTCTTATCACCCCTTTCTGGTGAGTAAGATCATCTAGATAGATTCTCCAAAAGAAATACCCAGTGAGGGAGGGCAACAAGCAGGGCCACAAACCAGTCCTCATGAATCCAGGCCCTGAGCATAAAAGGCTATTTGATACACATGTAAAGGAATTTGGAGGTGGGGTAGACAGCAACTGAATCTTTAACTTGTAGAATATATTCTTTAGAAATGGCTCCCCGAACCATGCTAAATCCCGTAAGTTGCCCAGACACTGAAAACCCAAAAGAAAAGCTTCCCCTGTTAGTTAAGGTCAGGGAAGCAGAGGCGTTTCTCAGAAAATGTGTAGCTTCTTTGGCATTATGAGCCTGAAAAAAACTCTTCAAGCCCAACTGCGAATGAGTCAGCAGAGTTTTTCAGAACAGCCAAGGAGAGAATGCTTTCCTTAGGAGACTATTTATTTGGTTGCTACATAATACTGTAGATTAATTTGGAGTAAGAATGAGTGAAACTATTCGGAAAAAGTGATAGCAGCTTGAAAGCTTCACCCGCCCCTGACCTAACGGAGGAGGAAACATTACAGTTCTGGGTAGTTCATTATTTTGAGGGGGTGGAAGAAAGTGACATCAACCAAAGTATTCTTATAAAATCTTTGAGTATTGGCCCAGATATCACCCTTATAAGGTCAAGATTATAGAACAAATGAATTGGTTCAACATTTAAATAAACCCTTGATATTTAAAGGTATCAAATATGCCCAATGTGACTCCCAATATGTTTAAAAAAAGAAAAAAAGATCGAGAGCAAAATCTAGCCAAAATAGAAATTAATATGGCTTAGAAACATCTTTCCTCATTTTCTAAATGTTTCCATATCTGGCAAAATGACCAGAGTGGAGGGTGAATGCTTTCAGCATGCTCGAAATTCAAACTCCAAGTTTAAGTGATTACTTAAGAGGCTTTAGTCTCTGAAATCCACCTGTCCTCACATGACATCATTAAATGTTTGCTTCTTAGGCTATTTCTTCTCTCTTCTTGGTCATCAATTGCTCCAACTAAACTGGATCATTCCCATCAGCATACATACACCAGCATGTATTTATCACCAGGTTAAAACAAATATCAACTCTTGGTCAACTTCATTTCATTTATACCCTTCCCTCTGAACTATTTTGGTTTTTTGCTTGTTTGTTCATTTTTGCTTTGTTTTGTTTTGTTTTGAAACAGGATCTTGCTTTGTTGCCCAGGCTGGAATGCAGTGGCATGAACCTGGCTAACTGCAGCCTCAGCCTCCTAGGTTCAAGCGATCCTCCTGCCTCAGCCACCCAAGTAGCTGGACCACAGGCATGCACTACCATACCTGGCTAATTTTTGTATTTTTTTGTAGAGACAGGGTTTTACCATGTTGCCCAGGCTAATCTCCAACTCCTGGGCTCAAGCAATCCCCCTGCCTCAGCATCCCAAAGTGCTGGGATTACAGGCATGAGCCACTGTGCCCAGCCCCTCTGAGTTATTGTGAATTACTTTCCAGACATTGGATTGTTTTATTCATAGATAGTTAAGCATTTATCTCTAAAGATAAAGATCATTTTTGAAAACGTAACCATAACACACTTACCCCACCTAAAAATATTAGCAGTTTTAATTTAACAATGTTCGTAAAGAAAGTCTATTACTTACAGAGAACTAGAAAAAGTACTGGAAGCTGACCAGAGACAAAACAAAGAGCACTGGTTCTTTTCGTTGGGCATTTGCTTAAAGAACATCACATGCCCACCTAAACAGGGTCCGCCTCTCTGTATTCTATCATTAGGAGCAGCAGGACATCTGGGGTTGAGAAGATGGAGAGAGCACCCTTACATAACATTGCAATCTGGAAGTATCACTCTCAAAAAGGTAAGTTTTTAGGTTATTTTTAGTTTGGTTTGCAATTTTAAAAAAAATCCTTCATTGAACTCTGACTCTGCAGATTCTAGAAAATAGAATATTGTGGGCAAGACTGGCTTCAGAAGTTTTATGGCTTAATAGAAAAAGAAGGTGGGCAGACCTGGTGAAAATCTTTGTAAAGTCATGCATGCCTCCCATGCCCCGTATTTGCCACGCTCTCTCTCTCTTTTTTTTTTTTTTTTCCCAGACAGGGTCCTGCTCTGTTGCCCAGGCTGGAGTGCAGTGGTGTGATCTCTGCTCACTGTAACCTCCACCTCCCAGGCCCAAGTGATCCTCCTAACTCAGCTTCCTGAGTAGCTGTGACCACAGGCATGCGCCATCACGCCTGGCTAATTTTTTGTATGTTTGGTAAAGATAGGGTTTTGCCAGGTTCCTTAGGCTGGTCTCAAACTCCTGAGCTCAGGTGATCCACTCGCCTCAGCCTCTCGAAGTGCTGGGATTACAGGCATAAGCCACCGTGCCCGGCCACTCTTATTTTGTTTAAAACCAAAGAAATCAATCTTAAATCAATTTTGCACTTGATTTATGCACATCAATTTTGTTTGCTTCTTAAAGAGTATATGATTAGCTGTACAAGAGACTATAGATTAAGAAAATCCTTAGTCTTGAGAAGAGCACTGAAGAGGAAGAAGAAGACACCAGGCCCCAAGACATCCACCAAAAATAGATCCAAATTAGATTGTCTGGCAGGGCAAACAATCCCATCACCTTATGCCAGCCCCTATATTCTGGCTGGTCCTCAGAATTTAGTGAAGATCAAAGTAAAATTTTTTGATTTCTGGGTTGAGCCTTCATCCAGGTCAAAATATTCTGGAAGAAGGCTTGCCTGGCACCTGGAATTCCATACCCTCGAGCTCTCCTTTTCACAGAACAGCATTTGTCAGATTTACTGACAGCATAGCAGTGGCATAATTAACATATAATCCAGTAGAGTTGAGCTTTTGACCTTGGCACTGTTGACATTTGGGGCCAGCCAATACCTTGCTGTGGCCATCCTGTGCACAGTAGGATGTTTTCAGCATCCCTGGCCTCCACCTGCTAGATACCAGGAGCACCTCCACCCCCACAGAAGTTGTGTCAACCAGAATGTCTCCAGATACTGCCAGATGTCCCCTGGAGGACAAAATCAACCCTGGTTGACCACCACTGCAATAGTATTATTTTTTATCAAATATATGAAACATAAAGATTGCTAAGGGATATAAAGTAGATTATTTTAGATATCCAGTCTTAAAGGAAACCACTACTATCATCACTGGCCAAAAAAAGAACAGTACTAATAATTAGACATAAAGTAATAAATGAAAACTATCATTGCTTTGAAATATTCCCTGAAGGAAATTAAACATCTGTGTAAATTTTATCCTTTCACGTGTGAAGATGACTGGGATAGCAGGTGTGGTAAAAGACATTGTTCCAAAGCCTGTTCTGTGGTTTGCTGATGAGAATATTCCCTGGCTTGGGCTACAGCTGCCATGTGCAGTCTCTCTATTGACAGTCTTTCTCAACCACTCCCGAAAATCCCCACATTGTTTGAACTCGAGTTTTGTAATTACAGAGATGTGGTTCTCAGAGCCAAAAATGAAGCTGCCTGGCTGGAGCAGCAGGATATAGAATAGGCTCTTGGGACTGGTAGATTATAACTTTTGTGGTTTCAAGTACTCATAAATGTGGTGGAGAGGGGTTTTGGAGATGATCCACAACTCGTCAGAGGCCCTGCTATTTTTTCTACCCACAGCCATTGTAGAGAATCCAGGCCGAGTTTAAGAGTGCTGTAGAAATACACTGCTGCTACTGCTGTTTCTATTAATGTTTGATGCTGGGACTCTTATGCTCCAACCACGTTTTCACCCAGCTGAGTTGCCTTCGTATCATGCCTTTCCAGTGAGTAAGATCATCTAGATAGATTCTCCAAAAGAAATAACCCAGTGACGGAGGGGCATCCAGCATGACCACAATGCTAGTTGTTGTGTGCGAATGGTAAATATAATGAAATTATGTATGTGTGTGCTGGTCATTATATGCATGCAGACACATTCATATGCATACATAGTATAAATTAATCTCCATAAATGCCTACGGTGATGGCAGTGATTAGGGGCAGTTAAAAATGTTAAGCACAAATTGGAGCTGAGACACTGATCAGAGAAAAATTATCTGTAATACTGAGAAAGAGCCATCTGTCATGGCTAGAGGCTCAAGCAGAGAAGGGATAAGTGGAGAGGCCCCAGGAACAGATGGAGAGGCTTGAACCCCCACACAGAACAGAGCGTCCAACAGCTGGGACTGATTAATCCAGACGGCCGACTATTACGTCATGTGTTGGATTACACCCAAGTGAGTGGCTAAAAGCTCCTAGCAAGTTCAGGCCAACATGAAGTCGTTTCACAGATGGTGTCCACCTTGGAATTCCACGAGGGATGAAGACACTGCTCAGTCCTGCCTCATTGTCCTCTGTGGAAACAGCAAGAGGAATGAGGATAGGCCTTTCCCACTCCTTTATTCTTCTTTATTCACAGGGTAAATGGAAATAGAGAAGGAGAGCAAGTGAGATTTTAAAGAAGCTTGTTGACCTGTGTCTTTGTTCTCTGCTTGCTCTCTAAATTACATGATAGAGGGAATGATAAGGAACTTTAATGTAGGAAGTTCAGTCCAGTAAATTGATCCCATAGCCCAACATGTGATAAAAAGTTTCTGAAGATTAACTTGATCTACTCATGCTTCTTAGTAATCCCACAAACACTTTAAACAACATTTCAGAAACACAGGTAATCCCACAAGCATTTCAGCAACGTTTCAACTCAACACCTGTCCCCTCTCCAATGTTCCCTTCAAGTCAGAAACCTAACTTTGAGTACCCAGCTCTACTGTCAGTCACTGGGGCCTTATGGAATCAATGGAGCCTTGTAGATTCCATCTCCTTAGCATTGCTTGAAACCATTGCTTCTCTATTCCCATTGTTGTTGCCTCAATTTTGACCTTCAGTAAGTCCTGCCTGGACTGTTACAATAGTTTCTTCTAAGCTATCTTCCGATTTCTTTGCTCCAGTGCATTCTTTTCACAGGGTCGGAGCGATGGGAAAACTTCCTCTTTGCCCTCTGAAGGTTCTCTGAAAATCACTGACAAGAGACAGATTAGATTAATAGGAGAAAAGGCATACAAATTTATTTGAGATCATAGTTTTATGTGACATGGGAACCTTTAGAATGAAGACCCAAAGATACAGAACAAACTGGCCATTTTTATGCTTAGGTACAACATAGTGTGGACAGCTGTGCAGAAATGTGATTGGACAAAAGTGTTGTGATCTAAAGCTAATAGAGTGAGTAGGGAAACCCAACAAGGCCTGTCTGTCTAGATTCTTCTTGGCATCTCTAAGTAGCCTTCCTTCCTTCTGCGTATGGGGCAGGACCCTCTCTGGAATGGGGGTTTTAGGACCTACAGCCAAACTAGTCAGGTCAGATCATTTCTGTATGGCCAGTTTTTACACAGAAAGGTGGGAGGGAAAGTTAATGTTTTTATGTTTTATGGCTGGCTTTGGGGAACAGGGTTTCTGGTTTCTAGAACCTGCCTTGGGGAAGGATTCTAGTTTCTATTGCTCCTCTGGGGAGAATGGGACTGAGAGACAGGAGGGCAGGGGAAGGTCAGAGAACAACATCTGCTTCTAAGGCTGCTTCTGGAGCCTTTATTTTGGGGTATTGTTTTCTGAGTCCCCACAGTAGCCTCCAGAATAGCCTTCTTAAAACTGAAATCTGTTCATATTATTTTCCTGCTTACCACTCTTGTATGGCTGCCCATTCTCAAAGGTTTTTAGACATATTTTTTGTCTTGACAGAATATAGATGAAATTCATCAGAGCAACAAAATTCTATATACGTAGTCAGATTTTCATGGAACTAATTTTTTTTTTTTCTGAGAAATAAAGTTCATCACAGTGAGTCAAGATGCCTCATTCCAAGCTATGGTGTAAATTTCATAGACTAAGAAATGTGTGAGTTTTCTTTTTGCTAAGTATGACACATCACCTCTCTCTCACAAAGGGATATATGTTGTTACCAGTGTAAACTCATTAGTTTTGATCAATGTTTTGTGAACTCAAAAGTATCTGAGACAGCTCTCAATCAATTTAGAAAGTTTATTTTGTGAAGGTTAAGGACATGCCCATGACACAGCCTCAGGAGGTCCAGATTGCGAGCACGAGGTGGTCTGGGTACAGCTTGCCTTTATACATTTTAGGAAGACATAACACATCAATCAATACATGTAAGGTTTACACTGTTTCAATCTGGAAGGGTGGGGCAACTCGAAGCAGGGGTCGGGCTTCCAGGTCATAGGTAGATTTAAACATTTTCTGATTGGCAATTGGTTGAAAAAGTTATTATCAGTAGAAAGGATTGTTTGGGTTACGATAAGTGGTTGTGGAGGCCAAGGTTTTATCATGCAGATGAAGCCTCCAGGTAGCAGGCTTCAGAGAAAATAGACTGTAAATGTGTTTTTATTAGACTTAAGGTCTGTGTTGATATTAATGCTGGAGGGGTATAATGAGGCTTATCCAACCCCCTCTTCCATCATGGCCTGAACTAGTTTTTCAGGTTAACTCTGGAATGCCCTTGGCCAAAAGGAGGGGTTCATTTAGATGGTTCGGGGCTTTAGAATTTTATTTTTGGTTTACAGTATCATGGTTATATAAGATGTTAACATTAGGAGATGCTGGGTAAAAGGTATATGGGAACCCTCTGTACTACCTTTGCAACTTTTCTATAAATCTAAAATAATTTCAGAATGTTACTATTAACTATACTCTTGAGGTTATTTATGTCTATTTTATCAGAATAATGGGAATATCATCTAATGGTGTGCTAATACCTCTTTCCCCAACTCCACATTCAGTGATAGCTAGTTGGTGGTTTCACGTCAGACAATGTGGGAGTATTTACACCCTGGCAAGTGGTAAGTGCTATAAACATTTATCAGCATACTAAGGCAGCCAGATGTGACTTTCTCTGCCTGAGTATGAAAAGGTATCAATACGTATGGGTTGCCAAAAGTGCAAGGGAGAAGATAAGACAGCAACTGTGAAAACAAGCTCCCCTCTTTCTCTGTAAAGGCTGCAAATCTCCTTATGAGTGTTTCAGAGTCACTGGGCAACCCAGGTCACAGGCATATGGCAGAGATCCCTGTGCTGCTCTGGGCCCCTAGGAAGGCAGGGTGTGGAGCCTATCATTTCAGATTCTGAAAACTTTGAGGGATGCGGGAAGAGACCGTGGAAGCCAAACAGGAATCTCCTCATAATTTTAGCCATGATGAGTATATTGAGAAACATTCAAAATACTTAAAATTTGGCATCAGGGGTCAGGGCCCATCAGTTCTACATAGTAGCTACCAGCATAACATTTTCCATCATGGTTTTCTGTCCATTAAACGACATGTTATTATTCTGTGCCAAAATCATTCAATTTAGTATATGAAGAGAAAAGGAATACTTCCAGGGACCACACACCCAACAGAGAGGGATGTTGAAAAGATTCACCATCCAGATCTTTCATGGTAGAGGTGATCAGCATTGAGGGTACAGTTTGAAGTTTGATTTTTTTTTTTTTTTTTTTAAGATGGAGTCTCACTCTGTTGCCCAGGCTGGAGTGCAGTGGCATGATCTTGACTCACTGCAACCTCTGCCTCCCAGGTTCAAGTGATTCTCCTGCTTCAGCCTCGTGAGTAGCTGGGACTGCAGGCCCACCAAGCCTGGCTAGTTTTTGTATTATTAGTAGAGACGGGGTTTCACCTTGTTGGCCAGGCTGGGCTCAAACTCCTGGCCTCAAGTGCTAGAGGGAAATTAGAATATTTCATTGTGTGTTTTTGATTAGCATACCCAAGGGAGGGGGTGCCTTAGATATTCATGAGCCACAGCTGGGGATTTTAAGCAACCCTCATTGGTCATAAAGTCCAGAGAAAAGAAGGATCCTCTCCGTCCTTCAGGACTTCTGGATGCCCTGCTAGACCTGCATTGTGTGTAAAAACCTTCTCAAGATTATCTGAGGATAGATGCTCACAGCATTTTACAAATAAACACAAAAGTATTTTTAGCAATTTTAATAAACCCTGAATTTTTCTGGAAATCAACTACTGTATGAATCAAAAGTTTGTGTTTTGCTCTGTATGGAACTTTTAGCACAAGTCATTCATTGTTCTGGAAAATCCTGACACCACCAGTTACAACAGGTGTGATACAACACACCTGAATCTACTGGCATTTGTAACTATTTCATTCCTAGTTTTCCTACAACTATTTATTATTAAAGGGGAGCACTGTTCTGATAAGGCTGGAAATCACTGCCTTGAATTTCTGTAAATCACTGGAATCTATGCTGCTTGAAACCAATGTGTAGGGACCAAGGGAAAACTTCTCCCTTTGCCCTCTGAAGGTTTGCTGAAAAATCAACTGACAAAAGGCAGATTAATAGGACAAAAGGCATACAAATTTATTAACGTGCATGAGAGTCCTACAAAATATGAGATCTCAAAGAAATGGCCAGATAATTAATTTATGCTTTTATACCATCTTGAGGTTACAGAATGAATGGGGACTTGGGAGACTGCAAAGCACGCTATGTTGGCGAAACAAGTTATAGGAGAAGGAGAACAGGAGGCCTGGCTGGCAAAGTTGGTCTCGTTACATAGATAAGACCTCACAGGTAGCAGCCCTCAGAGAGAATAGATGGTGAATGTTTCTTTCAGACCTTTAAATGTGTCAGACTGTCAGTTCATCTTTCCTAGATCCAGACAAGGCAGAGCTAAGAGAAAGCCTGGCTGCATCAGTGCAGATTTTCTCTACAGATGCAAATCTGTCCCCACAAAAGACAGCTTTGCAGGGCTGCTTCTGTTTGCAGGCGCTCTGAACAGCCATCTCAAAATATGTCAAAGAAATATATTTTGGGGTGAAATATTTTGGTTTTCTTTAAAGTCAACGATGAAATTTGTTATTTTTTTCACTTTACATTCAGGTTGTTGTCGCCTTTCCCAGGGACACCAGAGGTCCTGGCTTTGCTTAAAGACAAGGCTTCACAACCTCAGAACTAATTAACATTTGGGGAAAATGCACAGTGGATATTGCTAAACCGCGTACAGTGCACAGGACAGTACCAGCCCCCACCCCAACATGGGGTATATCTGTGGTCTCTACCCACTAGATTCAAGCAGCAACCTCCCCACAAGTTGTGACAACCAGTGTTAAACGTTATACGAATTAAATTTAATAGGGTTTAACTGAGTAAAGAACAATTCTAAAATCAGGCAGCCCACAGAACCACAATAGGTTCAGACCCGAAGATCTGCCACATGGTTGGATAACATTTATGGACAGAAAAAGGAAAGTGACACACAGAAAACGGAAGTGAGGTACAGAAACTGCTGGATTGGTTTTATAGCACGGTGTTTGCCTTATTTGAACAGGGTTTGAACAGTTGGCTGCCCGTGATTGGCTGAAACTCTGTGATTGGTACAATGGTAAGTTAGTCTGTTTACATATCAAGTTAGGTTACAGTTCAGTATGTAGGGAGAAACCTTTAGGCCAAACTTGAAATATGTAAGGAGGCAGATTTAGGCCAAACTTAATTTTAACACCAGAAATGGCTCTAGACATTGCCAAATGTCCCCTGGGGGGCAAAATCACCCCTAGTTGAGAACCTCTGGTTTAAGGCAACTCTACTTTGGAATTCTTTTCAGAATGAGGAGAATATGGGTCATGTTTCTCAAAGCACGATTTGCAAATCAGATCAAAAATATAGGATTCCCCCAAGGTACTGGCCAAAAGTGCAAATCAGAATCTGGGGTGTGTCATATGGTGGGTCAGAGACGGGCACGATGGCTCTTGCCTGTAACCCCAGCACTTTGGGAGGCCAAGGCAGGCGGATCACTTGAGTTCAAGAGTTCAAGACCAGCCTGGCCAACACAGTGAAACCTTGTGTCTATTAAAAATACAAATTAGCGGGGCTTGGTGGTGCATGCCTGTAATCCCAGCTACTTGGGAGGCTGAGGTGGGAGAATCATTTGAACCCGGGAGGCAGAGGTTGCAGTGAGCTGACATGGTGCCACTGTACTCCAGCCTGAGTGACAGAGCAAGACTCCATCTCAGAACAACTAAAATAAAATTAAAAAGATCCTGGCTTGATTCCAGCTCTACTTGTTAGTAACAGTGTGGCCTTAGCAATTTAACCTCACTGAACTTCATATTCCTTAGCAGCAAACTGAGTGAAAACGATGCTACATCTCAGAGATCTTTCAAGGATTAAATGAGATACTGTATGTGAGGAGCTCACAATAGTGCGGGTCTTATTGATCTTTGTAATACCTTGTTATCCTAACCCAAGCTAAGCACATACAGCAGGAACAAGGTCAGAGACCCTGGGAGCAGGGACTGAGGAGCCAGCCTTGGCTTCAAATGGGCAAAGGCTATTATCAGTTTTGTTTCAGAGTTAAACCATAAATTAAATTCCTTTCCAAGGTTAGTTGGCCTACACCCAGGAATGAACGAGGACAACTTAAAGATTAGAAGCAAGATGGAGTTGGTTAGGTCTAATCTCTTTCACTGTCATAATTTCCTCAGTTATAATTTTTGCAAAGACATTTTCAGCATATCAAGGCTTTAGGTTAGTATTATCCAATACGGTAGCCACTAAACAAATGTGGCTATTTGAATTTCAATATATATTAATTAATATTAAATAAAATTAAAAATCAGTTTTCGAATCACACTAGCCACACTTCAAGTACATAACCAAATGTGGCTAGGGACTACTATACTGGATGGCACAGATATAGAACACGTCTGTCATCATAGAAAGTTCATAGCATGCTGAATTTTAAATAACCACAGAAGCCTAGCTCAGTGTTTCTGTCATTTTTACTAGGAACACATAAACTAAAATGAAGACATACATTAGGACTTTCTGGGGAAAAGCCACCAACATTTTTTCACCTTAAATGGCTGTTTATTTTTTGTCACTTTGGGGAAGTTAAAAGTAAATATTCCCTATATCTGTTTTGACTTCTCATTAAGTTAATAACTAAGTCACAAAAAAGATACTCCTTTTTCCAACACTCTTTGTTGGTGCTCAGGCTGCCCAATCTGCTTTCAAAGAGAAATTATTTCCAAAATGCCCTACTCAGAGTTACTCAGTTTCGCTTAAATGTGGACTTCACCATATTTTTTAAAGACTATGAAATCTACCATAACATTAATCAGAGGGGAATTATTTTGATAATAATTATTACACATGTAGGGTAACTATATATTATATATAGGGTAACTTCCTGACATTGCCATGGCATTTGTAAACTGTCATGGCACTGGTGGGAGTGTCTTTTAGCATACTAATACATTATAATTAGCATATAATGAGCAGTGAGGATGACCAGAAGTCACTTTCATTGCCATTGGGTTTGGTGGGTTTTGGCCAGCTTCTTTACCACATCCTGTTTTATCAGCAGGGTCTTTATGACCTGTATCTTGTGCTGACCTCCTATCTCATCCTGTGACTTAGAATGCCTAACCTGCTGGGAATGCAGCTCAACAGGTCTTAGCCTTATTTTACCTAGCCCTTATTCAAGATGGAGTCACTCTGGTTCAAACACCTCTGACAAGGTACAAATAAAACAACTAGGATACATTTACTTTATGGAACTGGAGCCTTTTGGAGCTTCCTGGAGGAATCATGTCATCCTAAAATGTCAGAGCTAAAAAAATTCTGAGAAAATACTTTATCTACATTTGTGGATGAAGAGACCCAGATTCATAGTGAAGGGACACAGCTGGTTAGTAGCAGAACCAGGACTAAGGGAGTGACGAGAATCTGTTTGACTTCAAATCGCTGGTACTTTCCTTTTCAAAACCTGGCCAGAATAGTGAATGTCGTTTTGCTGTAGGACTGACAACAGACCACCATGTCTGCAGTGTTTGTTCAGGTTCAACCATGTCATATAACATCCCCAGATAGTGGTTATCAAATTCCTGACACAACATAAAGCTACAAACATCCCTTTTCATTCACCAGCTCCCAGAGTCTTTGAAAACCTAGAAATTGGCCACTTTTGCCCTTCAAGACCTTCTGCTACTTTGTTCAAAGGAAGCAGAAGATCAAAGGAAAGTAGCCATGTGAATGTTCATTGTTCAGGCCTCAGCTGGCTGGGTTTCCAAGGCCTCAAGGGAATTGGGGATTGAGGACCATGTCAACTTGATTAGACCTTCACCCAGCCTTTCAGGAAATAATTCTCTCATTTGGGAGAAAAGAGAGTACCTTTCTCCCCATACTCAGTACATTATATCTGTTCCCTTCTTAATGCCTTTCTTTTTTCCTCTCTTCCATGACGCAGAAGTAACTGGATATTTATGAAGACAGCCTCCAAGACCTTTCATATTCCCCCAAATTTGTGTATATCCCTGACACATAATACTTCAATTCCCTCAGTCTTAAAATCAGGCAAGTAGTGCCTACATCACAGGACGGTTGCAGGATTTAATGCAATCCTTTATTAAGTGAGTTGGAGACTCTGGGTTTATTCATTTCCTAAGGGACTTTCTGCCACTAAAACACACACTAGCCAAATAGTGCTCCTCCTCCAAAATGGCAAATTACTTCAAGCAAAAGCCCTTCAGACTCAGCAGGGAAGAAGTAAAGAGTCAAATGTTACCTCCACCAATACCAGGAGAATCCAGGGAAGTCTCTTTAGTGTCTTTTTCTTGTATTTCTTATATTGCTGTTAGATTATGAATGAGAGGGAAAAAAAACTCCCAGATACTAAAGCATGCTGACTGGACCCAAATAATGACATTATGAGAACCTGTATTAGTTATCTATTGCCTTGCAACAAATTGCCCAAAAATATCATGGCTCAAAATAATAAACATTTATTATCTCAGTTTCTTGGGGTCAGGAATTCAGGAGCAGCTTAGCTGGGTGGTTCTGGCACAGGGTCTCTCATGAGGTTGCAGTCAAGATGTTGGCTAGAGCGACAGTCATCTGAAGGCTTGACTGGGGTTGGTGGATCTTCTTCCAAGATGGGTTACTCACATGGTTGTTGGCAAGAAGTCTCAGTTCCCCCCAAAGGGGACCTTTTCATAGGGCTGCTTGAGTGTCTTCACGGCATGGCAGCTATGATATAAGAGAGACAGCAAAGAGGAAGTTGCCATGCTGACACCATCTAGTCTCAGAAGCCACACACCACCACTGCTGCCATATTCTATTAGTTAGAAGTGAGTCACCAGTCTAGCCCATGCTCAAGTGGAAGAGAATGGGTCTCCACTCTTGAAGGGGAAAAGTTTCAAATAATTTATTGACCTGTTTTAAAGCTACCACAGGGCAACTGTCTGGGTGGTTCCTTCATCAGTTTTCTTGCAACATTTCATATCAGCTCTCTGTACCTGCCAAACCTCAATGATCATAAATGTATGAGTCTAGTCATGTATAAAAAGCTCTGAAAAATTGGGTAGAAGAAACTTCAAATAGTTTAATAAGCTTTGCATTGCATTTTCATTCCCCTTTGGTTGGATTTTCATTGGAATGTGGATTTCTATAAACTACATATTAAAACTCCCTTTATGGGTCATTGCTAATCTAAAACTTATGGTGATTTAGACAGGGATTGGATTATAAAATAACTTTGTCCATAAGAACAAATAAAAAAGTGTAAATGAGATCTGAGGGCCGGTGTTTACATACTTTAATGAGGTCATTGCTTTCAGGCACTTTATGGGCGAACTTTCCATTTAATTAAATCACAGAGGCCAGATTTAAGCTGACACTTTAAAATGTTCATTTAAAAAATTATTCTTTTTGTACCCTGGACCTAAGGGAAAGATCATGAAGTGTATGCTATATGCACAACTATGTTCTGAGAACAATGAATCAGCTGTTCCTTAAGGCTATTTTTCTTTGTTTGCATTTTTCCCTAAATTCTATTGTAAAAAAATTTAAGCCTGCAGAAAAATTGAAAGAATAACACAATAAACACTTAGTTATCCTCCACCTAGATTTGATCATTTTGACATTTTGCCAAATTTGCTAATTCTCTCTCTCTCCCTGCACAGACACACACAGAGAGAGAGAGAGACACAGATGCACAAAGCATATAAAAACATCGCCTTTTTGGAGGTGCTGACCCATTTGAAAGTAAGTTGCAAATAATACCATCACTCTTCACCCCTAAATATATCTCCCAAGGAAAGGGGACATTCTCCTATATAACCTTATACCATTGTCATACTTAAGAAGATTAATAATAATCCCATTACATGGCCTTCACATGCAAATTTTCCAACTGACAAGTCAAAAAGACACAGAAGTCAGCTTAAGGGTGTTCCTACTGATGAAATTAGGAAAAATTTGAGCATCAAAATGAATAGTGACAATAAAGGAGTATAGTCCATTAAACAAAAGAAGGACCTGTGTGTCCATATTTATATAAATAAATGGTGGGGAGGCAAGGGGAAAAAACATTGTCTTTGTAGTAGAAAACCACCTATGAAGTAGAAGGAACAATGGGATAAGAAAAATTACCATCATAATAATAATTGATTTAGGCAAGAATCATCAATGGATACTAAAATTAGTGGGTGGAAGCTTGAGGAGTATATTGTATTAGTTTCCAACTACTGCTGTGACAACTTACCACAAATTTTGTGGCTTAAAACAATGCAGATTTATTATTTGACAATTCTGTAGGTTAGAAGTCCAATGCAAGTCTCCCCAGGCTAACGCCACCATGTTAGCAGGGCTGCATTCCTTTCTGAAGACTCTGGGGAAGAAGCCCTTTCCTTGCCATTTCCAACTTCTAGAGGTGTATTAATAGCATATTTTTATTTTCTCTATTTTTAATGCTTTGATATCCTGGGACCTTGCTGATCCTGGAGCTCTTCCAAGGACTAGCTGATCCCTAGAGATAGTAGAGGATTTGACTGCAAGTGTGCCTTTCTAATGCAAACCAACTAATCCAAAGCCCACACCCACAACTACCTCCTCTGTTGAGCTCTGACACTCTGGGCCACCACTACCCTGCCTTAATCACCCAGTCCAGGTACCAGACACTAGAGAGAGCCCTTACACCTCAGAGTCCACTGAAATTATTCAAACTAGTTGATCTTAAACCTGCTTACCCTGCCTAACCCATTTCTTCCAATGGAAACCACAATAAAGGCTCTTGCCCATGTTTTCGCCTTGCACTCTCTGCCTCCTGACCAACTGTTAAAGTTTGGATGTGTGTCCCTGCCCAAATCTCATATTGAAATGTAATCCCCAATGTTGGAGTTGGGGCCTGGTGGGAGGTGATTGGATCATGGGAGCAGTTAAACCATTAATGGTTTAGCGCCATCCCCCTTGGTATTGTCCTCATGATAGTGAGTTCTTGTTAGGTCTGGTTGTTTAAAAGTGTGTAGCACCTCCTCCCTCACTCTCTTGCTCATACTCTGGCCATGTGACATGCCTGCTCCCCCTTTCCATCATGATTGTAAGTTTCCTGAGGCCTCCCCAGAAGCTGAGCAGATATAGCATTATGCTTCCTATAATAGCCTGCAAAACTGTGAACTAATTAACTCTTTTCTTTACAAATTACCCAGCCTGAGGTATTTCTCTCTTTTTTTTTTTTTTTTTTTTTTGAGATGGAGTTTCGCTCTTTCACCCAGGCTGGAGTGCAGTGGCACGATCTCGGCTCATCGCAACCTCTGTCTTCCAGTTTCAAGCGATTCTCCAGCCTCAGCCTCTGGAGTAGCTGGGATTACAGGTCCACGCCACTACCACTCAGCTAATTTTTATATTTTTAGTAGAGATGGGGTTTCACCATGTTGGCCAGGCTCATCTCGAACTCCTGACCTTGTGATCCACCTGCCTCAGCCTCCCAAAGTGCTGGGATTACAGGCTTGAGCCACCACGCCCGGCCCCTGAGGTAGTTCTTTATAGCAGTGTGAGAACGAACTAAAACACCAAGCCCAGTGCTTCCTCATGTAGCCCCCATCATTTGGCATGTCTGCACTTGGGATCTGCGAGTATAACAAAGTATTTTTTCAATGGAAATAATCTCCTGGTCTGTTGGCCTCACTGTATCTGAATAATAATAAGATCCACATTTTAAAACAAAGGGCCACCCATGTTTCTTGGCTCATGATCCCTTCTCTCTTCACAGCCAGCAATGATGGGTCAAGTCCTTCTCACTTTGCATAATTCTGATTTTGCTTCTGCTTCTGTCATTATAACTTCTTCTCTGACTCTGATTCATTTGTCTGCCTCTTGAACTTTTAAGGACCCTTGCGATTACCTTGGGCCCACCAGCATAATCTTCCTCTCAGCTGATTAGCAACCTTAATTCCATCTGTAACTTTTATTCCTCTTTGCCATGTAACATATTCACAGGATCCAGGATTAGGACATGGCCATCTTTGGGAGGCCATTCTGCCTAGCACCAGGAGTAAAAGGATATTTACAGAGTCTCAAAGTTTTTCCTCACAAGATGTTCATTAATTACAAAGGGGAAAATAGTAAGTAGCTTTATAGTAGAGAAATTTGTCATACAAGATCTTAATCAAGTGATCGAATTCAGCATCATCAGAAGTGGGACAAACTGACATAAATGTGACCCACAATATGATGCACTGAGAACACATGATTTCTGTGCTATTCCTGCCAAAAACGCATAACCTGAGTCTAATCATGGGAAAATAGACAAACTCAAACTAAAGAACATTATACAGAGTAACTAATCTGTATTCACAAATGTCATTGTTGTGAAAGGCTAAGAAGGACTAAGAAAGTATTTAGGATTAAATGAGATTATAGACACAGGACAACTGAATGCTTTATAAGATCTGAAATTTTCTTTTGCTGTAAAGGACATTATTGGGACAATTAGCAAAATTTGAAAAAGGTCTATAGATTAGATAACAGTATAGTGTCCATGGAAATTGCCTGATTTTAAATATAATTAGTGTGGTTATGTAAGAGAATATCCTTATTTCTTAGAAATTATCACTGAAGGAAAGAAGCATCATGCCTGCAGTGGACTTCAAAATGGTTCAGGAAAAAATTAAATATATAAATGTACATATTTTGTGTGTGTGTGTGTGCATGTACATATGTGTGTGAGAGAGAGAAGGAAAGAGTAAATATGGTAAAATGTTAACACTTGGAAATTATGAGTGGAGTTTATATGGTCATTCTTTGTATTATTCTTGCAACTTTTCTGTAAGTAAAATTATATCAAAATAAAAGCTTTTGGGGTTTTTTTGTTTTGCATTTTTGAGACAGGGTCTCACTCTGTTGCCCAGACTGGAGTGCAGTGGTATGAACACGGCTCACAGCAACCTCCGCCTCCCAGGCTCAAGCGATTCTCCTGCCTTAGCCTCCCAAGTAGCTGGGATTACAGGTCTGCGCCACTACCACCCAGCTAATTTTTGTATTTTTAGTAGAGATGGGGTTTCACCATGTTGGCCAGGCTGGTCTCGAACTCCTGACTTCAAATGATCCACCTGCCTCGGCCTCCCAGAGTGCTGGGATTACAGGCCGTATTTTTTCTAATTACCTAATATTTTGGATTTCATAGCTATTTTTTCAACTAGAATCTAATCATGGTTCATAGAAACATTTAGACAGTATGTTCCTTTAGTTTCAATCCATAGCACTCCTCCCCACTTTTCCTTTCATGACATCAACTATCAAAAGAGTCCATTTGAACTGCCTTGTTCTACATAATGGATTTATCTGCATGTTTCCTTGTGGTGTCATTTAACTTACGCCTGGTAGTGTGAGCTATGTTTTCTTACTCCACCGTCACTACTGAAGAGTCATCTTACCATGGCAGACCAAGGTCTGCCAAACCCATAAATACTTATGAGCAAGAAGGCATGCAAAACCATCACATTGTTCCATAGTACAGGATTTGCCCACTCTCCCCCAGAACACACCAACTAGCACCTTATGTGATAGGCTTACTCTGAAGTGAATACAAAGATATTCGGCCAACAGGACTGGATAGACTCAAGCAATAGTCAGGGGGTGTTGAGAAGAGGAGAGCCTTGGGACATTGTATCTCAAGACCTCAAGAACTACACATATTGTTTTAAACTGTTTGGCTGAGTGCAGTGGCTCACGCCTGTAATCCCAGCACTTTGCTGTCTTAATTTAATTTAATGTAACTTAATTTAGGAGAGCTAAGTAATCAAACATGAGGCCAAAGTACATAAGAAAGTGGCAGTCTTTTATTGCAAATATGCGCACACTCTCGGGCGAGGTTCTCTGGTCCTCAGGTGTGAGGGGCCAGGGAAGTCACGCGGGCACTCTCGGGTGAGGTTCTCCGGTCCACGAATGCGGGGGCCGAAGAAGTCACGCTGGCTCCTGCCGGCAGCAGACTTTTATGCATTGGTACTGGAAGGCGGAGGGCAGTGGGCGGGATAAGGGCGTGATAGGGGCGTCTCCATAGGCGTGGCCGGGTAAGTTTCGATCTCTTCGGATTGACGTCCCACGGCGCCTGCTCAGTTGATCTTCATTTTCCCGGGCATGGGCTGCATTTTCCCGTGCACGGGTAAGTTGGTGATGAAGAACCTGGAAACAACAGGGGCGGTGCCTTCTTGTTTACCTTCCTCCATCTTGTCCCTTCTCCCTCACCCAAACATTTGGAAGGCTGAAACAGGCAGATCACTTCACGTCAGGAGTTGGAGATGAGCCTGGCCAACATAGTGAAACCCCATTTCTACTAAAAATATCAAAAACATTTTTAAAAAGCTGAGCATGGCGGTGGGCACCTGTAGTTCCAGCTACTCAGGAGGCTGAGGTGGGAGAATCACTTGAACCAGGAGGCGGAGGTTGCAATAAGAGGAGATCACGCCACTGCACTCCAGCCTGGGCAACAGAGAGAGATTCCATCTCAAAAAAACAAACAAACAAACAAACAAAAAAACTAAATTAAAAATTAAAAAAATAAAAATAAAATGTTGGGTTTGGGTGCGGTGGCTCATGCCTGTAATCCCAGAACTTTGGGAGGTCGAGGCAGGCAGATCACCTGAGATCAGGAGTTTGAGACCAGCCCGGCCAACGTGGCGAAACCCCATCTCTACTAAAAATACAAAAATTAGCCGGGCAGTAGTGGTGTGTGCCTGTAATCCCAGCTACTCAGGAGACTGAGGCATGAGAATTGCTTGAACCTGGGAGGCGGAGGTTGCAGTGAGCCAAGATCACGTCACTGCACTCCAGCCTGGGCAACAGAGCAAGACTCCATCTCAAAAACAAAAACTTAAAATAAATAAACTGTTAGACATAAAGAGTGGTGCATTTTGTACATTATCCCCAACCAACGGCTTTTCATGACCACCACTCATTTTGCCAATAAAATATTCTTCACATCATGCATGTCAACTAGCAGACTACTAGATACAGGTTTAGTGAGGATTCTTCAAGCTCTAAATAACTCCAGCGGTATTGAGTCCTGAATAGGCTCCTTCATCGACTATTGCTGGAGTGGATACATGCACACTCACTTATGTACACTTATCCAGTGTATACACATGTAAACACGTATACACTTCACCTCATTCTGAAAACAATCACCTCCCAGGGACTCATTTTGCCCAACAAACACACACTTGTTTGCTACAGGTCATTAAAAATAGCAAAGGCTGCTGGAGGTGTTCTTATGCTCACATTCCCTATGACTAAGAAAATGCCCACCTGAATCTAATCCTGAGAAAATTCAGACAAACCCAAATCAAGAGGCATTCAGTAAAATAACTGCCCTATAATCTTCAAAAGTGTCCAAGTCATGGAATTCAGAGTATGACTGAGGAACTGTTTCAGCTGAGGGAAATGGAAAAGATATGACAACCAAGTTCCGCATGTGACTTTGCACTGATCCTTTTGTGATAAATGGTGTTACTGGGATAGTTGTCAAAACTTCGTTGATGCCTGCAGATTGCAGGGTCTTAATGTATCAGTGCTAATTTCCTGACTTGGATGGTTGTATTGTGGTTGTGTAGGAAAATGTTGTTTTTTATAGGATTCGGGAGGGTTGGAGCATCAGATTGGGAACTTGTTCAGGGAAATGGTTCAGGGAAAAACAGTTCTGTATTCTTCTTTCAACTCTTCTGCAAGTTTGTGTTTGTTTCAACATGAAATAAATTATTTATTTTAAAAAAAGATAATGCCAATTGTGCATATTGAAGAGTGTTAGATAAGTGGGTGGCTTGAGAGGCATTAGTAGAAATTGAAGGAGTGTCTGAGGATCTTTCTCTCACAAATCCACCCTTGGGCTTGTCCCTGGTTGTTCTCTGGGAATCCCTCAGATACTTCACTTCTTCTCCATGAAATCCTACTCACATCTTCATCTCAAACCTAAGGGATTCAAGATGATTGTGGGGATGATGTGGTGATTTCCACAGACTCCTCAATTATCCTGTAGTTTTGCCATAAGCCACCCCACTCAAAGACAAATGTACATGGCTCTTCTTTGTGTTCCTAAGGAACTTCATTAGTTCACCCTCAACTAAGTCATGCTTACCTAAACATTCTAGGTGGCATGCTGTTTTCAAATGTATGTTTATTATTATTCAGATATGGTGAGGCCAACAGATCTGATTGCCATTGAAAAGATGGTTGGTTACACTTCCGAAGAAGATGGAGACGCCATGCCATTCAGGACCACGTGGAGTGTAAGAGTTCAATAAAGGAAGTGGTTGAGGGTATGGGCTTTGGATTGGTTGGTTTGCATCTGAAAGACACACTTGCAGGTGAGCCCTTCACTATCTCTAGGAATTGACTAGCCCTGGGAGGGGCTGTCCCTCCGGGGTCAGCAAGGCTTGAAAACGTGAAAGCATCAGAAACACGGGACTAATACACAAACCCAGAGTAGATAGCTAGCTACCTTTGCTCTTCCAAAATGACTTACACATGTCTGGTGGCCTGAGGCCTCAGTTCTCCATATGAACTTCTCCACAGGTCTTAAAATTTTCCCTTTTTGAACAAGAAATACTTAAATGGAAATGGTCAAGCAAGATGGAAGACCTTGAGTGAAGTGCATACTGAGGTTTCAGCAACTCTTGTCACACCCTGCAGGTTTTGATAGACTAGAAAAATGACAAGACTCTAAGTCCTTGAAGAGGAGGAAAAGTGTGAAAAAAACAAAAAAAGGAGATTGATGTCTGCTTCACCATTTTGCCCAAGATTTGACCTGTCATACACTGAAGGTACTTGAATGTTTATAATCATAAATTGCTTATCTTAAAATTAAAATTCCAATCTGTTCTATATCATTAGACAGGCTTTTTCCCCAGTCAGTCTGGATTGTCAAGACTTCTGTATATAAGCATCGTGCTTTGTGATGAAGGATGCACTCATTCAATCCATAAGTATTTATTGAGCACTCACTATGTGCCAGGCACTGTAATCATGGTTGGGGATAAAATGGTGAAAAAACAAATATGGTCTCCTCCTCTATAAACCTTACTTGACACTCTAACGGGGAAGCCAGAAAATCAAGTAACATGAAATAGATGTGAGACTGCAAGAGTGATAAATGCTGCAAGTTACAGTAAGGAAATAAGAGTCGGGGGAAGAGGTAGTTTTTCAGAAGGAAGTTAGAAGGAGGGTGAATATCAGATGGTGTTACTGGTGGAGCATGTCCAGGTTCTTGGCGTTTTGAACAAAGAATTGGACAAAACACACAAAGCAAGGAAAGAATGAAGCAACAAAAGCAGAGATTTATTGAAAAGCAAACCACACTCCACAAGGTGGGAGCAGCCTGAGCAAGCAGCTCAAGAGCCCAGTTACAGAATTTTCTGGGGGTTAAATACCCTCTAGAGGTTTCCATTGGTTATTTGGTGTACGCCCTATGTAAATGAAGAGACTAAAGTGAAGTTACAAAGTTATTTACTTGGAGTACATCGTATGTAAATGAAGAGGATGAAGTAAAGTTACAAAGTCATCGTATTAGTTCATTTTCAGGCTGCTGATAAAGACATACCTAAAACTGGGAACAAAAAGAAGTTTAATTGGACTTACAGTTCCACATGGCTGGGAGGCCTCAGAATCATGACGGGAGGTGAAAGGCCCTTCTTACATAGCAGTGGCAAGAGAAAAATGAGGAAGAAGCAAAAGCAGAAACCCCTAATAAACCCATCAGATCTCCTGAAACTTATTCACTATCCCAAGAATAGCATGGGAAAGACGAGCCCCCATGATTCAATTACCTCTCCCTGGGTCCCTCTCACAACACATGGGAATTCTGGAAGATACAACTCAAGTTGAGATTTGGGTGGGGGCACAGCCAAACCATATCAGTCATTTACTTATTGTATGCCCTATGTAAATGAAGAGGATATTTCCTGTCATAGCTGAAGTGTTTCCATTTGATTAAGTTCTAGGACATCCTTAGGTTCCCTGCCTTCAGGCCCTATTCTCCTGCCTCAGTGGTAGTCTCCAAAATAGTATAGCTAATTACTATGTTGAAGCTACCCAGGGTGACACCATGTTTTGAGGTGGGAAGGAAGACTGTGGGTAAGGTGCAAAAGTCTTCCGTCAATGATGGAGAGTTACCAGGAGGTCAGTAGGAGAGACAGAAGGCGGTACAGGGGTGAAATGGCATGAGCTGGAAAGAGGTTTTTTTTGTTTTTAATAAGAGTTCTAATAATACCACAGAGAATGTTCAGGAAGAGGCAATGAAGAATAAGGGAAAATACTAATCATGAAAAAAATGAATGCAAACTTTATAATTTTCTAAAATGCCCATGGGCCTCCCCACGCCCCCATTGGAAAGTTAAGGCAATGTAAAACTGATCTATGAAAGGACTTGGGGCTGTTCCACAGAGCATTCAGAAGCTTTTTGTTAATCATTTATTCCCCATCTCTGCCCTTCCTTCCTATGACCTCATGCTTTGTCTATCCTCCCAAGAAGCATGTTTCTGAATTATATGTTTTCCATTCCAGACTGACATTCATAATTCTAGTGCCTTCTAATGCACAATTTGTTTCCCATTTCAGTCCACTTCTTTCAGCAAATAGATCTGCTTTCAGAAGAGTAGCCTTAAGGAACAGCTAGCATAATATATGGTCCATCAACCAGAGAGTGTATTTCTCAACAGCCCACTCATATTTCATAAATCACAAAGCAATTATTATAACTGATTTACTCAGAAAATTTCATGTTATTTTCAATCCAATTATTTTGATTGATAAAAGTAAGATGGTTAATGGTTCCTTTTCTTGGAACTTTTGAAACACAAGGTACATAATAACTAGCTTTCTAAACTAGTGAAATTCATGGTACATTGCATCTGTGTTGTGAAAATCATCATTTATGAAGCTAAATTAGCCTCTCTACCCAGTGAGAGAAGGTGCTCAACTTGAAGAGCCTGTGGCAGAAATCTCAGCTAAAATAAATTTAGCCCCTCTCTCTCTTTCCCAGTGAATCTGATATCTCTATCCAATGCAATGTCTGCAATTTAAAACATGTACACAAGATAATTGGAATTTTCAAGGAAGCAAGTAACATATCAATGACTGGAGATGCCTGTTTAAATGTTCTCTCACCTTTATATCTTGCAGGAAGCTCTTGTTTGACCTTCTGAAAAAAATTTTGAAGTATCTACGAGAATAGCTATTCTATGAAGCAGAGATTATAGTAGATATGGAGTTTAAGTTGCAGAAAAAGAAGACTGAATTATTAAATGGGACATCAGAAAATAAAATCTTTTCCTTTTATCTAGTTTGGAGGACTTAAAAAAATCAATAGGCAGAAATTTACATAATCCTTATTCGATTCCATGAGCTACAAATATACTATTAGTACAGATTGATATGAAAGAAAGATTAGTTATGTTTATGGATAGGTAAGAAGAGACACTCTTGCAAAATGGTAGATTGAAACACCCACTGAATCTTCCTGGAAGTGTGCTGAAATCGGTTAAAGGGTTGATGACACAAATACGAGGATAATTTTGTAAGGGCATGATGAGGGGGGCAAACAGCCTAATAAAAAGAGAAAAAGAAATAGCACATCATGCAAGGTTATTGACACTGTTCTCAGTAACCTCTTGCATCCCTGCTGAACCAGAAACTAGTAGGGTTATGTCAATAATTTCCCATTGTGAAGGGAAGAAGTGACCATTGATTTGTGCCTTGTCACTCAGGTTAACTGCCTAAGAACTTTGCTCACCCAGGAGTGCATAAATGAATGCCATGTGCTACCAAAATAAAAAAAAGTAATAAAGGATTAAATAAGGCCGTGAAAAAATGAAGCAAACTGTCACCTGGCAGTGTCTCAAGCCTGCAAACTTGATATTCCCAACTGCATTCCAGAAGTAGGGTTCAGAGACCACAAGTACTACAGGCACGGATGAGTTAATATTTATATCTAGGAAGAAAGGATTAGCATATAACTTCCAAAGAATGTTTGAGCAAATTCATGCAGCTGCCTTGGGCATTCGCAGTTGATTGAAATGACTCAGGGGTCAGGTTTTGGTGGCCAGGCCCACTTCAGCTTTACTGGAATGCATGAGTCATGTGTTAGTCGGCTGGGCGAGAAGACCACACTGGCTTCATGCATTCTTATATTTCTCACAATCCAGACACAGCAACCACATGACCAGATTCCAACAAGACTAAGAGTCAGATAAGGAGGGAAAGTTATTGAAATGAACCAGAGAAGAGAAAACCTAAATGTGTTTTAAACTTCTAAAGTGAAAACTGAATAAAACAATTTTCTACCACAGGACTTCTATAAGACCAGTAACTTCTATGTTCCCCAAAAAGTATTTATGAAACTATTTGAGTGGTTTTACATCTTGATTATTCTTCCACTTAAGTATCGTCTTTAAATGACCTGCCTGGGTGCGTGTCCAGAGTGGAAATAGCAAAAGTTAGATGTCTTAAAGTCCAAGCTCTACAAGTCCTAGCTATGTGACTATGTTGGTTATGATTAGACCAACTGAATTTGGTCTAATCATAACCTCTGGGTCTTTTAATAAACTCTGATAGCCTCCAGGGATTATTAAAAAGTCCAGAGGTGAGGCCAGGCATGGTGGCTCACGCCTGTAATCCCAAGACTTTGGAAGGCTGAGGCAGATGGATTACTTGAGGCCAAAGTTCGAGACCAGCCTGGCCAACATGGTGAAACCCCGTCTCTACTAAAAATACAAAAAAAAAAAAAATTATCTGGGCATGGTGGCACACACTTGTAATCCCAGCTACTCGGGAGGCTGAGGCAGGGGAATTGCTTGAACCTTGGAGGCAGAGGTTGTGGTGAGCCAAGATCATGCCACTGCACTCCAGCCTCCTGGGTGACAGAGCAAGACTCAGTCTCCAAAAAAAAAAAAAAAAAAAAGTCCAGAGGTGGTCAGTCCAGGCCGATGTAGTACCTTAACAAAGTCACTGGGTAGTCAGAGTCCTTCTATCTGCTTCACCATTCTCATACATACATGGTTTGCATCCTCATTGTCACAGTATGGCTACTCTGGCTGCCATTCCAGGGGACAGGAAGGTAAAAGGGGTAAGGCAAAAAGAGGCATGTCCTATTCATTTTTAAGGAGGCTTTCCAAAAGTGACATCCAATAGCTTTCAGATTGGACAGAATTCAGTTATAATGCCATGCTTAGCTGGGAAATACACTCTTTTAGTTAGGCTGCCACCCTGAAAAATATCAAGACTCATTGACTAAGGATGTAAGGAAAAGTGAATATTAGGTAGGCAACAAGCAGTCTCAGTCAGAGTGACATTAAAGTCACTAACATCTTTGAGTCCATTGTCTATCCATTTATAAAATGGATGAAACATTTATAAAATGGATAGGCAATGCCTACTTGACATGATTGGTGAGGTGAAAAACACTACACAAACATTAGCTGATAACAGCCCCCAAAACCTAGCTTAGACTGATAGGTATCCAAGTGCACATTCAGCATTACCCTACTTTCTGGAAAAATCAAGTCCCTAGTCAGATAGAGTTCAGAGACTCAGTTTTGCTTCACTACCTCATCCCAGTCCTACTACCTGGACATCTTCTCTTTTCCTTCCTTACAAATAATTTGAAGAAATAGCTCTCTTTCTTCATTGTCTTCCTAGTTCTCTAGTGTCTCCATGACTGGGCCCAGACTTGCTCTTCCCACTCTATATTGCCATCAACCTTTGAAACTTGAGGATCTCTCATTTTTCATACAAATCCTTTCAGTGTTTCTTAAAAACTCACAAGTCTTCATAGGATCATTACTTTCTCATTTCACCTGTATCTTGTTGCATTTCCTGGGAAACTGGACACAAGAACTTAGTAGACATGTGCAATGTAATGTGTATTACTATGTAGGGGCGATTGCACTGGTCCCTACTTAGAAATGTGGTAATGACAACTAGTGTGCTTTATTCACCACCATTATTTCCACCTGGTGTCTATTTATTTATGTATTTATTTATTTTAGAGACGAGGTCTCACTATGTTGGCCAGGTTGGTCTTGAACTCCTGGCCTCAAGCAACCCTCCTGCCTCAGCCTCCCAAAGTGCTGGGATTACAGGTGTGAGCGACCAAGCCTGGCCACCCACCTGGTGCTCTAATAAGTTTCAATCTACATATTTTAAAAGGCATTTCGCATTTAAATTCTTTAATATTCTGTAAGATACACTCTTCAGGCCTCTCATGTAGTGCTAAGAATAAGTTAACATTTTAGAGATGTGAAAATTTTAGTTACAGTGATTAAGTGAATTGTTTCTGAATTTAAGTAGCTCATCCAAGACTTTCCACGCTATAAGCAGTAGTGCTAAGATATATATCCACCATCCATTTCCAAGCCCAGGCACTTTTTTACCAGAATAAAAATGCCCAATTTCTACTTAAGTCAATGCAAACCACACTGCTCTATTTTATGATGCATTGAGAAAATTTAAGGTTTAAAACTTAGAAGTCTAAAATATGCTTCTATCATGATAAACTATACTATTAGCACTCATGATTTCAAACACTAAAATAAAAGGTGGTGGTGAGATAAAAATCCATGCTAGTCATTTATTTATAAGGCTTTATCCTACAGTAGTCTGTTTGATAGACAGGTCAATCAATCTTGACTATAATGAAAAATCTTGCTTGTCTTAAGAATAGGTATGTAGCCCAGACCAGGTTTTTCTTAAAAATTATCTTCCTGTAGGTAGCTTTATAAGAATAGAGACATTTTAAATTTTAGAAGATTTTGGAATGTCTGGTGAAATTTCAAGCCACCAAAGTTAAAGTAATTGTTTTATAAAACAATGCCTTTGCAAGTCGGCATCTAAAATTGGTATATTGATGAGGGAAGGAAGGTTCTAATCTAATGCAGAGGCTGCTGAAGAGTCAGCATAGAGAACTGACTTCAAGAATGCCTGAAGCTAAATGTATTGATTGAAAAGGTCAGCATATTAGCAGGAGCATCCATTAACCGAAAATATTGAGTGTAACCAAGGAAACTAAGGGGAAAATGGAAAGCTCTTAAACAATGAAATGGCTTTTGCCTTCCTGAAATGACACGTGACTATCTATGTCTCCATCCCTGGAGCATTTTCACCAGCACCCTAGGATTCTGAACTAGGGTGGCTATCACTGCATGAAAAATGAGAAGTCCATTATGGAACACAGCTAAAATGTGGAAGGCTTGTTGAAGACTCACTAGCATGAAAAAATAAATGAATCACTTGGTCATAACAATAATGAATAGACTTTATAGCTAAGAGCATAAGAAACTACAGATAATGACCACCAAGCAAAGTTAATATTATACATAAAATATGTAGTGTCTTACATTTTAACCAAACATAGCCAGACGCATGACAGGATGCAAGAGCCACCTGTGGGAAACAATTCATAGCCACACAATCCTCACCAGGATAATTACATTGAACTGTCAAAGGCTATGGCTTTTGGCCTTTCCTGGGTCTTTGTGATTTTATACAGACATAAGAGACTGACAAGACACTACTGGAACCAAACCATAGTTTTGCTAATCTAAGGCTAAAACAGGCTGCCCTCCATTGCTTCTACCTCACTGAGGCCCCAAAGACCTTGATCTCTGGGATCCAATGTTTATTGGGATTTACCACTGATGTAGCCAAACATATGGAATTTGGAATCATGGCTTGCCTATTGGTCTAAACGGGAAGATAAGCCGGATGCTGTGGCTCATGCCTGTAATCCCAGCACTTTGGGAGGCTTAGAAGGGTGGATCACTTGAGGTCAGGAGTTTGAGACCAGCCTGGTCAACATGATGAAACCCTGTCTCTACTAAAAATACAAAAATTAGCCAGGTGTGGTGGTGCGTGCCTGTAATCCCTGCTACTTGGGAGGCAGAAGCAGGAGAATCACTTGAACCTGGGAGGCAGAGGTTGCAGTGAGCTGAGATTGCACCACTGCACTCCAGCCTGGGTGACAGAGCGAGACTTCATCTCAAATAAATAAATAAATAAGAGGTTTCTAAGAGATAACATGAGAAGTCCCCTGTTATGATACCTAACAAAGAGTAGCTGGTGCCCAGTAAATATTAAATATTCCCTTTCTTCTTTTCTCTTCCTCAGCTCAGAGAGGAAGAAAGGACCATGTGAGAGAAGAAGGGAGCAGCCTTTCATCCATAGGAGAAGTTTGTCTATGACAAAGCCACTAGCTCCATGTGGCCGCTGAGCATTCAAAATGTGGCCAGTCTGAATTGAGATGTATTGTTAGTATAAACTCCACATTGGCTTTTTGAGCACTTTGTATGAGAAAAAAGAATACCAAATATCTCCTTAGTAATTGTTACATTGATTATATGTTGAACAGATAACATTATGGATATATTGGATTAAATAAAATATATTATTAAAATAAAATAAAAACATAAAATAAAATCAATTTCACCTGTTTCTTTTTACCTTTTTAATATGGGTCCTAGGAGATTTAAAATGGCACACATGGCTCACATTTGCACATCTACCTTTAGTGGACAAAGTTGAGGCAGGGGTTAGGTTTTTGCAAGTGCTCAAAAGGAAGGCAGAACTAAGTGAGTCCACTGTGAAAGGCAGGGAGGCCCTCTGATATATGAGATGAACGCCTTCAGGTTTGACCCAAACACACAGGAATCAACTCTGTAGAATCAAAGAAAAATCTCTTTGCCTCTTGAGGCATGTAGGATGAGGGATGAGCTGGCAAGGGGAAATGGGTACAGGTCGACTCAATGGAACTGCCTTTCCACACATCTTGCTTCTCTCCTTTAGATCCTTGTGTCTTTGGGTGTCACCTTCTTTCATTAGAGAGCCACAATAACCCAGGCTCACGCCACTCACTTTAAAGGAATTGAGACAGCCAAGTAAAAAGGGCACCCTGGAGAATCCCCAGCCAGCCTTTGCATTGGGAGAGGTGCGCACTAGGGTGGAGCCTTGGAAAGTTCAAGCCATTTGCAGGGGGGAAGAGCCTGGCTTCTCCTGTTCCTGGGTGGTAACCTGGGATTCAAGCAGTGAAGCAGGAAACCTGCTAGCAGGATTCTCATTTTGCTGAGAGTCCCTGTTTCCCATTTTTTTTCTTTCTGCCCAATAAATCCATTTTTTTTTTCACCCTTCTATGTGTCTGTGAGCCTAATCTTTCCTGGTCTGTGACAAGAATCCAGATTTTCCTACAACAGAACGAGCCAATCAGACATTGATTTACCACCACTCCCAGGGCCTTCTCGTCTTTTGTTTCCCCTTCTTGGATTACTCTGTCCCCTGTTCCCCTTAAATCTGTTTATCTCAGATGACATCCAAGGACATATGCTCAGGTGTCCCAAAGTTCCCTATGGGAATTATTAAATTTTGTTCATCCTAAATTCATCATAAAAATATAATAACAGGAGGGAGGGGCCAAGATGACTGAATAGGAACAGTTCCAGTCTGCAGCTCCCAGCAAGACAAACACAGAAGGCAGGTGATTTCTGAATTTCCAACTGAGATACCCAGTTCATCTCATTGGGACTGGTTAGGCAGTGGATCCAACCCACGGAGGGCGAGCAGAAGCAGGGTGGGGAGTTGCTTCACCCAGGAAATGCAAGGAGCCAGGGACCTCCCTACCCAAGCCAAGGAAAGCCATGAGGGACTGTACTACCCAGTTGGGTTACTACACTTTTCCCACGGTTTTTGCAGTCTGCAAGTCAGGAGGTTCCCTTGTGTCCCAACACTACCAGGGCTCTGGGTTTCAAGCACAAAACTGAGCAGCTGTTTGGGTAGACACTGAGATAGCTGCAGAAGTATTTTTTCATACCCCAGTGGCGCCTGGAACCCCAGCAAGACAGAACCGTTCACTCTCCTGGAAAGTGGGCTGAAGCCAGGGAGCCAAGTGGTCTCACTCAGCAGGTCCCACTCCCATGGAGGCCAGCAAGCTAAGAACCACTGGCTTGAAATTCTAGCTACCAGCACAGCAGTCTGAAGTTGGCCTGGGATGATTGAGCTTGGTGGGGGAAGGGGCATCCTCCATTACTGAGGCTTCAGTAGGAGGCTTTCCCCTGACAGTGCTAAGGAGGCTGCGAGGTCTGGGATGGACATGGCAAAGTGGCTGTGGTCAGACTGCTTCTCTAGATTCCTCCTCACTGGGCAGGGCATCTCTGAGGGGAAAGTAACAGCCCCAGTCAGGGGCTTACAGACAAAACCCCATCTCCTTCAGACAGAGCACTTGGGGAAAGGGGCGGCTGTGGGTGCAGCTTCAGCAGATTTAATCATTCCTGCCTGCTGGCTCTGAAAAGAGCAGCTGATCCTGACAAGAGGAATTCTGCCAGCACAGTGCACCAGCTCTGCTAAGGGACTGACTTCCTCCTTAAGTGGGTCCCTGGCCCCCTGGCCTCCTGACTGGGAGAAACCTCCCAACAGGAGTCAACAGACATCTCATACAGGAGAGCTCTGGCTGGCATCAGGCCAGTGCCACTCTGGGACGAAGCTTCCAGAGGAAGGAGCAGGCAGAAATCTTTGCTGTTCTGCAGCCTCCACTGGTGATACCCAGGTGAACAGGGTCTGGAGTGGAGCTCCAGCAAACTGCAGGAGAACTGCAGAAGAGGGGCCTATTAGGGGAAAAACTAACAAACAGAAAGCAACAACATCAACATAAAGGACCCCCACACAAAAATCCCATCTAAAGTTCATCAGCCTCAAAGATCAAAGGTAGATAAATCCACAAAGATGAGGAAAAACAAGTGTAAAAATGTTGAAAATTCCAAAAACCAGAATGCTTCTCCTCCAAATGGTCGCAATTCCTCTCTAGCAAGGGCACAAAACTGGACAGAGAATGAGACTGAAGAATTGACAGAAGCAGGCTTCAGAAGCTGGGTAATAACAAACTCCTCTGAGCTAAAGGAGCATGTTCTAACCCAGTGCAAGGAAGCTATGAACCTTCATAAAAGGCTACAGGAACTGCTAACTAGAATAGCCAGTTTAGAGAGGAACATAAATGACCTGATGGAGCTAAAAAACACAGCACGAGAACTTCATGAAGCATACACAAGTATCAATAGCTGAATCAATCAAGCCAAAGAAAGGATATCAGAGATTGAAGATCAACTTACTGAAATAAGGTGTGAAGACAAGATTAGAGAAAAAATAATGAAAAGAAATGAACAAAGCCTCCAAGAAATATGGGACTATGTGAAAAGATCAAACCTATGATTGATTGATGTACCTGAAAGTGACGAGGAGAATGGAACCAACTTGGAAAACACTCTTCAGGATATTATCCAGGAGAATTTCCCCAACCTAGCAAGACAGGCCAACATTCAAATTCAGAAATACAGAGAACACCAAGATACTCCTCAAGAAGTGCAACCACAAGACATATAATCATCAGATTCTCCAAGGTTGAAACAAAGGAAAAAATGTTAAGGGCAGCCAGAGAGAAAGGTCAGGTTACCCACAAAGGGAAGCCCATCAGAACAACAGCAAATCACTCTGCAGAAACCCTGCAAGCCAAAAGAGAGTGGGGGCCAATATTCAGCATTCTTAAAGAAAAGAATTTTCAACCCAGAGTTTCATATCCAGCCAAACTAAGCTTCATAAGTGAAGGAGAAATAAAATCCTTTACAGATAAGCAAATGCTGAGGGATTTTGTCACCACTAGGCCTGCCTTACAAGAGCTTCTGAAGAAAGCACTAAATATGGAGAGGAAAAACTGGTACCAGCCACTGCAAAAACACACCAAAATATAAAGACCAATGACACTATGAATAAACTGCATCAACTAATGTGTAAAATAACCAGCTAGCATCATGATGACAGGATCAAATTCACACATAAGAATATTAACCTTAAATGTAAATGGTCCAAAAGCCCCAATTAAAAGACACAGATGGCAAATTGGATAGAGTCAAGACCCACTGGTGTGCTGTACTCAGGAGACCCATCTAACATGCCAAGACACATAGGCTCAAAATAAAGGGATGGAGGAATATTTACCAAGTAAATGGAAAGCAAAAAAAAAAAAAAAAAAAAGCCAGGGGTTGCAAACCTAGTCTCTGATAAAAACAGACTTTAAACCAACAAAGGTCAAAAGAGACAAAGAAGGGCACTACATAATGGTAAAGGGATCAACGCAACAAGAAGAGCTAAGTATCCTAAATATATATACACCCAACACAGGAGCACCCAGATTCATAAAACAACTTTGTAGAGACCTACAAAAAGATTTAGACTCCCACACAATAATAGTAGGAGACTTTAACACCCCACTGTCAATATTAGACAGATTAACAGGGCAGAAAATTAACAAGGATATACAGGACTTGAACTCAGCTCTGGACCAAGCGAACCTAACAGACATCTACAGAATTCTCCACCCTAAATCAACAGAATATACATTCTTCTCAGCGCCACATATCACATATTCTAAAATTGGTCACATAATTGGAAGTAACACACTCCTCAGCAAATGCAAAAGAACGTAAATCATAACAAACAGTCTCTCCGACTACAGTGCAATCAAATTAGAACTCAGGATTAAGAAACTCACTCAAAACTGCAGAACTACATGAAAACTGAACAACCTGCTACTGACTGACTACTGGGTAAATAACGAAATTCAGGCAGAAATAAACAAGTTCTTTGAAACCAATGAGAACAAAGAGACAATGTACCAGAATCTCTGGGACACACCTAAAGCAGTGTTAAGAGGGAAATTTATAGCACTAAATGCCCACAACAGAAAGCTAGAAAGATCTAAAGTCAATACCCTCATCACAGTTTAAAGAACTAGAGAAGCAACAGCAAACAAATTCAAAAGGTAGCAGAAGACAAGAAATAACTAAGATCAGAGCAGAATTGAACAAGATAGAGACACAAAAAACTGTTCAAAAAATCAATGAATCCAGGAGCTGGTTTTTTGAAAAGATTAACAAAATAGATGGACCACTAGCTAGCCCAGTAAAGAAGAAAAGAAAAGAATCAAATAGACACAATAAAAAATGATAAAGGGGATATTACCACTGATACCACAGAAATACAAACCACCATCAGAGAATACTATAAACACCTCTACGCAAATAAACTAGAAAATCTAGAAGAAATGGATAAATTCCTGGACACATACACCCTCCCAAGACTAAACCAGGAAGAAGTCAAATCCCTGAATAGACCAATAACAAGTTCTGAGATTGAGGCAGTAATTAATAGCCTACCAACCAAAAAAAGCCCAGGACCAGATGGATTCATGGCCGAATTCTACCAGAAGTACAAGGAGGAGTTGGTACCATTCCTTCTGAAACTATTCCAAGCAATAGAAAAAGAGGGACTTCTCCCTAACTCCTTTTATGAGGCCAGCATCATCCTGATACAAAACCTGGCAGAGACACAACAAAAAAAGAAAATTTCAGGCCAGTATCCCTGATGAACATTAATGTGAAAATCCTCAATAAAATACTGGCAAACTGAATCCAGCAGCACATCAAAAAGCTTATCCACCATGATCAAGTTGGCTTCATCCCTGGCTGGTTCAATATATGCAAATCAATAAACGCAATCCATCACATAAACAGAACCAATGACAAAAACCACATGATTATCTCAATAGATGCAGAAAAGGCCTTCAATAAAATTCAACATCCCTTTATACTAAAAACTCTCAATAAACTAGGTATTGATGGAACATATCTCAAAATAATAAGAGCTATTTATGACAAACCCATAGTCAATATTATACTGAATGGGCAAAAGCTGGAAGCATTTTCTTTGAAAACCAGCACAAGACAAGGATGCTCTCTCTCACCACTCCTATTCAACATAGTATTGGAAGTTCTGGCCAGGGCAATCAGGCAAGAGAAAGAAATAAAAGTGTTCAAATTGGAAGCGAGGAAGTCAAATTGTCTCTGTTTGCAGACCACATGATTGTATATTTAGAAAACCCCATCGTCTCAGCCCCAAAACTCCTTAAGCTGATACAAGGAACTTAAACAAATTTATAGGAAAAAAACAAACAACCCCATCAAAAAGGGGGTGAAGGATATGAACAGGCACTTCTCAAAAGAAGACATTTATGTGGCCAACAAACATATGAAAAAAAAAACTCATCATCACTGGTCACTAGAGAAATGTAAATCAAAACCACAATTAGATACCATCTTATGCCAGTTAAAATGGCGATTATTAAAAAGTCAGGAAACAACAGATGCTGGAGAGGCTGTAGAGAAATAGGAATGCTTTTACACTGTTGGTGGGAGTGTAAATTAGTTCAACCATTGTGGAAGACAGTGTGGGGATTCCTCAAGGATCTAGAACCAGAAATACCATTTGACCTAGCAATCCCTTTACTGGGTATATACCTAAAGGATTATAAATCATTCTACTATAAAGACTCATGCACACGTATGCTTATTGCAGTACTATTTAGAATAGCAAAGACTTGGAACCAACTCAAATGCCCATCAATGATAGACTGGACAAAGAAAATGTGGCACATATACACCATGGAATACTATGCAGCCATAAAAAAGGATGAGTTAATGTCCTTTGCAGGGACATGGATGAAGCTGGAAGCCATCATTCTCAGCAAACTACCACAAGAACAGAAAACCAAACACTGCATGTTCTCACTCATAAGTAGGAGTTAAACAATAAGAACACATGGACACAGGGAGGGGATCATCACATACCAGGACCTGTTGAGGGGTGGGGCGCAAGGGGAGGAAGAGCATTAGGACAAATAACTAATGCATTCAGGGCTTAAAACCTAGATGACAGGTTGATGGGTGCAGCAAACCACCATGGGACATGTATACCTATGTAACAAACCTGCACGTTCTGCACATGTATCCCAGAACTTAAAGTAAAAAAAAAAAAAGAAAAATTGCAAAAAAAAAAAAAAAAAAACATCTAGGATAGTACATTATTTTTTTCCTATTTTCTATTAATTTATAATGCTTAACTAAAAATTATTTTTAAAATGTCAGAAAATATATAATAACATAGCATATTCTAGATTACCTGGTCAACCATCATACAACCACATACTGCTATTCAAATTCAAGGTGCACATTTGCATTTCTCTTAATCATTGCATTGGTGCCAAGTGATCTGCCTGTGTGACATGTTTGACTTTTAACACACGATTTCTCAAACTTGGGTTAGCACAAACATCTGCAGACATAACATTGGAATCTACAAGTCCTCAAAATTCCACTCTTCCTCATTCGTCCTCTCAGCCCTTGAGTGTTTTGTACTAGTTTATGGGATCTCTGCAGAAAAGTTTGAACATCTAATTAATGCCTATCAACCTAATCTCTCATATAAAGATGTTCATTTTCTTGACTGACAGACACAGTGTCTTCAGTGGGTTTTTCCTTTCATTCACTGTACTACATTTAGTATGTAATAAATTTTGAAAGATCATCATGGCCAGGCTTAAAGAATTGGTCATAGGGGTTGGGGATGCCACAAAAGAAGGACTAGTGAAACAGTGAAGGGTATATTGTTTTCATCTGCTCAGGAGGAAAGGGACAGAATGAGAGGGATTGATGACGTCCTGTCATATTGATAACTGACATAGAAAGTGCTGTGATGGGAGAAAGAATATAGATTTTGGAGTCACGTGGACAGCCATGTGACTTGGCAAAATGCTTGGCTTTTTCAAGTCTCAATTTCTTCATCTAAATAATGCAAATAAAAATACTAATACATCTTCAGCAAATGGCACTACACAAAATGGATGTACATATTTTTAAAAATAAGAACTTTGACTCTTACCTCACATCACATGCAAAAAGTTAATTCAAGATGAATCATAGACCTAAATATAAATGCTAAAATTATAAAGCTTCTAAAATAAAGGCAGGAGAATATCTTTGTAACCATGCAGGAAGTAAAGATCTCTTAGAGAGGGCACAGAAAACTTTAGCCATGAGAGGAAAAATTGATAAATTAGACTTTATTAAAGTTAAAAACTGCTTTTCAACAGACCCTACTGAGACAATGAAAAGACAAGCCACATACTGGGTGAAATATTTGCAACATATAAAACTGGAAAAGGACTTACATGTTAAAAATGTAAAGAATTTGGCCAGGCGTGGTGGCTCACGCCTGTAATCCCAGCACTTTGGGAGGCCGAGGCAGGCGGGCAGATTACGAGGTCAGGAGTTCGAGACCAGCCTGGCCAACATGGTGAAACCCCGTCTCTACTAAAACTACAAAAATTAGCTGAGCATGGTGGTGGGTGCCTGTAATCCCAGCTACTTGGGAGACTGAGACAGGAGAATCGCTTAAACCTGGGAGGCAGAGGTTGCAGTGAGCCGAGATCATGCCATTGCACTCTAGCCTGGGCAACAAGAGCAAAACTCCGCCTCAAAAAAATATATACATATAAAGAATTCATATAATTTAACAATAAAAAGTAGCTTAATAAAAAATGGGGGCGACTTGGACAGACATTCATGAAAGAACCGTGACTAATAAACATATCTTTCAAAAAGATGCTCAACAGTTTTAAGCATCAGGGAAAATGCAAGTTAAAACCACAATGAGATGGCACTACACACCCACTAAGATGACTAAAATTAAAGAGTCAGACATTATCAACTCTTAGCAAGGATGTGGAACAAATGGAACTCTCAAATTGCTGGAAGGTGTTTAAAGTGATACAACCATTTTGTGGAACCCTTTGGCAGTTTCTTAAATGGTTAAACATATACCTACCCTATGACCCGGTAATTCCATCTATAGGTATTTATCCAAGATAAATGAGAACATATGTGCACAACGAGTCTTGTAGAAAAATATTTGTAGCAGCTTTATTTATAATAGCTAAAAATAAGAAATAGCTCAAATGTCCATCAAGGAATGGATAAACAAACTGTGGTATATTCTTACAATGGCTTACTATTAAGCAATAAAAAACGAACAAATTATGGATACATATAGCAACATGGACAAATTTAAAAACCTGCTCAGCAAAAAAGAAAAAAAAAGACAAGCACGAAAGAATTTATAATCTATGATTCTGAAACTACCTTTACAAAAATTGTAACAGTGAGAAAATTATGACTGAAAGAGATCTGACCTAACCAACTCCATCTTGCTTCTAACCTCCAAGCTGTTCTTGTTCATTCCTGGACATAGGCCGAACTAACTTTGGGAGGAACTTAGTTTATAGTTTAACTTTGAAATAAAGATGATAACAACCCTATTCTTGCCTGGGAACCAGACTGCCTTTGCAGGACTAACAAATTAGCCACAAGATTAGAAAATATGGTTTAGGAGTCATGCAGCCAGAGACCACACGATTCTAAACTTCCCCAGTTGCTCCTAGGGATAACATCACTACTGTAAAACCTAAGATTGATACTTGAGATATTTTTCAGACCCTGCACTCGACGGATCAGCTGGCACCACCCAGATCAAGAAACTGGCTCATCTGGTCTTGTGGCTCCCATCCAGGTACCAACTCAGTGCAAGAGGACAGCTTCGACCCCCTATGATTTAATCTCCAACCTGACCAATCAGCACTCCCTACTCCCTGGCCCCCTACCCACCAAATTATCCTCAAAAAACCCCAGTCTCCAAATTTTCAGGAAGACTGATTTGAGTAATAATAAAACTCTGGTCTCCCGTTCAGCCGGCTCTGCGTGTATTAAACTCTATTGTAATTCCCTTGTCTTGATAAATCGGCTCTGTCTGGGCAGTGGGCAAAATGAACCCGCTGGATTTTTGTGAAGCTCTAAAGCAGATAAAGCTAATCTGTGGTAACAGAATCAGATAAGTGGTTGCTTGGGGTTGGGGGTAGGGAGGTGTGGCTGTTACTAACCCGAAGTGGCAGGGGAGATGCTTTCTGGAGTGATTAGAAATGTTCTATATCTTGATGAGGCAGGTTACATGCATGTGTGCATTTGTGAAACTTATGAAAGTAAACATTAAAATCAGTATATTTCATTGTAAGTAAATTACGTCTCAGTAAAATGATTTCTTTAGCAACTCAAGTACTCTACTCAAGCAAAACTGAGTTATCTGGTAAGGATGAATGAGAGTTATCTCCCAGAGACGAATGATGCTAATGGCCTGGAGGTTTTCCTTTTGAGGTGTTGATGAAGTGGAGGACTATTCAACTGGGGCAGCAGCGGGTCGGGGGAGTGGGAGGGAGGGTGTTGGGAAGGGGGGTTTCCCTCGTGTGGTAATGAAAAGCAAGCATTATTTTCCTTCAATTTTACAAAATCATTTTCATGTCACATTTTCTAAACCAGCTATGTGTACCGTTGGTTTGGCAAATGGGGTGAATAAAGTATTTCTAAGAACAAAATGAATGGCCTGTGGGCTGTTTAGAAGTAGCCAACTGAATACTTCAAGAGGCAGAGTGAGGGTTAAGCTAAATTGCTAAACCATGCATACTTAATTTCCCCCTTAAAAATAGCACCGGGCACGGTGGCTCACGCCTGTAATCCCAGCAGTTTGGGAGGCCCAGATGGGTGGATCATGAGGTCAGGAGTTCAAGACCACCCTGGCCAAGATGGTGAAACCCCATCTCTACTAAAAATACAAAAAAATTAGCCAGGAGTGGTGGTGGGCACCTGTAATCCTAGCTACTCAGGAGGCTGAGGCAGAGAATTGCTTGAACCCAGGAGGTGGAGGTTGCAGTGAGCCGAGATCGCGCCACTGCACTCCAGCCTGGGAGACAGAGTGAGACTCCATCTCAAAAATAATAATAATAATAATAATAATAATAATAATAAACCACTCTCAAAGAAGTCTCAACAGATGCTATGGACAGATTTGCATATTAAAAATTCCATAATGATTCCTGAAATATTGATGATTTTGTATTGATATATTCTTTTTTAAAAGACTCCAAATAATTCAAATGTTTTTAGAGCAGCTGGGAACACAGAGTGAAAATAACAATTGTTTAGTTTATGGTCTTGTGATCTTGCAAAAGATCATTGAATACTATTGAAATCATTTCATGGGTTTGATTGCGTGTTTGACAAAGTAGCAAGGTCAACGCCAATTCCAAAGAACCGTCTTTCTTTTATTATTGTTTTCCATATGTCCACCTAGTAAAAGTCATCCAAGGGTACAATTTAAGGTTGAATTATAGCAGGAGTTGGTAAACTTTTTCTGTAAGGGTCAGACAGTTAATATTTTAGGATTTGTGGGCCGTTTGGTCCCTGTCACAACTATTCAACTCCGCCATTGTGGCATCAAAAAGCACCATAGAAAATGTGTAAACAAATGGGAATGTGGGTTCCAATAAAACTTTGTTTATGGACACGGAAATTAAATTTCATATAGTCCAATGTCATAGAATTTTTAAAAATAATTTAATAATGTTAAAATGATTCTTAGCTTGAGGGCAATACATAAAGAAGTGACAGGCTGGATTTGGCCAAAGACTTGAGTAATTTGCTAATCCCTGGATTAGAGTACTGATATTTTCTAGCAGAGTTATTTTTACTAAGTCATTTAACTTTCCTGAGATTTCATTTTCTTTATCTATGCAACTGGAATTGCCAGATATACCTTAGACGGTTGCTGAACATTAAATGAATATAATATGGAGGAGTTCCGTGTATTCTGGAAAGCACTTTAAAAATTAAATATTAATGTTTTAAAGTATTATTATTAAACAACATTTATTTTCATAGTTAATACATTGGATATTCTCATACAGGTGATCAGCCACATTACTGTTACCAGAAAGGGGATCTGAATCCAGACCCCACGAGAGGGTTCTTGGATCTCGCACAAGAAAGAATTCAGGGCGAGTTCACAGTGCAAAGTAAAAGCAAGTTTATTAAGAAAGTAAAGGAATAAAAAGAATAGCTACTCCATAGGCAGAGCAGCCTCGAGGGCTGCTGGTTGCCCATTTTTATGGTTATTTTTTGATGACATGCTAAACAAGGGGTGGATTATTCATGCCTCCCCTTTTTAGATCATATAGGATACGGTCCTGATGTTGGCATGGCATTTGTAAACTGTCATGGCGCTGGTGGGAGTATAGGACAACCAGGGATCACTCTCATCACCATCTTGGTTTTTGTGTGTTTTGGCCAGCTTCTTTACTGCAACCTGTTTTACCAGTAAGGTCCACAACAGTATGTTGTGCTGATCTCCAGTCTCATCCTGTAATTTAAAATGTCTTAACTTATTAGCTTTATTTTACCCAGCCCCTATTCAAGATGGAGTTGCTCTGGTTTAAACACCTCTGACATTACCATGCTCATATCATCTAGGAAACGTAATTACAAACACTGGCAATAGATAGCCTGAGGCAAAACTACCCTAAATAAAATGAAATTTCATTTTTAACACAAGAAAGTGTGCACTATAACTCCATGTTCCTATTTTCTCTCTCTCAGCTGGGTGGACAAGATCATTTAGGGAATTTAGGTTACTTAGAGAAATCAGACAAAAGTGAAGGATGGGTAAAAATTGAGTTGAATTGCTGTTTAAACTCTCTTGTTCATCAAGTTAAGCTGCAGTTTCCCTCCCCCACTTAACCCCCTAGAACCTTTAGGAAAGAAAGGCCATCTGTTCTGGATGATTCAGACATTTACCTGCCTCAAGGCAGGACAAGATGATCTCTTAATGCTTTTCTTCTGTCAGTGGTAGACATGACCATTATTAACAAAAATTAAACTTAAATTGCTGACCAGTGATGCGATCACTGCAAATACTGCTGCTCCTTTTATAATTTCTGTTTGGGGAATATCCAAACAGAAGAGTAAACTCTTATTCAATACCTTTCATGTCTTAATTTTGAAAGAGCTAGCTTTGCAAGTCATTAGAATTTATATAGATGGAAACTTCCCAGTCTCCTTCATTATCTTCTGTTCGTCTTAGTCCTCTGGCTAGAAAAAGCCAATACAAACCTAGTAGAGGATGAAAAATGAATTCAATCTAGAGGCTCTTCAATTTACCCAGGAGCATGTAGAGCCTTGAGCACTGTAATTTAATACTATTATGCTTGGAGGATTGCTTTTAATGAAGTAATTATTTCACACTGAATGAATAAGTAACTTTAAAATCATGTGACTCCACATTTGATGTCACTACTAACCTTTTTCCTCTGTTTCCTCCTGTGTTCAGCTGTAGAGCCATTTAAGCCAGAATCAATTGAACGGTTTTGTGATTTGAGACGGGTCTACAGGCCTCAGTCTCCCACAATCTAGGCTGAGAAGTTTATGAAAGCCTCCAGAGAGGGCCTCTACTATTATTTGTTGTACTATGTTGGGAAAAACACACAGAAATGAGATCTTGATTACAAATGGTTTTTTTGATTCCAAATTTTTTTTGTTGTTGCTTTTAACAAGCCTTGCCGATATTATTTCACAATTAGACAGTGTAATAAAGCTTTTTAAATCACATCAATTCATGCTAGCCTTAAAGCTAGCATTTTTACATATTGGCTGTAAAGTAAGAGTTTTGATTATGCACATTTCTACTTCAGCTAATGCCTTTTATGACAAGATAATTAATCCTACAAGTGGTAACTAGTTAGTACAGGACTGATAAGAACTGTGGGAAATACATTAAGTACATATATTTGAGATAAAAGTAGATAAGGGGGTGAAATGTTTCAGATGTGTGGCCGACACAGGTCTGACCTTTAATATAAACAATATCTTGTTTATTTCAGTCGCTCCTAACCTACCCTCAGACTTCCCAGGGGATCCGCTGAGCTGAACAAAGGTACAGAAAAACTCTCAAAAAGCGTTAGTCTATTTCCATTTACCTTAATTAAAAATATATGAAAATAAGCCAGAAACAGAAGGTAGCATATTGATTGCCAAGGGATGGGGGGAAGATTTTGGGGGGAAATGGGAAGTGACTGCTAGTAGATATGGGGTTTCTTTTGGAGTTGATGAAAGTGTCCTAAATTGATTGGGATGACAGTTGCATAACTCTGACCACACTAAAAGTACATGGAATTGTACCTTGCAAGTGGGTGAATTGTAGGCTACATGAATTATATGCGAAAGAGACTGTTATTAACAAACAGACCGGGAGCATGAGTTGGAGTTACACTGCAGAAGACCTTGACTGCCATTGGAAGGCATTTGGACGCTGCCATTGTCACTGGCAGCCATTATATTTTCAAGGAGTAGGGCCATACAATCAGGTTGCTGTTTTAGAAAAACCACTGTCTTAGCCATATGAAGGGTGGGTGGAAGCAAGGAAAACTTGAAGCAGAGAAAGCAAGGGAACCTGCTAGATTTGTAGCAGAGATTTTTTCTGAAGGTATTAGTTCATGTTTTGTTCTCATGGTATGTTTTCTTCCATTTTGGGAAGGTTAACCCTCATCATGTCATTAGTCCAGAGAGGTATGTGTTGTGAGGCCAAGAGCAAAATTTGTTTGGAGACAGCTTTCCAAACAGCTACCCCTCCCCATCAACACTTGCTATTGTTGTCTATTTGAATACAGCCATCCAAGTGGGTGTGATGTGTTATCTCACTATGGTTTTTATTTGCATTCCCCTAATGATTAATGATGCTAAGCATCTTTTCGTGTACTTACTGGCCATTTTATATCTTCACCCTCCATCTTGCGGAAGTGGAAGTTTTACAGTTAGAAATTGATTCCTTTGATCTCTCAAGGAGAAAATACCTAAGCCCAGTGGTTCTCAAGCTAGGCAATTTTTATTTCCCAAGAAGCGTTTCCGGATAAAATACAGATACTCAGTTCAATTTTGATTTCAAATAAATAGCAACTAATTATTTAGTGTATCTATGTTCCAAATATTTCATGAGACAGACACAGATTTATAAATTATTAGTTGTTACTGGCGTCTAGTGAGCAGAGACCAGGTATGCTGCTAAACATCCTACAGTGCACACAGAAGTTCCTCACAACAAAGAATGATTCTGCCCAAAATGTCAGTAGTGCCAAAGTTGTGAAATCCTTCTTTAACCATTGAATGAGAATAAACTCTGATATTGTTTGGATATGGTTCTCTCCAAATCTCACATTGAAATGTGATCCTCAATGTTGGAGGTGGGGTCTAGTGGGAGGTGGGGCTCATGGGGGTGGATCTCTCATGAATGGCTTGGTGCCCTCCCCCAAGTAATGAGTTCAGCAGGCTCTGGTTGTTAAAAAGAGACTACAACCTCTCTCTCTCCCTTGCTCCCTCTCACCACGTGATAGCTTGTTCCTTCTTCACGTTCCGCCATGATTGTAAGCTCCCTGAGGTCCTTACCGGAAGCAGATGCTGGTGTCATGCTTTGTGTACACCCTGCAGAACCGTGAGCCAATTAAACTTCTTTTTTTATATACATTACCCAGTCTCAGTTATTCCTTCATAGCAATGCAAAACAGACTAATACAGACTCTATGAGCTTAATAGACTCTGCTAGGAGAAAGAGCTAATGGCCACAGGGAAGGGAAAGCCTCTGGGTAAGAGTCAACTTAGTTAACTTCTTTTCTTTCCTTTCTTTTCTTTTCTTTTATTTTTTTTCTCTCTTTCTTCCTTTCTTTTCTTTCCTTTTTTCTTTCTTTTCTTTTATTGGAGAAAGGGTTTCATTCCATCACCCAGGCTGGAGTGCAGTGGCACCATCACAGCTCACTGCAGCCTCAACCTCCTGGGCTCAGGTGATCCTCCCAACCTAGCCTCCTGAGTAGCTGGGACCACAGATGCAGGCCATCATGCCTGGCTAATTTTTTAAAAAATTTTTTGTTCTTTTTTTTGTAGCGATGGGGTCTCGCTACATTGCCCAGACTGGTCTCAAACCCCTGGCCTCAAGCAATCTTCCCACTTTGGCTTCCCAAAATGCTGGGAATGCAGGCATGAGCCACCTTCAGCCCCAACTTCTTTTTTTAAATGATGCCTAAGGCCTATCCTGGCTGCTCTCTTGGAGAGTCATATATATGATAACAGCTCTCTGCAGGCAGAGAGGAGCCCACTTGTTCATCTGAGAAGTTACCACCAAACAGGCAGAGCCCCAAACAGCACCAGGTTCCCCATCTGTCTGCTATTGCTGCAAACCAAAGCAGAGCATCTCCTGCTGGAGCAGAAAAAGACCCAAGGCCCCAGACCCCAACTCCTGAGACACAGAGATAAGAAGGCCCCCATACAACTCTGTTAGTGTGAAGTGGATCTCTTTGTTTTGAGCAGCAAATGAGCTGAATGAATATTGCTTCCTCTTCCTAGTCAGAACTGCTGACTTTGTACATTTTGCCATTGTCTCTCCGTTTTCTCCTCTCTTACCCAAAACACATATTATAGTGGGTACCAAGCTAGCATTTATCAAATTCCTTTGTGTGTGGATCATTTCCAGTAATCTCATGAATGCCAGCTTTTAGTCCCTCATGGAACAGAGATAAGAAGTTGGTAAACTTGATTAACTCCAAACCCCAGCACCCAGGTTCTTAGAAAATATTCCTTCTTAAAAAGTGCCTCTGCTTTTTTTGTTTTTTTTTTTCCTGTTTTGCACTTTATTTGTCCCCATGGTAAATTGGTTCATGTGAGAAATTCTGTGTGCAGGAAAATAGGCAATTCAATAATTCAAAGGGCTTCCCCCTAACCATATGAAGTTGCCTTAAGCAGTTCTGTCAAAAATAATTTAATTGCTCAGAGCCACGTTCCACCTCCAAAGATGTCAGACAATCGTTTCCTTCCAGTGACAAAAACAAGCCCAAGGCTCATTCGTCTAGAAAGTACTCCCTACGAATCATGCTATATACATTGTTTTGAGTGATTTGGAGACTTCTTGCACCAGTGTTTGTGGCCATGTTTCGTTAGAATGTTTGGCTTTTGTTTGGCTTTTGTTTCAGGAACCTATCCTAGAAAGCTGAGAGGACACCCAGAATGAGAGCTGTGTTTTAAAAATGAGTATCAGGTCAAATTGCTATGGAGGAATTGAAGAATAATTGGGCTATGCATGTCATTTTTTCAAGAAGACAATTCATGGTTTCTCTTTTTTAAACTTGCTTTTTTTCCCTTCAATTCGACATTTTGTGCCTGGCTGCCTTAAAGGTCTCATGTTTCTGTAGTATATTTGGACTACAAATTGAAGGCCCAGGGGCAAAAGTTAGAAATAAATAAAGTTTGTACTATGCAGAAAAGAAGCAGAGCTCTGCTCCAAAGAATTGCTCATAAGCAGGTAATTATTTTTTCTAGAGAATGGAACATTCTATGAGGCATGAAAGTTGTTACATAAATCAACTATCTCTGCTCCCACTAGCTTTCTCTTTGTGACAGCCACACCCACTCGGTGCAAAAGTGGTGCCGAATCAACTTCTATGGAGACCGAATTACAGAGTCAATCTATGCACTGTGGTATCATGGGCCTGTGCGATCAATTACTTTGGCAATAACTTTCTACTCCATGTGAACTTTTCAGCCCCCCTATCACTGTTTTAGGGCTTGCCAAAACTAAGAATAATTCCTCGTTTGTCTCGATGGCATCTTCCTTTTATTCTAACATGATGAAAATTACTGGACGCCGGGAGACAAGAGTGTTGTCCCTTTATCCCCTATTACATGAAGGGTCACTAACATGAAGTGCTCTTGCCTCTGCCAAAAGGTGGTATTCTTCCCTGTGTAAAGAGTCCTGGGTTGTGGAGGAGATGACTCCCTCCACACAGGGCCTGATGATAGGGTTTGCCCACTCCCAAGAGTAAGACCGTGGCTCCAACCTGACACACAGCTCCAAAGGCCAGGGGTGGTGCGTCTCCTTTCACTACTCCTGGATCCATAGGTAGAGAGATTATTTTGGTCTGGATGTTTACTTTTCCACAGACCATAAGGCAATAACTACACAAATCCATTTTAGTCCACATCAGAATCTACCCTGCCAGGAAAGAAGTTCTTGACATTATCTGTCACAGTAATCGAAGCCTGTCCATGTTTCCTTATTTTAATTTTCGTATCACCTCCAAGTAGCAATGTTTCCAACTCGGTCCCCAAGCATGAAACCACCTGCTTGGGTTTTAATTTATGTTATCCTTTTAGTTCTCCCCATTCCACCTGCAGCGAGCAGAAATAAAAATCTAGCCACCTGCTAAGGATTCTTCCTTAACTGTACATAAACCTGCCACCTTTATATAATAAAAGAAAAAATGATTGTGCACTTTAAAAGCCTGGTGAAGACAAGAGGAGCTCAGAGAAGGGGCTCACCCCCAGCCCGCAGTCCCTACCCATTTGCAGCCCCCATCCATCTTCCAAAGAGATGCTATCTGCCAGTGTGCAGGGCGAATTGAAAATGGGATAATGACAAGACTGTGGGAGGAAGCAATTTCCAAGATCAGTTCCACTGAGACAGACTCAAAAGTGAAACCCTTGGGGCTACGCTATTATGACCTTTAACTAAAAATGGTGGCAATGGATCTCTCTGGGCCTGTATGTTCTTGTACATAAAGCACCTTACTCAACACAATAGACAATGATCAGACAAGGGCAGTGTGTGCATTTCAAGAAGCCTACTTCCAACACAGCCTCAACAATCTGTTATTTTTAGAACATGACTAGGAATCGTCTTCAACTGCCCAATTTCTGTTTCCTTCTAATTAGCCTCTTGAAAGACAGTACTGTATTCCTAAAGCAAAATGTTAGAAGCACACAGAATACTAGGAGAGACAGCATGGTCATTGTTAGGAGGGCTTAAAAGAAAGAAAGGGCAGGCGATAGTCTCTGGGCCAGTCTTGGCAGGTACCATGGGTCAGGAGTCACATAGGGAAAGTTTACCAGTTGGAGAACTTTCTGTTGTGCTGAGGGTCATCACACAAGGTCTGAAAATGGAACAAGCCCGGGAGTAGATGTGCTGTGTATACAGCAATGTGGAAATCACAGCCACAGGTGAAGCATTTGCCTGTAATGACCATACTTGCTCAGTTTTCCATAACATACATAACATATGTAAATTAGCATTTAATATACACCCATTAGGGACAAAGATCTGAAGTTGTGTGGACTCTAAATGGAAAAGGTACTATGATTGAAAAATAATAGTCTAGGGCCTGGCGCGGTGCCTCACGCCTGTAATCCCAGCACTTTGGGAGGCCCAGGTGGGTGGATCACCTGACGTCAGGAGTTCAAGACCAGCCTGGCCAACATAGTGAAACCCTGTCTCTACTAAAAAATACAAAAAATTAGCTGGGCCTGGTGGTTGGCATCTGTAATCCCAACTACTCAGGAGGCTGAGGCATGAAAATTGCTTGAACCCAGGAGGCAGAGGTTGCAGTGAGCCAAGATTGTGCCACTGCACTCCAGCCTGGGTGACAGAGACTCCGTCTCAAAACAAAACAAACAAAAAGAAATAGTAGTCTAGCCGAGGAGGCAAGATTAAAAGAAATAAGCACACACAATCATAATACACATCAACAAGTATATGATCATTTACTGTTGGCAAGGTCCTTGGGACTCAACCTACAAAGACCCACTTATTGAAGAAGAAACTGGGACATTTTTGGTTCTCCATTACCTTACCTTGCATGGTTTAATGGGATAGCCTAAGAAGAAAACCCAATAATCCTAGAAATCACAAGGACTGTTGAGAGAAAAGGGCATTTCAAAACAGCCACATTCTCTCTGGTATGTTTCCTACTTCGTTTCCACGTTTGTTTTTATTCCTAAAGGTTAATTACAAATTATACATGCATTTCAAATTTTCTTAGAATGTAAGCTGCCAAAGGGCAAGGATGCTTTCATTTTCTCTTTCTGCAACTCTTCCTTGTATGAGGACTTAGCTCTGTATCTAGCAAATAATGAAGGGTGATCAAGCAAAAGCCAGTACACTGCAAGGAAATGCATTCTAGAGACTCATACTTCTGCACTTACTTTATTTTTTAAAATTCTGTACTCTCAGGCCCTAAAATCCCATCCACTGAAATGGGATCTAGAAGCATTGAGGCAGCGTCTTGTCCTGGGTGCAAAGACTTGGTGGGAGGCCCTGAGAAGCTAGGGAAACTCAAGGATTGTGAGTGTCTGCCAGTGGGCAGAGAATGCTGCAAGATCAGGGCATCAAAACCAACTGAGCATGTTTCTTGTAGAATCTAAGATAGTCAAACTCTTAGAAATAGAGAGTAGAATGGTGGTTGCTAAGGTGGGGGAAAAGTGGGGAGATAATGGTCAAAGGTGATAAAAATTCAGTTATACAAGTTGAATAAGTGCTCAGAGTCTAATATACAGTAGAGTGACTACTGTGTTCTCATAATACTGTGTTATATACTTGAAATTTGCTAAGAGGGTAGATATCAAGTGTACTCAGTGAAAGAAAGAAAGAAGGAAAGAGAAAGAAGGAAAGAAAGAAAGAAAGAAAGAAAGAAAGAAAGAAAGAAAGAAAGAAAGAAAGAAAGAAAGAAAGAAAGAAAGGAAGGAAGGAAGGAAGGAAGGAAGGAAGGAAGGAAGGAAGGAAGGAAGGAAGGAGAGAGGAGAGGAGAGGAGGGGAGGGGAGGGGACGGGAGGGGAGGGGAGGAGGGCAGGGGGCAGGGGAGGGAAAGAGAAAGAGAGAAAGGAAGGAAGGAAGGAAGGAAGGAAGGAAGGAAGGAAGGAGGGAGGGAGGGAAAGAAAGAAAAGAGAGAGAGAGAAAGAAAGAAAAGAGAAAGAAAGAAAGAAAGAAGAGAAAATATATGAGGTGATAGATAAGTGAATTCGGTTGATTGCAATGATCATTTCACAATGTCTACATGTATCAAAATATCAAGTTGTGTATCTTAAATATATATAATCCCTATTTATGAACTATACCTCAATAAAACTCCCCAAAACATGAAATGAACACATTTCTTTACAATTTTCTCCAAAACCAGCCCTGCCTTAAGTACATCAGAAGCTCTGGTATGACACTTTGCCAAACCAAAACCAGGGATTCACCAGCTTCCATTCCCTCTTCTGCACACTGGTAGGGAACACTGAACACCTATAGCCAATAGGCCACTCTCTCTGTCAACCTTGAGCATTTCTCTCTCACCAGTTGGGCTGTATGCTTACTTCAAATCAGTTGCATTGGTTCCCACAGCTGTGTAGGCCAGTTGTGCTTGTCACTTGAATTCTGTAATTTTATTAAAACTGGTAGTTTGTGATGGTGTGGTGGTTTTCAGGCAGGCAGGCCAAGCAGCAGGAAGTACACATCACACACCACACAGAGGAGGATTTGGAAACGAGGCAAAATGTATGACAGCTCAGTCAAACAGCTCAGAGGAGACACAGTCTAATTACTCACTCATCCCTGCAGCAGATTCCAACAGTCCCCAGGAAAGCGCAAGACAACACTGCAAGGGCTTCTTCTAAGGCCTCCATGTCCCCACCACTCTTTCCAGCATCTTTAAAAACCACCAGGAAGGAGCTCTGTCACATACCCTGGAACAAGAATTTGAGAGTCAGATTTAGGGCCCCGAATTTAAAACTGTATGAAGTCATATGGTTGATTGGAACTTGTTAAAAAAAAAAAGTAACTTTTCTTTGGCTTACAAATTAGAGAAGAACATTCGTGTTTATAAAACTGACTAATTAATTCATAGCTATCTCTTGAAAATACTCAAAGGGGAAAGGTCGTTGTTTGCATTTTGAAAATTTAAAACAGCGAAATTTTTAGGATCCTAATCCAAAGCTCCATTAACCCAATATTAATGAACATTTCAGCAAGATCGTGTGATGTTTCTTAAAGAAAATGGCATTAGAGTTTTTTTTTTCACATTCAGTATTAAATGTAAAAATAGTATGTCAAAACAATAAATAGCAGAAAATCATTCTGAGTTTAATTTTATCTCACACGTATGTGAAATAAATGAAGCGTGATGTGACAATCCAATGTTATCTATCGTGGAGAAAGAAAAATAGACTTTGGTAGAATCTTGAGTATTTAAAAATGATTGTTAAAATATGAATATGCCATAGACATTGTACTCAGATTTTAAATGTTCCAAGGTTAGCTACTTACATGACTTCCATTATTAAAGTGCCCTTGGAGTTAGAAATGGAAATATGCTTTTAGGATTATCATCTATTCCTGGGAGGCATCACAGAATTGTTATTTCCAAAGTGTTTCCTTGTTCTTGGTACACTGTAGAGTCTTTTAAGAACAAAGAGTTATTCTCAATTCAGGCTGGACTAAACTGCACCAACTGAACTCCCGCATTATTTCAGAAATTTTGTATTCAGTGGGGAGGATGGAACAAAATAATTAGGATATGGGGCCCAGAGACCTTCCGGGAAAGATATTCTTGCTGTGTTCTACAGCTTTTTCTGATGCTTTATTTTTCTCTCTTTTACAATTCCTCCCACCCACTCTTCATGCCAGCAAACAGATGATCCGGGAGAATAAGAATATTGTATGATCACTAGTTAATTTACTTCGGATTGCTTTCCAGGCACCACGAGTCTGACCGCTCAGGGGTTTCCAGTGAATTTTTGGCAGCTGCTAAGCACAGTTAGTTGCCCATAAGAACTACTGATTCTGCTTCGTTTTACATACATATGTATATGTATATTTACGTATGTATATGACAGGGCATAACTCACCATGACTGGCTTACATTTAGGCTACTGTGTATTGAATCAGACACTGTTTATCACTTTCAAGTTCTAATTTCTGCATCGTGCATATGGTTATTTAAACCTATATAGTTCAATGAAAATGCTCCCATCCTGCACAGACTATCCTAAAGGGGCACTACATGAAATGCTAGCAGAGGGTAAAAACATGGCACTGGCTCTTTTTTTAAATGACTAGTTTGAAATGGAGGTGATTCATTAATTCAACGTTTATTGAGTGCCTACTAGGCAGCAGGCCATAAGTTAAACTCTGGGGATTATTTTTTTCTTGAGACGGAGTCTCACTCTGTCACCCAGGCTGGAGTGCCGTGGCCAGACCTCAGCTTACTGCAAGCTCCGCCTCCCGGGTTTACACCATTCTCCTGCCTTAGCCTCCCGAGTAGCTGGGACTACAGGCGCCCACCACCTCACTCGGCTAGTTTTTTGTATTTTTTTTTAGTAGAGACAGGGTTTCACCATATTAGCCAGGATGGTCTCGATCTCTTGACCTTGTGATCTACACGTCTCGGCCTCCCAAAGTGCTGGGATTACAGGCTTGAGCCACTGCGCCCGGCCACACTCTGGGGATTTTTTAAAAAGAATGCCTGGTAGCTGCAGTAGCTAACACACATCACATTTATGCTCTATGAAAATTCGTAATCCAGCTAAGAAATAGACAGCCAATCAAGTGTATTGGTGAAAGTGGTATGAAACAAATGCCCACAAAGAGCCCAGAGGAGGGAGGGACATTTGGACCAGGCCTTTGTTGCCCTTCATATATGAATCTTTTTGCAGACACGTTTTCATTTAAAATAGCTGGGTCAAGTGGTAATTTTATTAGAAACTGCCAAACATTTTTCCATGGAGCTGTACCATGTTAAATTCCCACCAGCAGTATATGAATTCCAGTTGCTCCACATCCTCACCAACACTTGACATTGTCAGATTTTAAAATTTTACCCATTCTCATGTATGTAGTGATATCTTGCTGTGGTTTTACTTTACATTTTTCTATTAACAGTTATGTTGAACACCATATTTACATGCTCATTGGCCATTTGGATATCCTATTCTATAAAGTGCCTGTTTAAATCTTTTGCCCATTTTTAAATTGTTTTTTGTCCTCTTTTATTGATTTGGAGAAATTTTGTATATATTCTGGTTATAAATCCTTTTTGGATATATGTATTGCAGATATCTTTTTCCAGAAACAAATATTCTTTTGTACTCAGTAAAGAAAAAAAGCAAAAACAAAACAAAAAAACTTCAGGATTACATTTAAGCAAGCACTGTTCATAAGGATAGAATAAATTCTGGCTGGGCATGGTGGCTCACGCCTGTAATCCCAGCACTTTGGTAGGCCAAGGCAGGCAGATCATGAGGTCAGGAGATCAAGACCATCCTGGCTAACATGGTGAAACCCCGTCTCTACTAAAAATACAAAAAATTAGCCGGGGGTAGTGGCAGGCGCCTGTAGTCCCAGCTGCTCGGGAGGCCGAGGCAGGAGAATGGCGTGAACCCGGGAGGCAGAGCTTGCAGTGAGCCCAGATCGCGCCACTGCACTCTAGCCTGGGCAACATAGCAGACCCCATCCCAAAAAAAAAAAAAAAAAAGAATAAATTCTACAGGTTTTCTTTACTGCCTGACATACCTACATATGCCATAAATGATATGAAAATCTGATGTGTAATAAGAGACTGAGATTTGGCCGGGCACGGTGGCTCAAGCCTGTAATCCCAGCACTTTGGGAGGCCGAGACGGGCGGATCACAAGGTCAGGAGATCAAGACCATCTTGGCTAACCTGGTGAAACCCCGTCTCTACTAAAAAATACAAAAAACTAGCCAGGCGAGGTGGCAGGCACCTGTAGTCCCAGCTACTTGGGAGGCTGAGGCAGGAGAATGGCGTAAACCCAGGAGGTGGAGCTTGCAGTGAGCTGAGATCGCGCCACTGCACTCCAGCCTGGGTGACAGAGCGAGACTCCGTCTCAAAAAAAAAAAAAAAAAAAGAGACTGAGATTTAATTATGTATTTGGTGGCTATTCAGTCAGTCATGGTCATAGTAAGCGTTGAACACATATTTGTTGAATAAACTAATAATTGAAAAAAAGGGCTTTTTGAAACTGAAATTTACTTAAAACTAAGCCTCCTAAGTGGAAAAGTACCATCACAGCAGAAATCTGGAAATTATTTCTTAATTAAATCATTTGTTCAATAAATATCTTAGGGTCTAAGAAGTGCAGGATACTTTTGTTAAGCTCTGTAGGGAATGTAAGAAACATAAAAACAATTATTTTCTTTGAATAGCAACTTACACTTTATAAAATGCCCCTAGAAATTGCATTTGAACTTGAAAACTAGCTTCTTGGCCAGGTGTGGTGGTTCACGCCTATAGTCCCAGCACTTTGGGAGGCCGAGGCAGGAGGATTGCTTGAGGCCAGGAGTTCAAAATCAGCCTGGGCAACATAGTGAGACCCTTTCTCTATAAAATTTTAAAAAATTGGCTAGGCATGGTGGCACGCCTGCAGTCTCAGCTACTTGGAAGGCTGAAGTGGGAGGATCACTTGAGCCCAGGAGTTCGAGGTTGCAGTGAGCTATAATCACACCACTGCACTCCAGCCTAGACAAGATTGCAACCTTGTCTCTCCAAAAAAAAAAAAAAAAAAGAAAGAAAGATGCAGAAAACTAGCTTCTCAAATTCTACATTGCTTACTTGTTAATTCAAAAAGATATTTGCCATGTGCCTACTATGTGCCAGAACTAAAGTTTTAGGACAAGGTGGACAGCAAATAAATACCTGAATGATGTGATTGCATTAAAACCATAATCTCCCATCCCTCCAACAGTGTTAACCACCTGCCTCCATGATGCTTGTGAACTTTGGACAACCCTCTTCTTTGTTTGTTTTAATTTTACTTGTTTTTTAAAGTGAGACCTTCACGTGGTTCAAAAGTCAAAATGGTATAAAAATATATTTAGAAATCTTACTGGCATCCATAAGCTGGTCTGTCCTCCATCCTTTTGCCTCATTCCTTTTATTAGTTTCTTGCATATGCTTCCAATGTTTCTTTATGGAACTATGTACAAACACATACATGTTCTGATTTCTCCCTCATTCTTACATAGAGTTAACATGTTACATGTTGTTATATAAATGGGCTAAAAGTGGGGGACCCTGGATATTGGTCCCCATGTTGTTTACTTCTTCACAGCAGGCTAGGACAATTAGCTCAAAGCCCTCTGGCACTAAACTCAAATTCAAATACATCTGGTTGCCTTAAATGTAGCCCAAATAACCATATTTTTAGCTATTTAAAGCCTGCCTGCCCTGCACATCCCATGAAGCTGTACCCAACATCTGCAAGCCATAGATAAGATGAACCTTGAGGATACGAAAGACACCAAGCCACTGCTGCCCATTCAAGCTCTCTCACCCAAAGACTCCCCACCTTGTTACTGGGTAACATCATCTACCTGCAGGAGCCACTTCTCCAATTTCCCTCTCCCCTGGGAATGCCCTTGTTCTCCTCCTCTTCTGGGTGGTGGCTCCATGCTGCTCTTTCTAGAAGGTCTCCTGGTGTGAAGAACTTCACTCATGTATCCCAACCAAGCACCACCCAAACAAAGTTCATTTGTGCTACTGTCATTTTGTGGTCATGTCCTTTCCTTGATCAGTTCTGAATCCTCTATCTCACCATATATACTCTGCCTTTTCATTTTGGTTTTTTTTAACTTAACAATATATTCTGGGGAAGACTCCTTCACTCTTTTATACAGCTGCAAATTATTCCACTGCATTTAACCAGTCCCTCCTGATGGTCGCTTGGATTATTTCTAGTCTTTTGTTATTACAATGATGCTGCAGTGAATCACCTTGTACATTCATCATTTTGTTCATGTACGGGCAGATCTATAGGATAAATTCCCAGAAGATGGATTGCTGGGTCAAAGGGTAAACAAACACATTTGTATTTTTGAAAAACATTGGCAAATCGTTCCTCTTAGCAACCATACATGAGAGTGTCTGTTTTCCCATAGCCTCACTATTTACCAATCTGTTAGGTAAAAATAAACAAACTTCTAGTCTTGGACTCCTCACACGGTAAAGATTGTTAACATAATATTTGTTAACATGCCTGTCTCTGCCACTGAATTGTGACACCCTTAAAGTCTGGAACCATTTCTTACTCATCTTCATATCCTGTTGCTTAGCTAGCAAAGTTCTTTGGACAGAATAGCTTCTGCCACTTCCCTCTCTCCCCCGCAAAAACATATTTACTGAGTTGAATCAATCACCGCTTTAGCCTAGAGAGGCCCCCCCTCAGACTTTCCCATTGTGGTATGTGCTGCCCCACTTTCAGCTGACTGCCAATTTCCTCTGGAGGCTGGGCCTGCTCAGCCCACCCACAGAGGGAGGAGAGCCTGAGATTGAATGCACCACCATCCCCAGCAGCTCTCAACCAATGCCTGAAGGGAGATGGTGCTTAAATAGCCAGCAGGCTCTTCCTTTGTGGGCGTACCTCTGAGGCATGGGGTGGTCTATGCTGAGAGCTCTTCGTGGGATGAAGCCCTGTTGTCCCTTTGTCCATAGCAGGAAGTTAGCTTGATAATGTACCTTTTAATGGCTTCCCTGCCTTTCCTTCCTTTCCAGGCTCACCTTCTCACTCCATTATTGGAGTTTCTTTGAATCACCTCCCAAGTAAATGACTATCACTTTATCAGGGTCTTTTTTGGGGGAAACTGAAATAAAGACAATACCTTCCTTTTTCTTTCTTCTTCCTTTTTTTTTTTTTTTTTTAAATAGGTTCTCACTGTGTCACCCAGGCTGGAGTGCAGTGGTACAATCATAGCTCACTGCACAGCTCACTTGGCCTCCCTAAATCTAGTGATTCTCCAGCCTCAGCCTCCCGAGTGGCTGGGACTACAGGTGCATGCCACCATGCCTGGCTCATTTTTTTTGATTTTTAGTAGACATGAGGTATCACTATATTGCCCAGGCTGATCTTGAACTCCTGACCTCAAGCAATCCTTCCACCTTGGACTCCAGCGATCCACCCACCTCGGTCTCCCAAAGTGGTGGGATTACAGGCATGAGCCACTGTACCTGGCCAGCTTTCTTTTTCAAATGAAGAAACCTGAATACTGAGAAAATAAGTGAAGTGCTCATGGCACTGCTAGTGAGTGAAAAAGCATATTCCCTGGCTCCTAGAAATGTGCTGTTTTAGAAAATGGAATTTCTCTTTATGGATGATAAGTACAACCATTGAGACACGAAAGAGTAATGGAAGAAGTGTGTGTGTGTATGTGTGTGTAAATCTATAACAGCACAAGGTTACATAAAATGAATAGTAAATAAGCGAAACAGCTCTCACCTATGGTGCATATTATGATCCGGGCAAGTACTTTTTGTGTGTTTATTCATTTAACACAAAACTCTACAAGTTAGATGCATTATTATCATCAGTCCCAGGTCACAGATGAAGAAAATTAAGATACTGAGAATTTAAGTAACTTGCCAAAGCTCACACTTGCCAAGATCTGACTCCTGGATTTGTGCTCATAACCATCAAACTATACTGTCTGCAGGGGCCAGCCAGAGAAGTTCTAGAAGTGACAGATTACCCTTGGCTTTTGGCAGCAGGGGTCTTGAAGAAAGAACATGGGATTATGCCTAATTAAGGACTAATTCTTCCTAGGGCCATCAAAGAACTCATTTGTGTCAGTTAGAATATTTTCCAGGGCAGAAACTAAATATCCAAGTAAAAATGACTTAAATAACAGGGGTCTAGTGATAAATCTCACATAATAAGAGGTCTGGAGGCAGAAGGTTCCAGACTTGGTTAATTCAGCAGTTAAATGACTTCAAAGCAGCAGTGACTCACATATTCGTTCTTTATGTTCCATCCAATTCCATCTTCTTTGTAGTTCTCTTGATTCTCTGTCATGGTCTTGCAATGGCCCCCTCAGCTCCAAGTAGTAAATATCAGAAAAGGAGGGAGGAACTTTGTCCCAGAATCCCTTGGCAGGTATTCTCTTTGGTCCCATTGGCCAGGAATGGGTCACCTGCTCTAGACACAGGGGAAGCTGGGAAAGTGAGTCTCTGGCATTATCTGTCTCCAGCATGGTGGAGGCAGGTTCTGCTGGAAACAGAAGAGCAGAAGGATGCTGGCAGTGGGAAGGCAACCAGTCTTGATGCCATATAGCTTAAATCCCATGTTGAAGCCTTCTTTTTGGCTGTGCTGTTTGGAAAAGCCAGAACCCAACGGCTTTGCAAAGATAATCATGGGAAAACAATTCGAGATAGTACTCGGGTTCTGGCCAGAGATGACACCATTTAATGATGTCATATTTCACAGCAGGATGACAGACAGGCCAGAAACCAGGACCTGAAGCAGTCAGTGCCTATTCTGAACTGGGAGGCACCACATTGACCATATTTGGGAGGCCTCAGAGACTGGCTTCCACATCCAGACCAGAGCCAGGACAATTGGGATTGCTGGGCTCAGCCATCAATGGCTATTTGATGAGTGTTTATTCTACTTACGGCAGCGTATTAAGCATTTTGGGGAAGGGGTGATGCCGAGATATTAGATGTGCATCCTGACCTCAAGAAACAAATTAAAAATCTAATAATAAACATGAACTGAGCACTGACTATCTGCCAAGTCTGTTTAAAGCAACTTACATTTCTCTAGACACCTTAAATATACGTCAAATCTTCACAGTAACCCTATGAGATAGGTTATATTTATGATCTTTATTTACCAATATGGAACTGAGGCCAGGAAGGCAACTGAGGCATGGAGAGTTTAAGCAATCTTGAGATTGTTACCCAAATGTTTGCTGTAAGGACACACCACATAGGCTCTCCCAGCAGTGCTTAAAACATTTTCTCTAAATTTACGGTGATGAGTTCATCCCAGTTTGCTTGGGACTCTCCCAGTTTTAGCACCAAAGTCCATGTACAGGGACAACCTTCAGTCCTGGGCAAATCAGTATGGCTGGTCATCCTACAAACTATAGGTACACTCAATCTAGATTGCCCTGACAACCCAATTAATGGATAATGGAAAAGGAAAAGTTAGAGAGAGTTTTCCCTGCATAGTCAATTCCCATAACAAAAGCTCCTGTAGTCAGAATAAGAGAGTTTCCTTAAACAATGGGTTTTCTTGGAATCAAGAGATTATTGTAAGTACCCAAGGGGTTCTTCTTACCCACTGCAATAGGAAAGACCATGGCGTGTAGTACAGAGTTTAATAGACACAAAGCTGGGCACGCCACGTGGGATACAGAGTTAGTACTCAAATCACTCTTTTCCAAAGCTTGTAGGTTAGGGATCTTTCTTTCTTTCTTCCTTTCTTCCTTTCTTCCTTTCTTCCTTTCTTCCTTTCTTCCTTTCTTCCTTTCTTCCTTCCTTCCTTCCTTCCTTTCTTTCTTTCTTTCTTTCTTTCTTTCTTTCTTTCTTTCTTTCTTTCTTTCTTTCTTTTTCTTTCTTTCTTTCTTTCTTTCCTTCCTTCCTTCTTTCCTTCCTTCTTTCTTTCCTTCTTTCTTTCTTTCTTTCTCTTTCTTTTCTTTCTTTCTTTCTTTCTTTCTTTCTTTCTTTCTTTCTTTCTTTCTTTCTTTCTTTTTCTTTCTTTCTTTCTTTCTTTCCTTCCTTCCTTCTTTCCTTCCTTCTTTCTTTCCTTCTTTCTTTCTTTCTTTCTCTTTCTTTCTTTTCTTTCTTTCTTTCTTTCTTTCTTTCTTTCTTTCTTTCTTTCTTTCTTTCTTTCTTTCTTTCTCTCTCTCTCTCTCTCTCTCTTTCTTTCTTTCTTTCTTTTTTTTTTTTTTTTTGTCAGAGTCTTGCTCTGTCGCCCAGGCTGGAGTGCAGTGGTGTGATCTCGGTTCACTGCAAGCTCTGCCTCCTGGCTTCATGCCATTCTCCTGCCTCAGCCTCCCGAGTAGCTGGGACTACAGGCGCCCGTCACCACATCCGGCTAATTTTTTGTATTTTTAGTAGAGATTTTTCAAAGGCAGTTTGAGGGAAAGGGTGGGGGTGGCCAGGTAAGGGATGCCTGCTGCTGATTACATGTTGAAATAATATTCCAGATATATTGGGCTAAATGAAATATTCTAGATATATTGGGTTAAATGAAAGATATTATTAAAATTAATTTTACCCATTTCTTTTACTTTTTTAAATGTGACTATTAAACAAATAAAGTTACATGCATGGCCAGGTGCTGTGACTCACACCTGTAATCCTAGTACTTTGGGAGGCCAAGGTGGGTGGATTGCCTGAGGTGAGGAGTTTGAGACCAGCCTGGCCAATGGAGTGAAACCCTGTCTCTACCAAAAATACAAAAATTAGCCAGGCGTGATGGCGCACACCTGTAATCCCAGCTACTTGGGAGGCTGAGACAGGATAAGCACTTGAACCCAGGAGGCAGAGGCTGCAGTGAGCCGAGATTGTGCCACTGCACTCCAGCCTGGGCAACAGAGTCAGACTGTCTTAAACGAAAAATTACATGCATGGCTCACAGTATATTTCATCGGACAGCACTCTTCTAAAAAAGACACTTCTAGAGAAGATGTCCCTACTAAGAGGGTTTCTCTTTGTGTAATGTTGTTTACAAAACCAAGGTAAACATTAATTAGTTAAAATTCTGTAAACCATGAAAAGATTTGCAAAGGGAACCGCCTTGTCTTGGAGGTGTTGCCTTGAAGCTGCTTAAGGCAGAAATGCTGCCCAGAACACACTCATGCTTTCTTGTGACCAGTGGCTCTAGGCCAAACTACAGTCCATGTAAAAATAACTCTGATGAGTTCATTGTTCTTAAAGTCAAATGGGCTGTTGGCTCTTTTCACATAGTTTGAATCTTTTATGACCAGAAGATACAGAACACATTTTTAAAAGCAGGACCTAATGCAGTCCAAGTCATTTTTTTTTTAAACTTTTGGGTATTGAGCAATTTGGGGCTCTCCAAGGATGGTAATGATGATATTTATATTTGTATAAATATTTTCAAAGTTCTTTACAGTTTTTCTTTAGTATTTCCACTTGAAAATGACTACATATCCCCATGAGGTAATCTGAGCTGTTATTTTATGCACATTTTACAGATGAGACACTGTCCCAGGTCTTCTTAATTCTGTTTAGTGTTCTTTTGGCTACACCCAGTGTGATGGAGCCAGATCCTACCCACTCATGAGAGCCAATTGTGCGTCTCTGCACAGCTCAGCAGTCACATTATGTTAGTAGTTTGAAATCATCCATGGTGTGAGCATTTATACCATGAGAATTGGCAAAGTCTACATAGTTCGTTTATTTACTTTGTTGTTTGTGTTGTTTATTTCTTGAGTACCAGTTCCTAAACATTTAATGGCACACCACTAGATACCTCCAAGAATGAGAAAACTTGAGGATTAAAAGACATTTTCTTAGTCTGTTTTGTGTTGCTATAACAGAATACCATAGACAGGGTAATTTATAATGAATAGAAATTTATTTGGCTCATGGTTTGGTTCAGGAAGCTGGGAAGTCCAAGAGCATGGCATCAGCATTTGGCAAGGGACTTCGTGCTGCATCATCCCATGGGAGAAGGCAGAAGAGCAAGGGAGAACAAGAGCAACAGAGCAAGAGGGGGCCAAACTCACTTTAATAACAAACCAACTCTCAAGATAACTAAACCACTCCCATGATAATGACATTAATTCATTCGCAAGGGCAGAGACCTCATGACCTAATCACATCTTATTAGGCCCCACCTCACAACACTTGCATTGAGGATTAAGTTTCCAATACACGAACTTTGAGAGACACATTCAAAACATAGCAGATGCATGTTACAAAACAGGAGCAGAAACACAATTTCTCTGAGTTCAAGAACTGAATCCTACAGATAGATTTTTTTTTTTTTTTTGAGATGGAATTTCACTCTTGTTGCCCAGGCTGGAGTGCAGTGGTGCAATCTTGGCTCACTGCAACCTCCGCCTTCTGATTTCAAGTGATTCTCCTGCCTCAGCCTCCCGAGTAGCTGGGATTACAGGTGCCCACCACCATGCCCAGCTAATTTTCGTATTTTGTTTTAGTAGAGATGGGGTTTCACCGTGTTGGCCGGGCTGGTCTAGAATTCCTGACCTCGTGATCTGCCCACCTTGGCCGCCCAAAGTGCTGGGATTACAGGTGTGAGCCACCGTGCCCGGCCAACAGATTTTTTTTTTTTTAAATGAAAAGATCCATGGTATCTTCAGTTTGTATATTGCAAAAAAATGATGATGCTACTTCTATAACCTGACAAGGCAAGGCCTAAGCCACTTAAACCTAAGCCAGCAGCAGCCAGCCATCCTACAGAAGAAACGGAAATCACCTTCACTGCTCCAACACAATTGTATGCTTCTGTCTTTCAGTTCTTTCTGTGTCTCTCTCTATCCCTTTTTCTCTTTGTGTGTGTGCATCATACATACACAAATACACACACCACACACGATTTTTACTACATAAGTTACTATAGCAGACTGCTAGAAATTCAAGAAACCAAATAATGCCTTCATTCAAGGAAAGGTGGAATAATATACTCCATTTTCTTTTATGGAAAAACAATCAAGCACTAAATTCACTGATGAAGGGGAAATTATTGAAACTAGAGAGGAAAGGGGATACTGGATGTGAAAAACATCTATATATACCTCAGATAAAATCACTTCAATCATCTGTGATTGTCTCATATCAAATCAAGCCATTTTTTTCCAATTACTTTATTATTCTCCAACAAGAGAGCTAGATTAGATAATCACATATGAATTTCAGATTGTGCTTGCTAACTGACGTTTGCCAATAGCAGTCACTTGAAAAGAGCTGCTCTAAGACAAACTATTCTAAATGAGTGGTTTGGCATGGGGGGGAGGTCGTTTTCTTTTAACTCATCCCTTCCCTCCCCACACATCAATTAACTCAGTAAAATGTTTACCAGATGGCTCTAACTCTAAACTTTGGTTAATGTTCACATATGAGACAGCCTGAACATCAGATGGTGCTGAAAACAGAACCAAGAACCAGAAGTCCCAAACTGTAGGACATCAGTCCCCAAGTCTAACAGATCTCAGTCCCTTAGGTCTCAAACTGTAGACCATTAAAGTATGGCTAAATGTTGTGTTTTATTACAATGTAATTATTTTAAAAAGAGCTAACATTGAAAAATTAGAAGTCTTTCAATAAAAATACAGATTTCTGGATTCTTTTGAGTAATCAGAAGCTGTCACAATGGGCAGACGCTCCATCAAAGCAACAATAGGTAGAACTTCACTCATTTATGCCACTTTCTTGCCATAGAGCACTTGAATTTGCACCCTGCAATAGAACAACAACAAAAACGCATCTTAACACTCTAAACTGAGAAAAGGTAAAGGAATAAGTCACATCATGTGGTTTTTTTTATTCTCAAGACTTTCTGTATTTACTGGCCGTTGTTCCCATTGAAGTTTCTCAGGACTTAGGGGGCACTCTAATGCAGCCATGATTCGGAATTACCGTTATGGGTTCACTGCTTCTATCTGCCCTTCTGGAATCAAAAGGTTATATAAGCCAAAAGCTTTCTCATCACTCCTTCTTGTGACAACACCTGATGTGAACTGATAGGAGGCTATTTACTATTTTTATTTTTCTTACTTAGTGTGAAAATTCATGCATGAAACTAGAGAAATATTAATGTGTTTGACTCTATGGTGTTGCACCTGATCCTGCCAGTGGTGTTTGGTAATAGGCATAGGCACCATATTATCTTTCAAAAATCCCCTAAATCCTGCTGTCTGAGCGCATGCAGCCCTGAAGGTTTCCAACAGAGGCCTTGGCAACCATATACATAAATATATATAATTGATCCCTGTGCCAGGGAAAACGTGTATATTCTAAGGTGCATAACCAAACAGTGCTATCACTTAGGAAATACTAAATGAGCATTTGCTATTAAAGCTATTTGCTAATAACACTGTTTCCAATCCTTAAAAAGTTCATGAATGGAGAATATGAGGAAGAAATGTAAAAAAAATGACAATATTGTGAACTATGGCAGCAGGAACAAAGGAGGCAGAGAGCATGGTGCAGACAACTCGCCTCAGGACTCTAGAGTAGATATTCAGAAGAGATGGTTGGAATCTGGAAAAGACAGTCCAGCTTCTTCCCAAGTTTGTAAATAGAGGTACAGAAGAGAGGCAGCAGCAGCCCCGATTATGGTGTTGAAAGCTGAGGCTCCATTTGTCTCCCACCACAGGGAAAGTGCACCACGACTTGTTCAGAAGGAATTTGTGAAGGCGAGATGTCCTCTGTGGGACACTGTGTGTGCTCTCAACTTGGGTGTCCTCCCTTCTTTCTTTGTGCTGTGCTGGAGGGAGGTGCCTTGCAGCAATCTGTGAACCTTCAAAAATCAAAACCCCCCAAAACCCAACATCTACCCCCACAAACACAAAACTGGAGGGCCCAAAGCTGTCCTTGGTCTTTCCCCAGGTTGTTAGGGATGCTTTGTGGTTAAAATAGGGCAGGGGGAGGAGTAGTTCAAAGACACACAATATCTAGGAGGCAGTAATATGCAGTTATGTTAGTCTTCATCAGCCAAAACTCTGAAGGACAGTGTGTAAGTGCACAATTGTTCTCAAACAAAGCAAAGATTCATTATTTGTCTTCCTAGATTTCCTTAGTTCTGTCTTTGTGTGTTGCATCTCTATCATACATATACAAATACACACACCATTTTTACTACATACGTTACCATAGCAGAGAATTAGACATTCAAGAAACCAAATAACCTTGTGAGGCCTCCTGTAAAGCAGATGCTACCCCATGGGGCCTGGATCTAACTAAGCTTCTCCCAGGGGGTAAATCAGGTGTTTATAAACATTAACTCTTTCGGATCACCAGTGGCATCTTTGATGGTTGTACCATGTATGAAATAGTGACCTGATGAAGAGGAAAGAGTTACCGAGCCTCCTCTGGCTCTCTCTACTTCCTCCTCGGTGCTGCTTCAGGTGCCAGGGAAAACGTGCATATTCTAAGGTGCATAACCAGATCTCCATGTCAGAAAAAACAAGTGTCATTCACAATACAAAAGGTACAGAACCAGCCTGTGTCCATTAACAGATGATTGGATAAAGAAAATGTGATATATATACACAATGGTATACTATTCAGCCATTTAAAAAGGAGTAAAATCATGTCTTTTGTAGCAACATAAATGGAATTGGAGGCCATTATCTTAAGTGAAACAAGTCAGACACAGAAAGACAAATATTGCATATTCTCACTCATAAGTGGGAGTTTAAAAATGTGTACACGTGAACATAGAGAGTGGAATGGTAGACTTTGGAGACTCAGAAGGGTGAGGGGATGGGAGTTGGTAGATGATGAGAAATTACTTAATTGGTACAATCTACATTATTCTGGTGATGGATACCCTAACATCCACCTGATGTAGCCACTGTGCAATCTATGCATGTAACAAATTTGCCCTTGTATCCCAGAAATGTATACAAATAAAAAATAAAATAAAAGGCAAATCAAAGCATGCTTTCTTTAAAAAGAAAAAAACAAATGGGAATCTGTAGTCCTGTGAAAGGTACAACAGAGTAACAGGTTGCCCCCAGGAGAAAGGCAATCTGTCCCCTCTGACTGGTCCCCTCTATAGTCAGTGCCCTGGGAAATAGGCACCCCTTTCTGGCAGTGGCACTGGAAGAGCAACTACACTCTCCAATTTCTTATCAGCAGCCTTCCTCCTACTCTATGGATATTTGCCAGCCTTGCAAAGTGTAGTGACCTGTTGTATTAAAAGGAAAGGATTTATGGTACAAACTATTGTTAAGAAGAATTATCCCAAATGGGAAAAAAGCAGATTGTCTATTGCATGTCTTTACAAAGTCATACTAGAGCATTGTCTGATAAGTTCCCCCTTAGGATCAGCTGATGCTCTAGGGAGAGGTAGCTTTTTGGTTGACATACTACTTACTATTGATTAGAATCTGTCAGGAAAAATGGTGAAAGACTTTGAAACGAACAAAGAAAGATTTCTGGATGTACTGTCTAGCTTATTCTTCCAGGCTATATGTGCCTTTCATTGTCTTTGAACTATTTTACAACTCTGTGCATTGCAGAAAACTGATAATAATCCAAATTATGCTTGTTCATGGAAATGCAAATAAAATTGTCCAGGCAATTTAATTGATCATTGCCTTATGGATATTGATCTGTTTTGCATCTGTTTATATATTCATCTCAGTATTCCTGGTTGCCAATATATCTTTGTGTTCTTTAAATTCTCCTTTGAAATTCTTATGACATCTAATTTATTCCCTCACTAATTAATGAGATTATTTTGTGTTTGTTCAAAACTTATGGTTTTACCTTTAAAAAATTATCCCTTAACCGGCCCAAAGATTTTGTAAAGTTAGATATTAATTTTTAGAAGATGGACAAAATGCAAATATGATTTCTATTGGGTAGAATGATAACCCCAAAGGTTACAGTTTTATTCCACTGTAGGAATTGGTTAATTAATCAATTTTGTATCTTAATTTGCAATCTTATTCCAGTGTTCTGTTTTAGATGAAGATATGTAGTCATTCATTTATTCATTTACCATTTCCTTTTGTCCTTGAACCCTTGAACCTGTTGGTTCCCTCACTAGTGAATTAAATACATCTTTGACACATATTTATTAAATATTCATATGAGACCATGTTTTTAACTTTTTTGAAAACTATACTTGACATTATATAGCACTTGGCAAGCAATTCTAAGTGTGAACTAAAAAAACAAGTGTTACTTTAAAGACTGACCCTAAGATTTCATTCCAGAGACAGCACAATTTAAGCTAACTCCTAAATAGGCATAATTGACTATTAAGCAAAAGTCTCTGGGAATAAAAGTCAAAATAGTTTGGGATAAGATGATAAGATAAATTACTCAGGATGTTTAAAGCCTTGGGAGGGGGGGCCTACAAGCTGGAAAGGAAAAAGAAAGTCATCCAGAAATTCTTGAGAGAGGGCCCAGAAACATAGCAGGAGGCTAGAAGTGGGATAAAGTGCTGGTTGGTGGTGGCTCCTTGGTGCCAAGTAGAGGACAGGAGTTTTAAGGATGAGGTGTTCTAATATTCCATTTTAAGTTGTTTGCTCTACTGGTCTGTGATGTAACCAACACACGCACACACACACACACACACACACACTGCCATTGCCTATAGCATTCAGTAAAATCTATTACAAACAGATCCTTGACTTGGGAGCACTTGGATGGGGAAGGGAATAGGACCACCAAATTCAGAAATGAGTAGTCATGAACAGGGATGAATAACAGAGAGAGGTGAAGGATTCAGCAGAGCCCTAAGCACCAGAAAGGAGGGACACTGGGCTTCCAAAATTATGTGGGCATTTTCACTTCAACCATACGATGAAAGCTGAAAGATTAGCAGATTTCCTCACGCTGACACTAGGGTTGTTCATGCAAATAGCATTGTTTCAGAACCAAATGTGTGGGAAAACTTTAATGGTTTCATGTGTGGGAAAACTTTAATAGTTCCACCCCACTGCACCAAAGGACCGAACCCTCTCTCCTTAGTGCTTAAAAGCACTTTAAGCATATTTACCTCCAACACTAAGGTGCATTATAAATATTTGTGTTTTATATGTGCTTATATGTATATATGTGTATTAATGTGTGTGTGTGTGTGTGTGTGTGTATTCCATAGTTTTTTCCTTTCCTGGACTAGGATTTAAATTTCCCAAGGCAGAGACCATTTCTTCATTCATTTATCTTTCACTAGAGAATGTCATACGATGCCCTGAAGACCCTCAATCAATGTTTGTTGAATGACTTACAAAGCCAGTCTTGACCTGGCTCATCTTCATTTCACTCCACCTCACTCCTGAGGATGAGAAAGTCTAGTCTCTTTCTAGTGGGTCATAGACAAGACCACATAATCCAGGCTGAAACTGCCTTGCTGGAAGCTCCTTAATTCTCTGGACTGTTGGTTTAATCTCACCTGGTAACAACCTATAAAATAACTGAAAAAGCCAAGGGTCTCTTGCGTATCAATGTTTCCTTCATTCTTTCTCTGATTCATTTTAGCCCATCTCTTGCTGTTACCGTGCCTTCATTCCTTTTCCTTTGCAAGAATTTTTAGCAGTTTTCTGTTCCTTTTGTCTTCATTATATCTGTTCCTTTTGTCCTCATTATATCCTTTCTGCTGTTATTTAGTTTTATCGTACATAATTTGTAGTCCAAGGCAAAAATCCATCCCCCAAATCAACAGTCATTTATTCATTCAATCATTCATGTATGCTGTATTTCTTCAGCACCTACTATGAATGTGCTGATAAAAAGAATAAAACATATAAATCTGGTTCCTGCTCTCATGGAACTTACAATCTCATGAGGGATCCAAGCATTAACTAATTAAATACACAAACCTGTGTATAATTGCAACTGAACAAGAAGAAAACAAATTATTCTGTGAAGCTGACCTAGACCAGGGAATTCCCAGCAGTGGGAAGACTGCACTTCGGCCCAGCAGCAGGCAGGAGAAAGGAATGACTAAGGAACTGAAAGGTCAATGTGGTGTGAACCTATAGAGCAAAACAACAAGGAAATATGGGCCAGATGTTGCTAAGTCTTATCATCATGCTAAGGATTAATATAAATGAGAAAGCTCAAATGCACTACAAAAAGAGTACAACTGCAACACTCATACAATTACTGAATGGCACTGCTTGCTTCAGAAGGAAGAGTTACTAGAGAGTAGAAATTCATCTCTGCATTTTTTCTATGTAATTATGACAGATTTGCTTTCCTCCTTGTGTGAAAAAAGATTCCAGACAATTATTGGCTAACTTGCTCTGAAAGTACTCTGTTTTATTCTGGTATGTTTGAAATGCTCTGTAGGAAGAAAGTTTAAAACCCACTTACACTTTTTAAGAGTCAAATTGGCCTAGCAGACTGTAAGATTATGGGTTCTAGCAAAATAGAGACTCCATACTGATTTCCTATTGATCAAGGAAGGGAAAGAGAATTAAACAAATTATTAACATCTTTACTAAGATAGTTTCTGTTTTAGTCCATTCAGGCTGTTATAACAATATACCTTAGACTGGGTAATTTATAAACAACAGAAATTTATTGTTCACAGTTCTGGAGGCTGAGAAGTTCAAGATCAAGGTGCCAGCAGATTCAGTGTCTGGTGGAGTCCTGTTCCTCCTAAAGGGCACCTTCCAGCTGTGTCCTCACATGGTGGAAGAAGCGAATGGGCTCCCTCTAGCCTCTCTTATGAGGGCACTAATCCCATCCATAAAGGCAGAGCCCTGATGACCTCATCACCTCCCAAAGGCCCCACCTCCTAATACTATCACATTGGGTATTAGATTCCAACATTTGAATTTGCAGGGGGGTTGGGGGAACATTAACATTCAGACAATAGCAGTTTCTTTTGCTGATTGAAAGGTAATTATAACAAGATGAGATATGAACATTTTATATACATAGCATGACTTTGGTATGGTTTAGTGAAAACTCTAAGTGGGAGAGGAACAAACCCACATTCCCTGGTGACTTGGTCTGGACTAGGGATGATCAATCTTTGTAATGTCACCCTTTTACCTATAAAGATGTATCAGGAAGGAAATCTTAGCTAAAAATTCTTGATCATCTTTAATTTTTTTTTAATTTCACAGCTCTTGCTGATTTTTTCTGCTGCTGGGGCATCAACACTTGGTGTTGGAGGCTATTTTATTGATAGCAACACCTGGCTATGCAAAGTGTAACCCTAGAACCTGCATGTGAGAAACAAAATTGTTCTGATTAATAAAGTAAAAGTCTGTGTATTAGTCTGTTCTCATGCTGCTAATAAAGACTTACCCAAGACTGGGTAATTTATAAAAGAAAGAGGTTTAATTGACTCACAGTTCAGCATGGCTGGGGAGGCCTCAGGAAACATAATCATAGCGGCAGAAAGAAGAAAAGTGAGAGCCGAGCAAAGGGGGAAGTCCCTTATAAAATTATCAGATCTCGTGAGAACTTACTATCATGAGAATAGTGTAGGGGAAACTGCCCCCATGATTCAGTTACCTCCCACTGGGTTCCTCCCACCACATGTGGGGATTATGGGAACTACAATTCAAGATGAGATTTGGGTAGGGACAGAGCCAAACTATATTAGTCTGTCACCACTGAGGGAAAGGAAAATCCTGTGGACTGTATTGACTTTGGGAAAATGTTTTTCTTTCTTAAAATGTATCTGAAGTATAATGTCTATGATATACTTTGTTTATCCTTGGGAAACATGTTTTGTTCAAGAGCTATACACAGGGGGCTAGAAGTAAGTCTGTGGAAATGTATTTTTACCTCATCCTAGGGAAGTGTGTCACATGAGTGCTAAAGTCCATCCATTCTGGACTGTTCTACTAAAGCCTTGTACCCTCCTCTAGTGTTATTTAAACTGAGAAGATCAGACTTGGGGGAACTATTTTGGTTTAGCATATTTTATCTATGGGCTACGCAGGTGGGAAATAACAGTGGATTGTAAAATTAAACCAAACCTTATGAATTAAGAAAGGAGTTACCTTGGAATAGGGGTGGTCGAGATTCACACAGTAAGTAGAGGAAGCTCTCTGTAGATGGAAGGAGAAGACTGAGATACTGGGCTGGGAACTGGGATGCCCAAATGGTATGTACAAATCCGCCATAAAGAGTTTAACATTTTGGTTTTCAGTGGACTCTCAGAAGGGTCATATTAACTGCCAAAAACCAAAATTTCAACAAATTGAGTTTAATGGTCTCATTGGCTTTTATTAGTGATTCATTAATCAGGCAGTATCTCATCTATGAAAGAAAAGGGTGCTTCACCAGGCATGGCAGAACAGTTCGTTTTTGTAAGGTAGCTTGAACTAGAACAAGGAAATAGCATAGTGAAAAAAAAGCAGACTGGCCATTTCAAAATTACTTTCCTTAGAGGGTTAAAGCAGAGGGGACTTCCTTATCATGCCAGCTCAGATCGACTGGGACCCTTATGATTGTTTGCTATGAATCTCCAATTTTTTGGAAAACTGGACCATTTCTAAGTTCAGTTTGATAATATAGCACCCAGCACAGTGACTCCATGCTTGTTTGGTCTAGTCTTTTGGAGCCTAGTGCAGGAGCTCAATCCAAAACAATGGCCTCCCATAAATTTTACGTAATGTGACCCTGGTTTCAAGTCCTCTACCTCCAAAGCTGTAAATCCATCTTATTATCCTAAAACATTCAACAACCAATAATGCAAGACACAAGAAGAGTGACAAGTTTCTCTGTATCATCAGTCCTTGGAGCCCAGTGTGGCATTAAGCATTGTGTCTAGAGAGAATGGTAGTACCAGGGTTCCAGTTCATGGTCAATGCAGACCAAACAGAAGCCTAAAGTGTGGCTAGAAGTCCATGTTGCCATGGAGATCTTGGCCTGCCCCAGAGTGAACAAGGGATAAATTCTGTCTTTTTTCTAAGTTCACTGGAAGAAGGTGACCTTTGGAAGCTAGGCAGATATTTGCATTTCCAGTAACTCTAGACAACACATCTTATCCACCTAGTTTCTTTTCTGCCATTCACTAGTCATGAGATTTTATACACACACATACACACAGATATATGTATGTATACACATATACACAGACACACAATATACACACATACCCACAGATATATGTATGTATATACATATACACAGACACACAATATACACACACATATAGCCACACAAATACACACACACACACACACACACACACACACACACACACTCTCTCTCTCTCTCTCTCTCTCTTTTTGATGTGGGAAAAGTTGTAGAGTATTTGAAGACAGTATTCATGTTCTCCTGTGTTCTTCTCATCTCCAGCTTCTCTAAATAGATAAAGGTCTATTTGAGGGGGCTGCAATCAAGAGTGGTGGGCTTAAGGTTCAAGGAGTGATAAAGGTTGTTATTTAGAGGCCAGGTGCAGTGGCTCACACCTGTAATTCCAGCACTTTGGGAGGCCGAGGTGGGTGGATTGCTTGAGACCAGGAGTTCAAGACCAGCCTTGGTAACATGGTGAAACCCCGTTTCTACAAAAAAATACAAAAATTAGCCTGGCATGTTGGCACATGACTGCAGTCCCAGCTACTCAGGAGGCTGAGGAGGAAGGATTGATTGAGCCTGGGAGGTTGAGACTACAGTGAGCCATGATCCTGCTATTGCACTCCAGCCTGGGCGACAGAGCAAGACCCTGTCTCAAGAAAAGGAAAAAAAAAAAAAAAAGAGTTGCCATTTAGGAATTACTCACAGGGCCATCTTCACAGATGAACACGTAGTGTGATTTGAGGTTAATTCACGAAGTCCTCCAAATGCACAGATATCTTTCTCCCAGGCTCTTTCTTGGTTCCTAAACCTCCAGTTACTTATCCTTTGCAGTCTCACTTGCCCCTGGGCCCTATCGCCTGTAAGTTTAATCTTGCATGATTCTTGAGCCATAGTAATCAAGGCTGTTAAAGCCTGAGTTTGGTCCTGTGGGTGTGCCCAGGATAAACTCTGCTATGGTTTTTAGGTTCATTAAGCTATAGCCATTCTCCAACACCAGTTGTGTCAGATCAGTCTGCCTACAATGTTCTGGGTTTTGTTTTCCTAATTGACACTCCAGTTTTCTCTACCAGAAATAAACTTTATCTCTAAACCCCAGTAAGCCAGGGTCTTTATTCCCATCCTACATCACTTAACACTGACAGTGATGGAGTCTCCTGAACAACCATGACCCTGCCCTGTCTACACTCCCATTTGAATGGAGATATTTCTCTTGCTCTGCCCTACACACTGAACAGGACAGCCAATAATTTTACCAAAAGTCTGAAAAAAGTCCAAGTTTGATTCACCCTGGGGGAGTATATTTTGTACTACTGGCTATCCACTTTGAGGACCAGCTCTTCAGCCCTATGAATTCATATAATTCTAGCCTTAAGCCCTTCCAGTTTCCTTCTCTTCCCCTGGGCCTGTGATACTTCTCTCTAAACATCTTATTCAGCCAAACCTTCTGAAATATGGCCATGGGACTCATGAAAATGCAAGTCAGAGAGGTATAACCAATTGGAATTTTCATTCCCCAAGAAACAAGAGAGGGAATTTGAATCCCCAGAATAAACAAAAAGGAAATTACTAGAGCAATTTTATTTGAACCATTGGTGAAAAATTAAAGGTATTTAAGTGATAAGCAATCAAAAACATAAGTTATTGGTAAAATGCAAATGTTGCACATATTTTCAAAATAAAAGTAATTTATTGCTGTGAGAAACCATTTCTGGTAGTCTCTAGCCTTCCAGACATATACCTCATGCTCCTCAGCTGTTAGGTCTGCTTGGAATCTGTATTAGTTTTCTATTGCTATATAACAAATGACCACAAACTGGGCAATTTAAAACAACATACATTTGTTATCTCATAGTTTCTGTGGGTAAGGAGTCCAGGCATGGCTTAGCTGGATCCTCTGCAAGAAAGCAAAGTGTCAACTGAGCCTGGGTTCTCATCTGAAGGTTCAACTGGAGATGGATCCATCTCCAACCTCACATCACTGTCAGCAGCATTCAGTTCCTGGTGGATTGCTGGACTGAGGACCTCAGTTTCTTGTGGGCTCTCAGCTCCTCACTGTGTGGTCCTCTCCATATGACAGCATACAACATGGCAGCTTGCTTCTTCAAAGCCAGCAAGGGAGAGAGAGTCTTCTAGCAAGACACATTAAAATCTTGCTTATGTAACATAATCACATATGTGAAATCACATACATCTGTCATGCTTGCTGTATTCTATTGCTTAGAAACGAGACCTGTCCTGCCAATACTCAAGGGGAGGGGATTGTACAAGGGTGTGAATCCCAGGAGGTAGAAATCATGAGGGCCACCCTAGAATCTGTCTGCCATAGGTAGAAAAGTTTGAGAAGCAAAGTCTTAAACCATTACTGGCCATTAACATCTCAGCTGTAATAACTTACCAATCAAGAAAGAGCAGAACTAAAGACTATTCCCTTGTATGGATCAGGAGACAATCTACTCACAGGGGAAGTTAACACTATGCCAGCTCAAATAATAATTGTGTGTGTCTGAATTCTCTTTTTTTTTTTTTTTTTTTTCTGAGACAGGGTCTTGCTTCATCACCCAGGCTGGAGTGCAGTGGTAAGACCATAGCTCACTGCTGTCTCAAACTCCTGGGCTCAAGTGATCTCTCACCTTGGCCTCCCAAAACACTGGAATTGTGGGCCTAAATTCTTTTTATTTCAAAAATAAAAGCACTGGAAAATAAAGCCCTTGGAAATACAAAAATGAGGGAAGGACAGAAACTATAGGAGGTGTCCAGAATTGGTTGGAGAAATGAATAAGAAAACAGGAGGGAAAAACAGACTCATCTCCTCTCTAAAAGTTTAAGCATCCTGCCCCATCTCTGACCTTACTGATTACAAGACCCAATTAATTTTCCTTGCTAGATTGCATTTCACTTCTAAGATCTGATGGTATTGCTCATCCATGAGGTAGTGTAGCATGGTAATTACTTACATGGACTCTGCTACCCACTGCTTGGCTCTGATCCCTGTACTACCCCTTCTCAGGTAAATTATTCATACTCTCTGTGAATGCTTCCTGGTTGTAAAATAGGATCTTAGTAATGTCTACTTTGAAGAGTTGATGGAATGAAATGAGTTGCAACATGGACAGTGCTTAGAATAGTATCTAGACACAGTAAGTGCTGCATACATTGTAGCCACTACTATTATTTTTTATTTGTTTGTTTATTTTTGAGACAGAGTCTCACTCTGTCGCCCAGGCTGAAGTACAGAGGCATGATCTCGGCTCACTGCAACCTCCGCCTCCCGGGTTCAAGCAATTCTCCTGCCTCAGCCTCCCGAGTAGCTGGGATTACAGGCATGTGCCACCACACCTGGCTAATTTTAGTATTTTTAGTAGCGATGGGATTTCACCACGTTGGCCAAGCTGATCTTGAACCCCTGACCTCAGGTGCCCACCTCGGCCTCCCAACGTGCTAGGATTACAGGTGTGAGCCACTGTGCCCGGCCTACTATTATTCTTTGAACAGGTATTGATTGGGTGCCCGTTAAGTGTATATTTAGACCATCTCTTTCGTCAACCAAATTAGTCTAGAGCCACTCACAGATTTCATCATGTGTTCCTATATTTGACAATGCCATTGTGATAGCCTTAGCAATGCAGTGCATGGCTGTCTCAAACATTTTCTCTTGTTAAAAACAAAGGGATCTGGCCGGGCACAATGGCTCATGCCTGTAATCCTAGCACTTTGGGAGGCTGAGGTAGGTGGATCACCTGAGATCAGGAGTTTGAGACGAGCCTGGCCAACATGGCAAAACCTCGTCTCTACTAAAAATTTTGTATTTTTAGTAATTTTTGTAATTAGCCAGGCATGGTGGTGGGCACCTGTAATCCCAGCTACTCGGGAGACTGAGGCAGGAGAATCACTTAAAGCTGGGAGGCAGAGGTTGCAGTGAGCTGAGATCACGCCACTCCACTTCAGCCTGAGCAACAGAGTGAGACTCGGCCTCAAAAAATAAAAATAAAAATAAGGGGATCTAATGCATTACAAAGTTCTATATTGATCAATAATTACTGTAATTAATTGAAACAGAATTTAATAGATGTGGTTCAGCCAATTTATTTTCTCCTTCTTCAAAAATAAGGAGGAAGACTCTCAGTCCCTCATCTTTCATTAGGAGTGTAGTCAGCCTCTAGAATGCCTGGCCTGTAATGTAAAATTACCCATATCCACAGTGGTAGTCACCTTTTCTGCATTCTGACCATGAAATTCAGCCTCGTGTTTATCCTTCATTTTCTGTCTCCTTTAGAATTTTTTCATTTTTAAAACTAGAGTCATGATAATGGTTCCAGTATTTATTTATTTATTTAGAGACAGGGTCTCACTCTTTCACCCAGGCTGGAGTGCAGTGGCACGATCAAGGTTCACTGCATCCTTGACCTCCCAGGCTCAAGTGATTCTCTTGCCTCAGCCTCGAGAGTAGCTGGGAACACAGGCACACACTACCATGCCGTGCTAATTTTTAAAAAATGTTTAATACAGATGGGATCTCACTATGTTGCCCAGGCTGGCCTTGAACTCCTGAGCTCAAGCAGTCCTCCCACCTTGGCATCCCAAAGTGCTGGGATTACAAGCATGAGCCACCAAGCCCAGTCCAGTGCCAGTATTTAAAAGCATTTAGTCATAGTAACCTCTAGGGCCCAAAGAAAGCTATGAAATGTGATGCTTGTTACTCAGTTTGGGGATATATATAACTCCTAACATAGCACCCCCCTGCTCAATCTGGTAGCTCTCAAATTCTATTCACAGCTATATTTTTGTCTTTGCTTTACAAAATCCCTCACCTATTGCACTTCTGCAAAGATTGGTTTAAAGCAGTGTTTTTCAAACTTTAATAAACACACCATCCTCTGTGGATCTCGGTGGAATCAGATTCTGATTCAATAGGTCTGAGGTGGGGCCCAAGGGTTGCATTTCTGACAAGCTCTCAAGTAATGCCCATACTGCAGATCAAGGGACCACACTTTGAGTAGAAAGGATTTAAAGGACAGATGCCAAGCCCAGTTACAAAATCAAACTCAGATGAGCCTCTTGAAAGATTCCCATCCAATCTCAACTGTCAAGCCTGCTCTCGATGCTGAAATTCATCCCTGACTGCCCTGTGAGCACCACCTGTTGTGGCATCACCTGAATAGAGGAGTCCTGTGGGTGATGGATTCCAAGAAAAAGTGTTGGTCTCATTTATAATCAGCCTTTTAAACGCAAAAGCTGTTGTTAAGCCGAAGAGGATCCTACCTTATATTCCTGGTTGCAAGTGTTGGGTTTTGGAGGAGGCTGAGTTTTGGAGAGGGCCTGGTGTCCGCTGGAGAATCATCTGCAGAATTGCTTGGTGTAGGGGTCGGGGGGAACCCTTTATACATCTGGGATCCCAGAAGTGTTGTTCTGTTTGTGCTCAGAAGAGAAAGCACATCCCACTCTCCTACTCTGATTTCGAGACTGTTTCCTGAGGGTGGCATATGTTTTCTCACCTTCTGCCAAGCACAGAAAATGACCACAAATGGGCCCGGAGATGGCTTTGAGCTTTAATCTTTCAGAGCTCACATTAAGTGGTTGAAAAATATGCCCCATGAATCAATGAATGGGTCCAAAAGATTTGAAGCTAATTCCTCAAAAAGGGAAAGAGACCATGACTAGGGCACAAATATGCTTGAAGTAGCTCATTTCAGTAAGCCTTGAGAATAAAGGGGCATCCCACAGTGCTTTGAGATCACTGTGTCACAGCCTGGTTGCAGTCAGAATCACTGGGAACTGTAAGAACACGGAGCCTCAGTCTCACGTCAGCTGTTTGGGGTAGGTACAGAGAGTTCCAATGTGCAGCTAAGGCCGAGAAACACTTCTAGATGAGTGGTTCTCAAAATTGAGCAGGCACCTAAATCACCTAGAAGTCTTTAGAAAACAGATTCTTCTGTCCTACCTGCAGAATTCCTAATTCAGTAGGTTTGGGATAAGTCTAAAAAACTTGCATTTTGAATAAGTAAACAGGTGATGGTGATGCGGCTGGGCTTATACCACACTGTAGAACCATTGTTCTCCATCAGGGATCAGCCAACTATGGCCCTGGGTCAAATTCAGCCCTCCACCTGTTTTAGGATAATAAATAAAGCTTTATTGAACACAGTTGATCTCATCATTTACATAATACCTATGGCAGACTTGAGTTCTTGCAACAACCTATAAAATGTCTTAGACTTTAGTTCGTGCATCACCATCAGGTGGAGGGGTTGTAAAAACAGATTGCTGTGCCTCACCCAGGGTTCCTGGTTCAGCAGGTGTGGGCAGGGCCTGAGAATCTGCAGTTCTAACAGGTTCCCAGATACAGTGATGCAATGACAACCAAAGTGATTGTCCTACTCTCTACTCTCACACAGTTACTCAACACTTCTGTAACCTCAGATGAGTAAAGGGTTTTTTCCCACACACCAAGCAATTCTGCAGATAATTCTCCTTAACTGAATTAAAGGACACAAGTTGGGTGTCCTTTAATTCAATTCAATTCCAACACTACCTGGAGACAGCGTCAGATCCCACAGGTTGAGGGCTCAGACCCACGAGACTGCCCCCACTTAAGATGCCATTCACAAGTTTAGGTTATAGCCTGTGCTTCTGACTGACCAGGGTCCCCATAACCCCTTCCTTGGATTCAATTAATTTGCTACAGTGGCTCACAGAGCCCAGGGAAACACTTTTACTTACATTTACCCATTTATTATAAATTTATTATAAAGAATGTTACAACAGATCCAGATGAACAGCCATATGGAAGAGAAGCATAAGGCGAGGTATGGGGAAGGGGCGTGGACCTTCCATGCCCTCTGCGGGTGCACCACTCTCCAGGAACCCCCATGTGTTCAGGAATCCAGAAGGCCACCTGAACCCTGTCCTCTTGGGTTCTTATGAAGGTCTCATTACATAGGCATAATTGTTTACATCATTGGCCATTGGTGATCAACGTAAAGTTCAGTCGTTTCCTCTCCTCTGGTAAAGTTCAGTCGTTTCCTCTCCCCAGAGGCCAGGGAGGTGGCCCTGAAAGTTCATTCCCTCTAATCACATGATTGGTTCCCCTGGCAACCAGCCCTCAACCTGAGACACTACAGGAGCCCACCAAGAGACTCCTCATTAGAACAAAGGATGCTCCCATCACCCAGGAAATTCCAAGGGATTTAGGAGCTCTGTGTCAGGAACCTGGGTCAAAGATCAAATATTGGAACAAAAGATCCTCCCAGCACTCCAATTGTTCAGACAATTACAAGGGTTTTAGAAGCTCCGTGCCAAGGACTGGGGGCAGAGACCAATATGTGTATTTTGTGTTATTTCACAGCAGGTGATACTGATGCTGCTGGGCCAGGGACCACACTTTGAGAACACCTGAGTTGGTTCTTTTTAATACAAATATAATTTCAACTTTTATTTTAGATTCAGGGATTACATGGGCAGGTTTGTTACATGGTGATATAGTTTGGCTCTGTGTCCCCACCCAAATATCATGTCAAATTGGAATCTTCAGTGTTGGAGGAGGGGCCTGGTGGGAGGTGATTGGATCATGGGGGCGTATTTCCCCCTTGCTGTTCTCGTGATAATGAGTGAGTCCTCATGAGATCTTGTTGTTTAAAAGTGTGTAGCACTTACCCCTTTGCTCTCTTACTCCTGCTTCAGACATGTAGAATGTGTCTGCTTCTGCTTCTGCCATGGTTGTAAGCTTCCTGAGGTCTCCCGAGCCACGCTTCTTGTACAGCCTGTGGAACTGTGAGTCAATTAAACCTCTTTTTGTATAAATTACCCACACTCAGGCAGTTCTTTATAGTAATGAGAGAATGGAATAATGCACATGAGTATATTGAATGATGCTGAGGTTTAGGGTACAAATGATCCTGTCACCAAGGTAGTGAGCCTAGTACCCAATAGTTTTTCAGCCCTTATCCTCTTCCCTCTCTCCGCCTCTTGCAGTCCCCAGTGCCTGTTGTTTCCATCTTTATGTCCATGAGTACCCAATGTTTAGCTCCCACTTCTAAATGAGAACATGCAGTATTTGGTTTTCTGTTCTTGTATTCACTTAGGATAATGGCCTCCTGCTACATCCATGTTGCTGCAAAGGATATGATCTCATTCTTTTTCATGGCTGTATAGTATTCCATGGTGTGTATGTACCACATTTTCTTTATCCAATCCACCATTGATGAGCACCTGGGTTGATTCTATGTCTTTGCCATTATGAATATTGCTGGAAAGCTGCTGAGTTTAAGTATTATCTTTGGCATTCTGTAAAAGTGGACTTTCTGATGAGCTCTGAGTGACTAAGGAGAGGAGTATGAATGGGTATGTGGTGGGTCCAATGAAGACCAATTCTGTCCTTCTGTTGAGTGGGATGCTTTTTCATAAATTTTTGTCCAAGTGAATGAGAGCAAAAAAGAAAGGCTGAGACGTTACTTTGCAATTTGAATCAGTGCCTGTAGGCACTAGATTGAAACTCAGAATATGAGAAACAGAAGACAAGTTATTATCTTCTTCTCAGGGAAGCCGTAATTAATGGTGACTCGACTTTGTTCAGAAGCGCAGGCTGGCTTGAACAGCTGTTTTAGATATAAAAACGGTTTGCAACGCAGGAGAAGTTAGATAGGGCAATGAGAAATCAAAGTCATACTGCAAGTGGAAAGAGTTCACATAGGTAAAGATTGACGTCCAGACATGGTGGCTCACGCCTGTAATCCCAGCACTTTGAGAGGCCAAGGTGGGGGGATCACTTGAGGCCAGGAGTTCGGAACCAGCCTGGCCGACATAGCAAACCCCGTCTCTATTTAAAAATACAAAAATTAGCTGGGCATGGTGGCACACGCCTGTAGTCCCAGCTACTCAGGAGGCTGAGGCAGGACAATTACTTGAACCTGGGAGGCGGAGGTTGCAATGATCCGAGATCACACCACTGCACTCCAGCCTGGGTGACAGGCGAAACTCCAACTCAAAAAAAAAAAAAAAAAAAAAAACCAGAGAGATTGACAACAGTTGAGTCCTGGTGAGTAGCAGCCTTAGTGAGTTCATGTGTTTCCTATTTTAATTGCTCTCTACTCTTTGAACATACTATTATATGACATCACTTTCAACAGTGTTGTTAGCAAGCCTTCTCTCTCTGTTGGCTCTGCTCTCTTTCATGTTCCCTGCATCCTCAGGCATGCTCTTGGTGGCCCCAAGCTTTGCCAAATTACATCTTCACAGGATAGCAACCCTAGTCAAAAGAGAAGTTCTGTCTCCCAGGAGTTGAAACCCAAGTCCAGGGATTGGATTTAATAAAATTGACTTTGGTCTTGCCTGTCCCCAAGTCATTCACTCTTGTGTAGAAAACCCTGATTGTCCCTGGGAGCTACAGTGGTGTTGACCTTACCTAACTCTCTTAAACTGGGGAGTGGCACAGTGGCAGTCCCTAGAAGACAACCGAGGGGAAGGGAAGGAAGCTGGGAAGGACACCCGCAGAGGTCCACTTCAGCCTCTCTTCACTGAGGAAGTGGATGTGTCTGCTTTTCTAAGAGGCAGGAGCAGTGTTCCATGTGAGCCTTCATTTTCATATGCTCAAGTATGAAGCCAAGCTGGGTGCAGTGGCTCACACCTGTAATCCCAGCACTTTGGGAGGCTGAGGCAGGCAGATCACTTGAAGCCAGGAGTTTGAGAACAGCCTGGACAAAATGGCGAAACCCTGTCTCTGCAAACGTTAACTGGGAGTGGTGTCAGGCGTCTGTAATCCCAGCTACTCGGGAGGCTGAGGCAGGGGAATTGCTTGTATCCAGGAAGTGGAGGTTGCAATGAGCCAAGATCACGCCACTGCACTGCAGCCTGGGGAACACAACGAGACTCCATCTCAAAAAAAAAAAAAAAAAAAAAAGGTATGGAGCCAATATGCAGAGGGTTTTGAATGGCAAGACAATGAGAAAGAGTTTGAACTTTTCTGTTACTGGTAGAGAACTAGTAACAAGGCTTTGGAGCCATGTATTGGTGTAACAAGATATTTTGAAGGAATTAATTGAATTAGTTTTATGAGAAAGTTTGAAAAGCGGGGAAACCACTTCAAGCCTATTGAAGTAGCTCAGAACTAGGGTGATATGAATAGGGCTATGAAACTGACAGGAAGAAAAGTACTTAGGTGATAATCTTGTACCTCCAGGAAGTTGGTAAACATGTTAGAGACAGACGCCAACTCCGTGCATTCATTCACCTGGGCTGGGATTGATATACTGCAGGTTTAGATCTGCCTTGCTTGACTGGGACACCCACCAGTGAATCAAGCTCTGGTCCTCAGCCTCCATGGGCACTTCTGCTCCCTTATATCCCCAGACTCCTGTCTCCCTCTGCTTCTGGCCCCAGGCTCAACCTGGATCACCAATGTGTACTTCTGCTTGATTTCTGTACCCCAGAGATGCTTACTTTATCCTTAGTGTAGTGTTACATCTTTTAATATTATTTTTGTATTTTACTTAATGTAAAATGTTTGGAGCCAAGGAGCCCTCAAACTATCAACTTTCAATGCTATCGTCACCAAAAGTCTGCCCACTTACTCATTAAGAATTTCCCTGAGCATTTCATAACATGTCCCCATCCCGGTTGCCTAATGTTACTTCTTCGTCTTTTTCAATAGTAAAGGGGAAAGCAGAGAAACTATATATATACACACACATATACATATCATTTTATGAGAAAGTATATATACACACACATATATAATGTGTGTATATATGTATATATAATGTATATTTATGTGTAATTTTTTAATTTGTAAAGAATTTACTTTTAAAAAATAGTTGGACAACTTATATGTATGTTTAAAAAAAAAAAAAAAAAACTGATTAGAACCAGAGCTGTAACGAGTCATAGCACGGTAATTTTCAAAGCGTGTTCTGTGATTTGTGAGTAGTATGCTAGCAGTGTAATGGAGAGGACATGGGAAATTTTACTAAAAATATGAGAAAGCTTATGGTTTTCATTAGTGGAAGGAATGAAACCAGTGTAGTATATCCTGGAGGGGAGGGAAAGTGCCAATCAGTATTACCATCGAGTTTGCTACTTTTGTCATCATTCAATAGTGGGTTTCGCTAGGCAATTTTCAGTTGTATACTAAAAGGGATATGACCCTCTACCTGGTGGCAGGACTCAACGGCTGTCCTGTTGTATCCCCATTAGTGCCTTTGGCTTTTGCTGTCTGTTCACCCACAATATGCCTGCGTGGGTGAGCTTAAAGGAAGGAAAAAACTGGATAGGTTATATCGTGGGTGTACTTTTGCAAATGTGGTATTTCAGCAGCCTGGAGAATTACCAAGGCAAAAGAGATGATTCTGCAGGCAAATTTAATTACTTTTAAAGAACGACCAATTCCAAATTCCAAGTCTCAGATGAGGTTCGTATCTTCTTTCTCAGGCATTTAAACAGGTTGCTTTCACTTGGAAATCTTAGCTTAGGGGAAAGAATTAGAGCTGATTTAGAGTTTCTTGAATTTTTTTTTAAATTACAGAGGTACTACAGGCTTTTGAAATATATTCAAAACAGTGATTTAGAAATTATAAAACGTGAATCTTCTGCTTGCCAAATGATTCCTTCATCTCATTTTCTGGGGGAAATTATTAAAAGAGTTTTCAGTTCATTTTCTGGGAATATATCTATACATCTGTAATTACATCCGTAACTAGAGCAGTGGTGCTCAGCTGGGGCTGATTTTGCCCGCCAGGGGACAGTTGGGAATGTCTGGAGACATTTTTGGTTGTCACAACTGAGAAGTGCTATTAGCTGAGGCCAGGGCTACTGCTAAACATCCTACAACACACAGGACATCCCCACGACAAAGAACCATCCTGCCCAGAATGTCGAATGCCACAGTTTAGAAACCCTAATCTACGTATTTTCTTCATATAAGAAAGCCTGAAATAGGTATGATGTTTTAGAAAATAATTCTAAGTACAGAACCATTATTTCTTAGACGTTCTTATGGGGACTCTACCCACTAATGATCCAGAAGAATTTTCTTTCTCTTTTTAAAAGTCTTTAAATCATTTTTAGAGCAAGCATTGAAATAACATTTACTCCCAATTCCACTCACTCAGATAGGCAAAGGTCATCTTGCAGATTCGGCCAGGTTGTGCCCTACGTTGGGGAAAATCAGGACAATAGGTTGGAAGCGTGAAGCTGCTTAGATGAATAGCTCCTTGGCCATCACCGAATCAGGATAGGACATCACTGGGGACAGGGGGTCCTGGCTGGGACTAAACGAGATTCGAGGCACAATGAGCTCATAATGACAATCTCACCTGCTTAATAGCTAGAAAAAGCCAGCAGTCCCATCTGCACCCACCTCCCACACCTCCAAAAGACATGGTGATTGGATGCCTTTCTGCTTTATAATAAGCCCTTTATGCTTATTTTGATCTGCCTGTCACTTGAATAAAAATGTCAGGAGGTGGGAAAAACAAGAAGTTTGAAAGAAGCAGAACGTAAAGTTTTTTTTTCCCCTTAGGCTGTTCCACAGTGTGTGCTGAGAACCGCATCCCAGTGTAGAAATCCCTATCTTGGAAGCGGGGAGACTCTTGCAGTCCAAATTCACAAATATAAACAGGGCCTACTCTACATGTGTCTTTATTCTTTCTTTCCTACTTTTTTTCTTTCTTCCTTCCTTTTCTTTCTTTCCTTCTTTCCAAAAAAACATATCTTAGAAAACCTCAAGCTTCTTAGAAAATGAATGATTGGAAAAGTACAAATACATAAAATTTAAAAATTTTGGTATGCACCAGTCTACATAGTGGAGAGTATAGGAACAAGATAGAAGAATCAAGTTTAAGGCCATTCATGGGTATTTTGAAAACCTCATTCTATAAATAACATGTATACTTCTGTTTCAAAATATATTAAGTCATCAATTAGCATCTTGTCACCAATTGATATTAAGAAGTTAATGGAGGCCTAGCATTTTGCTAGACACAGTGCACATTTATTCCAGGCAAGTAGACATGAAAATCTTTCCTGTGGCCTTTATCAAATGCCATGATTTGTCATGCATGAAATCTAAATATTCTTTATCCTGAGCTTAATTTAAATCGTCATCATTGAAAACAGGTGCATGATTGAAGAGACAAATGCAGAGCTATGAATAGGGCAAGCAAGCTTTGATTCTAAATCTCACCATTAGCTTGCAGTAGGACATGGCTGCATTTTCCTGGGACAAAGACATCCAAAGTTTACCCCAAGATAATATCATTCATGACACCTTTCTCCCAGACTTTTGCTTCCTCCTTTTGGCTTCTAAGGAAATCAAAGGAGAAGCAAATATATTTAAAATCCAACTGCTTCCCATTACTCTCACTGGGACCCCCTGGTCCCAGCCCTAGTCTTCTCCAACCCAGTCAGTGCAACAATCCTCTCAGCCGTCGCCCTGCTCTTGCCCTGGCCCCCTGCAGCCTCTTCTCTGTGGAGCGGGCAGAGGGATTCTCTTAAGAAGGAAGAAAGATCATATCACACCTCTGCTCAAAAGCCTCCAATGGTTCCTCATTTCACTCAGAGCCATTGCCCCATCTTTGGCCACTATCTGCGCAGGGCCTTTGCACAGGCCATTCCCTCCATCTGGCGGGCCTCCTCTCCCTAGATGGTCAGGACTTACTTTTAGCTCTAGTCTATTTCATCCTGTAGGCCTTCACCAACAGCCTCCCCAGCAACTTCTCCCCATTGCCACAGCACTCGCTGCACTTTTTCCTGGAAGGTTTTCTCCATGCTGCTTATAACCCACTCAAGACACTTTCTTTATTCGTGTATTGGTTTACTATCTGTCTGCCCTAATTGAATGAAAGTTCTAGGCAGGCAAGAATTTTTGTCTTTCTAAACTACTATATCCCCAACGCCCAGAGCTGTATCTGGTACAAATATTTAATGAAGAAAAAATAAAAACCACCTGCTTCAATCAGTGCTTCTGTTTTTCTAACCCATTGAAAAGGACTACAAGTCCACCCAAGCATGAGGAATGCTAAGCAGATTAGGATCCATCCAGATTTCCTTATATCCAATTGCACATTAAATATCTACTAGCCAGGGGCAGTGGCTCACACCTGTAATCCCAACACTTTGGGAGGCCGAGGTGGTTGGATCTCTTGACCTCAGGAGTTTGAGACCAGCCTGGGCAACAACAACAAAATACAAAAATTAGCCCTGTCTCTTCAAAAAAAAAAACACACACACACACAGAAATTAGCCAGGTGTGGTAGCACGTGCCTGTAGTTCCAGCTACTCAGGAGGCCGAGGTGGGATGATCACTTGAGCATAGGAGGTTGAGGCTACAGTGAGCCCAGATCGCACCACTGCAGTCTGGTCTGGGCAACAGAGTAAAGCCGTCCCAAAAAAAAAAAAAAAAAAAAAATCTACTTAGGGTTTTAGATTAGGTTACTAATGACAAAATATTTTTGATAATTGGTACATACTTGTAGCATGCATAAAAGTGCAGCCACATGCAGTAAGCATGTGCAACTAACTACACATACATCTAAATAAACTTTATATTTACAAACTCTAGTTTTACCAGCAATCGATTCATCTCCGAGGTGTAGGCAATGTTTTACTAACCTGCTGGAGAGAGGGCCAAGTATCAGTTAATCTGGCAAGAATTTTTTTTCTGTTTTAGGCATTACTATTTGCTCAATACCTAGAACTGTACCTGGTACAAATATTTAATGAAGAAAAAATAAAAACCACACCTCTTCAATCAATGCTTCTGTTTTTCTAACTCATTGAAAAGGAGTACGTGGCTACCTGATGACAAACATATAGCCCAGTGCTGTCTAACAGAAACATAACAAGAGCCATATTTTAAATTTTCTAACCCTGTCTCTCAAAAAACAAAACTAGTAGTTCATTTAAAAAGTAAAATGAAAGAGGTGAAATATGATTTTAGTAATATATTTTCTTTAACCTCATATATCAAAAATATTTCAAGAAATCAATATTAAAAGGATTAGTGAGAAACTTGGCATCTTTTTTGCACGAAGTCTTCAAAATCCCATGTATATTTGATACTTAAAGCATGTCTCGATTTGGACACATTTCCAGTGCTCAGTGGGGCTACTGGCTACCATATTGGATGGCACAGACAGAAACATTCTCCGTAACTGCCTCAATGGCCCATATTAATGTTACTATTCACTCATTCAAGCCAATCAAGTTTTTGAGTGCCTGCTATGTCTCAGGAAATATTCTAAGGTTTAGGATACAAACAGAACAGACAGATTTCCCTTCCTATCCAGAATTTCTATTCTAGTCAGGAAACATGAACCATGAACAAAGTAAGGAGTGAAATATTTGCAGCAGGTAAGATGCTGGGCAGTGCTGTGGAGAGGGGCAGTAGGGAAGGGCCCAGGGTGGAGAGGACTGCAACTGTCAGGATGGTTCTAGGAGGCCTCACAGAGGCAGTGGGCCCGGAGCTGCCTAAAGGAGTAAGGGAGCAGGTTTCAGGCAGAGGAACAAGAGGGGCACAGACCCTGAGATAGGAGTGTTTTTGGAGTGTCCAGGGATCTGCAAGAGGGCCACTGTGGGCTGGGGTGGGGACAGCAAAAGGCAGCATGGAAGGTAATGAGATTGGAGAGAGAAGGGGAGCAGTGTAAGGGCTTGGTGGAACTTTGGCTTTTGCCCTGAACAAAAATGGGAGCCTTGAGAGGGTTTTAAATGGAAGGGTCAGGCCGGGCGCGGTGGCTCAAGCCTGTAATCCCAGCACTTTGGGAGGCCGAGACGGGCGGATCACGAGGTCAGGAGATCGAGACCATCCTGGCGAACACGGTGAAACCCCGTCTCTACTAAAAAATACAAAAAACTAGCCGGGCGAGGCGGCGGGCGCCTGTAGTCCCAGCTACTCGGGAGGCTGAGGCAGGAGAATGGCGTAAACCCGGGGGGCGGAGCTTGCAGTGAGCTGAGATCCGGCCACTGCACTCCAGCCCGGGCGACAGAGCCAGACTCCGTCTCAAAAAAAAAATAAAAATAAAAATAAATAAATAAAAATAAATGGAAGGGTCATAAGACCTAGATTTTACTAGCACCTTTTGGTTGAGCCCTGTACCTTGCTGCAAATCCTTGTGCACTCCCTTTTTCCCTCCATTTCCTTCTGCACATTTGCCCTGGGCTGCAGCAGTAGAACGCTCTGCAGAAATGTGGTTGATCTCTTCAAAGAAGACTGTCATCCTATCCTCTGTTCTGCAGCAGCTTCTTCTTTGACCATTCAGCCATGTAGATAGATAGAAGGACTATACATTCAGCTCTCAGGAAGGCCGCCATGTGGGAGTAAAAAGATCAGTTCTGGGCAATGGCTTCCATAAAGCAGATGTCTCGTGGAAATCAAATACTCCTCTTCCCCAGAGTGCATTCCATTTGTTCAGATTAAAATATATCCTAGCTGAAACTAAGACATCATCCTTCAAAGGCCTGCCTCCATGTTTCAACATGGAGACCATGAGAAATGCCCTCTAGAGCATCATTTTATTTTGTTGGTGGTATATAAAATAATGTTGTATCCTACAATATCTATATATTGTATCTTAGATTCAATAAAATTTTGTATTAGCCCATTTTATAAATAAACTGAGGCACGGAGTGGTTAAGATACCTCCCCAAGCTCACACAGCTAGTAGGGTTACTGATGGAAACTCAGAGACAGAATTCAAATCCAGGCACTCTGACCCTAGAGCCAACATACTTCACCTATACTATCTTGGAAGGTAATTGTAACAAGAATAAACATAGCATTTTCTATGCTTAGCATGGCATTGGTGAGGTTTAGTGAATAGCATGTAACTAGGAGACAAACTCCTATCCTCTGGGTCCAGACCCAGCATGCTTAACCTACACCACATTAGTTACACAAACTTAGCATTCTGCGTTCTGTGGGTATACCGTCTCTGATCATAAGATGATATGAATTAGAAAGTTCACAGGAGCAACAAACTCAATTGCTTTTTGATTATAAATTATAAACAGCAGTGTGTTGCATTTATCTAACTGGTGATTGAGCAGAGAACTGGTACATACTTTACTTACTAATGCAATGAGGCTGTTTTCCTTAGTAGAACTCATTCAACTCTAGATTTAATCCTTTGCAAGGATGAAAATGGAATAGGGAAAAGTGAAATGAAGAAATTAGGAGGTGATTAGATTTTTTGTTAATATAGAATGGAAATAATGCAAATTCTGGAGCAAAGAGAGCACTTATGGTATGAAAAATTGTAAAGCTGTTTCAACAGCTTCTTAGATGGTACCCTTTTTGTGTACTACCAGAAAATGCAGAAAAAAGAAGGAAGGAAGGGAGGGAGAGAAGGAAGAAAAGAAGGAAGGGAGGGAGAGAGGGAGGAAGGAAAGATTTGTTCAGGGGTAGGTTGGAGTTAAATATGTTGCTTACTACATAGATCACCACCAAGAAAAGAGGAAATTAGTTTAACCAGATGAGATATATACAAAAATAATTACAGCTCACAAGTTTAAACTTTGCTCACCAGGCAGCTCTTTGAAATCCTAATTTCTAACTTGGGGCCAACAATCAAAAACCACTACTCATTATTTAAGAAATCAGGGTTTGGACTCCAATTGCCTCACATTCTAAATTCAATGCCAAATGACAGACTTACCTGGTTTAAAACATACTCGTTCTTCTTTTCATCATTCTTTCTTTGATATGAGCTGTTTTGTGGGTCAGGAAATATAGCAACATCCAGAAAAGTTTAAGTCTGTTGATAAGGTAAAGGCAACTATCTGAACCAATTGGAAATGTGTTGGTTTGGATTTAACTAATCATCATTTCTGTATATTCAGTTACATCTTATCCCCGTTTGTGTGGTCACATGGTATACTTGAAACAAGAAAGAATGATTTTATCAATTGAGATAAATAAAAAGGGACAAAATACACAGAAATCTTCTCAGAGTCAAGATCCAGCTTTGAACTTGAAATAAAAATGATGCAGAGGACAAGAGAATAGCTATCATTTATCTGACACTGACTGCCATATCATTGAATTCCTACCATAACCCCCTGAGGTAAATATCATCATCATTCCCACTTTACAGATAAGAAACTCTATCTCAGAATGGTTAATAATTTATCTAAGGCTACACAACTAATAAAAGGCAGATCAGGCTTCAAACCATTCTATCACATGTGACTCACTATATATGTAATTATCTCCAACCATACGAATTTCAAAACATATCTGGCCCCAATGATTTGGGGTAAAGGATCATTGGCCTGTATTTTATTAAGATTCCTACTTACATTTCTGGTGGTCCAGGAGTTAGATTTCAGTGAGGTAGAAAGTTCTGCCATGAGGTAATAGAGTTTATTTTCTGCTATGAGGTCAGATAACTATGGTGTTTTTCAGAATTTGCCTCATTAGAATTAACTGTATAAAGGCAGTGCCTACCCATATAGAGATGAATATTTTTATATTTTAGAAAAAGACAATACAGTGTATATAATGTCTATTATTAATTCCCTCAGCAGGTCCTGGGGTAGCACCCTATAATCAAACACATTAGCATTTCGGCAATGTAATGTATGAATATTCACCCTACATGGGAAAAAGACTATAAATAGCCTCAGGATAATTGAAGTCAAATTTTGTTAACAAATCACTGATGAAAAAACACTTCAGGTTTTCAAAGCATTTAGATCATGGAATTGTCCATAAAGAACATATTACATATTTCTTCGCCTTTAGAAATAGGATTCTGAGTGATATCTGTTACTGGCTCCAAAAATTTCTCCTTTTTAAACAAGGCCACTTCTCTGAACAGGATTAAACAGGATAAATATTCCCTTCCCTTCCTTCCATACAAATATACAGTGCAATCAGCTTCCATTCTATGAGGCCCCTTCCCCAGCATATGCATCTCAGCTATGTACCACCCTCTGTGAGATCATGAGAGCTCATGTGGATGGAAATCTACTTTTTACTTTTCTGGAGTCCTCTCCGCAACCACCCTGGTAAAGCCTATTTTATATTTATACCTTCTGGTACCAGTGGTATATGCATCTGTGTCCCCTTTGCACAAAACCATATAACTACTTACCTAAATGGAACTAGAAAGTTCATCTAGCCTAATTCTCTATCATAGTAGCCCCTAAGATGCTGCAATGGAACCAACTGCCTGGTATTAACACCCTAGTGTAGTCCCCTCCAACATTGTACCAGTGTTGGTTCCTGTGATCAACAGAATACAGGAGAAATCATAATACATTGCTTCAGAGATTAGGTTCTAAAAGATACTGTGTGCTCGTGCTCATGCTCGTATCACTAAGCTCCAGGAGAAGTGAAGTGGCAGTCATGAAGACACTCAGTCAGCCCTATAGAGTCCATGTGGTAAGGAGTTGAGGCCTCCTGCCACATGAGTGAACCATGTTAGAAACAGAACCTCCAGCCCCAGTCAAGCCTTCAGATGACTGTAGCCCTAGCTAACATCTCAACTTCAACCAAAAGGAAACCCTGAATCAGAACCACTCAGCTAAGGTGCTCCCCAGTTATCAACCCACAGAAACTGAGATAATAAATGTTTGTTGTGTTAAAGCCAGTAGATTGTGAAAGTATTTTGTTACACAGCAATACATAACTAATACACTCTCCCATTTCACAGAAGACCAGATGATATCTTAGAGACATCAGGAGATGCTCCAGAACCCTCCCAGTTCTATGACTCCAAGGGCCAGCCCAGCTCACTTGTTACGTGGAATGGGCAGAAGGCCTCTTAATTTTTTAATTTCCCAGGATCTTCTATTTTTTCACATAGATACTGGAAGCCCCTGGAAAATCTGGCCAATAACTCAGCTGTGAAAAGAAAAGTTTAGCACAGATGTCCTGATTCAGAAGGGATGCTTCCCACTTGCTAAATTTCCCAAAATAGCCTTGTTTGTAGGCTTGTTTTTCAGGAGTGACTTTTGTTTTTTCCTATAACGGTGAAACTTTCTAGACTGCAGTTGTTAAGTCAGGAAAAATGAGAAAGCATTTAGCCCCTTTCCTTTCCCTGGTGTTGAAGAGCATGTTCTTAATGACTGGGCTACTCTCTGAAGGGTTTTATGACAGTATTGACTCTGGTCTACCCTTCCTGATTGCATCAGACCCCAAAGCTGCAGCTGTCCCCCTGCTTAGGTTACTTGATGAATGATTCCATTCCCTGTTCTAATGCTGACTGCCTTCTCTCCCCAGCTGCAGTTTACATACAGGATGTATTTCCTGTCTGAAGCCCCCATCTGCCTATCATATTTCCATATGCCACATGCTTATGTATTTTAGGTACAGATGGAGACATTAGTCATGTAATTCATCACATGGGAAATTCACAGGCTATTTTATTTCAGTTTAAGTATTAATTTCTACCTTTGCTACTAGTAGAAAAACCCCAAAACATCAATGAGAATTTTAGGTGAAATATCTGCCACCATTTAATATTACTGGATCTTTCCTTTTAAGGTTAAAATGAGGCATGACACATCCAAAGTTATAGAAAAATACACAAACCTAGTATGGTAGATTTATTTTAACAATGTCCCCAATTCTTCACCCCTTTGCTCTTTCACCTGCAACTTTGCTATGCCTCTTTCTAAGTAGGCAGTGTCTATTCCCATCCCTTGAATCTAGGCTGCCCTTGTGACTTGCTTTGGTCAATAGAATATGGCAGAGGTGACTGTGTACCAGTTCCAAGCCTTGGCCTGAAGGGATCTTGGAGCTTCCATTCTTTCTCTTGGAACATCGTACCTTGCATCCACCATGTTAACATGCTCAGGCTAGTCAATGAGCAGCTGACAGACATATGAGAAACCCCAGCCAAGATCACAGAACCACTGACTTGACATACATCTGATCACAAATGTGTACATAAACACAGCAAAAATAACCACCCAGCCATCTTAAAGACTCATGAGCAACAATAGTTGATTTTTATGTCACTGAATTTTGGGGTGATTTGTTATGTGGCATTATTGTAGCTATCAGTAACTGATGCACATAGGCCAGTTTTTGTTGTTTGTATTGTGTGGCATGCTTAGGCCCCCAAGCAGAAGCCAGGCTATGAGAGAGGCTTTCCAGAGCGGGTACTTTCCATATCCTGTCTGAGGAATGTAAACCTGGCTGACTATCTGAGATCCCAATTGAAAGGAGGGGCTTGGGTACTACCCAACAATGTGCAGACTTCCAGATAATTTTCCTGTTGCCAGCACAGTACCATTACCCTTGACTGAATTTAGTGTCCTTCCAGAGTCTAGTCCCACTGAGTCAATGTTTCCAGAGTACAAAACTCCTACCTTCTGCTGGGGGTTCTAACTGCTTCTTATACAGATGTTTAACAAATCTGCTTGCTTGAAGCAGCACTTGCCTTCCATTTCCAGAGGTGTCTAGTTCCATGAATTCCTGAGCATTTGTTGGGGGTTCTTGTTCTGACTTGAGTTGGTTTTCAGCCTTCCCTGCTGCCAGGTTGGAGTTCTCTGGGCAGATGAGGCAAGACCTTAAGGCAGAGCAAACCATCAGGGTTCCTACCATTTGCACAAGGTCACGGAGAGGCTAGGCTGGGCTGGCTGGGTTCTTGAGGTCATAAGTAAGGATGACCCACAGGGAGAAAGAGGCTTGATTAAAGCAATGTGAGGGAAAATAGCTATGGAAGAGATAGTGATATGGTTTGGCTCTGTGTTCCCACCCAAATGTCATCTTGAATTGTAATTCCCATGTGTCAGGGGAGAGACCTGGTGGGAGGTGATTGGATCATGGGGACAGTTTCCCCCATACTGTTCTCACTCATGAGAGCTGATGGTTTTAAAAGTTTTTGGCAGTTCCCCCTTTGCTCTCTTCTCTCTCTCTCTGTCTTGCCTGCCAACATGTAAGACATGCCTTGCTTCCCCTTCACCTTCCACTTTTTTTTTTTTTAGACAGAGTCTTGCTCTGTTGCCTAGGCTGGAGTGCAATGGTGCAATCTTGGCTCACTGAAACCTCCACCTCCCGAGTTCAAGCAATTCTCCTGCCTCAGCTTCCTGAGTAGCTGGGATTACAGGCGCACACCACCACGCCTGGCTAATTTTTTAGTAGAGACGGGCTTTCACCATGTTGGCCAGGCTGGTCTTAAACTCCTGACCTCAAGTGATCTGCCCACCTCAGCTTCCCAAAGTGCTGGGATTACAGTGAGCCACCGTGCCCGGTCTCAGGTAGTATCTTTATAACTGTGTGAAAATGGACTAATATAGATAGTCTTTAAATTTAGCTTCAGCAGCACTTTCAGGGACTAGCAGAAAAAATGCTAATTTGAATCTGATGAACAAAGACCATCATTGATGAAACCTTGCAACCATTTATAGCTCACATCTTCCCAATTCTATCACAAAGACCTAAAGTTCCTTTATGTCCTAAAACTATCAAAATGTATTTTGGGGCCTGAGTTTTTCCAAAAGTTGAGTTTCCATATCACTGGTTATGGTTAGATTCCATGTGGGAACTGTTACCTGCTTAGCATTTTAATTAATTAGCATTCTTGTTTGTGGTTTTCTTTTTCTTCAAAAATATTTTCGGAGTACTGTGCTGAAAAACAAGCAAAAAAGAAAAACATTCATGCTCACTGCAAAGTATAAATTCCCCAACTCTCTTCCTCTCATAATTCTTCCTCCAGAGTTCCTTTTTCACGGGCTCTGGTTCCTCAAATAATCATTTGAAAGTAGTGGTATATGAAGAGGAAAATATGTCCCACACTAAGGTTATCAGACTACCTCTCACAAATATCTGTTGAGAGATACACAAATTGTCTGGGATTAATTACACACTGTTGTTATAGTCAGGGCACTCTTGATGTCTTACAGGCTTTTGTGGGGTCATCCAGGACACCCATGCTACAAGGTCTGACAGGATTTTTCCCCTAGCTACTCTGTATATCCACAGTCCTCCTCTGACCTCATTGCAGTTCTCATTTGCAATGTTTTCTTAAATAGGTGGAAACGTTTCCTGCTCATTTTGCTTTTGTACATTTGGCAAATACTATCTTGGCTTCCTCAGTGATCTTGTGTCTGGGTCTTCCCTCATCTTGGAACCAGAGCTGACATTTTAATTGTCCTATAAATTCTGACCCCATTTCAAAGTGTAAGCTACCACATGATTTATTTAGTTCTTTTTCTTTTATTAAAGGTAAGTGAGGGGTGGTTTTATAAAAAATTTTTTAAGATTAGGGGTGATTAGAATGTTTATGCTATATTTACTCCCTGCCTTGATACATATTCTAAATGGCGCCATAGATTTGCTAAGATGAAATAGATTTAAAACTTAAAATTTGGGCCTTGCAAAAATACACACGGACAAAACCAAGGGAAAAATAGAAAAAAAAATTTATGCAGGCTCCACTCCAAAGATGAACCCAAAATTTGGCACTGAGCTTTCTGATGGCCCACTCAAAAAGGGAAAATATAGTCAAGTGCTTGATTCATGTTGTCTAAGAAATAAAGCCTGCCAGTAATTCTGAGGAAATAAAGTTTTTCCTAGCACATAGATCTAAAAGAACATTTCCATGCAGGTCTTCATATGGGACACATCTTCATCACTTTTAGAATAAATGTGATTGCTGCTGTGCTAGGGGTGTTTATTAAAATATCCCTCTGTCTGAAGCTAACAAGGGTAAATATCAATGCACTTCCCGGCAAAAGCAATTTTTCATGCAGGCCTCCGACAATGTGATCTAAATGTTTAGCTCTCTAGTGGTCTGCCAGGAATCAAATGTAGAGTGTCCAGAGATGAATAGTCAGCTCATCCTTAAAATAAACTTCCATTAATATCATTTCTCTCAACAGAGTTCATCTTTTCACCATAATGTGTTAAAGCAGGAAATATCAGTAGACAGTTCTGCAAAGGCTAAATGAAAAGGAAATTAGCTTAATTTGCAATATAAGACTTTCAGGTTTGTTACAAAGAATGTTGGGAGAGAGAGAACTGGCTTTTACAGTGGATTCCTATGAGAACAGATTTTTTTTTTTTTTCTCTCACACAACACTAGTGGAAGTTTTTTTGTTTTTGTTTTTGGTGACAGAGTCTCACTCTGTCACCCAGACTAGAGTGCAGTGGCGCAATCTCGGCTCACTGCAACCTCTGCCTCCTGGGTTCCAGTGATTTTCCTGCCTCAGCCTCCCAAGTAGCTGGGATTACAGGCATGCGCTACCATGCCTGGCTAATTTTCCTATTTTTAGTAGAGGTGAAGTTTCTCCATGTTGGCCAGGCTGGTTTCAAACTCCTGACCTCAAGTGTGATCCACCCACCTTGGCCTCCCAAAGTTTTGGGGTTACAGGCATGAGCCACTACGCCCATCCCAGAAGATTTTTGAAAAATAGTTTTTTATTATTAAGTCTTAAAGGACAGAAAAACCTGCATAAGGCCCTTCCCAATCCTACAACAAAGTGATTGTGACAATTCATTTCCATTGTGTGAAAACATATGACATTTAATGATGATTGTCAACTCCTATGCTGGGTAGAGTAGAAGGTGCAAAAGGAAACATATTAGAAAAAGTGGCTCCTGGCCAACCCAGAGGTAAATTTCATTTGGGGGCTGGCTCAAGTTTCATAAGCCTAGAATCAAACTTGCATCTGTTTGAGGTTCTGTGGGAACCAAGAATTCCAGAGCCCAGGGAAATGGGAGAGCATCCTAGGAATAGACCCTTCACTGAATCTTGTTTCCACTTCATGATAGAGAGCTCTCTAGGGCTGCCTTTCCACTTGATTTCAGGGCTGGAGGAGGAGCTTAAGAAGCACCTTTCGAGCTCAAGCTTGGACATTCTGTGGCCCTTTCCCACAGAAGAGCTAACTCTTGGAATGAGATCTTTGAACATGCCATATGAGCCTCCAAAGACCAAATGACCCAAAACAATTGCAATAGATCTCTCTAATGACCATATTGAATTCACCACTATTTCCAATGTTAACAAAACCAAACTACATACTACACCAGCCATTCTGTCTGGTTAAAAGAACATCATCTTCCAGTTTCTCTTGCCTAGAATCTCTCTCACCTAGAATCAATCTGTAGGAGATTGAATTACCAACTAGTCAAGGAAACTTTCAAAAATATAGGTGGGATGTGACAACTGTGGATATAAGTCTTAAAGTAATGTAGAAAATGGGCTGCCCAAATTGGAGTAGAGTAACTTGCTGAGAATGTTCTCTCCATATGCCCAGCCCCACAGGTTCATCTACAAGAGGAGTATCTTTGAGGTAAACTGCTAATTGTCTTGGGTTGGGTTCCTCAGAAACAGAGCATGAGATGGTGGTTCTTGGGCAAGTAATTTATTGGCAGATGGCTTACAGGAGAAATCTGCATGGGAGTGAGGGAAGCAGAATTGGAAGAAAGCAAGGATGTGGTTTCAGGAGAAGTCCAGCATCTCTCTGCCTAATCACACTGGGAGCTCTGGAACATAAATAGGATAGTGGAGTCTGTCCCATCTTAAGGCAAGAGGGCTTTGGTAACCTGCATCTGTCATACATTGGCTTCCAGTCACCCTGCATTCATGTGGGTGAGGAGACCCCCAAGCATCTTCAGTGAAAGCAGCTTCAGTTGCCCAAGGACAGCTTCAGGAGCAGGCTTCAGGTGTGAGCTCTTAGCTGCAGCACCTATAGCAATTTAGTGAAAGGAACTCCAAGGGTATCAGGCAAGACAACAGCAGCTGATAAACTAGCACTTCTCAAACTTGAGTGATCACCGGAGTCCTCTGGAGCACTTGTTAAACACAACTTGTTGCATCTCACCCAGTTTCTCATTCAGTAAGTCTGGGATGAGGCCTAAGAATTTGCATCTCCAAGGTGATACTGATGCTGCTAGTCCAGGGACCATGCTTTTAGAACCACTGTGCAAAGCTAACGTTTTTGGTTTTTTTTGTTTGTTTTTTTTTTTGAGATGGAGTCTCGCTCTGTCGCCCAGGCTGGAGTGCAGTGGCCGGATCTCAGCTCACTGCAAGCTCCGCCACCCGGGTTTACGCCATTCTCCTGCCTCAGCCTCCCCAGTAGCTGGGACTACAGGCGCCCGCCACCTCGCCCGGCTAGTTTTTTGTATTTGTTTTTAGTAGAGATGGGGTTTCACCGGGTTAGCCAGGATGGTCTCGATCTCCTGACCTCGTGATCCGCCCGTCTTGGCCTCCCAAAGTGCTGGGATTACAGCTTAGAACCACTGTGCAAAGCTAACATTTTTAAAAAAGCAATCAATCACGTTTGGAAAGCTAGCTCAGGGACGTCTTCACTCACTCGGTCTTTGCATCAGCATATTTACAAAGGTTAAATAAAGTGAGGTCTGATTATCAAAAAGGAAGACAGGTTGATCTTATCAGGCCATTGGCTCAGTTAAACAATTGTTGCCTTCTGAACAGCACCATAAACCCCAATTCTCTAAAGAGAGTGTCATTAAAGAATGGAGGGGCTGGGTGCCGTGGCTCACGCCTGTAACCCCAGTACTTGGGGAGGCCAAGGTGGGTGGATCTTCTGAAGTCAGGAGTTCGAGACCAGCCTGGCCAACATGGTGAAACCCCATCTTTACCAAAAAATACAAAAATTAGCCAGGTGTGGTAGTGCACACCTGTAATCCCAGCTACTCAGGAGACTGAGGCAGGAATATCGCTTGAGTCTGGGAGGTGCAGAGGTTGCAATGAGTCAAGATGGTGTCACTGTACTCCAGCCAGGGCGACAGAGTGAGACTCTGTCTCAAAAAAAAAAAAAAGGAGGGGCTGGAGACAAACCAGCAGTGCAGCGGTTGAGTGGGAAAAATTGCTGGCTAGGGAGTTAGGAGGCCTGGTTCTAGTTCCTGCTCTTCCCTGAGTGGCTGTGTAGTCACTGGAAAGTAACCTCAATTTGCTGTGCTTCAGTTCCCTTAAATAAGTTGTTCTATCAGTATTTAGCTCTGGGACCCCGGGCAAGCCACATGGGTCATAGGCCTTAGTTTCTTAATCTGGTAAATGGGTACAGTGCATCAGTAATCCCTTTGGCACTTCCACTTAGCCTTCTTTGAGCGTTCTACATGGAACATATTGATGACCCAGAAAATGAATGCCAAACTCTTTCTCCCCATCTGAAAAGGGTTGGGAAAATGCAATAACAACTAAAAACACTTGTTTGAATTTCCTTGGTGTTACAAAAAGAGGAAACAAAGAGTCACTGCTCTTGTGTTAGATGCTATCATTTGATACAATCACAGTTCCTGGAATCTTGTGAACTGGGATAACCAATTGCCAAGCTGACTCAGAGGGCTTGACAGATCACAAGACTGGGGCACTCTTCTAACCTTCAAGGCTTTATTTTAATCCTCTGGGACTCCACATGGAAATCCATAATGGTTTCTTCAAAGAGATGTGGTCCATTGTATGAAGGTAACTTGGGAATCCCTAATGAATGGATTAGGAGCACAGTGGACTGCATCACACAAATGGAGGCACTCCTGTTTAAAAATCAATACACTGGGTAATTCAGAATGGGCGCTGCAACGCAGACCTTGAAGGTCATCGTGAAATAGAAACTGAAAGTAATGGCAAAAACTGCTATTACTTTTGCATCAACCTAATAAATAGTGACAAACAATAAATGTCTATTTGCTATGTAAAAGTAGCCATGTGCAAAGTGCGATAAAGGAAAAGCAGGGTAAGGAGGGTGGGGAGTGCTGTGCCAGCAGGACTGTCTGCTTGAGAGTCAAGCCGGAGTCCCAGATGCAGAACTTTGAGCAGAGCCCTGAAGGCAGTGAGGGGTGAACTCTTTGGTTTCCAGGAGAAACAGTGTTTCAGGCAGAAGGGACAGCAGTACACAGCCAGTGGAATCCTTGAGAAACAGCGAGGCCTGGGGGCTAGAGCAGAGTGAGCCTGGGGTGAGGGGTGTGCAAGGACATCAGAGCAGATGGTGAGAGGAAGGTGGGCAGTACATGCTGGGGCTTCATTCCAGTAAGATGGGAGCCCCCTGCAGGGTTTGGGGCACCAGAGTGACATGACCTGATGCTCCTTTGGAAAGGAGTCCTCTGGCTATATGTGGAGAATATGTTGTAGAGGAAAAAAAAGGGGGAAACAGGAGACAAGCGAGAGGATAAGAATCTAGGCTACTAAGATGTGGCTTAAATGGCTGATACCCCTGCAGGTGAAGAGATATGTCTATATTTCGGAGGTTGAATAAGCAGAATTTGCTAATGATCTGGATGTTGGATGTGAAAGAAAAGAATCAGGGATGAATCCAGTGTGTTTGGTCTAAGATACTGGAAAAATGAAGCTGCTGTTTGCTGAGATGTAGAAAACTGAGGAGGCCAGCATATGTTAATAAAAGGAGGGTAGAAAACAAGGATTTGATTGGGAATATTCTAAATTGAAAATGCCTAGTAAACACCCGTGGGAAGATGGACACATGAATCCAGAATCCAGAAGAGAGGTCTGAGCTGGAGACATAATATTGAGTGGCATCAATTATATGTTCCACTCTTTCTAAGTAACAGCATATTCTAAGCTCCAGTGGTAAATAACATATTCCTGCCAAGAATATCTAGATTTATAATAGTACTCTTTTCTAACATAAAGAAACTCTGTAGACAAGTAAAATACAAAATTATAATGGTTTTAAGTAAACCATCTTCAAATAAAACCTGTGGGTACAATTCTGTAGCCAGGACAAGAACAGCCCAACAGTATTGTGAGGGTCAAATTAGACAGTTGGTAAGCTAGACCCAGGAACAAGTAGATCTCCTCCATCTGCACCTCCATGCCTTTGTGTAAAAATGGATTGGAGAAATTGGACTTCATCAAAATTAAAAATGTTTGTGCATCAAAGGACATTTATCAAGAAAGTGAAAAGACAACCTAAAGAATAGAAGAAAATATTTTCAAATCTTGTATCTGATAAGGGTCTAGTATACAGGAACTCATATAAAGAACTCTTAGCACTCAACAACAAAAAAGACAAATAGCCCATTTTAAAAATGGGCAAAAAACTTAAATAGGCATTTCTCCAAAGACATACAAAGATATACAAGCTTCCAAAATATGCTCAACATCATTAGTCATTAGGGAAATGCAAATCAAAACCATGATGAGAGATTACTTCAGACACACTAGGATGACTATAATCAAAAGAATAAAAATAACAAGTGCTGATGAGGATGTAGAGAAATGGAAACCCTTGTACACTACTGGTAGGAATGTATAATGGTACAGCCACTGTGGAAAACAGTTTGACAGTTCCTCAAAAAGTTAAACGTAGAGTTACCATATGATGCCGCAGTTCTGCTCCTAGGTATATGCCCAAGAGAATGGCAAACAGGCACTCAAACAGATAAGTGTACACCAATGTAAACAGCAGCACTATTCACAATATCCAAATGGTGGAAACAATCCAAATAGCCATTAACAGATGAATAGATAAACAAAATGTGGTATATACATATGATGAATATTATCTGGCGGTAAAAGGAATGAAATACTGACACACACTACAACATGGATGAACCTTGAAAACATAAGTGAAAGAAGCCAGTCACAAAACATCCCATATTATATGAATCCATTTATATCAACAGGGAAATTCACAGAGACAAAAAGAAGAATGGTTGCTGTTAGGTGCTGGGGGCAAAGGAAGAATAGGGAGTGACTGCTTAATGGGTACAGGGATTTCTTTGGGGGTGATGAAAATATTTTGGAACTAGACACAGGTGGTGGTTGCATAGTATTATGAATGTACTAAATGCCACTGCACTGTTCACTTTACAATGGTTAATTTTATATTATGCATATCTCAGCTCAATTTAAAAACAACTAAAAACTTGATCAGTGAAAGAAAAAGTTTTGAAAAGCAAATGTCAGAAGAGGAGCTCGCCTCTGTAGCAGGGAGTTATTCTTCTAGAAGTTATCATAAGTAAGCCCTGGGTAACTCTGATACGGACTATTAAGTCAACAAAACAATCTCCTTTATGCCAGAACAGCCAACATTTTCCAAAAAAAGCAAGCATCGAGAAAAGTTGGCTGTTTTCCTGATTTACATCTATTGCATTTATGTATTCTGTTGCTTACCATGGTTGAAGTGTTTTGAAAACAACTTTTAACCAACTAAACAAAATAGCCTGATTCTTTGTTTACCAGAAAGGGAAATGAAGGCAACTGCAAGGCAGAACTGAGCAAACTGTGCCTTTGAAAGCACAGACCGTATAGGGAGGGACATGGCTGCTATTTTCAGACTTGTGTGGGTGTGAGGATAACAGGCCTCTGGAAACAGCTGTGTAACAACAGAATGTGAGAAGTCTCCCAGGACTCAAAGACCCACCCTCTACAGTGAACCAAGGGAAAGTTCATGAGAGCCAGGGGAGTTCAATACATTAAAAACAATCCGAAATGGGGATTTAACACTGGGGTTTCAATGAGCTGCAGTATTTAGCAAGGCTTTGCCCACTCTGTTCAAAAGAACAACTCCAGGAAACTGAAAAAGCCAAACCAGAAACAGACACGGTGTACTTGCTGAAAGAACTACCCTCAAAGCCATTTCTGCAGGGATCCAGCCTCCCTCTGGGAGCCTGACAAACTGCCTGCTTCTGGAAGGAAACAGGCTTAGGTAGAGGGACAATTGCCTACCGGGCAAACTTTTGTTTCAGGATCCAACATTAAATGCAAACTCTTTGTTACGATGAAGGAAAGAAGATGGTTTGGAGACTGAACTTGCTTTCATTTTTGTTTTAATGAATCTTGATACGTACTTTTCACAGCTTGTCCCCATGCATGCATTGGAAAGTAAAACCAACCCATTTCCACCCAGTTAGAGAGAACACACTATAAATAGGACCCAAATGGTGGTTCATTAAAAGCTGGATGACAAGCTGAACCGTATCTTTTTGTTTTTCCCTCAAAAACCGTATGTTCTAGTAAGGAAGACGTCTTGTAATTTAAGGTACAATTATTCTAAGAATGCTGTATCTTTATCCATCCTTTGGTGAACATTTTTAGTATTTATTCATTCTATCATTCATTTAAAAAATCTATATTCATTGCTTGCTGCGTGTTAGACATCATGCTAGGCGTGGGGGTAAAGTGATGAGCAAAACAGACACCACTGTTTCAGGGAATAAGTGATGCACAGAGGGATACAGACAACTACTTATCCAGTTGAGGGCTGAGAAGGAAAGGAATATTTTCCATCACCCAAGTTCAAGATCTCCTTCCCTAATTTTTTATTTTGTGTTCTAAAATTAAACTCTATCCATGATTAAATACAGTGGGACCACTCCCTAGAAACATGGGCCCCCAAAATCATCAGAAGGCAATAGTCTAATTATCCATTTCCCAAGGTCATCCGGATGATTCAGAGTTAAATAATGGCAATGGTCCAGGCTGAAATAGAACTCATGCTGTCAGGCCTTATTGCAGTTCTCAGGTTCTTCCCTTTGGATGTCCTGCAAACAGCTCCTAGGACAAGAACACACATGCATCCTCCCAAACATAACTTACAATGTAATTTACTGAGAAAAGTAGCAGCTCATCCCCTAGAAAACTGAAGTCCGAAAAGACATAACACGGCTAAAAGATGTACACAAATTCTATTACTAAAATGTATGCAATTTATGCAATCAAATTGAAATAGGGAGATTTCCCAGTAAAATCTAGTTACTTGACCACAGCAAAAGCCTTCCTCAATAACAATAGGTACCACTTGCTTTATATTCACATAACTAAAAGAAAGTTTTCTCAAAACAAAGGGATAGTTTGCCTCAAATATAAATCCACATTTCCATCTCTTACGTAGCAAAATACACCCCCCACAACATTTAACTACCTATTTACTCAGTATTTGCTCTTTGAGGTCCCCAAAGCTGTGACTAAGGTCCAGTCCTAACCAGGATCACCTTATTATACTGGTTTACAAGATTTGCAGGTGGCACAAAGCTGTGTGTGGCACAGGGAGTCTCTGAAAGAACTCTGATCAAAGTAAACCTAAATAAGCTTAATTCAGGCACCAATGTTACCCAGATGACAGGTAACCGCCAACTCAGGGTCCTTCACTTCAGGTGGAAAATAGTAAGTGCAAAGGGATCAGATTGGGAAGCTGTCACCTAGTAACAATACGTAGGACTTGAGGTCTAAATTGACAGTAAGTTCCATATAAAATAACAACTTAATGGAAAGATCACAGTTTTGGGGATTACAAAATAGGGTTCTCATCCTCTATCTAACTTCTATCATATTTAGTTCCTTTAAGCAACATTACTATCGCCATTTGAGGGTATTTTCTCTCTTCAACACTTGAAAAATGTAAATTGTTCTTTACATCTTAGCATGAAATTAAAATATCGAATATTTGGGGTGAAGTGGTGGAGAGGCAGCTGTCTTGAGGTTAAATGGTCTAAAGTCAATGGAGTACAACTGAACAGTTTATCACAGCAAACAATCCACATTCCTAAATGTAAATTTCAGAACAGCTATGGGAGATTGTAGGGAAGCTTGGGGACAGGGTTACACAGGCTGCAGAGCCTCCATTAAAAAGAATTTGTATTGAAAAATAAAGACACAATCTTATTTTTACAAGGGGCAATAAATATGTGTGGCTTGTTTTATTGACTTTCACTCAAAATGGAGCATTTATGCTTTGGAATTCCATTCTGTAAAGTTTCACTGGTAGTTGATAAGTCAGATCTGAAACCAGAAATTCACACACACTCTCCCCTTCTTTTAAAAAGAACATTGAATATGCCAGTGTCCAGGGTTTTCTCCTTCATTGTCATCTTCTCCATCCCTCTCCTCTTCTTCCTTCTTCTAATGGTATCAATCCTCAAACAAATACCTTGCATTTGCTGCCTTGTACTCTTGCAACAAATACTTTGCCTGTGTTGCAGAATCCTTTTAGGAAAGTTTGCAAGTGGAGAGCAGAGAACAGAATGGGGCACTGGGGAAATCACCTGAACTGACACCTCACTTGGGGTGCCAGACAGCTTAGGGAGATTAATCTCCGTGAAGCTGTCCAGCAAGACAAGAATGATGGCTGACCATTTACATACTGGGCAGCCTTCCCGTCTGGGTTGTCAGCCTGGATTTATTCCCAGTTGTCAGAAACCCAAGAGGAGGTGATCTTCATTCAATTTGTCATGGACAACTGTTCTGATCACCCAGACAACCTTCTCAATTTCCCCTTGGCTGGGGGCATGAGAATGATCAAAGACCAAATAGGTGCGTGCAGAGTGACCTCCATTCTGTCCCTAATGGGATGATCCTGATGATCCTTGGAGTCAGGCCTCCAAGAGATCGTGGGCCATCTTTGATAGATTCACCTTTGATGCCTGGACATCCACAACTTTCAGAGATGATAAATCAGCTCTGAAGAAACAAAGGCTGGCACTATGAAACAAAAATGGTTGAAACATCAGTGCGACACTAGCAATGGTGCAGTGTAACAGAGTAAGGAAACACACCCAGTTCTTAAAATTCCGATGTTAAATCTACTGCTAGCAAGAACATTCTGATAAAGCAGTTAACAGTTTTGTGCATAGATATCTCAGCAACTCTGTAGTCATACCATCTATTTATCCCAAAGGATAATAGGGATATTATCAGGTTAACCCCACAAACAAATCTTTTTTTTTTTTTTTTTTGGAGACGGTCTCACTCTGTTGCCCAGGCTGGAGTGCAGTGGTGTGATCTTGGCTCACTTCAACCTCTGCCTCCCAGGTTCAGGCGATTCTCATGCCTCAGCCTCCCTGGTAGCTGGGATTACAGGCATGTGCCACCACACTTGACTAATTTTTGTATTTTTAGTAGAGATGGAGCTTCACCATGTTGGCCAGGCTGGTCTCAAGTGATCTGCCCACCTTGGCCTTCCAAAGTGCCAGCATTACAGGTGTAAGCCACTGTGCCCAGCCAGACAAATCTTATTTTAACACTACTTATTTATGCTTATAAAGACTTTGCAATATCTGTACCAGGCAAATCCAAGGCTGTTTGCTCAACTATGAAAGTGCATTTTCCCTTATACGGTCACCTAGACCTTAAACAACCTTATTACATTACCCATACTCACCAGGTACTTTACTTTTAAAATAATTCTCATTTAGTTTTCTCATCAAACTTAAGTGGAAGAACTTTTTATTACCAGTTAACAGAAAAGTTACTAAGGTTTACAAAGGCCCAGCCAGTGAGTGGTAGAGCTGAAATCCAGCCCTGATTGGGCCTGACCCCAAAGCCTCCAAGACAATAAGGCCACCTCCACCATTTTGATAAGGGGTAGTCTAGTATAGCTAGCAGGCTGTGATAGGACTGGGAGGAAGGGAGAACATGCTAGAAGAGAAGGGCTAGTCTATAATCTCCTTAGGGAACCTGGTAGGGAGATAAATACCCCAATATTTACTAAATTCTAGCTATGGACCAGGCCCCATGTTAGGCATTGTGAGAGCTCTTCCATGGATGAAGACCATAAATCCAAGAAACCCTACCACCCAGAAAAAGAGATCATTGATCCCCACCATCTAGAATAAAGGCAGGACACTCAGGTCAGACAGTGTCTTCATTATGACTGCCACTCGCTGGCACCCGTGCGCAGATATAGCATGAGCTGTCTGTGGAAAATCTTCCCCCCATTACAAACCCTACATCATGGGCTTGGAAATTGCTGAATGTCTCTCTAGGCAAGAGCTGACTTAATACTTTGGTTTCTTAAAGGCTGTCAGGAGAAATCAGAGCACTACACAGAGCCTCCATCTACTGCCCCGGAGTTAAATTCCCTTGGAATATGTTTTAGCAGGTTTGCTTTCAACCCCTCAAATTATTTGGCCTGAAGTCTTTTAGATGCAAGAAACAGATGCTCCCTCAGCCTCCCGAAATAAGAGAGATTTAATACCGGAGTGCACCTGGAGCAGGGAAGGGAGATGGAGGGTCCTAGATGCCAAGATACTTCTCTGACCATCTCAGAGCCTTCAGGTGGAGGAGGATTCTAGAACCTCAGGCTGCTCTCCCAGTCCCCAGATCTTCATCCAAGTTCTCCACCATTAGCACAACCCAGCTGGTCTCCACAGATAACCTCATCTGTCTTTCTGTGCCTGCAACTTGTGCATCCTTTCTGTATTACCAGTTCAAAATCCTGAAGGGTGAAATATGCCTGGCCCAGTTAATCTATTCCCAGCACGTCACACCTTAAGGCTCTGGCTGGCCTCTGGGTTGACTGATTCCTGAGCCCATCTACCTGATGCAGCTTCCCAGATTAAGAATGGATGTTGAAAAGGAGCAGTTTCCATGAGAAAAGGAAAGTTGGGGTTGGCAGGTAACATATCTGGGGCAGACAGATTTGTGACAAGAAGCAAGAAATAGCTAGAAGTGGTGGTTCCACCTGTAATCTCAGCACTTTGGGAGGCTGAGGCAAGAGGATTACTTGATCCTAGTGGTTTAAGACCAGCCTGGGCAACATAGTGAGGATCCCATCTCTATCTTAAAAAAAAAGAAGAAAAGAAGAAGAAAGCAAGACTCTCTTGTTCTTTGCTTTAAAGTTTTTCCAAAAAAGTCTGTTCATTAGAAATTTTACTGGGTATAGCTAGCAGGCTGTGATAGGACTGGGAGGAAGGCAGAACATGCTAGAAGAGAAGGGCTAGTCTATAATCTCCTTAGGGAACCTGGTAGGGAGATAAATACCCCAATATTTACTAAATTCTAGCTATGGACCAGGCCCCATGTTAGGCATTGTGAGAGCAAATAGCAACCCTTTACAGCATGGATTCCATGCCAGGCAGTATAGGATGGTGCTTTATGCATGGAAACTCATTTAAGCCTCTCAGCAAGCCTATAAGGAAGGTATGATTACTATGGCCACTTTACAGATAAGGGAACTGAGGCACAGAGAGGTTTAGTGACTTGCCTTAGGTCATGCAGCTTGTAAGTGACAGGGCTGAAATTTGAACCATATTTGGCTCCCAAGTCTAGGCTTTAACCACTACATTGTGCTGCCTCTCCACTCGTGTAAACATTGTCATGTCATCCCCACAGCCTTTCTGACACAGGTGTAATTACTGACATTTAACATACAAAGACACAGGCTCAAAGAGGTCAAGTAATTTGCCCAAACCCTCAGTTAAGACATGCCAGAGCTAGAATTGGGCCATAAAGTCCTTGTTCCTGTTGCGCTCATGCTGTTGGATCCCTTGGGACAAACAGCAGAAACCATTCATCTCTCTTCATTCAATCACTCCTGCAAGACACTGAATAGGCTGAGGTCCAGCACTCGGCTCAGCCTGGGTGCCAAACTTTTCTGCATCCACGCCACGCACCAACCTCTCCCCGAGTTTTTCCTGATACGCAATTCTCACTATCGCTTCATTCCAGTCTCTTCTCATGTCAGCTGTCTACAAAGACCGTCCTTCCCTTCAGTGTCTCCACTCCCTGACCCTGCTTTCTGTGCCTCCGGCCCCTTGTGATGACCTGATATTCTATTTCTTCATCTATTGGCTCATGTCAGTCTCCCCAAGGGAACAGGAACTGCTATCTCCCCCAGGGGAATGGAACAGCCCTGCAGGGAGAGACTGCCTGTTCTCTGCAGTATTTCCAGGCCCTGGTATGCTGCCTGGTGCAGCTGGCACTCAGAATTTTGGGAGTGAATTTGTATTTCCCACATCATCATGACTGCTTTTCTTGCAATAAAGATCCCAACTTCTGCTCTCACCACTACACCTGCAACAATATTTCAGATATTTGATGCTGGAGATGGTGAGTCCTAATATCTTACAGTTGGCACAGACCCTACAAGTCATTGAGTTTCCTCATATCAACAGATTGCTCAAAAGCAACACACGTTCATAGTCACCTACCAGTAGCAAGCACGGTGCTCGACACTGGAGATACAAAGTGAATTAAGAAAGTGGTTGTTCAAGTTGCTCCCAAGAGGAAATAGAGAGGTACACAATGAATGTCAACACCGAGAGGCAAACATGACGTATCCATGAGACTCTGGGGACAGAGAGGAGTGGCACTTAACCTGAGAGGAAGAGAGGGTATCAGGGGAGACTTCATGGAGGAGGTGATTCCTATTTGGAAGAAAGATTGCAAATTGATCCCAAAAAGAAGGAAGGAAAGGGTATCCAGGCAGAGACCAGAGCAAAAGAAAGGCACAATGACACTTCAAGTAATACAGCTGGATGCATTTCAGAGCAATGAGTAGGAATGGTTACTAGACTGGAGCAGATTAGGAAGGTACACAGTAAGTTCTGCTCTGACAAGTGGAGTTGGCATAGCCTGCAAGACAACCAAGGGGAGAGGGTTCCAAAATAACTTCAGCTGTGAATGTTTGGCTCAAGAGAAGGCTAGAGCAAAGAATCACTGCATTAGAGATGAGGAAACTGAGACTCAGAGAAGTAAAGCAATTGGATCAAGATCACGCTGGAATTATCAGTGAATGAAGCCCAGGCCTTCTCCCCAGCAGCCCAGTGATCCTGCCATCACCTGGCTGGCTTTCATCAAGCCAAGCCTCCATGCTGCACCAGAGAAGACGTCCCTGCTCAGATACCTCACCACTTGCACTTCCCAGGCCGCCCTCTGCTTTTCTGTAGCGTTGAGAGTTCACCATGATCATGGGAAGGCCAGGGCTTGTCCAGGGATTGGGTTAGACGCTCTCATCACTAACTTGAAGAGTCATTATATGTGGGTGACTGCCCACACACCAGTAATTATCCAACCTGTTCAAAAAAAATCCCCTGTAATAGAACAGGCTCTGTTTCCTTCTGAAGGATGTCAGATTTAATTAAAATATTGTTCCACATGTGTAAATATAGGTAGAGGAACAAATAGCATGGCATGATTAATTTTCTCTACTGTTTCTGATTTAGAATCTGGAAAGTCATCATTTTTATAGAACCCCTAACTTATCACTGGCACTTACAGAGGACAAGTAACAGTCTGTTAAAAGCCATGGGGGAAACAGATACCATATTCCCTGGGAGACAAAGACCAGACTGCTGATAGACTCTCAATATTTCAATATTTGTTCTTCCTTTCTTCTATAATAACAGAATGCCCAGCCTTTATTTGATTCATGGCCAGAGGGATAAGAGAAGAAATGATGTGACAAAATAAGTCAGTCACAGAAGGATAAATATCACACGTTCTTACTGTGGGAGCTAAAATAAAAATGATCTCATGGAAATAGAGAGTAGAATGATGATTACCAGAGGTTGGGAAGGGTAGTGGGGATGGGGGGATAAAAGGGAATTGTTAACTTTTTTTTTGTACTTTTAGTTCTGGGATACATGTGCAGAATGTACAGGTTCGTTACACAGGTATACACGTACCATGGTGGTTTGCTGCACCCATCAACCTGTCATCTACATTAGGTATTTTTCCTAATGCTATCCCTCCCCGAGCCCCCAACACCCTGACAGGCCCTGGTGTGTGATGTTCCCCTCCCTGTGTCCATGTGTTCTCATTGTTCAGCTCCCACTTATGAGTGAGAACACGCCGTGTTTGGTTTTCTGTTTCTGTGTTAGTTTGCTGAGAATGATGGTTTCCAGCTTCATCCATGTCCCTGCAAAGGACAAGAACTCATCCTTTTCTATGGCTGCATAATATTCCATGGTATATATGTGCCTCATTTTCTTTATCCAGTCTATCACTGATGGGCATTTCAGTTGGTTTCAAGTCTTTGCTATTGTGAATAGTGATGCAATAAACATGCATGTGCATGTGTCTTTATAGTAGAATGATTTATAATCCTCTGGGTATATACAGACATTTCTCAAAAGACATTTATGCAGCCAACAAACATATGAAAAAAAAAACTCATCATCACTGGTCATTAGAGAAATGCAAATCAAAACCACAATGAGATACCATCTCACGCCAGTTAGAATGGTGATCATTAAAAAATCAGGAAACAACAGATGCTGGAGAGGATATGGAGAAATAGGAACGCTTTGACACTGTTCGTGGTAGTGTAAATTAGTTCATCCATTGTGGAAGACAGTGTGGCAATTCCTCAAGGTTAATTGTATTTTTAAAAATACAGTTAGAGCCGGGCACGCTGAGGTGGGCAGATCACCTGAGATCAGGAATTTGAGACCAGCCTGGCCAACACAGCAAAACCCTGTCTCTACTAAAAATACAAAAATTAGCCAGGCATGGTGGTGCACACCTGTGATGCTAGCTACTCAGGAGGCTGAGGCAGGAGAATTGTTTGGACCCAGGAGACCAGGAGTTTGCTGTGAGCCAAGATCGCACCACTGCACTCCAGCCTGGGTGACAGAGTGAGGCTCTGTCTCAAAAAATACATAAATAAAAATTTAAAAAATAATACAGTTAGAAGGAATAAGATCTAGTGTTTGGTAGCACGCTAGAGCAATTATAGTTAATAATTTATTGTATATTTCAAAATAACTAAAATAGCAGAATTGAAATGTTCCTAAGACAAACAAATGATAAATGCCTGAAGTGGTGGATATGCCACCTATCCTCATGTGATCATTACACATTGTTTGCTTATAGCAAAATATCCCATATACATCATCAATATGTACAACTATGGCTGGGCACAGTGGCTCACGCCTGTAATCCCGCACTTTGGGAGGCTGAGGCGGGCGGATCACGAGGTCAGGAGATCGCGACCATCCTGGCTAACATGGTGAAACCCTGTCTCTACTAAAAATACAAAAAATAAGCCGGGCATGGTGGTGGGCATCTGTAGTCCCAGCTACTCAGGAGGCTGAGGCAGGAGAATGGTGTGAACCCAGGAGGCGGAGCTTGCAGTGAGCCGAGATCGCGCCACTGCACTCCAGTCTGGGAGACAGAGTGAGACTGTCTCAAAAAACAAAACAAAACAAAACAAAAAAACAAAAACTATTGTATATCCATAATGATTTAAAAATCTTTAAAAAAAGAAAGGTGGTGCCCTCCCCTCCGCTTTTTCCTTGTTCCTTTCCAGGGAGACAAAGATAACAAACTGAAGTAGCAGAGCAAGTGGGGGAAGGAGCCTGGGTCCCTAATGTGTGGAGCCACAGTACACAGTAGGCAGAGATAAATCAACTCTCAGGCCACTGTGGTGAATTCCTGTTACAGGCTGTTGAATCAATACCCTATCTATTGCAGACACCAACTTTAAAAGAATTCACCAGAAAATCTGTGACACCATGCTTATTAAAGAGAAAAGTTGTATCTCATTTTTTAAAATGGAGGCATAACCTAAATACCAATGTGCAAAATCCTAAGTGGGCCAGAGCTTGGTGAAATTTGCTGTATCTATATGCTTATGAAATTATCATTCAGCTCAAGATGTAAAGCAGGGATGAGCAAACTCCCGCCCACAAACAGCAAATCCGGCCTGCTTTTTGTAAATAAAGTTTTACTGGAACACAGTTGTGCCCATTTGTTTATGTATCATTACGTATTGTCTGCTGCTGCATTTGCACTTCCATCAGAGTTGAGTAGTGACGACAGAGACCACATGTGTGTGAAGCCTAAAATATTATCTGGTCCTTTACAGGAAAAGTTTGTCGACCTCTGTTACAGAGTATTCTGGAGCACACCAGAAGGCTCCCTCATACCATAAAAACGAATTTTTCCATCAAATCTTGGACTCAGGAAGCAAGAATGATTATAGAAAGAGGAATATGCAAGGAAGATCGCATTTGCCATATAGGCTAGAACCCTCTATGGATTTTATCTCTTACTTACGGGCTAGATTTTGTAGCCTCTGTTGATTTTCTTCATTTCTTTGGAGCAATCAAGCGTCTGACAGTTTTAGCTTGTCAACAGGTAGCCTGCCAATGGATTGCAGAGCTTCTATTTTTAAAACTGTCTCACAAGAGTGACTAAGAATTACATTTAAATGAACAGGAATGAAGAGGGAAACAGATTCCCTAGGCAGTTGTGGTCCTTTGTTTGGTCTGTAATTTTGTAGTCACATCTCACTGTGGTCTGGTTCATACAATCCTTTGTTTAGGTATTGGATGGATCTTGCAGGACATGGAAAATGAGAAGGGAGGCTGAGATTTCACAAGTTTGCCTTGGCTCTGTTTCTTATGGGTTTTGTTTTGTTTTTTCCCCTTACGGCATCCATCTTATGATTTTTTTCTTGCCTTTTGAACTTTCTTCACCTTCAGTCTGTTCCTTGAGTTATACATAAGTTCTCTAAGGTGTCTGCTGTCTTGACAATACCAGGAAAGAGACAAATAAATCAACCCAACAGCTCAACTGCACCTCTTTTATTGCCTAGGCAGGAACACATGCACGCCCACAATAAATCACCACCGCCCAAGAAAAGCATGTCCCAGATTAACGAGCAGCTTGGCCCTCTGTCCAAAACACTTCAAGAACATTGGATACATTGGGATGGTAAGATGGCTCCCCTTGAATAGATGGTAGAGAACAGGTGTTCTCCTCCACCACAAAATCCTGGAACGGAGGCCTCAAATTCTGAAGCATTTTATCCTGTGCTCCACCCCATTCATCCAAATACAGACAACCAAAGGGCCACTGTGATAATGAAGAGGACACCCTGGACACACATACCCCAGAGCACAGGCAGAACCAATACCACACCCAATAAAACAATGATCTTCCCACCATCTCAGAAACCTTAAGAAAAAAAGACTTTCTTGGCTAGCCCAGAAAGCAAATGACTACGTATGTCACTGTTTCAACGAGTGTGAAGAGGGAAGCAAGATGTGGGCACAGACGGTAGTGAGCTTTTTCCTCTTCCGAGCCACAACCCAGCCCTGTGCTGAGAAGGTGCAAAGTTTGAGGGGGGTGAGGACCTGAGGGTTCATAGTCATGGGGCTGAGAGGGATCTAGAAGGAGAAGCTAGGGCTCCAACCATACCCCTCGTGCACTCTTGCCTGACTTCCAACTGCCAGTATCTCAGCTCTTTGCCTGATGGTGGCCCACGTATCTCCCAGCCACAGCGGGCTGGAAGTACCTGAAAATAACCATGCCTGGAAGTAGCTTTCAGGTATGACTGACCTCCCTCAACTTTTAAGAAGTCTGAAACACATATTCCACACTGGTGCCCCAGTGGGATTGAGACCTTGGTGCCCACAGTGAAAACTGCCTGATAAAAGCTCTTTGTATTGGCCTCCTTCCATTACCTATCTCACGTTCCCACTCCCAACCCAGTACTTCCTGGGGTCACCCCTCAAATAAATGACTTGCACTTCAATCTATATCTCAAGGTTTTCTGAGGAAATGCTAACCAAGGCGTTCGGGACAATGAAAGTACAAATCCGGAGGGGTGTGGGCAGATAGGCAACCCCTCTATCACCCACCCGTCTCCAGTCTTCATGCACGAACCCACGTCCTGACCCATCTCAGCAAGGGTCTTTAGACCTTCCACTGACACGCTGCAGAGCCACTAAATTGCAGTACCAAAAACAGGAAGTTATTTAAGAAATATGCTTGACTAGATGTGAATAAGGTAGTGGGACTAAATACAGCCCACGACTGTTGCAATTACACAATGCACTGAAATTGCAAATTGAGTGCAATAAGTTATTGAAGGTGCCAAGTTACTCTTACCCAGTTAGGGAGTTTTAATACCACTTTTAAATTTTCTCTCTACCCCTATCTCTATCTCTATGTTTCAGACAAAGAAGCCATACTATTCTTGCTTCAACAAGAGAAGTGCCGTTTCCTTCTGTGGCCCTCGCTCAGGTGTTAGGGGTTGCTTCATTGTGATCTTTATTTTTTTTTTGCATCACCTCCCTAGGTCCCATTCCCCTAGTGAAAGCGCCCACCCCCCCATCTATCCATATGGCAGCCATCTCTCCAACACTGCCCCCAGCTCTTCCTTGACTGAACTTTCTCTCTGAGAATGCAGAGACAGGCGTCTTCCCCTCCCTATGTAAGTCAGGTGAAGCCAAGCTCTCCTACTCCACTCTCTCCTTAATTTCACACATTAACACAAGGCTGTGTGTGTGCTGTCTGCCTTATTGAAAGGTAGAAAAATGACAGCCTGGAAATAGCTTGTATGGGGATTTAACATCAGGCTGTTCTCAGAGTTTAACAAAATTATAAGGATAAAGTGACACCTTTACCAGAGTACCTTCAGGAATGTGAGAGGCAGGCAGCATAGTCTTTACGGGTGTGGCTCTGAAGCAGCTGGAATGCATGAATCTAAGTCTAATCTATCATTCCTATGTGGCCTTGGGCAAATTGCTTCAAAGCTCCATGCCTCAGTTTTCCCATCTGAGCATCAAGGACAATAACAGCACTTTGCTCATAGGGTGGTTGCAATATATAAATGAGCGTAGAGTGCTTAGCACAGGGCTTGGCATATGGCAAGCCCTTAATAAATGTTAAGAGTTGTTATTGCAAACCAAGCTCCCTGCCTTGCTTCTCTCTTCAAGAGAGTCCATTCTTCACATTTCCATTTTCAAGCTTTCTCCCTATGGACAATATTTGGAGTTGTCTAGGTCCTTTCTCCACCATGGCCACCCTCAGGACATAACAATGCCTAGAAACATTCAGTATGGAGGAGCCACAGTCTGGGCTACTCTGAAAACCCTCTGAAGCACCTGTCAGTGGCAGGAAGGAGACTCTCATTCTTCCTGCAGCGTCTCAGTTTCCTATGAGTAACTACTTCTTGGTGGACGTGTATTGTTATGTGCATGTACACACACGTACACTCACACACATACTTTCAAAGGACAAACAGTGATTCTCAGAACCTGGGGAGTCTCAATCCGTGAAGGGACAATTGAATCTGCCTTGGTTCTCCTTCCCACAATGGAAACACCAACATATATTACTGCTGTGTAGAAGGTGGGTTCTCTATTCACATTGTCCTGCTTCTAAGAAGAACATTGCTAGGGGCATTGTAGTACACAAGAAGCAAAGCCTATAATAGCACCACTTCAAACAGCAGAGCCATTTACCTTTAATTTCTACTTTTAGAAATGAAGTATACAAAGGCTTGGCACAAGATCAGAATCAGACACTATTCTTTACCTTGGACCAGAAAAAAATCCTAAGGCAGGGTTACTACCCCCTTCTAGTTTCTGAAATTGAAAGGAAAAAGCATAGAGATATATTCCCTTGTCCACAGCAAAGAGCAGGGATGGCTCTTCCAATTATATTTGTTTAACACATGTTAATTGGGCACCTATAATATGTAAGTGGTGGACACTGAATGGAAATCCAAAAAACATAAATCTGGTCTTGTCTTTAAACAGATGGTAATCTAGTCAGAGGCAGGGAAATGCTTCAGAAGGACAGATGGAGAAAAGAGGTGGTGCCCTGATCACTACTTTGCACCACCAAGTGCTTGGTCCTTGGTAGCAAAGTTTAAAATATGGTTTTAAAAAGAGTTGAAGTCTGGGGCAAGCCTAGTGTGTGTGTTAATCCATTCAGAGCCCAGATTTCATCTTAGCTATGATTTTCAAAAATCACCCATATTATGGGCTTTTCCTTTATATAGCTCTTCAGTCCATACATATCTGATAAGGTCTAAAACTACACGCATGCATCCTAGATAGATTGTCTGTGCTGCCCCATAATTCCTACCAATCCCCCATTCTATTGTCAACTGCCATCTAACATCTGAAGGGGTTTGGGGCAAGAGTTTTCAGGAAAGGGTAGTGTTTTTAGGAAAACATTTTGAAGTAAGAGATTGAATAGATGATTCTCACTTAGGACATCACCATCATCCTGGCACATTTGTCTTCTGTTAGCACACGATGTTACTAACAGAGAATACCAGGCAGTCCAAGGAGAGAGAATGCTGACCACAAAACATTTCTTTTTCTCTTTTTTCTTTTTTTTTTTTCTGAGACGGAGTCTCTGTTGCCCAGGCTGGAGTGCAGTGGCGCGATCTCAGCTCACTGCAAGCTCTGCCTCCCAGGTTCACGCCATTCTCCTGCCTCAGCCTCCCGAGTAGCTGGGACTACAGGTGCCTGCCACCACGCTCGGCTGATTTTTTGTATTTTTAGTAGAGACAGGGTTTCACTGTCAATACATTTCTTACATGGTAGCTCTCCAAATTAAAGAAAAGGTTTTAAATGAATGATGATGAATACCTACCCGGCTCTGATTGGTAACTTTCACCATTAAACCTGCAAATTAAAAAGGCATTTAAGCCAAAATTCATCCTCCCTGCAACTCATTGAGGGAATGAGTCACTGAAGCAATTCTCACGTTTCTCCAGGCAGAAAGACAGGAGACTTTCCAAAAAAGGTTGTAGTTTTCCTGTTTCCTTGGCTCCCTCCACACATAGCCCAGTCATGACCACATGTGGTGATAGGCAGGAACCTATTGCCTTATTTGGGAATCTTGAGCCCTCTTTGTAGGGCTAGTGGGGGCAGGCTGAAAAGTCCACATCAAAACCACAATCGTGAACAACAATGGAGAGTCAGATAAAGGAAGTAGGCATTTTATCTAGATTAAATATAAAATATTGACCCAAGAAGTAAATGTTTTCATATGCATTGCTTCTTAAAGGACTCCTAGGAAAATATTTAGAATCTGCCATTTTCCTGTAATAATTTCACTCATTTTCCTTCTAGCCATGATGCTGACTGCATTTCCCAGCTGCTGCTGAAACAGCTCTTCTGTTGGGGGAGATTATGTGGGCTAACATTCACCCACGATTATCTAAACTGATGTTTCTCAAGTATCCTTCATTCTGACCCCAACATGTGCTGTGTGCATTCATTACTGCATGCTGATAGCAGGAACAGTGTGGGCCCCAAACAAGGAGATTGCACAATGAGAAATGGAGGCTAAGGGCATGAATGTTCTGAATTTTGTAGCTTCCTGTCTGCTTTCCCTTAGGGGAATATAATTGGGGGACTGGACCCAACACAAATCTCAACTACGCATTTAGGCCTCCACAAAGAAGCAAGACTTCTAGTCCTTTCTGGAGCACTGCAAGCTGTACAGAAAACATAAGGGATTCTGCCGGCAACCACTCCTTTTATTCTGTGGTTCTCCAAAGATAAGGTCACTCAGCTCAGAGAGAAAAGGAAAGTGGGACGGGGAGAGAGAGGATCAACCAGTAATGGGTGTGTCATCTCAAATTGGAGTGTGTGTCCATTATCAACCCCAAGAAACCCAGAAAAACAAAAGCTTGTTTTTCAAGGTGGCGAGAGTGTCACTGCATATGAGAGGGAAGGGTGCCCTCTGCTGTCGTCTGTAATTTTTGGTTTTTAATTTCAAAGGAAACGTTCCAGCTCCATGTAAATCAGACTTTAACATTTTTGCCAGGCATGGTGGCTCAGGTCTGTAATCCCAGCACTTAGGGAGGCTGAGGCGGGCAAATCACCAGGTCAGGAGTTCAAGACCAGCCTGACCAACATGGTGAAACCCCATCTTTACTAAAAATACAAAAATTAGCTGGGCATGGTGGCGGGCACCTGTAGTCCCAGTTACTTGGGAGTCTGAGGAAGGAGAATCGCTTGAACCCAGGAGGCAGAGGTTGCAGTGAGCAAAGATTACGCCACGCACTCCAGCCTGGGCGACAGAGCAAGACTCCATCTCAAAACAAAAAAACAAAAAAGGAAACATTTTACACATTAAATAGGGAAGCCAAACTTGGGATTTTGACCGTTTGAACCAGGCTAGGTTCTGTGTTCTGTGTTGGATGAGAGAGACTTGAGGGATAGCACAGGCAGCAATCACAATTCCATTTCAGATGCCTGCTGAGAGAAAATTGTGGTTTGGAAGAGGGCCTGTGAGCTTCATATATTCAGGACAATTTGCCTAGAAATAAAACAACTTCTTGGGAGCAGGGTTCTTATTGGGTAGCAGCATACTTGGACAGCATCTTCACTTATTTCCCTGTCCTTTCCCAGTAAACCAATTTGGGTTCATTATTAGATTCCTGAGTTTGTTTCTTCAGGAAAGAAAAACAAAATACAGTTCTCACTTAGGGAGGTGGAAGGCAGTGGCTTTGCATGAAGATATGAATTTAAAATAAATAAGTACAAGTGCTCAACTCTGATGAAAGATTAGTTGTATGATTTAATGTGCTTTCCCAGGGACATGTAAATTAACTGAGATATAAAATAATGAATCTGGACATCTGCCTTAGAGTTAATCCAAATGCAATCTACAAGGCAAACTTAATCACAGTTATAATTAATACTTTGCAAATGGAAATGACTGGAAATGAAAGGCCGCAAACAACATCGATATTAATGCTTCAATATTTGCTCTCTCCCTAGTTTTTACTTTCAAAATTATTTTTATCATCTTCTACAAATGTCACACCTTGTACTTTATAAGGCATTTTGTTACATAGCCTCTTTATAGCTGAATTCATCCGATTATCAAAGGGTCATGGTGGGACTACCTACATTCTTAGAGGTTTCTAAACGTTTCTGATTTCATTTTGCATTCTAGCAACTGGCTGACTCCACCTGAACTCGGGACTCGTGACTCAAACAGTCCTTTGGCCCCCACCCAGAGGCAGACTTAGCTCACAAGGACTTTTCCACACCCCTATGATTTTATCGCCAACTAATCAGCAGCACCCATTCCCCAGCCCTCTGCCCACCAAATTATTCATAAAAACGCTACCATCTGAGTTCTTAGGGAGGCTGATTTAAATAATAACTCAAATCCTTCTGCTTCGCTACCTCTGTATTAATTAAACATTTTCTCTGCTGAAAAAAATAAATCTGGTTTCAAACATCTATCACTTGAACCCTTTTGGATTCAAGTAATGGAACCCAACTTGACCAAGGGAGGATTTATCTGCTCATGTTAATCAACATTAAGATCAGAAGTGCAGCTAGATCTCAGAGAGGACAGGAACCAAGAGGCTAAGTTGCATAAAAGTTTTCTCCATCTTTCATCAGTGCTAATTTCATTCTCTTTTATCTTGAGATTGGCTCTTCCTATGAGAAAGAAACCATGGCCGCTGGCCACTTTGGGGTTCATATTTCCCCACCTCCATCTTCTACAAGAAAAAGGATGCCTTCTCTTAAATCCTATGTTTTAAATCCCAAGGAAAGTTTCTGATTGCCCTTGCCTGGGTTATGAGTTCATATATCTGGCCAGGGTGGATGGGGTACTAAGATGGACAATTAGAAGAAAGTAGAGCTGAATAGGCGAAATAACAGAGCTTTCTTTCATGGGGCTTTTCTTGTGTGTCAGGCACTGGGCTAAGCATTTTTTCATTTTTTGTACATAATTTCCTCTAATTCCCCAAACAATCCTACAAGACAAGTGTTATTATTAGATTCTGGAATTGACATTCAGAGTTAAGCAACTTGTCCAAATTTGCACAGCTGGCAAATTGCAGAACTAAACCCATCCCATTTGTCTGATGATGTATGTTGGTTTCTGCTTTAGAAAAAATGATTTCTGGAGTTCTGGTCAAGATTACATGCAACCTATTCGTACGCAAATCCTGAATATAAAAATTCTCTTTTTGAATTGAGGACAAATAAGCTATGATCCATACTTTCTTCAGCATAAGGGCTGAGTTTTGTTCAATTTTGTTTTCCTTTTAACGTCTCATCTAATGCCTTGGACATAGTAGTTGCCAAGTAAAAATGATTTGTAGAGTATAGTGAAAGGCCTCCTAACTACAACTCAAGATGCAGATGTAAGAAAAGATTAATAAATTTGATGACATAAAAATTAACTTATTTTGTGCACAGCAAAAAAATGATGTAAAGAAAATCAAAACACAAAGTGCAAGAAGAAGCTCTTCTTGCCCTATGTGGAGAAACTTGCCCTGGGAGAAATTATTTACAACAAATCTTACAGCTAAGGAACTAAAATTCCTACCATGCAAAGAACTTTTTGTAGTTGAGTTTTAAAAGGCCAAAAATGCTATAGAAAAATGTGCAAAAGTCCTGAACAGACAGTTCGCAAAAAGAGATGCAAGAATGACTCTTAAACTTACAAAAAGATGCTCAGCTTCATTCATAACAAAAGAAATGCAAACTAAAACTACACTGAGACACCATTCTCAGCTGTCAGAGTGGCAACAAGTAAAACCTGACAACATGTTCTGTTGGTAAACTGTGGGGAAATGAGCACTCTCATTGCTAGAGGAAATGCAAAACTGTGCAATATCTATGTAGGGATATTTGGCAATATTTAACAAAGCCACATATCCATTTACCCTTCCACCTAGCAATGCCACTTGTAGAAATTTACACTGCAATACACCTCTAACAATATTAAAATGCATGTGCAAAATGTTATTTATTGCAGTAGTATTTGTCCAAGCATAGGACATTGGTTAATCAACTATGGTGCATCCACACAATGGAATACTATGCAGCTAAATTAAAATCACCAATGAAGGGCAGCTAAATTAAAATATGGTATGCCTCCAGATGTGTTACCCTGAGAAAGACACAACATCATCTATATGATATTCTGTCCAAGAATGCATAACATCTTCAGATTTGCATATCTGCAGGACCCTCCTTTCCCTGTGGATCCCAAAGCAATACCTGGAGGGCTTAGGGAGGGGCACCTTGTTTATATGAAAGAGAACCTGCCTCTACTGCGGTCTTCCCAGTCTCAATAAAAGAAGCTCCAAGCTTCCAGTTATTCAGGCCAAAAGCTTTTGCTCCTCAAGATTCAATATCTCTTTCTTTTATGTATTTTTAAAATACTTTTATTTTTATTTTTCTTCAAGGCAGGGGCTAGCCCTGTCACCCAGGCTGGAGTGCAGTGGCACAATCATAGCTCACTGCAACCTTGAACTTCTGCGTTGAAGTGATCCTCCTGCCTCAGCCTTCCTGAGTTGCTGGGACTACAGGCACATACCACCAAGCCTGGTTAATTTTTAAAAATGTTTTATAGAGATGGGAGTCTCATTATACTGCCCAGGCTGGTCTCAAACTCCTGGCCTCAAGCAATCCTCCCACATTGGCCTCCCAAACTGCTGGGATTACAAGCGTAAGCCACCAAGCCCAGCCAATATTTCCTTCTTGATAAATTGTAAGAAAAATATAGAGGAGTTACTCTTTGTATGTCAACATTTGTCTCAGAGGCCCTTTGCTCAGGCACCTCAGGTTTTGGGGAAATAGGAAGAGGATCAGAGGATGAGCAGATTAACACCTACCCCAATCCAAATGTTGGGACTTTCAACACTGTACAGCTGGTAACGCTTACAAATATCATGATATCTTAATAAATTGAGTATTAGTTTGAAGCCCGCACTAGAAACCCCTCGTTCATTTTTGTAGAGCCAGAAGCACCATTAGGTAGTGATAGAGCCCATACTTCCCCTCACCTTTCACTCACCAGCACTCAGTCTCATGGCTACACCTAATTGCAAAGGAAGCTGGGAGATGTAGTCTAGTCATGTGTCCAAGAGGGGAAAGGAAATGGTTTGGTGAACAACTAGCCAGTCTCTGCCACTTTGGTGGTAGATTACAAAGAATGTCTTCCCTTTCACTAGTATAAATCTATTGTTATTAAATATCAAAACTTATTATTTATAGTTTTAAAATTATGATTTTTAAAAAATATATTAAATGGATAACCTACATGAAACTCCTAATAGTGCAGAAAACCCATTAAGTAAACTATAGATGCCAAACTTTGAGTAACATGGCAGAAAAGTCATATCAAGACATTTCTCAGAAATTTTCCTAGGTGATGGTAATTGAGAGACTGTAGATAGCAGGCTGGTTTCTCCATACGAAGCAAAATTAAGTGTTGCTGAAGCAATTCTGAAGTTCTAGCTGATAATAACTGCACAGCAGCTGTTCCCATTTTATAATACTTTTCCATAAAGCCCCAGATTTTAACTTTTGCCTTTTTTTTTTTTTTTTTTTTTTTGAGGCAGGGTCTCATTCTGTCACCCAGGTTGGAGTGCTGTGGCACGATCTTGGCTCACTGCAACCTCTGCCTCCAGTTTCCAGTGATCCTCCCATCTCAGCCTCCCTGAGTAGCTGGGACTCTGGGCACATGCCACCACGCCCAGCAAACTTTTGTATTTTTTAGTAGACAAGGAGTTTCACCATGTTGGCCAGGCTGGTCTCAAACTCCTGACCTCAATTGATCTACCCGCCTCTGCCTCCCAAAGTGCTGGGATTACAGGCATGAGCCACCATTCCCGGCCTTAATTTTCACTTTTTAAAAATCATTTCCCCTTATTATGGAATTTGTATCTTCTACCTGTATGGTGGCTCAAAAGTGAGCAAAGTAAAAAGAAGGAACGCTAAGATTAGGAAAAAAAAATAAGAAAAAATCCACAGGACTTCAGAAGTGACAGGCAGTACTTGTCCTTTCTAATGAAAGATTGGATCATTCTCTGTTGTTGGGGCTGAACCCCAACTGGAGCTAAGGGTGTGAGTGACAAGAACACAGCACAGTTCCCATGATTTTGCCATTAGCCATCTCTCTTTGCTCTTCCACTATGGTCTTTTTCAAATTGCATTTATTCTGCAGGGAAGCCTTAAATCAGAGATCCTGATTTAGTTGGTCTGGGAAGTAGAGTCTTAGGCATCAGTATTCTTTTAAAACTCCCCAATTTTGAACAATTGGTATCGTTCAAAAATCCTTATGTGCACCAGAGGTGAGAACCACTGATTTCCTCTCTGCATTGCTGTTTGGTTGACTAATTTGGGGCATTTGACCATACTACCTCTGATGAAACTGACTCAAATGAAATTCAAAGTTCATTCATTTCAAACGCATGAAGAAAAAAAAGCAGGAATCCCTCCCCTACCCAGGGCATAGTTTAAATCATGACCAGTGCTAAGAACAGACTCTGGGTAGCCACAAACAGTGATCACAAAGTTCCTGCCCTGAAATTGGTCTGATTTCTTCTCACAGGGAGCTCTACTGGCCAGGACATTTCTGAATTAGCTTCTTGCCTCAGTTATGCCCTTGAACAACTCTGTAGAAAGTTGGGACAGAGCTTACTGTCCATATAGATGAATTGGGTATGTGATCAAGTAGACAATTTGGGGACCCTCTTGGCATTATCAATGCAAACTATGTTGGTTCCTCAGTAATACAAGCAAAACAAGTATGGTCACCCAGACTTGGAATGAGTGTCCTGTATTGTTTGTAAAGACTGTTTGGCAAGTGGAATTCAAATGTGGTGAATTACACTAAGACTTTCAATCAAATCCAACTGAATGACATGCATATAGACCAGGGTTTCTCAGCCTCGTCACTACTGACATTTGGGGCTGAATTATTCTTTTGTGGGGGCTATGCAGTGGATTGTAGAAGGCTTAGCAGCATCCCTGGTCCCTACTCACTAAACACCAGTAGCATCCCCACCTCCTGGTTGTGACAACCAAAAATGTCTCCAGACATTGCCAAATGTCCCCTTATGAGGAAAAACTGTTCCTGTTGAGAACCACTAATACAGACTCACTATTAGTTTGTCAATTAAAAAAAAAAACCAGTGTTGTTGTTTTGAAATTTCTCAGTTTCAAAAGAATCAGTTGAAAAGGGCTTCCTTCCAAAATTCTTCTCCAACTGTCTGCTTCCTTCTAGTCCCTTCTGCTCCCATCATGCCATGCACACCAGTAGCAAGAGTGAGCATTGCTCTGGGACCGCAGTTCTCAACCAGGGGTTGCTCCCCAGGGGATATGTGGCAATATCTGGAGACATTTTTGTTTGTCAATACTGGGAGGTGGGCAGGTGCAACTGTCATCTAATGGGTGGAGGCCAGGGCTGCTGCTAAACATTCTATGGTGCACAAGACAGCAGCCCCCAACATACACAATAAAGAATTACTGGGACCAAGATATCAATAAAGCTGAGGTTGAGGAACCTTGATTAAAAACAAACATGTCCACAAAGTCCAAACTGAAGAACCATTTGGGGAAATCTTTAATAATATATATGACTGGTTCTCGGTGGGGGTGATATTTGTCCTTTAGGGACATTTGGCAATATCTGCAGGTATTTTTCTTTGTCACAGCTGGGGAGGTGGGGTGCTACTGGCATCAAATAGGTAAAGGCCAGGGCTGCCACTAAAACTCCTATAGTACACTAGAGAGACTCCCACAATAAAGTACCATCAGGCCCCAAATTGCAATAGTGCCAAGGCCTATTACCCTAGGATCACTTCCGCTGTGACCATGGGACCCCCTGGTTTTTCCACCCCTGTTGACTCAGTGCTTTGGCTTTTGTTTTGTGTATCTGCCCTAGTGTCGCCCATCCAGGTTTGGATGTCTAGACCTGACGCAACTTTGGCACAGCATTAGGGTGGCTCAGAAGGAAGCTTGGCACAGAGCTCAGCTCTAGAACAGATCAATACTGGGAAGCAGGCCAGTTCTCATCAAAGGTTCAGCAGGGTGGGGTCAGGGGAGGCAAGCCACAGTCACAATTCAAGATGGATGACAGCACAAATGGCCCTGCAAAAGACACTATGTTCTGCCAGGCATGGGGACAGAGTGGCTGGGAATCTGAAGCAATAAAGAGTTTTACTGTAAAATCAGGCTACTTCTGTAAAGTCAAGCAATGAGCAAAACAGTCCCAGCCAGCAAGCTGGGGTTTGAGGACAGGGCTAAATCCTGGGGTGGGACACCTTGTGAAACAGTAAGTCAGGACCCCAGGAAGAGGCAGGAACATGGATACTTTGCAAACCAGCTGAAGGAGGATTTGAATCAGGGACTAAAGCATAACTGTGGGCTGAGCCTTGTGGTTCATGCCTGGAATCCCAACACTTTGGGAGGCCAAGGTAGGCAGATGGTTTGAGCCCAGGAGTTTGAGACCAGCTTGGGCAACATGACGAAACCCTATCTCTACAAAAAATACAAAACAGCCTAGTGTGGTGGCACATGCCTGTGGTCCCAGCTACTTGGGAGGCTGAGGTGGGAGGATCGCTTGAGCCCACGAGGTGGAGGCTGCAGTGAGCTTTGATTACACGGCTGCACTCCAGCCTCTATCTAACAACTACTATGCGGGGCAGATGGGAGGCTTGTGCTCAGTTTAGAGAAAGGGTGCCAGATGTTCGTTAACAGAGTGGAGATGCCATGGGGGAGGGAGGTGGTGACATGGAAAACGTTACTGAGTTCAGTAATAAGCAATAGGACACTGCACCCTGGGTCTGAAAAATAGGAACCCTGATTTTGCAACAAAGAGAAACTCTCCCTTCTCCCTAACACCACACACACACACACACACACTCACACTCACACACACACACACATGCATGCACACACACCACCTCTAACATACTATGGGACTCACTGAGACAATTCCTCCCTGTGTGCAGGATTGGTCTGGAGCACTAGGGATCATGCTGAAGCAAAAGTGGCTCCTTGAACAGAGCAGAAGCAAAGCAGTCGAGGCCAAAATTGTAATCAGCTTTTTGCTTGTGTTTTTGTTTTTTAATAGCATCAGCTTTGTTTTTTAAATTATATATTTTAAAAAGTTTTAAATATAACATACATTCCTTATAGAAGATCTGCAAACTACAGAAGAATAAAAAGAAGAGGGAAAAAAAAGACATCCCTATACTACCTCTGTTAATATTCTTCTAGTCTTTTTTTGCCAAGATTTATTTTTGCACAAAGAGAAAATATATTTCTATGTGTCACTTTGTATCCTTAACATCATGACAGAATCATTTCCCTTGCTATTACAAATTCAACATAAATAAGTTTTGTGACATTTCTTGGTTTTGTCTGATTATAAAGTCAACCCATTCTCCATGTAGAAAATTTGGAAAGTATGAAAAAGTGTAAAAAATGTACATAATCTATGATTCCATATCTAAATGATAATCACTCAAGATGTTGGTGGGATTTTTTCCTGTCTTTTTTTTTTTTTTTTGCTTTGATGGTACCTTTATTCTAATAATTAACTGATATTCAACTTATAATTTGCTTGACATATAGTAATTATCTAGGCAACACCATCCTTCCAGAATTTTGCCATGGCCTGGGCCTTGTATATTTGAATCCATAAGAAAATGTTAACTTTTTTCTTCAGATGGACCCTGGATTTATATTTCACTTTGGATTCTTCCAAGTAATAAACTCCCAGCCCAAGTAGTAGACAGGGAAACCTTCTTTTCCCTACTCATCACTATTCTTGTAGAGCGTACTTCCCCGCCGCACCCCCCCCCCCCCCCCCCCCCCCCCCCACCGCCCCAGTTTCTTGATGGAAATGCTCTGCAATATATCAGATTTGGTGGTGTGGATAGGACAATTGAAAATGCCTATGAATCTGTAGCTGGAATCTCATTAAGGATTTCGGTGATCATTGGTTTGTATAATTCAAACCTTATTTTATATATGTACATACATCCACAAACAAGAATTTGTCCCCAAACAAAATTGAGGTTTGCCTCTAAAACTCTTAGGAATGGAGATATTTGTCCAAAGGTAACACAAGATGTTGGTAAGAACATTGACTTAAAGTCAGAAGGCCAGAGTTTGAATTGACATTGACTACCCAGTCATGGGAATTTAGCAAATTGTTTATCTTTCCTGAGCCTCAGTTTCCTTGTCTACAGAAAGGAGATAATAGCTATGTTATCAAGGATTAAATGAAGTAACAAACACAGACAACGTAATAAATGGTGAAAGATTTATATGATCTGAAGAGAAAAATAGAACTGCCATTCCACCCAGCAATTCCACTACTGGGTGTCTAGCCAAAGGAAATCATTATATTAAAAAGACACTTGCACTTGTATATTTATTGCCGCACTATTCATAATAGCAAAGTTATGGAATCAAACTCAGTATCCATCAACACATGATTGGATAAAGAAAATATGGTACACAGACACCATGGCATACTATGTGGCCATAAAAAAGAATGAAATGATATCTTTTGCAGCAACGTGCATGGAGCTGGAACCCATTATACTAACTGAAATAATTTAGAAACAGAAAACCAAATATCACATGCTCTTGCTTGTAAGTGGGAGCTAAACAAATGGGTGCACATGGACATAAAAATGGAAATATTAATGATAGACACTGGAAGCTCCATAAGGGGGAAGTGGAAGAGGATGAGAGTTGATAAATAACCTATTGGATACAATGTTCACTATTTGGGTGATGGTTACATTAGAAGCCCAAACCCCACCATTATACAATATATCCATGTAACAAACTTGCACATTCCCTGAATCTCTATTTTTTTTAAAAAAATACAAACTATAGTGGCTGACACAGAAGAACCCCTTAATTATATACCAGCAGTGAGCCAAGTAAGTTGCTATGTCACAGGCTGGCAAACTATGGCCCAAGGGCCAAATCTGGCATACTGTCTGTTTTTGTAAATAAAGTTATATTGGAACAGAGTCAAACCCATTCACTCATGTATTGCTTATGGCTGCTTTCATGCTGTATTGGCAGAGGGCAGTAGTTGCCACAGAGACTGTGGGGCCCTGAAAAGCCTGAAATATTTACTACCTGGTTCTTTACAGAAATTTATTTCCCACCCCTGTGTTAAATGTTTCCCCAAAACCACAGAGGTAAATTCTATTGTCTTCCCATTTCACAGGTCAGGAAACTGACACATGCAGAGATTAAGGACTTGCTCACACTGCTCTTACTGAATTGGATCATGATCCCAGTTCTATCTCAATTCAAAGTTTAGCAACCACTCTACAATGCTTCTTCAAAAGATATTTGAATTAAATCTGAACTCTCATGGCCTTAACTTCTACTTCTGCCATAACATCTCACTTTCAACCATTGATAATGATTGAGCCTTGAAAATAGACATTAGTGTCTCTTACTTTCATTCCAGCATGCTGTTACATAGCTCCTCCAAAAGAAACCACATCTCATCTTCAAACCAATATATCACACTGCAAGTCAGGGAAGTGGATGAAACTGTGGCATTGTCAGAGTCAAGAACTGTGAAGGATCTGAGATTTGATCCTACTAGCAGTCTCATGAGTTAGTCTGCCACAGTTTCATGAATTCTGGCAAAAGATATGAGACTCTTGGGTCAGAGACAAAAGAGACTTCATTATTCTCAGAACTATAAGCAGCATGAGTTTTCATATTCACATCAGATCCTTCTCACTTCCCAAGTCCCATGGGAGCTACACAGAGTGGCCCAGGTAGATGCCGTGTATGCAGTGAGTTTACATCACAACTGAGGAATCCTTAGTTTAGGAAACCCAAATCTTTTACAGTGGACAGTAGGTAAACCTGCCTGACTTTTGCTTGAGAGACAGATATTATCTTGGTTATACTTGATAGCAAACAAACTTGCCCTCTGTTCTGGAAGTAGATGTTCTTTCTCCCTTTCAAAGGATGCTATACAAACATCCTTGACAAAAAAGTGCAGAACAAAGGTTGTCAGCACCTCTGCCAGCAAGACAAAACTATAAAGGTGTGGAAAATCGTCTCCCAACAGTCATTAACAAAAGCTCTATGTCACTGTGCTCTTTGTGTTGAATGGTTTTTACTTTCTCTAGGTTTTCCAACTGGTAAATACTACATTCGCTTCTTCACAAACCAGTGCACTGTGAACTTGTCTTTGCAATTAGTAACAAATAATTTTACTTTATTTCAGCTTTGTGTGCTCTCTTCTGAGAAAAATAAGCACTTTCTTCTTTTAATTCATGAAACATGACAGTGAAGAGTCTAAGGGTTTATTATTCTGACAGTCCTGCCCAGGCTGAAAATCTCAAACTGGTCCAAATGACCCAACTGTCAGTTCCAAGTCTTTAGCTCTTCCCCATGCAATTGAAGTTCTTAGCATCCAGGAAAAGCAGGCAGAAGCTGTATAACTTAAAGCAGGGAGATAATCAATCTTGCTAAAGCTGAGATGGATGTGGGTGTGTGGGTGCAGGGAAAGAAGCAGCACCAGGCAGATGGGAACACTGAAAGCAGGTACTATATAAAGTCTCATCTGAGTAGCCAAGCAGTAGCACTAATGCGGTGTCTGATGCCAGCTAAATACAATGCCACATAACTACCTTTTCAATGCAAAAAATAATTTCTATCCTCTGAAGTGTTTGATGCCATCAGATGTCATGAGAACAAACTGACACGATAATATTTAAAGCCAATAGTAAAAGATACATATCAAGGGAAAACATACGGACTGTATTTGCTCAGTGCCCGACTGTAAGCAAAGGAAAACAAAAACATGCACATTTCACATTGTCAAGAAAAAGGCAGAAGCATATCTTTACTCAAAATAAACATCACCAGCAGGTGCAAAACATACATACGTTTACTCTCCACACTTGCTGATGAGACCACCAAGTAAACATGCATGTAAGCTTGTAGCTGAGGATGACAAGCAGAAGCATACATCTGTCAAGCGAACAGACTTCACTCGTCTTCACTGGGTGGTTCACTTCTGAGGGGGCTCTTCTTCCAGCCGCTACTGAATCAGGGTCCATGTCTACACAAGGGTTTAAAACAGGCTTATTTTCTATGTATTTTAGGAGACTGGATGACCCCATTTTAATGGCCAGACTGAATGCATTCAATTATACCAGGCTAATTATCATCCCACTGTGGACATTGTAATTGACAGGTCATTGGCAGGTCTAGAGAGTGGCTCTTTTCAAATGAAATTTAGGTGCCAGAGAAAGAGTTTGCTTACTATTTGTTCTTTCACAGTCAACGTATTTTTTCAAACATACTGTTATACGTCTTTGACAGCCACCTTGAATTCTTTTTCAAATGAGACAAGATGTCAAAAAATAAAAAAAAAAAGGATAAGATAGAATACCCACCTTCAGTGTTCTGTTAACTTAGTTAAGCAGACTATAATATTAAAAAATAAGCCAGACATGGTGGCACATACCTATAGTTCCACTACTTGGGAGGCTGAGGTGGGAGGATCACTTGAGCCCAGGAGTTCAAGGCCAGCCTGGATGATATAGCAAGACTCTCTCAAAAACAACAACAACAACAACAGAAAAGAAACAAACAAAAACTAAGCCCCATGAAAGAGGTACAACACACAAGGGCCAAAGAATCCATATTTGGAAAGAAATCAGAGAAGAGTTTTTGGAGACGATGTGTTTAAGCTGGACTCTTAAGTTGGTAGGATCCAGAAAGACAGAAGAGAGGCAGGGAGAAGTGAGAAAATGTAGATGAAATTGACAAAGAAGTAAGATGCTACATTACAAGAGAGAATAACACTGTCTCATTGTGAAGAACACTGAGGGTCAGGCTGAGGCATCTGAATGAACTTGGGAGGACTTTTGAAAAGCAAGGACTGTGGTTTTTCATCCCTTGCAATGCTCTTTTACTCAGTCCTCCTTTTTGTTGACTTCTGATAATGGCAGTAGAAAGGGCTGCTTAGAGGAGATGTGCAACTTTTTGGAGAGAATACAGTACCAGAAAATTCAGGGAATCAGGCCTTGGCAGGTTTGTTAATGGCTAATTCTTGAGGAACTATAACCACTTTAGTTCTCAGGGTATTTACAAAATCATTTGAAGTCTTGTTTACCTCTAAAGAACTGATACAGAAAGCAAAACACACACAAATGTACATTTATTAGTAGATATCATAAGATGCAAGAATCAAGAGCATATTAGTAGGAAAAAATAACCAGCAATGTAGGAGTCCATAAAACAGAGACTAAGTCTTATGTAAATGAATAAATCACATCAAAATAGAAGAGTATCAAAATAGGTAGGCCGAGCGCGGAGGCTCACACCTATAATCCCTGCACTTTGGGAGGCCGAAGCAGGTGGATCGCTTGAGGCCACGAGTTCAAGACCAGTCTGGCTAGTATGGTGAAACTCTGTCTCTACTAAAAATACAAAAATTAGACAGGCGTGGTGGCACACACCTGTAATTCCAGCTATCTGGGAGGCTGAGGCAGGAGAATCGCGTGAACTCAGGAGGTGGAGGTCGCAGTGAGCCACGATCATGCCACTGCACTCCAACCTGGCGACAGAGCGAGACTGTCTCAAAAAAAAAAAAAAAAAAAAAAATAGAGATGTCATTTGTAAAGATACTGTGGACAAAATTGGCCTTTGCTGCTGAAACACACAAAATACATGCTTTTCTGTAATCTTTTATGAAGGGGTGTGCTGTTCAACAACTGACAATTTCTGTTTCAGTTGCTTAAATTTAAAGTGCAGTTCCTCAGTCATACTAGCCACGTCCCAATGTTCAATACCTGCATGTGGCCAGTGGCTACCATATTGTCATATTGACAGAGCACACAGAACATTCGTCATCATCATGGAAAGTTCTATTAGCACGTTTGAGAATTGTGGTTATTAAATTGTGGAATAGGATCATGAACTCTTTGAGAAACCGACAAAACTCATGATCCTGTCAAAAGACAAAATAACAGCAAATTTAATTTAAAGCTCTAATTGGCTTTTATTTGCAATTCTAGAATTAAGTGACACCTTATTCTATATAATAGAATGAGTGTTCTTATAAGCTGAGCAAAGGAATTTCGCTTTATAGGCAAAAAAGGGCTGAATAAAGCAGAAACAGGATAAAAAGCAGACGGATCATTTCAGAAATACTTTCCTTAAACGATTAAAGCAGGGGGGATTTCCTTATTACTCTGACTCAGGTAGACTGTAATCTCCCATTTTTCTGAAAACTGATCCATTTCATTTTTTTCTTTCTATTGATTTAGATTTTCTTTATTTTTATTTTTATTTTTTTATTTTACTTAAATTCTGGGATACATGTGCAGAACGTGCAGGTTTGTTACATAGGTATACATGTGCCACAGTGGCTGGCTGCACCCATCAACCCGTCATCTAGGTTTTAAGCCCCACATGAATTAGGTATTTGTCCTTATGCTCTCCCTTCCATTGCCCCCACTCCCTGACAGGCCCCAGTGTATGACGTTCCCCTCCCTGTGTCCATGTGTTCTCATTGTTCAACTCCCACTTATGAGTAAGGACATGAGGTGTTTCTATTCCTGTGTTAGTTTGCTGAAAACGATGGCTTCTAGCTTCATCCATGTCCCTGCAAAGGACATGAACTCATTCTTTTTTATGGCTGCATAGCAGTCCATGGCATATTGTATGTATGCCACATTTTCTTTATCCAGTCTATCACTGATGGGCATTTGGGTTGGTTCCAAGTCTTTGCTATTGTAAATAGCACTGCAATAAACATATGTGTGCATGTGTCTTTATAGGAGAATGATTTATAATCTTTTGGTTATATGCCCAGTAATGGGATTGCTGGGTCAAATGGTACTTCTGGTTCTAGATCCTTGAGGAATCACCACACTGTCTTTCATAATGGTTGAACTAATTTACCCTCCCACCAACAGTGTAAAAGCATTTCTATTTCTCCACAGCCTCCCCAGCATCTGTTGTTTCTTGGCTTTTTAATAATCGTCATTCTGACTGGCATGAGATGATCCATTTCAAAGGTGAGTTTGATTGTGTGGCACTTAGCACAAGAGACTCTATTCTGGTTTTTGGTCTCATCTGCTGGGGCCTAGTGGAGGAGACTAGTCCAGAACAATGGCCTCCCATAAACTTTGTTTAACAGATGTTTTCCTAATAAAATGTGCAAACACATATACACATCATATTTTGTATATAATTTCAGGAGTTTTTTGTGGTTTCCTAAAGCCTATTCATAGATCATTTAGGGATTCTTGGCCTCCAAGTTAAGAAACCCCAGAAGACTTTAAATACTTGGTTTCTGGCTCATAATCTAACTCTTTACACTAAGTCCTGTCATATTCTCAGAAATCTTTAACATCCTTATTTTCTATGTATTTTAGGAGACTGGATGACCCCATTTTAATGGCCAGATTGAATGCATTCAGTTATACCAGGCTAATTATCATCCCACTGTGGACATTGTAATTGACTGTGAATGTCACATCACAAGTGAATGTCACATCTCAAATCCTGCCTCTAATTTCCTTTTTCTTTTCATCTCCAATGACCTCTTCTACTCCATATTGGCCACACGGTCACATCCTAGACTTTAGCCTTCATCTGAAAGAACACCTATTGTCATCTGTGAAATCACAAATTCAAATATCTGGCACTCTGACTACATATTTCCTCCCCAATACTTTGGTTCTCCCAATACTTTGGTTCTCCTGCCTCATCAGGTCCATTGGCCCCTAGACTTCCTCCCTCCCAGGCACTATCTTCCTTTCTTCACTTCCTTTCCTATCCAGCTCAGATAACTTGGACCAACATTTCAACCATTCTTCTGCCAAGGTCTTCATTCCCCTTGCCTATTGTCCAGCTCTCCAATCAATTTGTCAAAATCCCGTCCTCAGTGGGTCCAATTGTCTGCCTCTTCTAATGCTACTCAGCAGAATTAGAAAAAAAACTATACAATCTCTCAGATTTGCACTACAACAAATTTATAGGATCCAAAATCAATTGGGTCTTCAATGTTGCTACAACCTATTGTGTTTCTTTTGTCAAATCTTCCTCCCATTTTCCACATCAACCATTTAAAACATTCTTCCATCTCCATATGTATATAATGATATATATACATAATGACAAGCAATTGGAACTAAACTATGTCCATTGTAAAGGGATTAATTAAATAAACTATGATACATCTACAAAATGGAATATCATGTACCTATCGATAAAATAGAAAGATCTCCAGGATATATTGTTTTAAGTGAAGGTTCAGGATAGTGTTTGTCATTTCCTTTATCCAGATGGGCTAAATTATGTGCAGTGACAAATAAACTGTGACATTGTTACCAAAAACTCCAGCTGAATCTTCTGTGTTATTGGCAAAAATACCCATGTATTTAAGGTCCTTAACTTAGGTGAACACCTAATATGCATAAGTTATAAAAGTGGTTAACAAGGACATAATAACTAGCTCTGTTTAATATTTCAGTTCTCATAAGTAATCTAAATAAACTGCTAAAAATGAATAAAATATAAATGGGGTAAACACTATAGGTGAACTTTTTGTGTAATTTTAAAACTTGATATTATTTTGGATGCTCACTAGATGTCTGCGTCATTTCCAACTAAGGAAGGGTGATGATATGGGGAAACATGTTTGTTCTTTTTTTAAGTTATGGAATGTTCTCACCTATTAAATGCTAATATTTGATAGACAGTTCAAGATTTCTTCCTAGGTTTTCACTAAAATTTAAGGTTGCTAAGAATAGGAATTCTAGTTAATATATAATTCAGTATATAAAATGTGCCAAAGAAGATGTGTTATCATTGAGAAAAATAATAATTTTGTCTAATTCAGAAATTATATAAAGGCAAATTCAATCATGCCTGTAATCCCAGCACTTTGGGAGGCCAAGGCAGGCGAATCACAAGGTCAGGAGTTCAAGATCAGCCTGGCCAACATGGTGAAACCCCGTCTATATTAAAAATACAAAAATTAGCTGGGCATGATGGTGGGCACCTGTAATCCCAGCTACCCGGGAGGCTGAGGCAGGAGAATCACTTGAACCCAGGAGGCAGAGGTTGCAGTGAGCTGAGATCGTGCCAGCCTGGGAGAGGGTGAGACTCTGTCTCAAAAAAAAAAAAAAAAAAATTGATTTGGAAAGGTTTTTTATGAAACAAGATAAAAAGGAACCAGTAAGTAGGGGAGAGAGATGTGAAAAAGTTAAGATTGGCCCTCTATGTTAGAACAGGTTTTCCTTAAAATACTGATTTGCTGTTAATAAAATTACAAGAGGTTTTGATTTTGATTCTAATATCAGTTTCTTTTTGAAAACTTCTCAGATTCATATCTCAGAAGTGCAACTTTGTTGTGTCTTGCTGCTTTCAGCTTTTTTTCTCCCCTTCAAAAGGCCTGAGATAACCCTCTCCTTCAACTTTTTCACCAGCTCCTGTAATTTTTTTCCTCCAGTTCTACCTGCTGTTGTAGACTGATGCCAAAATGTTTTTCTTGAAAGTCTAGAAAAGCAGTGTTTTTCTCCAGGATAACTTGATTCCTTTGCTCAAAGTACTAGTTATCTGGTTTCTTGTTTCCTCTATAACATAATGTCCACTTATGACCCTGGACATGCTCTTCCTATGTCTGATTAATTCAAGTATCCTCTTCATCAGGTTTGACTTTCAGGTTATTTAAATGGGCTTCCCCTAAGGAGAAGCAATAACAGTGCAGAAGGACTTTCTTTGCCTTTTAGTAACTGGCTTACGAAACAGATTCTACATTTTATCACAAGAATTTCTATGCCATCATTATTATTAGGTGTTTGATTGCTTAGAAAAACTGAGATTTAAAAGAATTAAGGTTTTTCCATCCGTGTAACTTTCTGCATCGTTTTTAAAGTCCTTGTGCTGTTAAGTTACAGGGCTTTGACTCCTGAGTCTGAAAAAGGCACTGATACCTGCTAAATTTTGTTTGTTTGTTTTTAATTTTCTTTTTTTGAGTACCAATAAGTCTTTATTTATTCATTGTATTTTCCCAGGGAAAGGAGAAGGGAAGGGAAGAGTCAACATGTGTTAAAAAATGATTAGACAATGGGAAAGGAAGTACCCAGTACAGCAAAACCAACCATCAAATAAACATGCCCCAGTGATGGGGTCACCAAAGCCCAAAGGGGCTCAGTCTCCTGCAGTTCAGGAATGAGGGAAAGGGATCAGGAAAAAGACAGACAGGTACAGGCTTTCCTACCCTCCCTCCCCATAAATTCAAGATTTTACACAAAGCTTTGGTTTCTAGCAGTAAACATGGAGTTATGTTCGTTCATCTCCCGTTAAACAATCTTGTGGCCACTTTGACATAAGTTTCTAGCACCTGCATAAAAGTTCCTGAGTGACTTGGATATACATTCATATTCCCTTTCTTGGCCTCCTGACCCCACTTTCTACATGGAAGGCCCCCAGCTGCATCTCTCTACTTTAGGATTAAAAATGAAGTAGGTTTGATCCATCCAAAATACAGCAGTGTCTTTTTTTTTTTTTTTTTTGAGACGGAGTCCCGCTCTGTAGCCAGGCTGGAGTGCAGTGGTGCAATCTCGGCTCACTGCAGCCTCTACCTCACGAGTAGCTGGGACTACAGGTATGCACCACCACACCCGGCTATTCTTTTTGTATTTCAGTAGAGACGGGGTTTCACCACGTTGGCCAGGATGGTCCTGAACTCCCGACCTTGTGATCCGCCCGCCTCAGCCTCCCAAAGTGCTAGGACTACAGGCGTGAGCCACTGTGCCCGGGCTACAGCAGTGTCTTAAGTGTTTGGCATGAATACATCAAGAAATGGTCGGCCTGGCGTGGTGGCTCATGCCTGTAATCCCATCACCCTGGAAGGCCGATGTTTTTAATTTTTTAAATTTAAAAAATGTTTATGGGTTCAAGGCAGGTGTATATATTTATGGTATACATGAGACACTTTGATACAGGCATGCAATAAGCCATAATCACATCATGGAAAATGCAGAATCCATCCCCTGAAGCATTTATTCTTTGTGTTACAAACGATCCAGTTATATACTTTGAGTTATTTTAAAATGTACATTTAAAGTATTAATGACCATAGTCACCCTGTTGTGCTGTCTAATACTAGGTCTTATTCATTCTTTCTATCTATATATTTTTTGTACACATTAACAATTCCCACTCCCCCCACCATCCCACCAACTACCCTTCTGCCTCTGGTAGCCATTCTACTATCTCCTTGAATTCAATTGTTCTGATTTTTAGATCCCACAAATAAGTGAAAACATGCAATGTTTGTCTTTCTGTCTGACTTATTTCATTTAACACAATGATATTCAGTTCCATCCATGTTGTTGCAAATGACAGGATCTTATTCTTTTTTATGGCTGACTAGTACTCCACTGTGTATATGTACCACATTTTCTTTATCCAGTCATCTATTGATGGACATTTAGTGTGCTTCCAAATCTTGGCCATTGTGAACAGTGCTGCAACAAACATGGGAGTGCAGATATCTCTTTGATATACTGATTTCCTTTTTTTAGGGGTATATCTCTAGCAGTGGGTTTACCAGGTCATATGGTAGTTTTAATTTTAGTTTTTTGAGGACCATCCAAACTGTTCTCCATAGTGGTTGTACTAATTTACATTTTCACCAACAGCATACAAGGGTTCCCTTTTCTCCACATCATCACCAGCATTTGGTATTACCTATATTTTGGATAAAAGCCATTTTAACTGGGGTAAGATAACTCAGTGTAGTTTTGATTTGCATTTCTCTGATGATCAGTGATGTTGAGCACCTTTCCATATGTCTGTTTGCCATTTGTAAGTCTTCTTTCACGAAATGTCTGTTCAAATGTTTTACCCATTTTTTATGGGATCATTAGATTTTTTTTTTCTATAGAGTTATTTGAGCTCCTTATATATTCTGGTTATTTATCCCTTATCAGATGGGTAGTTTGCAAATATTTTCTCCCGTTCTGTGGATTGTCTCTTCACTTTGTTGATTGTTTCATTTGCTATGCAGAAGCCTTTTAACTTGATGTGATCCCATTTGCCCATTTTTGCTTTGGTTGCCTGTGCTTGTGGGGTATTACTCAAGAAATATTTGCCCAGCCAATGAACTGAAGAGTTTCCCCAATGTTTCCGTTGAGTAGTTTCATAGTTTGACATCTTAGATTTAATTTTTAAATCTATTTTGATTTGATTTTTGTATATGGTGAGAGACAGGGGTCTAGTTTCATTCTTCTGCATGTGGATATCCAGTTTTCCCAGCACCACTTATTGAGGACACTGGCCTTTCCCCAGTGTATGTTCTCAGCAGGTGTTACCCTTTGAAGTCAGACTGCCTGGATTCTTCATTTTGGCTCAATGATCTATTTGCTTCATGACTTTGGACGAGTTATTCAAGACCCCAGCCTTCAGTTTCTTTATCTGTAGAATGGGTACAACAACAGCAACTATCTCATAGGTTTGTTGGTAGAATTCCACGAGTTGGTACATGTACTTTGCACCTAGTACTAAGCACTTGAACTAATGCCTGGTATATAGTAGGCCCCCAATCTGTGTTAGTTATACTGCCTCTGGCTGTAAGTGCAAAATAGCTATGCAATAAATGTTAGCTGTTGTGATTACTTAAGCCTCATCAAGACACTCTGGGGACATTTTGAAAGGAAGGGTGGCCGGGCGTGGTGGCTCACACCTGTAATCCCGGCACTTTGGGAGGCCGAGGCAGGTGGATCACTTGAGGTCAGGAGTTCAAGACCAGCCTGGCTAACATACTGAAACAACGTCTCTACTAAAAATACAAAAATTAGCCGGGCGTGGTGGTACATCCCTGTAATCCCAGTTACTGAGGAGGCTGAGGCAGGAGAATCACTTGAACTCAGGAGGCAGAGGTTGCAGTGAACTGAGATTGCACCACTGCACTCCAGCCTGGGCGACAGAGTGCGACTCTGTCTCATTAAAAAAAAAAATACAAAAAGGAAAAGAAGGGTGGCTTCTCCTCAGACCCCTGCTTTCTCCCTTGTCATTCAATGATTGGGGAAGATATGAAGGTCCAAAGTGTCATAAACATTGGAGAGACACCAGAAATGTGTTATCCACTCAGTCCCTTCCTCTACGAAGCTAATTCTAGAGGAACCCAGGTGGCCTTCCCTCCCGAGCACCCGTCCAGCTCTTCTCCAAGCACCAAACCTTTACCAAGCAGGAGGAAAATGAGAAGGTGTGGTCTGTATGGTGGCCCCTAATGACCAACTTAGCTCTCCTTCTCTTTAATTCAAGTCACTTTCCTCTCAGTTCCTCCTGAGTCGGGGTGATACATGGCACAGGAGCCATTTGTAGGCTCCAAAGTCACTGAGTTGTCGCCTGCACACTCTACCTTCTGAAGCTGAGCACTGGGCTCATTCTCACAGCACCCTTCACCTAGTAAAACTGTCTGTGCAACATTATGACAATAAGATAAATCGGACATAGTTGACTGCATCTTACTTCTGACCCCCACACTGTCCTTGGTCATTCCTGAGCATGGACCAAGCTAACTTTGAGAGGAATTTAGTTTATAGTTTAACTTGAAAGCAAAGATGACAATAGGCCCTACCTAAAACTAATGCCCTCCTTGCTCAGGACCGAAAACAACCCAGGTAAGATTAATGATAGGCAATAAAGAACAGGATTTTGAGAGGGGCCTGAATTCTGCTAAAATGTAGGGGTAGTTTCCATAATCCCTTCCTGCTCAGGAGTTGTGTGGCCCAAGGTCACAAGATTTGTGACTTCCCCAATTGCTCGTATAGACAACATCATTATTGTAGAACTTAGAATTGGTTTTTTGAGACATCTTTCAGACTGACCCCATGCGGACTCATGACTCATGACTCAACTGCTCCTGTGGTCCCATACAGAGGCCAATTCAGTGTATCAGGACAATTTTCCACATCTCTATAATTTCATCCCCAGCCAATTAGCAGCACCCATTCTCTAGCCCCCTGCCCACCAAATTGTCCATAAGAACCCTAATCTCTGAGCCTTTGGGGAGATGGATTTGAGTGATAACTCCAGTTCTCCCATGTGACTGGTCTCATGTCAAACTCTTTCTCTACTACAATGCAGCAGTCTCAGTGAAATGATTTTGTCTGTGCAGTAGGCAGGAAGAAACTACTGGGCAATTACACTAGGACCTACTTCCAGAATATATGACCTGTGAAGTTTCATAGGGCCCTGCACTCAGATGGGCCCTGCACTTGGCTTGATGGTCTGGGTTGCCTTCTTGAGATTCTTAATTTGTGAACCAGGAGCCCCACATTTTCATTTTACACTGAGCCCTGCAAATTATGTGGCCAGCCGTTTCTTCTTCTGTAGAAACTTGATTCTAACCCCAGCCCCCTGCCTGAGACTTGCAGTCTATTAAGAACTCTGTAGAAGCATGAGAGCATATTTTTAAAATAAATAACAACAGCAAAAACAACAAAGATAATTTTTAAGAAGGGAAAGATCTCTGACTTTCCAAAATAAAGATGTCTCTTACTGGCCAGCAGATGTCGCTCTTGCTGCATGGCAGAAGAGGGGATTTTTAACAGGCCCCACATATTTCAGGATTTTTGAGCCTTGAAGGAGACTTGCCTCAACGAGCGTTATCTAAGAACTTCCATTAGGACACTTTGATTTCTTTTGATGAAGATGTCATCACAAAGGGAATGCCACTATCGACCAAATCTAAGTGGAAGAGCTGTAAATAATAATTATATATTATTATTATTATTGTTATATATATTATAATTATTATATATTGTTATAATAATTATTATAAAAAAGTTTTTTGTTTTTTGTTTTTTTGAAATAAAGTCTCACTCTTTCCCAGGCCTGGAGTGCAGTGGTGCAATCTCAGCTCATTGCAACCTCGCCTCCTAGGTTCAAGAGATTCTCATGCCTCAGCCTGCCGAGTAGATGGGACCTCAGGTGTGTACCACCACGCCCGGCTAATTTTTGTATTTTTAGTAGGGATGGGGATTCACCATGTTGGCCAGGCTGGTCTCAAACTTCTGACCTCAAGTGATCCACCCGCCTCAGCCTCCCAAAGTGCTGGATTACAGGCGTGAGCCACCACACCTGGCCTATAACAAGCTATCAATTCAGTTATTTAAAAAATGAATAATGCAGCTAAGTGCAAACTTCTTCAGATAGGTTGACATATCATTTTTAAATTGTGTTGTTCTCTAGAACTGGTGGTTGAAACAGCGAAGAGTACCTGTAGTCCCAGCTACTCGGGAGGCTGAGGCAGGAGAATGGTGTGAACCTGGGAGACGGAGCTTGCAGTGAGCCGAGATCACACCACTGCACTCCAGCCTGGGCAACAAAGCGAGACTCCATCTCAGAAAAAAAGAAAGAAAAGAAAAAAATCCAGTGAAGAGTAATAATATTTTCTCAATGTGTTCCCTGCTATCTTGAAGTGCTGAATTTGTTGCTGAGTAAAATGTTAAAGGTTAAAGTCAAGGAGAAATTCAATGCCTTTCATTCCAGGATTCATAGTGAAATGGCAGAAAGAATCTAAGGTTTCCCTTGGATGTGGTTCCTAATTTGCTGGAAGGTCCCAGCTGAACATATACTCCCTGTTCAAGCTACATCATCCCTGTGTAAATAGATATTGATGAAGTAAAATGAATCGTTGCTAGAAAGACTATTGGTTGCTAAGACCAAGCTCCATTCTTAGTTAATGGGGTCAGTCTTTCCAATATGAAAATGTCACCAGTACTAAAGTAACAATTCATCATAGAAAGACATTCGAATAGCTCTCACAGTCTCCCAAATGAGTTATTTTATGTGTTAAGAGATTACAAATTTTCAGCTGGAATTTATTATTGCGTTTAACACTGCAAGATCAGCAAAATTGTAGTACATAAGGCAAACATATCTGAAAACAGTAACGCAAAACCAAAGTGATAATAACTCCTGGGTTTCTTTAAAGCAAATGGTGTTGGTTAGTCCATCATGATCCAACAATCCCTAAGTCAGCAGCCTGGGAAGCTAGTCTTCCAAGTTTCTGGGCCTGAACCAGTTACCCAAGATGTATGTGTAAAAGGCACATAATTTATTAAATATTATTTTGACAAAGCCAAACAAATTAATTATGCTTACAAGAGGATGTGCAATATACAACTGTATTACATCAATAAAAGGTGAAATGCTACTGAAAGTAGAAGTAGCCTTACCAAAACAGACCGCAGGCATCAATTTGTACAATCACAGAGTGGACTGGGAGAGCTGAACATCTCCAAAGAATGTCCATCGATGACCTTCACTTCTCCTCTATGTTGACCGCCATCTTCCACAGCCCCACTCTGAACCTGCACTAGCCCATCATTGCCCCCGTCTCCAGCCTCTTAAATCTCAAGCCGCAGCCTCCTATCCTTGCCTCATCTCCAACACACCTTCTCTTTGTGCTTATGGAAGAGCCTTCTGTTTCTTCCAGTTTAGCAGCCCACTCCTGGTGTGATTTCTCTACCCAGCATAGATCATATGGCTGGCATTAAACATTTTCTCATCAACACACCCAACTCCCTTGTACCACCGTCCTATCACCAAATGCAACCCGTGAAACTCCAAACCAGGATCCTCACTCTGCCTTTGCATTCCAGCACATGCCGGAGGTAATTCCACTACCTGCAGTAGGACAGGTTGGTGCAATCACAAACTCCTGGGCTCCAGCCACAACTGATCCCTCAGGGAGGATGGAAACCTTTTTATCTATGCTTTGTCAGCTCCTTCATCCATCTCCCCCTGACTGTCCAAAACATTTAATACTCTTCTCAATCCCCACACCTACCACTTTTAGCAGATGGTTCACTTCCTATATCTCCAGGGACAGAGTTCAGCAAACCCCAAACTCCAAGGACTGAATCTATCCTAACGCCTATTTCTATAAATAAGGTTTTATTGGAATGCAGTCATGTCCATTGGTTTATTTATCATCTATGGCTGCTTTTGTGCTATGATGAGAAGGGTGAATCATTGTGATGGAAATTGTGTGCCCAAAAACCCTAAAATAATTGCTGTCTGGCTCTCTATTTAAAAACTTGACCAACTGCTGTTCCAGAACAGTTAGGTCATTAGGTATTGCTTGCTGTCTATTTCCTTCCAACCAGTGAACTACTTAGGATCTGAACCTGTCCTTATCCTTTCCCATCAATCCCCCAGGATGAGGAGTCTCTCCTCAAGGCCAACCCTCAATCTCTGGTTTTGACCCTAACCCCTCTTTTCTGAAGCCTTCTCCATCAATCACCCATTCAGTACTCTGTCTTCATCCTCTCACCACTGGCATGTTCGTTAGCTTATAAATCTCTTCAAACTTTCCACTCTAACATGCGTTCCCTTGATCCTTCCCTGTGCCCAGCTACAGTCTATCTCCACCTGCTCTTCTCAGCTCCCTGAGGGGGGTCATCTACACTAGCCATCTCCCCTTTACTCTGCAAGCAGTCTGGATGCTATCCCAATGACACCACCAAAGCTGATCTGAAAATGATGACAAATCACTGCCATACTATGAAACCCAATGAACTCCTTTTGGTCCATTTCTTGGTGTGTTTTCAGCTGTATTGGCCACTTGCTCCTTGACATTCTAGACTCACTTCTCTGCCCCTGACATGACACTGCTTTTGCCTGCTTTTCCTTCTATCTCTGACTCCCTATGTCTATCTTTTATGCTCTCCTATGTCCACTCTTTAAATATTGGTCTTCCCCAGTGTCTCCCATGGCCCAGTGCTCTGCTCTCTCTATAATTTTGTTGCATATTTTCATACACTCTTATGACTTTGGCTGTATCCTGTAAATGATGACTTTCCACTCTGCATCTCCAGCCTTACCAGTCTTTCAAATTAATATATCTGACTGCCTGCTTAGAAAGTTCCATGTGAACTTCCTTTGACCAGCTCAAGTTCAACATGTCCAAAACTGCACCCGTCAACTTCCCCCTGGAACTGCTGTTCCTAGCCTCAGTTAGTACATAATGACTCACCAGTCCCAAAGCTGGGAACTTGAAAGTCCTCCCTGACTTTCTTCTCATTGTCAGGTAACACATCCCGCAGAGTTCATCTCCTAGCTGTAAGAAGTGTATCCATATTGACTATTTAATATGTCTTATGGGCACTGGTGGTTTTTATGGGCTACCCCATTTAATCCCCAGTACACCCATATATAGTAGGTATTATTGTCCACGTTTAACAAGTGAGGCTCAAAGCAGTTGTGTAATTTTCTCAAAGTCACAAAGAAAATAAGTGATAAAGGCTAAGCTGGTATTAGATCCCAAGACTGTGTGGTCTCAAGATCTGTCCTCTTCCCTTTCACCACTAGTTCTTCTCTAATAAGAGTTTCATAATGGATGGCTACTGGGTTATCCACCCAATACCCAATCCCTCCATTTCACATTCTGGAGGGTCTGCAGTTTGGGTGGTTGAGCCCAATTCCAAGCATGGCCCTTCTATTTATTTATTTCTTATTTTTATTGAGGTGAAATTCACATAACATAGATAACTATTTTAAAGTGTACAATTCAGTGGCACTTAATGCATTCACAATTTTGTGCAACCATCACCTCTATTTAGTTCCAAGACATTTTCATCACCCCCCAAAGAGATCCTGATATAGTTTGGGTGTTTGTCCCTTCTAAATCTCATGTTGAAATGTCATCCCCAATGTTGGAGGTGAGGCCTGGTGGGAGGTGTTTGGGTCATGGGGGTGGATCTCTCATGAATGGCTTGACGCTGACCTCACAACCATGAATGAATTCTCACTCTGAGTTCACTAGAGATCTGGATGTTTTAAAAAGTGTGGCACCTCCACCCCCACTCTTGTTCCCTCTCTCATCATGTGATGTGCCTGCTCCCCCTTTGCCTTCCACCATGAATAGAAGCCCCCTGAGGCCTCCCCAGAAGCCAAGCAGATGCCAGCACCATCTTTCCTGTACAGCCTACAGAACCATGAGCCAATTAAACCTATTTTCTTTATAAATTACCCCATCTCTGGTATTTCTTTATAACAGTGCAAAAATGGACTAACACAGACCCTATGCCTCTTAAAACACCTCCACTCCAATAGATACCAGACACTTTCCAAATGAACAAGTCCATAAATAATCAACTTACTCCTTTTTCTTTTTTTTGAGACAGAGTCTTGCTCTGTTGCCCAGACTGGAGTGCAGTGGCCCGATCTCGGCTCACTGCAAGCTCCACCTCCTGGGTTCACGCCATTCTCCTGCCTCAGTCTCCCGAGTAGCTGGGACTACAGGCGCCCGCCACCACGCCCAGCTAATTTTTTGTATTTTTAGTAGAGACGGGGTTTCACTGTGTTAGCCAGGATGGTCTTGATCTCCTGACCTCGTGATCCACCCGCCTCGGCCTCCCAAAGTGCTGGGATTACAGGCGTGAGTCACCACGCCTGGCGTCAACTTACCCGTTGAGAGAACCCTAATGCACTCATAGATTTATGAAACCTCAGATATGACCCAAGTAAAGGGTCAGCTAAAAAATATCCTTCCACTATTGCAGACTGTAGTTCTTTATGGGTAAAATGAGAGGTTGGGACCATGTGGTCACTGAATTCATTCCTAACCTGACAAACCAGTGTTCTAAGATTTTAGTTAAATGAGAGTCAAGACCGAGGAAAGACCACATAAAAATAACAGTAATAATGCAGCTGTAAATCCAAACATATTGACATGGTATGGTCTCAAAGTAAATTAAAATTTTAAAAGGGCAGGTGCAGAATATTGCATCGTTGTTGTATATATGCAAAAAGGATATCTTAGGCCAGATATGGTAGCTCACACCTGTAATCCCAGCACTTTGAGAGGATGAGGAGGGATGATTGCTTGAGCCCAGGAGTTCAAGATCAGCCTGGACAACATGGTGAGACCTCATTTCTACAAAAAAACACAAATATTAGCTGGATGTGGTGTGCACCTGTAGCCTCAGCTACTTAGGAGGCTGTGGTGGGAGGATCATTTGAGCCTGGGAGGTAGAGGCTGCAGTGAGCCGTGATCACACCACTGCACTCCAGCCTGAGTGACAGAGTTAGACCCTGTCTAAAAAAAAAAAAAAAAAAAAAAAAAAAATGCAATGATGGGGCAAGAAATAACTGTTTATTGTGTTAAGCCCCTGAGAACTGGAGGTTGTTTGTTACCACAAATTAGTGTTAGTTCCCTTAATATAGTGACATGACAGAGACGTATTTTAACAGAGTTGAGGAGATAGCAACTAGATTGTTGTGAGTTTAGAAATAAAAGGAGGGGTGAGGAAGTGGAGACACTGGGTTGAAATTGATCTTTTGACAGAAAATGGAAGAAGTGAGATAAGAGAATAGCTTGAGAAGGAGGCAGCAGTATGGGACAGTTTTTCCAGAAAAGGGAGACTTGAACAAATATTTACACCTTAGCACACAACACGGTACACAAGAGATGTTATAAGTAACTGCTGAAGTGCTGAAGTAATGAACAAATGTATGAACAATTGAATTAAAAAGTTGAATGTATCTTACCACTTCTGAGGCAAATCTCAGGAATATTTTGTTGGGGAAAAAAAAAAACCCGGAAATTTAATGAAAAAAATTTTTTTTTTTTTTTTTTTTTAAGACGGGGTCTCACTCTGTCCAGACTGGAGTACAGTAGTGCAATTACAGCTTACTGCAGCCTCAACCTCCTGAGCTCAAGCCATCCTTTCACCTTAACCTCCCTAGTAGCTGGGACTACAGGGACACACCATCACACCCAGCTAATTTTTGTACTTTTTGTAGATTTGGAGTCTCACCATGTTGCCCAGGCTGGTCTCAAACTTAAGTGATCCACCGGCCTCAGCTTCCCAAAGTGTTGAAATTGCAGGCGTGAGCCTCCGCGCTCAGCCTAAAGAATTCTTTCATGAGGGGAAGCACATGATAAATGAAAGAAGACTGCATTTGGATCAAAGGTCAAGAAAGAAATTTGGCAGCAAAATGAGAGGCACCTCTGAGCTAAGGGATCATTTGTCTTCTCAGCAGACAGGTCTGAGCGTAAGATCTTGTGATTGGTATCCTCCTCTAAGGAGAAACTGTGGGTTCCTTGTGTTTCCCACAGCAGGGTGTGAGGGGAACCTCCTGGGACCAGCCACGCAAGGGTCACTCTGGCCTGCATTCAATTTCTCATACTTTCAGGAATTACAGGCGCTTTTCAAGTTAAGAAGTTACCCTAAAAAGAATCACAAAGACGGCCGGGCGCGGTGGCTCACGCCTGTAATCCCAGCACTTTGGGAGGCCGAGGCGGGCGGATCACAAGGTCAGGAGATCGAGACCACAGTGAAACCCCGTCTCTACTAAAAATACAAAAAAATTAGCCGGGCGCGGTGGCGGGCGCCTGTAGTCCCAGCTACTCAGGAGGCTGAGGCAGGAGAATGGCGTGAACCCGGGAGGCGGAGCTTGCAGTGAGCCGAGATCGCGCCACTGCACTCCAGCCTGGGCGACAGCGGGAGACTCCGTCTCAAAAAAAAAAAAAAAAAAAAAAAAGAATCACAAAGACATGCTGACATTGTGATAGCTGCAGACTTCTTAGGGACTCTCAAAGTGTGAAGGAAGGGAAATAAAGGCACCAACACAGCTTCTTAAAGCGTTTCCTCCCTCCTCTTTAATACAAATGGTAGCACATGGCACATGCTGCTATACACTTTGCTTTTTGCATCTAACCATCATCACAGGTTGCTTACTGTGAGATGAAGATTTGTATGCAGGAAGTTCATTGGTGGGGACCCTGTAGATCAAGACTTCTTGGAGAATAAAGGAAGTTGGACTGGGCAGAGGGAGGATTTGGGCTGCTATGCAAGTCACAACAAAGACTTGTGCAATCCTGGGAGTGTTCTAGACTTGGGAGGGCTCTGAAGAGTTGTCTCAAATTAGTGCAAAGAGGCTAGGCCTTTATAACCTCACACTGATCAGTCATTAGAGGTGGGCTGCCCAAGAAAGGGGTCACAAACTTGGAGAGGTGGCTTTCTTCAGCCAGGGACAATCTCCAGAGGGGAACTCAGCTGTAAAGTGTCATTTGCCAACATTTCCAGCACTGCAACCCCTGCCTCCCGGGTTCAAGCATTTCTCTTGCCTCGGCCTCCTGAGTAGTTGGGATTACAGGCATGTGCCACCATGCCTGGCTAATTTTGTATTTTTAGTAGAGACGGGATTTCTCCATGTTGGTCAGGCTGGTCTCGAACTCCCGACCTCAGGTGATCCACCTGTCTCGGCCCCCCGAAGTGCTGGGATTACAGGCATGAGCCACTGTGCCTGGCCCATCCTTCTATTCTCTATCCCCATGAGTTCAATTGTTTTGATTTTTAGATCCCCAAAGTAAGTGAAAACATGCAATGTCTGTTTTTCTGTGTCTGGCTTATTTCACTTAACATAATGATCTTCATTTCCATCCACGTTTTTGCAAATGACTGACTCTCATTCTTTTTTATGGCCAAATAGTACTCCATTGTGTATAAGCACCACATTTTCTTTATCCATTCATCTGTTGATGGACACTTAGGTTGCTTCCAATCTTAGCTACTGTAAACAGTGCTTCAACAAATATGAGAGTGCAGCAATCTCTTCGATATACTGATTTCCTTTCTTTTGGGTATATACCCAGAAGTAGGATTGCTAGATCATATGGTAGCTCTACATTTAGTGTTTTGAGTAACCTGCAAACCATTCTCCACAGTGGCTGTACTAATTTACATTCCCACCAACAGTGTATGAGGGTTCCCTTTTCTCCACATCCTTGCCAGCATTTGTTATTGACTGTCTTTTGTACATCAGCTATTTTAACTGGGGTGAGATGATATCTCATTATAGTTTTGATTTGCATTTCTCTGGTGATCACTGATGTTGAGCACCTTTTTATTTACCTGTTTGCTATTTGTATGTGCTGTTTTGATAAATATCTATTCAAACATTTTCCCCATTTTTAATTGGATTATTAGATTTCTTCCTATACAGTTGTATGAGCTCCTTATATTTAATTGACAGTTGGATTGTTTTAAATCTTTTCTATTCCAAAGTATGCTGTAATATGTAACTCTGAATTAAGCTTTTTCACATTTGTAGGAGTTTATCTGCATAAATTCCAGGATAAGTTTCTATAAGTGGCATTTCTGGAGCAAAGGGTGTATAGCAGTGAGGATCCTTCCAGCAAAACATAAAAGGAGGTTGAAGGGTGGGCAGGCAGTGAATCTTGTAAGGTCCTGTCAACTGTATCATGGACTTTGTTTTTGTTTTGTGTCATGGACTTTGGATCTTAGTATATGTGCAATAAGAAAACGTTGATGAATTTTAAGTGGAAGAGAGAAATGATGCCATTTAATTTTTCCAATTAGGTCACCTAGATTGAAGGCCAAGAGCAGAGGGCCCAGAACAAAGTGCTGAAGAACCCCAACATTTAAAAGTTGAAAAAACAAAACAAGCCAGTGAAAAAGATAGAGAATGACCAAAAATGGAGATAACTTTCATTGAGATGTTTGGCTATGAATCAAAAAAGAGAAACAGCCTTCCTACTTCAATCTTCAATAATGGAATCTATGTTCTGAATTAAAGCAGTTTTCCTGAGATTGTGTGAACTCCCAGAATTTGGAGCACATGCTCTCCATTGCAAACTGTGTGGGTGGGCCCTGGCAGGAGTGAGAAGCCTGTGTGTTCTTTCATCATATGGTTTCCATGCCATAGGTGGGCTACTACTGAGTAAACCCGAGGGCCAACCAACATCTAGAACCCCAGCTTAGCAAAACTCCAATTCCAAGAGTTTGAGGACTCACAGTCCTGATTTTTCGAAGTTCTAAAAGCAGTACTCCCCATGAAGGGCTGATAGCAGCCCCATGAAAAATGATTTATTTGATTCACCAAAAGAATGTTTAAATTCCTAAAATCTTGCCAATGTCTATATTCAATTCATGCAGGGCTTGCTTAATATTTAATTGAGACCTAAGAAAATTGCATGGAGAAGGCTTTGCTGGGGTAGAAGTTGGGGCACTGCAGTAGGGGCAGAGTTCTTAATTTCTTTTACCATTGCATGGTTTTATTTTAGAAAATATGTTTTGTAACCCACTGACACATCTGTTGGCCACATGAAGGTCAAATCCAGATCAGTATGAATTAGAATAATTTTGCATCTATCTCAGGAAATCAGGTAATTAAAGACAAACTTCAGGAGAAAATCCTGTCTGTCCCTAGTGATATATATTAGTAGGAGTGTCTGATTAATGTGCCTTAGATCTGAGTCGGCCCCTTGTGTGTTCTCCACTCTCCCCAGCATGATGCTTCCTGTGGGAAACACCGACAGTTCAAACCCCTCATAGTTCAAAATGATCTCACATGTGTTAAGGAAGCAATGCTTTGAATTTTAACTGCTCTAATGAAGACCACCCAGGCATGTGAGAGCTGGTGGGGGTCCAGCTTTTCAAATGTGGGATTATAATTATTCAGAGGATATTTGCATTCTTTTTTCCCTTAGTTTTATGAAGTTAACTTGATATGTGATCTGATGATTGTTACTTTGCGCCATCATGAGTGGCCACTGTCCAGGCCTGGTTCAGGTGATGCCATCCTTGAGACATGCAACCAGCATCCCCTTTTCCAATCAGGTGTATGTGTGGGGAGGTAGACTGATTGAGTAAAACTCAGTTACTTCTTGCTCGTATAGGCCCTTGAAACACAAAGGGTTGATTCCATTCATTTTCTCCAAATGGAGTTTAATGTTTCATCAGAGGGTGGAAGGGAACCTGGCAGGGAGATCTCCTCTTCTTCACCCATGACTGATCTCCCAGGGAAGAACAGGGGAACTATCTGGGACATCCCCAGCTGAACCAAAATACTAGTTAACCTAGTAAATTAGGTTAACTCTCTAGCTGGTCACCCTGCTACAGGATTGACTACCAGCTCCTACATGCCTAGAATGATGGAGCAGGTATGATTATGATGAGTAGGTAGGATCATGGTAGGGGGTGAACCATGAGTTATTAATATTTCATGAGATATTAACATAATAAGATGAAATATTGATCAAATATGTTTGGAACCTCAATGTTTCTTTTTTTTTTTATAAGGTTTCTCTCCACACATAAGGATGATCAAGGACAAAATGTATCCCTTGGGGGCTTTGGGGGCTGTGAAGCTGGGGTTAGAGTCAGCAAGTGATGAGTTCAGCTCTCTAAATGCTGTGGTGTCTCATTGGCTCCACCCTTTGGATTCACCCTTCATTTTGGTGTTACCTTCATTAAAGTCTCTCTTCTCCTATAGATCCAGTGGGGCAGAAAAGGCCAGGGCCTTCCATTCCCTGAAATCCATGGAGAAACCCAGGTGGGAGCCTGAGGTGGACAGCTTGGCCAGCCACTGCCAGTCTCAGAGAAAACCACTCTTTCTCTTGGAGAACTTCCACATGGATCATTGCCATTTCTCACCAAGAGTAGTATGACAAACCAAAAGGGATACAATCATTATGCTGCCAAGGGAAAAGAGACCAAGGAGGTGCCTTTTTATCATTCCTTAGGCCTGTCTGTGGACGGAGCAAAAGATGTCTTTACAGCACACACATGACTTAACACAGGGGTAGTCAAAATATGACCTGTAGCCAAATCCAGCCCATCATCTGTGTTCATAATAAAGTTTTATTGAAACAGTCATGGCCATTCATTTACATATTGTCTATGGCTGCCTTTGCCCTACAATGGCAGAGTTGAACAGTTGCAACAGAGACCATTAGTCTGCAAAGCCTCCAATATTTACTAACTTGCCTTGTACATACAAACATTGCAGACCCCTATAGTCTAGCAAACCAGGAGAGCCTGAGGGAAGAGAGAGAGTTGGGAACAAAAGCAAAAGCTTGGAAGACCATTTTGCTATATCTCCTTGTCAAACTTGTGGTAGCATCAAGTGTAGGACCCCTGCGACCCTTCTTTTTCTCTCTCCTCTTTCTGTCTCTGCCTTGGCCACAGCTGACATACTTGATCATAGGTTCCCTTGGGTACCGAGTGATTTCCCACCAATTAGCAGAGGATGGTATAGGAGTGCCATAGTCATACTAGCTCCTGAAAACTGCTTGGTCCAATGACTGGTGCCATGCTCTTCATGCCCTGACCCCAATTCTGAGCCCAAGTGAAGCACCATTTCAGGACCATACGAATGGCTTATTTACTGACAAGTCCTTTCAGACCATGAAAAGAAAGCAGTGGCAACCTTTTTCCATTGAAACCTTCATGGCAAGACAAAGCGAGCCACTGGAAATTTTTTAGATGATGTCCTATGGTAAATCACATTCCATATAACTACCACCTACCAAGCTCCTGTTCTAGAGGCTGCAAGTGTGGGTAAAGAATTATGAAATATGCTTGTATTATGATAAAACCAGCTCCCATGAATCTTTATGTCCCACTCCAGGAGCCACGGCCTGAAAGGTCCTGCCTTCCCAGGTCAATGGGACCCACTAACACTCTTAGTCATAACTGTGAACAAACAAACAAAAAACATCATTACCTCCTGGCCACAAATACAATCAGTGGCCTTCCACTTTCTCCATACCCAGGCAAATAGTAAATGAACAAAAACTCAGCCTACCACTTCAGAAAAGTTATTGGTCTATTTTCAGTGACATTTACCTTATTATGGTGTTATCTTTAGCTTCATTTGGGGGTAGAAAATGGTGACTCATTGTTACTGTAACTGAATTTGAAATTCTCATTTAATATTGAAGAACTAATAATAGACTGTGTGATAGCGAATCACAACTGTTAAACCAGTCCAATTCCTTCCCCATCTGAGCATCAGCTCCTGTTCTGTTGGGGCAGCCAGCAAACTTTGCTTTGTAAGTTCTTTGTTCTCTGTCTCTCAGCTATGACGAGAAACACCTTTAACCATGTGATGGCATGCTATTTTAGGTCATTAAACTCTGCTGCTTTTTCTACTCTTTCTGCCTGCCCCACTCTTACCCCCGTCTGTGAAGTCAGCCGTGGTTGCCTCAGGAAAGGATGATACAGGCAACTAGGCAGTCAAAGTTTTGAGTTCCAAAAGCCCAGGCTGGGCGTGATACAAAGACCTGGAAGAAAACATCGTCAAGCAGGTACAGTTGCACCATGCTCAAGCCTAGGGAAGATTCTCTGGGATGTGTGGGAGAAAGAGAGATAAAAGGTAAATGAAAATCCTTTAGATGCCAGTGAGTCCCTGAGCAGGCCTGTGCCCTTGACAAGGCCAAGTCAGGGCAGAGAGGAAGAAATAGTGGAAGACAAGCCTAGCTTTGAGGATCTGAATGCAAGGGAAACTTATGCTCTGTCCATGGCTAAAGCTCAAGTGGGCAGAAAGTCCCTAGGGGTTCCCTGTACCCAGCTAACTGTGGGAGCAAAAGGCACATCCATTTTGTTGTGTCTGCAGGAAGTTTAAGAGAATCTCCAAGAGTCTCTCAGACACCTGAGATGGCCAAGAACAGCAGATGTTTCCCTGGTACCAGAAAGTGGTAGCTACCAGCACTGCAGGTAATGTGAAGCTCTTTTCAGAAGCTCTTTGGAAGCAATAGAATCTGCCATTAAGATTGAAGATCACAAATACATACAGAATGAATGTAAAAACCATGGCTGAGAATTGAATGCTCAGTGGTCCCCAGAGACAAGTGGCTGTATCTCAAAACAACTTAGATAAAAACAAAGATGGTGGAAACCTGGAAGATGCCTGTAGATGGCTCCAGAAGTGCTTCCCAGAATAGTGAAGACATCATTGTTGGAAGATGCATGTGGAGAATCTGATAAAATACCTTTCATAAAATGTGAGCAGGGGAAAAGTAATGTTATATATTGCATGTTACTAAATAAGGGGTTCCCAACAGGAGGCCATTTCACCCCACAGAGGACATTTGGCAATGTCTGGAAACATTTTTTGTTGTCAGAACTTTGGCAAGAGCGGGAAAGTGCTACTGGAATCTAGTGGGTAAAGGCCAAGGTGTTGCTAAATGAGCTTCTGTTCTCATTTGTGTTCCTATACCCAATAACACTAAGCCTTGACAATGACTAGTTCACAGGGCCATGCTGTCACTCATGATTGGATGTACCTCATGACTGATGTTGGAAAGTTTCTCAAGGCGTGTCCTCAGGATCCCTAGTTGTATGAAACATCTCTAAAGAATGGCTTGCGTGGTCTTAAGATTTGGGAAAATGCTATATTCCAAATTCTCCCTCGTAACTTGGCAATGGACAGTAGTATGTTCAAGTCTCTGAGAAGTCCTACAAAATGTTGGATTTGGATTAATCTAAAACTTTCCAAATTTGTTTGATCACAGAGCCTTTAAAAATTTTTTTCTGAAGGACAGAGGGCAAGGACACTTCTAGTGTTGTCATGTTTGACTGTTTACATGTTTAAATACATTTTATGCTGAATTACCTTCATTTTATTCCCTTTTGTATTACTATTAGAGCATCATACCAATTTTGGGGCAAAAGTATATAAAGGTGGGTTGTATCATCTGTGAATTTCATGTAAAACTAGGGAAACAAGCACTGTAAACTATTTGTTATAAAAAGAGTGTATGGATATTTGTTGTAAGAAGGCAGTATAGGAAAACCTCTGTGTGTGTCTCAACATAAAGGTAAAGTGATCACCTAAGCTACGCTCTCCATCAGAAATGAATAGAGGAGGGATGTGAAATCCTGCTGAGATCACAGTATTGCATTACAGAGCTGAAAGCCACCCTGAGTTCCTCTAGTCTCACCTCTCGCTGTACAGACAAAGAAACTGAGATTCAGCAAGTTACATGACTTACCCAAGGGCCTTAAAGTTACCACAGAACACAAAGGGTCTTCTGGCATGGCCTGGTCATACTACATTCCTTGAGTGGGTGAACAGAAAGTTCCAGAAGCAAATATTGTACCATCATATTGTTTTCATAGAATTTACTGTGTTGGTTCATGTTCACAAATCCCTGAAGAGCAATAGAGGGATGACATGTTAAACATGTTTCCCTGCAAACTCTCCATTACCTCGAACTGCATTTACTCTACCCTAAAGTGGAAAGTTTAAATTGTCCCCCTGGATGTGATGTGTGATGATATTTTGGAAAGAGAATTGACCAAGGAGCCAGAAAACATCTTACCAAAAAAAAAAAAAATCACTCTTATTCTTAAGAATAACACCTTCTACATTTCCTTAACCATAAAAAGTATTACTTACTTCGTTGTCCAGACTTCATTGAAATGAAATGTGACTCTTTCAAACAATCAAATCAACCCTGAAAGGATCAAGGTTTGTCATGACTAAGTATTTTCTAAAGTGAAAAGTTAAGAGGGTCAGAGGCCTGGCTTTTGCCCTGGCTAGTTATGTGTACTTGAGATTGTCACTTCTCTTTTCTGTTTTCTCCATCATAAAATAGGTATGGCAATGTATTTTCAGTTTTTCTCAGAGTTGTTTTGAAGGTAAAATAATACCAGGTATGTGAAAGCTCTTTTAAGACTTACAAAGCCTCACAAGTACAAGGGGTTGTGGTTATGCCACGCACAAAATAGCTTTTCCAACCTGAAATGAATATGAATATTTCAGGAGATGTCTGCGTTGGGTCTCAGACTAATTTAGATTCCTAAATTTGATAACTGTCAGGTGGTTTCAGAGTGACTTGCTGATTACTCCAAAGCAGTCTGGCTTTCTCCCTCTGGATGAAGCCAGCAGAGAGGCCAGATATTTCTGGAACTTATATCCAGATGTTTCCAACATGCTTTCCAATTTACACTCAACTGCAATGGTATTTCTCCATTTCCCCAAAGAATCAGGAAATAGAAATGTTTCAGCACACAGAATTATATATTCCCAGTCACAGCAAACATGTACCTTGACTTGGAGAGATTTCTGGTTGCCTGGAACATTCTTTGTCAGGCAGACAGGGACTCGTAGCCCTTGGGCTTTTTTTTCTCTCATTTTTATTTCTTTCTTTGTTGTTTATCTTGTCAAAGACCTCCAGCCCAGGACCACCAGGAACATACCTATAATTGAACACAATGGGATTATTGCTTTTTGCAACAAGGGAGACTGCACACCATGGGGAACCATTGGACATCTCATTAAGAGATTTTTAGAAAAAACTTATTTTGGGGTGTGGGCTTATGTTAGGCGATTTAGGGGAGGGTTTAAGGAAGTAGGGTTTTGCTTTAGAGTGGATGCTGTTAAGAAGTGGAGGTAATTTTACTACTGGCCATCTTAAACCTTACTTATAAGGCAAAAGAACTAAATTGAGGCTACAACTATAGTTGGTAGAAGAAGCAGTCACTCGTATTCACCAAGAAAGACATATTTGGTCATTTTTGTGACCCCACAGTGCTCCATCTTCTGTAGTACACATGATTACAGGCCAGTCTTTATTTTTATCTTTATCCATCATGGTCACAGAGTGGCCTTGTCTGATGTTGATGGATTGTAAAATATTTATGTTCAATAGGAGGGCACCAAGACCCAACCATAAGTACCAAGCCAGCTTCTAGCAACATCAAAATCTAGCTCAAGTTTGTCCAACTCACAGCCTGTGGGCCATATACAGCCCAGGATGGCTTTGAATGTGGCCCAACACAAATTTGTAAACTTTATTATAACATCATGAGATTATTTTGTAGTTTTCTTTTTAGCTCATCAGCTATTGCTCATGTTAGTGTATTTTATGTGTGGCCCAAGACAATTCTTCTTCTTCCAGTGTGGCCCAGGGAAGCCAAAAGATTGGACACCCTGGTCTAGCTGATAGTGCCAGGCTGCCAGGGGCTATTCTCTTTCTCAATCTTTGCCATGAAATAAAATCCAGATATAAATATCTACATACAACAAAGATGTAGCTTAATGAATTTTTATAAGATAAACACCCTTGTAACCATCATTCAGGTCAAGAAATAGAGCTTTGGCAGTCATCCCAAAAGCCCTTCAGTTGTCCTAGTTCAGTCACAGCCCCAAAAGTAGCCACCATCACTGACTTCTAGTCATCACTTCCTTGTGTTTCTTTATCATTGTAACAGACAGTGTCTCTGTCTAGACATTGGAGTTTTGCCTGGCTCATTTTTTAAAATGTGGTATGTCTTTTGAATCTCTTTCAATCCATGTGTTTTCCTCCATCTTTTTTTTCCTTATAATTTGCCTATTGAAAAACCAAAGCCAGTCAATCTATAAGATTTTTAAGTGTCTGGATTTTGCTATTTCCTATTCTGGGCAGTTCAACTCTGACCTTTGTCTTCTATTTCCTTCCACTGACATCTGGATTCAGAGGTCTTGACTTGAGTAATTGACTCAAGTTCAATTACTTTGGCAAGTCTGTAGGTGGTGTTGTGTTCTTTCCTCAAGAGGCATATTATGTATCCTTTGTCTCTTGAGCTATGTTTGTAAGAAAAATGTATGCTTTCTGTTTGCAGGTGTGAAATGCTGAGTTAGACAGAACATCCCCAACCCCTGAGGAGACCAGCTGTGATTAGGTAATCCTGCCCAGAGGAAACTCAGAAAACATTGTTGAGGAAGGCTTCTTGGAGCACAAAATATAAGGGATGTCATCTTGCAGTTGTGCTAAATGTCTCCTTTCCCTTACATTATTGTGAAAATGTCCCTTTTCCACTAGTTTTATATGTGGTGTGGAAATGCCTGTCATCTAGAAAAACTTAAAATAGAGCATGGTGACATCTGGCATAGATCATACTTCTTTGTGATGTGATGAAAAATGCAAGGTCTATTATAATGTCAGACATGCACTGAAACTATTATTACTAGAATATAGGACTCTGTGCTTGCATCCCACAATGCACAATGTACCTAATAGTCACTTCTTCACTGATTTCATGAAATAAGTAGGAAAAACATAGTTCGTAGTAACGAAGGGATGCTGCCCACCATTAACGATGGTGTCAATCCCTCCATAGTCAATAGAGCTTCATGCCATCTAATCCAAAAGTCAAAGAGGTCAACTAACACAGATCATTAATGTTTTACTCATGTGAACAAATACCATGACTCTTGACCAATCTTCAATGTCATACTTCCTTTTTCAGTCAAAGTCTCATCAGGAAGACAGAATCTATATCAGTTATTTTAATAGAGTGAATTTAATATAAGGAATTGGTTAAATGGTGTTGGAGGATTGACAAGTAAAGAGAACCCTGAGTTATTTCAGAGATTGTAACTGCAGGAAGCAACCACTACCCCTAGGGCTTGGTGGGAACAGGGAGAAGAGGTTTCTGAATCTAGAAGATTGGAGGAGGGTCCCTATGGGACTGCCACCCAGATCTCTGAGTGGGGAAATTTTCTGGTGGCCCTTAATGGTTGAGTGGGTGGGATAAGGATGATTCCAATGATGTAGGAGAATAAAACAAGAATTGGAACCACCTGCTAGGGAGAACCATTCATGAGAAGACACTAATAGGAACGTTAATAAACAAGAAGGAACACACTCTTCTCTGTCCTCCAGTCTTGCCGCATCCCTCTAGTATTCCTTCATGGCAGAGTCTGACAGGGAGCAACTGGCAAAGCAGAAATGCATCAGAGTGATTTGGGGGCTGAGAGACAAGAGCTTAATAACTGGCACACTTCCTTTTTTCTTCTGAACAGATTCCTGTGATTACCCTTGTTTTCAAAGAAGTATCTTTTGAAGCTTGTTGGTAAATTCAAAGTCATTACTAAACAAGGGAGTGGGTGTCTTGAGTATGCTCAGCTCTAAAAGCAGTTCATAATTTTGAGAGTCAAGGAACCACAGCATGGGGTTTCAAGTCCGTGGCTAGTGGGCATTCTCCTCTTCCTTTGCAATAAAGTTCTCATAAATGCCAACGTCTTGGTTTAAATTGTTTAGCCTGTGGTCTGTTTCCCATACTACTGTGAATTACTTCCCAAGACATTTTGCGTCCAGCCTTAGGTTTCTAATGGCCAGGAGCACAGGACATGTGGTTATTGCAGTTTTGGACTTTCTTCAAAGAGATCAGTCCTAGAGTCCTGCCCTTCCCTTTCTGTGTCATTACCACCAAAAGGCAGAAATGAGGGCCTTACACTATGAGCTTGGACCCAAAATGGGCAGGATCTTTCTGAACGTGGGGTGATCAAGGAATCCTGGAAATTTTGGGGGATTATGCATGATCTAAGAGTTCCCTGTTATTGAGCAGAGCGACTGAAGAAATTCTTTTGGGAAAAGGTAGCAAGTTCAGATACACATGGTACTCTCATTCAACATGTTGTGCCTAGGACAAAGGAGATACTCAATGACAGATTATCATTAATTTATTGACTACTTCAGTAAATGTTTATTGAATACCTATTGTGTGACAACCACTGTTTTAAACACTGCTTATACAACAATAACAAAGCAGATGATATCTTGCCCTCATGGGACTTGTATTCTAGTGGAGCAAACATATGATAAACAAATAACAATGTAATGTGATATCAGGACATGGTAGGTGCTATGCAGAAAAACAAAGCAAAGAAAGGGGTAGCAAGTGATAACCGGGGGTTATTTTAGAGAGAGGCCACCTGAGAAGACACCTGATGAAGATGGTGGTGTTTGGAGACAATTCTCCATAGGTCTTCTGCATTTCTTCCCATCTTTTGAGCAAACACATATCAACTTTTGCTCCAGATTATTTTTCCAATGATGTTTGTATAGCAGCCAGCCTTGGAAGATAGAGATGGTGTCTCTCTCTCTGAGGCAGAAGGTAGATTCATTTCCTGATCAGGATAATGAAGATAATGTCTGCCTCCAGGGCAAAGATTCGGCAGGTTTATATGCAATTGCGGGTTTTCTAAGCCCAGGATTCATGGGCTTTGACGCAGAGCCACTACATATACAACATCCACCTTTACATCACCCTATGGGACTCAGGGGCAAGAGATACTGATGTGAACAGAAGGCTCATAAATCCTTTGTATCTGACCCAGGAGACTCTATATTCTGCCCATCTGTAGGGAACTATGGTAGGCCAACCTGTTGGCTTGTAAATAGGGTAACAACTCAAACCCTTCACAGTTTTGACAATTGGCTTAACCTCAAAGACTGAAGGAGGTCTTTGGTTATCAGGAGTACCAACAAAACCACATTATAGCAAGTGCTCAAGATCAAAATTCTCTTCTGATGAGATTAAAGTCAAGAATGTTTTGAAACCTAGGACAACAAAGTAACAGAAAAATTCTTGTAGTTATTGCTAAACATTTCAGGCCACTAAGAAAAGACAAGCTTTGGCTGGGTGCAGTGGCTCATGCCTGTAATCCCAGCGCTTTGGGAAGGCGAAGTGGGAGGATCACTTGAGGCTAGGAGTTTGAGACCAACCTGGGCAACATAGCGAGACCCCATGTCTAAAAAATTAAAGTAGTTTTGCATGGTGACACACACTTGTGGTTTGAGCTACTTGGGAGGCTGAGGTGGGAGGATCACTTGAGCTCAGGAGGTTAAGACTGCGGTCATCGGCCGGGCGCGGTGGCTCAAGCCTGTAATCCCAGCACTTTGGGAGGCCGAGTTGGGCGGATCACGAGGTCAGGAGATCGAGACCATCCTGGCGAACACAGTGAAACCCCGTCTCTACTAAGAAATACAAAAAATAGCCGGGCGAGATGGTGGGCGCCTGTAGTCCCAGCTACTCGGGAGGCTGAGGCCGGAGAATGGCATGAACCCGGGAGGCGGAGCTTGCAGTGAGCTGAGATCTGGCCACTGCACTCCAGCCTGGGCTACAGAGCGAGACTCCGTCTCAAAAAAAAAAAAAAAAAAAAAAAAAAAAAGACTGCGGTCATCCATGATTGTGCCACTGCACTCTAGCCTGGATGACAGAGTGAGATTCGGTCTCAAAAGAATAGAAAAGAGAAGAAAAGCTTTAAGCATCATCAAACATCTGCTGGATTAAGTTGAATATGTGCTAAGAGGTTCCACAAAAGCCTTGAAACTGCTGATCTAACATTTTTATTTGCAAAAAAATGGGTTCTGGCCCATATTCGTGTACCATTGGGTAAGCCATTCTAAGTGTTTTTCAAATCTCTTATTTTTGTGCTGTACAATTACACACCAGCATAGGAAAAACATTTGGCAGCCAAGCCCCTTGACAGACCACATCAGAGCAACGAAGAACAAAATCTCTTCTACAGATCATATTTAATATCTAAGCAACAGTGACACACAGCTTTTCACAGCAGTTCAGGAGCAACATAGTGGAGTTTGGCCCTCAAAATTTCCCCAAGTCTTTCCAAATTCATAGCTAGTTCGGCTGTATGAAGTGACAAATCTCCAAAAGGGAATAGCAGAATTCAGGCAACAATGTATATCAGGCACCTGATGACTCTTTCTGTGAGCAATGTGTTATCTTTCCAGGAATGCTTGTTATTCTCCAATAGTTTTTAACTCAAAATCAAGCTCCACCTGGAGAAGGGCTAGAGTAAGTGGGCAATTATCTGGTCAACTCTTAATTCAACTCAAAGAGAACCAAATCAACCTGTAACTGCTAGAATGAATTTTATTTTCCTTTCTTCATCTTATTGGTCCAAGCTGATGATGATAATTATGATAGTACCAGGTGTCTTAGTCCATTTAGGGCTACTGTAACAGAATGCCTGAGACTGGATAATTTATAAGGAATGGAAATGTATTTCTCACAGTTTGGGAGGCTGGGGAGTACAAGATCAAGGTGCTAGATCTGGTGTGTCTTTACATGGAGGAAAGCAGAAAGGCAAGAGAAAGAACAAATGCTATGCCCTCACATGGCAAAAGAGTAGAAGAGAGACGACTCATTCCTATGAGTCCATTTTATAGTGGCATCAATCCATTAATGTGAGGCCCTCATAACCTAAACACTTCCCATTAGGTCCTACCATTCAACACTGTTGCATTGGGGATTAAATTTCTGACACATGAATTTTGGAGGACACATTCAGTCCATAGCATTAGGGTACTAGAAATCCACTATATACTACATTAACTGGCATGAAATACATGTCTCAAATCCTCACTGTTCCCCCTAAAATCCCAAATCATCCTGCATTCACTGTGTACTTTTTACACATTAAAGAGGGCAATCAAAAGACAAAAGTTGCATAGCTAAAAGACTGGAGTGAGCAGCAACAATGTTATTGAACCCCAAAAGAAAGTCACCATTATGGGGGAATATGGCAATGTTAATTTTTTTTTTTTTTTTGAGACAGAGTCTCATATCATCACCCAGGCTGGAGTGCAGTGGTGCAAACTTGGCTCACTGCAAACTCCACCTCGCATTCAAGCGATTCTCCTGCCTCAGCCTCCCTAGTAGCTGGAATTACAGGCACACACACTACTATGCTCAGCTAATTTTTGTATTTTTAGTAGAGATGAGGCTTTACCATGTTGGCCAGGTTGGTCTCAAATTCCTGACCTCAAGTGATCCACCCACCTCGGCCTCCCAAACTGCTGGGATTATAGGTGTGAGTCACCATGCCCAGCCGTAATGTGAATTTTTAACAGCTTTATTAAGGTATAATTTCATACCATGAAATTTTCCCATTTTAAATATACAATGCAGTAATTTTTAATAAATTTACTGAGTTGTGCCACCATCCCCACAATCCAGTTTAAGAACACTTCTATCACCCCAAAAAGATCCACAGTGCCCATCTGCAGTCAACCCCTATTCCCACCTTTAGCTCCAGGTAACCACTGATCTACTTTCTATCTCTGTAGATTTGCCTTTTATAGACAATTCACATAAATGGATGCATACGATATGTGGTGTTTATATCTGGCTTCCTTCATTGAGCATGTTTTCAAGATTCATCCACAGCAATGTGACATTTTGCTTCAAATAATTTTACATCCAACCTCTAGTTTTCTTAATGAAATTAACAAGCCATAGGCTACACAAATAAGAGCTGAGTTTGGGTTATTTCCCTAACCTTTAGATTTATATTTATTAAAATTACAATCCATAACAGTTCAAAAGCCATGGAGACACCATTGTGTCCTAAAGTTCAAGGTCACAAACTTGGTTCCATAACATGATAAGAGGACCTATGAGTGTTATATTAGAGCTAACACTGTTTCCATTCCTGATACAGAAACACCTTCATCACTGCAGTGAAGATGGATTTTGAGTGATCGACCCCCCAAGTACCATTATCCTCTGATTTCTTTTTAGGTAGACAATTGAATTCTTTGTTTAAGATAATTAGCAATGCAAATCGATTTCAGAATCAGTTACATGGACAAAATAACACTTTTAAACGCATAAGTGTGTATGTACATATGGAAATACATACATACACTCCTTGCCTCTGTGATTAGTTCACTTTTATGTAGTGTAGCCATCCCACCACCACTTCCCCAACTCCATCCCCATGTTGTATTGTTCTCTTGCCAACTTGGTTAAGCTGGGAGCTACATTTGTCAGTGTCTTACTTAGAGTAGGCTAACTGATCGTAAGTGTGTATGTGTTATTTTATTTTTGAAGAGCTCTCCTTTTAAAATTGAAATATGTATACATTTTATATATCAGTAAAATAGTAAATATGGTTTATTCTAGATGTGTCTAGCTCCAGCCTTTTTGTATCTTCTCACCACTTGGATAAACAGAACTCTGGGAAAGTGTGCATGAACCCAGCTTCACTATTAAAAAAAAAAAAGTGTGCATGAACTTAGCTTCACTATAAAGCCTTCATTGAAGTCCTTGATTCTCTGAGAGGGAAAGCTATCAAAGCATCCGAAATAGTAATAAGTAGTACCAAGAAAAATAATTGGTTACCTTTGTTCTATCCTGTGGGTAGGACCAACAGCCAACCAGTCTATGGAAATCACAATCAAGAAAACAGTAAATCCATTTATTGTCTCTGGAGTGGTTCTCTATGTGTCACATCGGCATGGGAAGTCTTGGACATGGTAGAAAAAGGCCAGCTTAGAAAGATGACATGAGTTAGGATTTACACACCAGTGTAGATGTGTGTCTATGCAAATTAATTCAGGAGTCAATAAGATGTTTGGCAGAAAAGGACTAACGAGTAAACACCTGAAGATTGCAGGTACAAGCTAGGACTCAGGACCAATGGATAGGACAGTCAAGGGGACAGGGATCTAGAGAGGTAAGCAAGTAAAACTAAACCACCAGTGATTACTGATCTAATTCAGAAACTTCTCTTAACCTATGTGTTCCATTTATATTTTCTACTTGTCTTAATCTTTTTTGTGTTGCTATGAAGGAATATCTGCGGCTGGGTAATTTATAAAGAAAAAGGTTTATTTGGCTCATGATTCTGATGGCTGGAAAGCTCAAGATTAGGCATCTGCATCTGATGAGGGCCTCAGGCTGCTTCCGTTCATGGTGGAAGGCAAAGGAGAGCCAGCAACATGTGCATAGATCACATGGCAAAAAAGAAAGCAAGGGATGGAAGGCAGTGACAGGCTCTTTTTAACAACCAGATCTCATGGAAAATAATGGGGTGGGAACTTACCCCTGAGGGACGCCATTCATCTATTTATAAGGGATCCACCCCCATCACCCAAACACATGCCACGAGGCCACACCTCCAACACTGAGATCAAATTTCAACATGAGATTTGGTGGGGACAAACAAAGGATATCCAAACCATAGCACTACCATAACTTGTGACTCTTTGTGGGTGTATTAGGGTCCATTCATGGATGCAGAACCACTAAGAATTTTTGGCATAAGGGATTCATGAGAGGAATTACACGTTACATAATTATGGTGGGGGAGAGTTGGCTAGGTAAGTGAAGATCCAAAGGGAAAGTTGGAAGATCATCAGAGGACGCACTAACCAAGGAACCTGAGAAATGAAGCTCTTCCAGCAGCATAGCGTCCAGAATGCAATGGGGGAGATGGTGGTGAGGTCTAAGGGAAGCAGCTGCCTCTGGTTACCACCCTTCTGGATCTGCAGACCAGCATCTGGTAGTGGGCCTGAGACTGTTAATGGTCAGCAGCCTGAGACTGTTAATGGTCAGCAGCCTAAAGTTAGGAAAGAAAGCTAGATGCAGGTGATAGAGAAGCAGGATAAACTGGGAGTTGCTGGGCACCTCCATGTCTGTCCCACACCCTCTTTGGCCTCAAAATCTTCCAAGGTAAAGGGCTGCTTCTTTGTTTATGCCCTTCAAATCTCACACAAGTTCTTCCATTGACCTACTCTAACCTAGAACCACACAGGGAAGGGTCTTCTGGGAAATGGAGCTCCCAGATTCACCACGTTGAAAAGAGAACCATCTAGAATAGTGAGAGAATGGCAACAGCTAGTTGACAACAGAAAATCTGAAATAATCACAGGGGCAAGTAGACTAAATTTTTTTTATCATCTGGCTCAGAAAAGCAGGATGACATTATAGCAGAGATCCACAACTTCTCTATAGTCTGCATTGAACTGGACTTAGAATGTAAACGTTCTGGATTCTGGGGAAAAAATACAGATATGATTATCAAGGCAGTTCTGTAAAAGTCATCAGTCAATCAAGTCAAATATGATTCTCTGAGGTTCTGCCAGTTTCAACCAAAACTAGGCTTACAGCAGGGGTTGGCAAACTGTGACCCTCTGGCCAAATGTGTCCTACTTTCTGTTTGGTAAATAAAGTTTTATTGGTACACAGCCATGCCCATTTATTCACATATTGTCTGGCTGCTTTCATGCTACAATGCCAGAGTTGAGTAATTGCAACAAAACTGTCTGGCCTGCTTGCCAGCCTCGGTCTGAAAGCATACTGTGAACAATAAAGATAATCACAGAAGGGTTGGAGGTAGCTCGTGCCAGGTCCAAGAGAGGGTGAGGGAGGACAAGGCAGGCAGGAGAGCTAACAAGGGCAGACAATAATGGTGCCTTAGGGTAGGCTAACTGCTGTAATAAATGGACTAAAAAAAAAATGAATAATGGTTCAAACACAGCAAAAATGTATGTCTCCCTCCTATAGTAGTCCAGAAGGGGTGAACAGCTTACAAAGGCTCTGCTATTTTCAACATGTAGCTTCCAAGGCCACTCCAGAGGTGGTCTCTATTCAAGCCAAGTGGAAGAACCTGGAGAAACATACATGAGAGATGTTATGGGTTAAGCCTGGGAGTAATGTTCATCACTTCTGCTTCCATTCTCATAGCTCAAACTCACTCTTATGGCCACATCTAATTGCAAGGAAGTCTGCAAAATTTAACCATGTGCCCAAACTTAAAGTTTCACTTGTGCCCAGAGAGAAAAAATAATCATGGATTTTGGCGTTCAGCTAGTATTCTCTGCCACAAAGAGCTTCCATGTATGATGCTTCATATATACTTATTAACTCACATAATCCTCCCTGCAACAACCCTGAAAGCCAGGACTGTCAGTGTCCCCCATTTTCACGTATGAGTCACAGATAAGTGATGTAACTGTCCCAAAGCCATACAACTGCTTAGGGTTGGAATCCTGGCACGCGAGTACCATGGGTCATACATGGGTTAACTGTCCTATACCATCTCTCTGCATAACTAAAAATGTGAGGCAGAGGCAGAGGACAGAAGCCACCAAGCTGGACCAGCAGAAGATCAAGGCTGAGAGTAGCAATTCCAAGGGAAACTGCGAGTGTTTGGAGGGTCAGGAAGAACATGAAGGGCTCCTAGCTAATGCAAGAAGAAAATGTCATAAAAGATCCTCCAAAAATTTACCATTTTCTCTTCAGGGTGGTTTCAAAAGCCAAAGCAAGTGAGGGAGAAGGGGAAGGGCTGGCTGAGCTGAGGTGAAGGGCCAACAATTGGGTTTCTGTCACAAAAAGAGGTCGTGTCGACTGGGCCAGAGCTTCTTAAACTGTGATGCACACAAATCCTCTGGGGATCTTGTTAGCCTACAGATTTGGATTCTGTGGGGCCTGAGATTCTGCATTCCTAACAAGTTTCTAGGAGGTGCTGATGCTGCTGGTCCATGAACCACACTTTGAGTGCTAAAGAACCAGGCAAATGGGAGCAAAGTAGATTTTAAATGGCAACTATGGCTTTGAGGCAGCCCTACTAGGGGCATTCTCTCCAGGGTTCAAATGGGGCATAGCTTTAGATGAGATGGGATTTGGGGGTAGGAGGTTCTAAAACCAACCTCCCAGTCAAATCATGACATTCAGTGGCCGGAAAGCTCTATGCCTGAGACTGTCTCATCAACAAAGACCTCAAACCAGCTGCCAAGGCTCTCTCTCATGATTTCCAGGCCCAAGAATGGGGGGAGATGACCAGGAGAACTTGGAGAGTTCATGTTTGGGGGAGAATGAGGGAGTCTGAACTGAACTTTGTGGCCATTTCAGTCATACACACACACACACACACACACACACACACACACACACACACACCATTTATGGAACTAACTTTATTGAGCAGTTACTAGGTAAAAGCACTATTTCTTATAGTTGTATGTACAGTCTACAAGGATACATTAAACAGTTAACAGTGGTTGTCCCTCAGTCATGAAATTTGAGGCAAAAGAGTTCTTTGGACTTTCTATTTTAGACAGTTCTGTGTAATTCCGAGTCATTACAATAAGAATACTTCACCTACTGAGGATCAGAATACACCACCTGGGCTACCCCAAATATACGAAGCTTCTCCTGCTTCTATTCCTCTGGACAAATGCCTTGGCCTAGAATTCCCTTGCCCACCTGACAAATTCCTACTCTGCTTTCAGGTCCAGCACCAATGACATCTCCTCCAGGAAGCCGCCTTGGTGAAGTTCAAGGCTGAATCCAGGCTCCACAATCACAACATCCTATTGATCCTATCATGACACAGTCTTACCACAGTCTATTGCAATATTTGAGTCTTTTCTGCTATGTCTTCCACTGGATGGTGAGCAACTTGAAGGCAGAGGATTTTTTTCCTTCTTTCCTGAATGTCTAGCTCCAGCTTAGGGCCTGGTGAATAGTAACCACTTAATCCGTGTTTTTAATGAATCACTGTATGGATACACACATACTGTCATGCACCGTGGGCCTAGTTTTTAGCTGCTATCATCTGATTTTGGAATTTGCAGGCCGTGCTCTGACCCAGGCCAGGGCTGCAAAATGTGGTCGTGATGGTTTACCACAACCTGTGATCTGGGCCAAATTCCTAATTAGGCGTAAGACTGCTGGAGTTACCACTTACAGGGCATTGAAATGACTTAGTCAGCAAACCCAGACTTAGGGTCTTGTATTTGATTTTCAACAGTCACATAGCTCCAGCTAGAGGTAAACTTGAAGTAGCTGTTGTCAGGCTCACAATTTGTTCAGGACCTCGCTTTGCTAGTGACCTACATTCCCCATCTGTAAGTAATTTAAATTCACCTGGCATTCTGTTTGGAGAAGGTAGCTGAGTCGTGTAAAGGCAGACTGCCCCAGCCCTCACCACTGGAGAGATCTGTCTCAGCAAATCCTCCCCGAGAGACTAGTTCTCATCCTCTTTGAGCTAAGCCATGGGGGTAGAGTGCTGGCAGGCAGCCCTGTTTTCTGGCTCTCTGCAAAAAACAAGCTGAAAGAAAGAAAGCAAATCTGTTTGCAGAGGATGAACCTATAGCAAAAATGGTAGAGACAAACAAGCTGGCACACAGCCATACTTATTTTGAGTGATACAAATCCTCGGGGCTCACAGTCTTAGACACATAGAAAGTAGCTTAGAAATACTTACTGAGCAGGCCTAGCATTTTGCATGTCTGCGAGCCAAATCATACTTCATTATCCTCAAAATTGTTTAAGGCGGCACTGTCCAAGACAGTAGCCACTACCATCATGTGGCAATTCAAATTTAAATTAATAAAAGTGAAATAAAATTAAACACCCACTTCCTCTGTTGCACTAGCCATATTTCAAGTGTTCAGTAGCCACATATGGCTAGTGGCTACCATACTGGACAGCACAAACATAGAACATTTCCATCATCACAGAATGTTCTATTGTACAGCACTGGTCTAAGAGTGAGTGATATTTTGTTCTCTTTTCTCTTCACTAAATACACCCAGTGAGACTTTTTTTTCCTGGTCATTTTCCCCAGCCTCTGAGGGGGCCTTGCCTATTAAGACCCATTCTCAGAATTGAATGGAAGGGACCAAGGAATGACTTAGCAGGCAAACCCCATTGTATGAGTTCATTGTTTTCAAGTCCTGTTATTTCCAGCAGAACATCCCCCACTGCCTTCACCACTGGCTCAAGGGGTCCCAGTGGCCCCAGCCAGCCTCATTCTTGCTATTTCCACCAGGATGCGTTTCACACAAATGAAACCAGGATTTGTAGAGTGAAGGAAAACCATGAACTTCTGGGATGGGGTTTTAACAACCTTTCCAAATGTGAGGCATAGGCTATTCCTCTGAGTCTCAGATGGTGTGGTTTCCAGCATTTTGAAGGCAGCTTTGAATACCTCTGGATATTTTATAGGCTGAGGAAATTGAGGTCTCATTTTATAGCATATTATAAAGGATCTCCCAGAGTGGAGTAGAAAATAAGCTCAGATTTGAAGCAGATTTTCCTCAAATGGCCTTTCTTTCATTTTTAAAGAAAATATGTGCACGATCTCCATAGTCAGGGCACAGTTAGGAGTAAGGAGAATGAAAAGAGGAATTGATAAAGAGGAGTGGCTCCTTTTAAGATGTCATTTTCTTAAAATATAGTTTATATAATATATATGTATGTATATATAGAAAAAGTGTACATATTTTTGTTTCTGGGATCCCCATTAATATCAAGAAGACACTAGAGACGATGATGAATCAGACATCAGCGAGAACCCTAGAAATCTAGAAATAATGGTCAGTTTGGATGCTGCTGAGCAGACAGACCTGAGTTACTGCAGATTTAAAAGGCATTAAGATGCCTCAGTTTCCCTCAGATCCCCAGGATCCCCAAGTGATCCTCTTTTGGGAAGTCCTAGATGAAAACAATTTGGAAAAGCCACTGACCAAACTAAAAGCACGTTGTACCCCATTTCCTCCACCAACAGCCATGTTCTTTTAAAATTACTGGAGATTTCATCAGTACATCTAGAAAACAATAGTGTCTATCTGTTGTTTTTTGTGTGTTTACACCAGGCTATCCTCTAATAATGGATTTAAGTATAAATCACTGCAAATATAAAACATTGCAAATTTTTAAAACTCATCAATTGCTATACATGTATCAATCATTACAAATATGTCAATTGCTACATGTGTGTTTTTTATACATTGTATCAAATGTATTGATTATTACAAATGTACTTTTAAATGTATTGATTGGAACAACGTTTAAACACAAGAGATAAGGTTACATTTAAAAAGTAAGTCAGTCTGGATACCGCCTTTGGCACATATAGCTACAGTTATCATTAAACATAGCCCACCTCCTAGCCAAATTAACATAAAGCCTTACCAGATATATCATGATCACTTCCAACAAAAAAAAATATGAGATATGCTAAAGGCAAGAAAAAAATACAGTCTGAAGAGACAAAACAAGCATCAGTACCAGACTTAAGAAACTTAAAACAAATATTATTGATATATTAAGGGCTCTGAACTTGGCCAGGCACAGTGGCTCATGCCTGTAATCCCAGCACTTTGGGAGGCTTTGGCAGGAGGATTGCTAGAGCCTAGGAGTTCCAGACCAGCTTGGATAACACAGTGAACCCTTGTCTCTACAAAAAAAATTAAAAAATTAAAAACAGCCAGATGTGGTGGCACACACCTATGGTCCCAGTTACACAGGAGGCTGAGGTGGGAGACCACTTAAGCCCAGGAGATCAAGGCTGCCGTGAGCCATGTTCACACCACTGCACTCCAGCCTACCTGACAGAGAAAGACTCTATCTCAAACAAACAAACAAAAGGTGAAGAAATTAGGTAAAGAAAAATAAGAAGCAGCCAAGAGTGAACTACTCAACATGCATACTGTGGCCAACTCAAAGAAGGAGACATAGGCAGTTACATGATCCAGCATCCAGAAAGCATAAAGTAATTCTTAGAAGTTTTTTTCTCCCCTAGTCCTAGCAAAGAGGATGGGGTGAAAGTGGCTAACAAGGACCTCATCAATGCCCCTGTGAAAAATAAACAAGTTTGATCCATCTGTTCTTCTAGTAAGGCCAATGCAAATATGCAACTCTGAAAGTTTTGAAAAACAATTCTTAGGCAAAGGGCTTGGAAATCAATATATCTTTGTCCAGTTAAACAGCTTTCTTTTTATTTCTTTTTCTATACAGGGTCTCACTGTGTTGCCCAGGCTGAAGTGCAGTGGCGTGATCACAGCTCACAGCAGCCTCTACCTCCTAGGCTCAAGTGATCTTCCCATCTCAGCCTCCTGTGTAGCTGGGACCACAGGTGCCCACAACCAAGCCTGCTAATTTATTATTATTTTTATTTTTTGTAGAAACATGGTCTCCCTATGTTGCCCAGGCTGATCTGGAACTCCTGGGTTCAAGTGATCCTCCCACCTCCGCCTCCCAAAGTGGTGAGATTACAGGCATGAGCCACTGTGCCTGGCGTAAAGAGCTTTCTGATGGATTATTTAGTACAAGGATCAATTGTAAAGCTGTGATTCTTGGTCTAGATGGGGAAATGAGGGGGCCTATTTGAATCAACTGGAAAGCTTCTTCAAACTATGTAAGTACCACTCCCTTCCTGTTGACAGGTTTCCATGATGCTTGTCCCCAAATGTATTACCATGACTGTGTAGTGAATCCTTTATGTGTGCTAGGGTGAGGACCTCATGGAGAATGGAGGTGTTGGTGAAAGGGTAAGCATGTGCAGGCATAAGAGCCACCTAATTCCAAATTCATCTGTCTAGACTCCATCCTAAACCTCAGAATGAAGTCATAACATACATAATCTTACCTGCCTTATCAGTTGATTCTGATGCAAAATATCTTTGAGAAGTGCTAACCTAGAGCAATGAATGGACCATATACTATTTGGCCAAGCTTCTCTAAATATTTTTCTCAATAAAATGTTTCAAATAGAAGAAATTCCAAATTATACTCCCTAGTGAGCATACCTGGAGCGCCACTCTGTCCTTCCAGTTAATCAGTCCTGTGATGCATTTAACAGCTAGCTTGCCCCAACATGGCAGATGTGGCCGCTGATTTAACTAGGGGAAACCAACAAAAAGGCATTCCTAGCCTGTCTCTTCTGCCTACCCATGTGTTTCTGGACACAGCTAAAATATTCTGTTGGTCAGAATCCAGATTCCATCTGTTTTTTTAGGTCCTTGACCTTTTGAGGCACCCTGTGTTTTGAGAAGCTGCTTTTATACATCTAAGCCCTGCTCAAAATGCCTTTGAGATAATATGAAGTTGTATATCTGGTGCCCAAAACAAATCGGACACATAAAAGTCTCAGTGCTTACTGAAGTGATTTAAATTAAACTCATATATAATAACAATATATAAATAATAATGATGGAATGATACTCACTCTTATTTGATAATATATATGGGAGACTACCCATCTGGCCCAGGTAATTTGTCATGGCTCAAGATTCCTGAACTCACCCAAAATAATGCATTTTCATTTTTTAAATATAAAAGAAGGATGAGAAGAAAAAGAAAAAGAAAGGTAGCACAACGCACAACCCTTAGGTAGCTGTGGAGGCAACAAAACAACATTGGCTTGGGTTGCTCCTGACAGATGCATAGAAATGCTCCAAAAATTTTTCTACTTTACAGTCTGGCCCAGCCTCTGAGTGTCCCAGAGATACTTTCATTAGAGCTCTTCTACTCTTATTGCTACCTAGTTATTAAAACGTTATTCCCAAGCCAGGCAGTGGCATGTGTCTGTAGTCCCAGCTACTAAGGAGGCTGAGGATCCCTTGAGGCTAGGAGTTCAAGGCCAGCCTGGGGAACATGTGGGATCTTGTCTCTAAAAAAGGGAGGGAAAAAAAGGAATAAAAAAGAAAACATTATTCCTGGAAATGGTAGTGGGACGTAACAGGGAGATAAGGGCTTAAGGGGAACCAGCTGATGGCGGGTCTGACTGAGGGGAATATGATCAGGAACTGGTTTCTCTCCACCAAAGATGAGCAGCACCCAACTTGTAATGGCTTGTGGGAAATGCAAAGATGCCTGTGGGGGCAACACTCAGTCACCGCCAGTATAAATAACCCTGACTTTCATTGCAAAACAGTTTTCACTTAAGAAAGATATACTTTTATTTTATTTGACTTTCTGTTTGAGCTGCATAGCTCAGGAATTACTTGGGATTAGGGTGGTATATTTTTTTCTTCCTCTAAGGGCTTATAAGGAAATCTAAGGGCCTACATCTTTTGCTGGGAGGTTATCTCTGTTAATATTTGGGATAGCTAAGGCCTGTTGGCAGAGGAGGTGGGAAGAGATGTGTTTCATTTTTCCTTTCAAGAGGCAGGCCCAGGATTCTGGTGCTACTTACAATAAAAATTCCTTTGACGAAAGATGGGTGGAAGGACATTCCATTCCATTCAATTTCCTATTCCTATTTCAAAGAAAATAACCCAGTTTTCAGGGAAAGGGAGAGCATGTATAGTGATATGGTTCATGAGAAGTCATTTGAAATTCCTATATTTACTATCTTAAAGACCGCTGGAAGAAGTAACCATAAAAGAGTCGTAAACATATTGACCTGCATGTATTTCACTTCATTTCATACTTCTGAAAAATATCAAGAAAGATCTATGCTCTGGGTCTCATTTATAGTCCACAACAGAACTGTGACTTCTCGGGGCTGGGCATAGTGGCTCATGCCTGTAATCCCAGCACTTTGGGAGTCTGAGGCAGGTGGATTGCTTGAGGCCAGGAGTTCGAAACCAGCCTGGGAAAATGTCTGGGTAAAACCCTGTCTCTATTAAAAATAGAAAAAAAAATTACCTAGGTTTGGTGGCATGTGCCTATAATACCAGCTACTCAGGAGGCTGAGGCTTAAGAGTCGACTGAACCCAGGAGGCAGTAGTTGCAGTGGGCCAAGATCATGCGATTGTGCCACTGCACTCCAGCCTGGGCAACAGAGCAAGACTCTGTCTCAAAAATAAATAAATAAATAAATAAATAAATAAATAAATAAATAAATAAATAAAGGAACTGTGACTTCTGCACCAACTGCAACCAATATCCTTAGAAGGATTTAACTTTGTACTTCAAGATTAGAATTTTTAATTTTTAAAAACTATTTTCATTGTAGAATAACACAGAGATACAGGAAATCTATCATAATGCAAATACACACCTTGATGACATATTCTAAGTTAAGCACCCTTGTAACCATCCCCAGGTCAAGAAAGAATTTTGCTAGCCATTCCAGAAACCCCTTTCATCTGCACAATTCCAATCCCAGGACCATCTCTCCCTCTCCTCATAAGTAACCAACATTCATGCATTCTGGCTTTCCAAGTAATCACTTCTTTGCATGTTTAAAGAGTTTTATTACCCAAATATATGTCCTACTAGATAGATGGATGGATAGACAGACAGACAGACAGATAGAGAGATAGATAGTCTTTCTCATACTTTTAAATTTGATATGTCTTTTAAGCCTCTTTCAATCTATAGATTTCCTTTTCCTTACAATTTATCTGATGAAAACCCTAGACTATTTGAACAGAAGAGTTTTTATAGAAAACTTGAAAAATCACAAAAGCCTAAATAAGAGCAGTGGTGCCCAGGATAAAAGAGAGGGAGCAGATGAAAAATACACAGAGGGAGGATAATATGCAAGACTTTGACACTTTGGATGATGAGGTCACTGAAGGTCTGTGTCTCTCACGTGGAAGACAGGATTACAGCAGGAAATCTCCAGATTGGTGGCCATGGGCAACATCTAGCCAAGTTTACAACCAATTTTATTTCCATTATCACTTCTCTAGCCCAGTAGAGGAAAATAATGAGATCAGTGTTTGTGGCCATATGATATAAAAATTGGGAGAAACATGTATACCTGTCTGTTTTTCTGAGTTACTATAGTCTGAGTTGCTGAAAATAACTAAAGTATACCAAATAGGAATTTCTTCTCAAAAACTGGAAGATTAGGGGATCTTTAAGTAAATGCTATAAAGGGAAGTTTATATAACAATCAAATCTACTTAATAACTCCGGTTCAACTGCTTGCTGAAAATGTCTCTCATATTCTTTTATTCAAATACCGTTAAACATCATGAGGTACCAAGAATAGTAGGGCAGTTAGTTAGCTTCCATATTTACTGGATCATGTAATAAAGCACATTCAATATCTCTGTTTATAATACTATCTATTCTTTCACTTTCACCAAATGTGTTCACTCAACTAATGACTGAGTAAAGAGAGAACAGGGGTGTTATATTTTCAAGTGAACTGTTAGGCTAACTTTCCTAGCTCTGCCTTGGCTTCAGATGCCAAGACCCTTCAGTCCCACCTACTCCCTGAGCCAATTCTGACATGGGAGTGGGAAGGGCATGCTTTGGAAGCCCAATTCCAAACAAAAGAAAGGTAAACAATTAGCTTTGCTTAAAAAAAAAAAAAAAAAAAAAAAAAACTCATCAAAAAGTGGGCTAAGGACATGAATAGACAATTCTCAAAAGAAGATATACAAATGGCCAACAAACATGAAAAAATGCTCAACATCACTAGTGATCAGGGAAATGCAAATCAAAACCACATTTAATACTACCTTACTCCCGCAAGAATGGCCATTATAAAAAAATTTAAAAAATAGGTGTTGGCATGGATGCGGTGAAAACAGAACACTTCTACACTGCTGGTGGGAGTGTAAACTAGTAAAACCACTATGGAAAACAGTGTGGAGATTCCTTGAAGAACTAAAAGCAGAACTACCATTTGATCCAGCAATCCCACTACTGGGAGTCTGCCCAGAGAAAAATAAGTCATTATATGAAAAAGAGAGTTGCACACACATGTTTATAGCAGCACAATTTGCAATTGCAAAAATGTGGAACCAGCCCAAATGCCCATCAATCAACAAGTGGATAAAGAAACTGTGGTATGTATATGATGGAATACTACTCAGCCATAAAAAGGAGTGAATTAATGGTATTCACAGCAACCTGGATGGGATTGGAGACTATTATTCTAAGTGAAGTAACTCAGGAATGGAAAACCAAACGTCATATGTTTTCACTCATAAGTGGGAGTTAAGCTGTGAGTACACAAAGGCATAAGAATGACACAATGGACTTTGGGGACTCTGGGGGAAAGGGTGAGAAGGGGGTGAGGGATAAAAGACTACAAATTAGGTTCAGTGTATACTGCTCGGGTGATGGGTGCACCAGAATCTCACAAATCACCACTAAAGAACTTACTCATGTAACCAAATCACACACACACACACACACACACACACACACACACACAATTAGCCTTGCTGTCCACATCACGGTTTTTCTTTTTCTTTTTTTTTTCTGCCTTTGGGAAATGGGAGCCCCAAATGTCCTGAATGGCTATCAGTCTATGGACTTCCCTAGACCTAGCCATGATTGTCCAGTTCCTACCACATGGCTGCAATCTCTATGTTCTCTTCAGCTTTCCAGATTTAGTGTAAGCTTGTCCCCCTTCTCCTTGAAACTGGGCCCCATCCCTGAATGCTCTGCTGCTGGTGAGAGCCCCACTCTACCCTTAAAATCCAAGAAAGCTGTGATGCTACTCTTTTTCTGATTTGCCCATCCCACAGCCTAGCAACAACGAATCATGCCTAAAACTCTTTACAGCAAATTTAGGCTTTTCTTCATTGCCTCCCCACTTTCCCCCATATGGATGCTTTAATCAAGTCCTATTCACCAGGCTACTCTAAACACTGTAACTTGGACTGTTGGCTTTCTCTCCAGAGTAGAATAGGCCCAATTTTCCCCCACTGGCCCATGTTACTGAAATCCCCATATGTCCATGGCTGGTTATGACATGCCTTAAATTGGAGGCCTCTTGATGGCATAAAAAAAAGACATATCTCAGTCCAGTTTTCTCGGTACCTAGCAAAGAACTGGTACAAAGTTAGTGCTCCAACAGGGTTTATGAAAGAGAATTTAAATCAGATGCCATATAGCAAAACATAAAATGCTATGTATAGACACTATTATTATGAGTCAGTATTATGCCAAACTCATTTCATCCAGCCAAGTATAATCATGTAGTTAGCCAAAACACTCCTCACCAAACCTGTACGTAACTGGCTTTTAAAAAATTCTGCTTTTTCATTTTTAAAAAGAGGCAGGTAATAATAAAATAGATCATTTATAACTGCCAACTTGTAATCATCTGGGGAGCTTTTAAAAAATCCTGATACATCAATTTCACCCCTATCCCCATCCCCGGCCAAAATTCTGATTTCATTGGTCTGAAATGAGCCCTGGGCATCAGAATTTTTAAAAACTCCCAGGGGGATTAAAATATGTGGCCGGGGTTAGAACTGCTGCTCTAGGGGCAGCTTCCCAAACTTAAATGTGAAAAGGAAAAAAAATCACCTGGGGCTTTGTTAAAGTGCAAATTCTGATTCTATAAATCTCAGTTGGGGCCCAATTCAGCACTGTCTACCAGAATTAAAATTGCCTGTGTGCTCTGACCCAGAAATTCCCCAACTAGCTATTTCTCTCATGGACATACTCACATATGCATAATGTCAAATATATGTAAAATTCATTACAGTGGGGTTTATGCAGCAACCTAAATGTCTGTCAGTAAAGGACTGTTTATGTAAATGATGGTGCACTCATAAAACGCCACGGAAGACTTTATAGCCTTAAAATAGAATTGAGAATAATCTGTAAACTACAATGTTAAAAGAAAATAAGAGTAGAAGCAAGGTAAATATTTGCAAACATATTTCCATAAATACACAGACTAAGGAAAGGTCTGGGAAAAAAAAAAAAAGGTAACAGTGGTTATCTCCAGGGAGAAAAATTGAGGGACTGGTGTCACATAGAAAACTAAATATAATAATCCAGATTTAGTAGGTAAAGGTGATTAGTATTATTGTAAGGGGGTGCAAGGGACTATTGCTCTAGGCAGGATACTCCAACCATAAGATCTGCAAGCTTCTCAAGGTTTAGGCAAAAACGACTTTTCTTTTATAGGAAGGAGTAAATCAAGCCAGAAATGAGCAGGGGTGGGGCAGTGGGATGAACGAGAGTGGCATTGTGGGACAGTAGATCAGAGAAGGTTTTATCCCCAGGCCAGCTTGTTCTCTGGAGTGGCTGCTGCTGGTTTAGCCTGTGGCTGGGCCAGAATGTCAGAGCCTTGGGGAAGGATCATTTTGTCCTGATTGATCAGCAGGGACAAAAGAGCTCAGCTAGTCATTTTTAAGGAAAAGAATGGGAATTTGGAGAGTCTGTATCTGGCTTTTTACTAGGTAAACAAGGGGGGGTTATCTAAATCATTATATGAGGAAAGGTGGTTCTTTGCAATAGTTGTTTCCTGCAACACAAAAAAAGTGGGTGAAGGGGTTTCTGAGCCTTCTGCTGTTTTCCAGGTGTGTAGGGCTCAGGTAAGGCTCCATATTGTCACTGGAGAGAAAAGGAGCAGTGCTTTCCATGGCATGTTGTTTTGTACTTTAAAATTTTTTTCTACCAGGCCAGGTGCAGTGGCTCATGCCTGTAATCCCAGCACTTTGGGAGGCCGAGGGGGGCATGAGTCATCTGAGGTCAGGAGTTCGAGACCAGCCTGACCAATATGGTGAAACCCCGTCTCTACTAAAATTACAAAAATTAGCCAGGCGTGGTGGCATGCTCCTGTAGTCCCAGCTACTTGGGAGGCTGAGGCAGGAGAATCGCTTGAACCCGGGAGGCGGAAGTTGCAGTGAGCCGAGATCACGCCGCTGCACTCCAGCCTGAGTGACAGACAGAGACTCTGTCTCAAAAAAAAAAGAAAAAAAAGAAAAAGAAAAAGAAAAAAGAAAAAAATCTACCAAACATAAATTTAAATTTTAAACAAATACTACATTTTAAATGAACAAACAGTTTAAGACCACAAATTCTGGAAACCTCTTTTCTTGCTACAGTTTAAAATTCTTCCAAAATGGTTTTGCATGTAGAAAGAAGACTCAGGCAGTGTTCATTGAAATTTTGGGGAAAGCGCTGAGAGCCAAGAAACATTTCCGGTGCTTCGATAACTCAGTTCTGAGTTTCACTCCTACAGATAGATGTCAGGGGGACTATGTGGGTAAAGCCAGCCTACCACATTGAAGAAAGAACCCCTGTCTCTCCCTGGGTTTAATTTCACAGCCAGGCATTGAAGTCCATTCCCACAAATGTGCCGAGTTTTTTAATCTCCACTTCTCATACAAACTAGAAGAACAAACCATGAAATAAGAGACAAACTCTGGCCCAAATACATGCAAATAAAACATTCCTATTCCTCTGCTCAAAGGGATTTTGCTGAAGCACTGCAGTTCTGTCACATGGAGCCCTTGAAAGGGCACAGGAGATTAGCAGAGTTGGGGAATTTTCTCTCACCACTGGGGCCTGTTATTGTTCCCATTTATATTTTCGGCTTCAGTTGGCAGCCTCCTTTTACTATTCCTTCATCGCTTGCGCCTGCTCCATCATATTTTGGCCCTGGCTTTTTGCCCCACACGTGCTTAGGTAATGTTTACACACCCAAAGATGCAGGCCTTATCAGAACTCATGTTGCACAGAGTGTTAACTTGATCTGCCTCTTCTGAGTGCCTGAAACTTGATTTCAACTGCCAAAATTCACCAGTCCAATTATTTTTTAACCACAATTGAAAGAGTTACATTACCAACAATATTGTATGAAAACAGAAAAGTTACTTAGAATAATTAAATCCACCCTTGGGAAAATGAACTATACACAGCTTTATAAATAGTTAAGCAAAAGATTAAGACAGGACTAGAGATGGGCTAGTTGTGACAATTCCCAAACGGACCTCAGGTGGAAAGGGGTGATTTGTAAACATGAGGGCCATTAAAATGTACCTTGCAAATGTCTAACTGCAAGGAGCTGAAGTGACTGACAGCCCCAGTTACTGCCTCTGAAATTTATCACAGCATTTGTGCCAAGGCCACCCCTCCCTTGCCCTGCCCTTGCTGATGACTGAGTGTGGTGGGTACTAAGCTAGCCCATTACTGGGATACACAACTTTCCTCTAATGGAAGATTCTGATTTCAAGACTTCCAGGCAGCTCTGCCAAACCTTCCTTTTGTCTGTTTAGCAGTCGGATTCTTTCACCAAACTTCTCTTCTTCACTCGGGGTCAGGCTTGCATTGAAGTCTGATGGCAATGTAGCTTCCCCAGTTCTGTCCCCAGTTTCTCCTTTTGTGGTTCCATACAAATTTTAAGATTGTTTTTTCTATTTTTGTGAAAAATGCCATTGGTATTTTGATAGGGATTGCATTGAATCTGTAGATTGCTTTTGGTAGTATTGTCATTTTAACTATATTAATTCTTCTAATCCGTGAGCATGTTATATCTTTCCATTTGTTTGTATCCTCTTCAATTTCTCTCATTGATGTTTTGTGGTTTTTCTTGTAGAGATCTTTCCCCTCCTTGGGTACATTTATTTCTAGGTATTTAAAAAAATTGTTTTGGTAGCTGTTGTAAATGAGATTGCCTTCTTGATTTCTTTTTCAGCTAATTCACTGTGTATAGAAAATGCTACCAACTTTTGTATGTTAATTTTCTATCTTATAACTTAACTGAATTTATCAGTTCTAAGAGCTTTTTGGTAGGGTTATATATAAGATCATGTCATCTGCAAACAGGGACAATTTGACTTTCTCCTTTCCAATTTGGATGTCTTTTATTTTTTCCTCTTGCCTAACTGCTCTAGGTAGGCCATCTCTCCTTTTACACAACCTGGAAATGTTGGCCACCATCCCCTGTTAACTTAGGCATGTCTTTTGTTTCTCTCTAGACTGCATAATTTGGGGACATTCTGGGTTTTGCCTTTGTAAGTTGCAGTAAAGTCACTGAAGAGGGTTTAATTTGCAGGATATTTGAAGTAGCAATGTATAGATTTAAAATAACACAAAAAAGTTCCCCCAGCACAGAAGTCAGTTACTCAATAATTCAATGTCTTCCACTCAAATATACCTACTGTCTGTTTTGCTACTTAACCACTTTAAGTAGCTCACGAGTGTGGGCTACACAAATACAGGTCATATCTCACTTCAGTTCATTGCAAATTATTTTGTTGGAATACTGCTACATCAAATATTGAATTATATTAGTGGAAAATAGTTCAAATTCAAGACCCGTGTTTACTTTTGAAAATGAATCATCTCTACGTAGGAAACTGGTATCAATATTGTCTCTATGAAGGGATATTGACTGACTAGGGGATAGGGGCAAAAGTGAGGCTGACTTTTCACTTATGCAACTTGGAAACTTTTGAATTTTGTACTGAGGATTTCTCTTTTCAAGTTTTTAGACAACAAAATGGATTAGCTCATGACAAGCAATCAAATAATGAAAATGTAATTCTTCTTGCATTATTTAGATGTCTGGCTTTACCTAGTTGATTTCATTCTATGCTTGACCTGCTGGAATCAAAGCTGGATAGTGACAATCCTGATCAACTCTGCCCCTAACTCGACTTACCAACCACCATTTCTCTCCCTTAATGCCTTTCTTTTTGTGATAATGTAGAATTGAATTCTCACTTTCTGCCTCCACTCATTTGTTTCTGGGAAAAGGAATTAATTTAATTACTTTTATCCCCAGTGACTGTTAGCTTTCAGTTAGACAGAAAAGTCTTTAGAAAGTCCACATATATGTATAGGCACAAAAGTACACAAAGAGAAACGAATTACTTATAACATTACAGTGCTCTTCCCATTTAAAAAGTAAAATATTCCTAGATGTCTTTAAAAGCTGATGGCTTCTTAAGAAGAGAAAAAAGAGAGAGGTACATTTCTAAACCAACATATGGAAAATATTATAGACCAAAGGGTGAAAAAGTCCTGAATTACATCCAGGATATCACCCTGGTTATAATTATAAACACTTAGGAAATAAGAGACTAAATTACCTATGTATAAATGCAGCAATATGAAGCTCTCAGATTTTGGACAGAAGTGAGCAAATATATTTTTTTCATTCCAAAGCCAGTAATTTATATTTAGCATATTTTCAAGCTGAAACTAACATTCTCATCACATTTATTCATGAAAATGACAATCAATCAATTTCCTGGTGAATGAGAAGACTTCCTAGCATTCAATGAAAACTAAAGTACAAAAGAGGGAAAATGTCACTCAGCAAAGCATGTATGTTGCTTTTCTCTTTTCTTTATAAACTGACAACCAAAGTGGCATGAGAAATGAGTGTCTCCAGTTGCCTAAGTTCGACTTCATCTCTAGGGCTCCTAACGGTAGGTCCACAGGTATGGTAAATGTAAGGGCCACTGAGCCACAGCATCTAACTTTCCACACTGTGGCAGCGCAAGCCCTGTGGGGACAGAATGGAGACAGTCTAGAGTAATAATTCTAGACTTTGGAACTAGCACATAGGAGGCAGTGCCTGTGAAGTTGCCAGTTCATAGTAGTGTGATGGAACTGCTGCTGCCAGAACCCAGGGCTTAGCAGAGAGTAAAAATCAGCAGCTTTCTGGGAGTTACAAACTGAATTTACAACTGGCCCTGGTAAAATGAGTCACCTTTCCCAAACTACAGCTCCTCATCTTTATTATCAGTGCTGCTTTTGCATTTCTCAGAGTGTCTACAGTTCTGTTTCTCTCACAATTCTCCATTCTCTTTCACAATTCCCAGTCCCTCACACAATTCCTTGTCTCTCCCACAACTCCTTGCCTCTCCAACAATTTCCCATCTCTCCCACAATTCTCTTTTCTCTTACAGTTCTACAATAGTCCTTCCTTATCCATGGTTTTGCTTTCCAAGGTTTAGTTACATGCAGTCAACCACAGTCCAAAAATATTAAATGGAAAAGTCCAGAAATAAACAATTTGCAGGTTTCAAGATATGTACTGTTCTGAGTAGCATGACAAAATCTCATACCTTAGGAACCATACCTTAGGAGCTGGGATTACAGGCACATGCCACCACACCCAGATAATTTTTTTTTTTTTTTTAGTAGAGACGGGGTTTCACCATGTTGGCCAGGCTAGTCTCTAACTCCTGAGCTAAGGTGATCCACCCGCCTCGGCCTCCCAAAGTGCTGTGATTAAGGCATGCACCACCACACCTGGCCAAGGAATAATATCTCTTGACACATAAAAATTGCATTAAATTGAAATTTCAAGATCCCATAAATAAAGTTTTATTGGAACACAGCCATGCTCATTCATTTAAGTATTATCTGTGACTGCTTCTGTACTATAACAGCAGAGTTGAGTAATTGTGACAGACCACATGACCTATAAAGCTTAAAATATCTACTATCTGGTCCTTTGCAGAACAAGTTTGACAACTCCTACTCCATTTCACTCACTCTTTTTTCTCTTTTAACACCCGTGGCCAGAGCCCTGAGATGTCTCCCTCTCAGAAGATACAAAAAGTATGTTTCCTTGGAAGGTTAAATTGTGTAGGTCTGCATTAGTATAGGTCTTAAGCAGAAAGAGTTCTTGAGGATTACATATAGCCTAGGCCAGAGTAGGAGCTAACCCTAGCCAGCGGTAAAGAGATAAAGTAGGTATTCGTCTCAGATGCTTTGAGTACCCCATTTCTCTCCAGGGAATTACCAGAGTGAGGGGTAGGGGTGGGGGCAGGCAGTCATGGAAGATACAGGTTTGGACATTTGGAGATCTTGTTGTCTGTTTAGGCACAACAAGTAGCCTAGCTGAGCCCATAAGTTATAAACAGAAGCTCTCTGGAATAATCTACATCTTCAGAGGGCTGGGGCTGCCCAGAATTCTCCTTCAGCATTGTGGCATTGGGCAGTATGTGTTCTGGAATATGTGGCAGGCATGGTGAGACTACAGGATGCTGTGGTTAGCCTATTGGGAGATATGTACATATGTTTCTATAGCTCAGATATCTCCAGATTCTCCAGCTTTCAGGGACAACTCCTTCCTTTCCAAGTCACCAAAGAGCAAGCCCCCGATCCCCTTGAGTGACAAGGAGTCTTACCAAATCCCCTTCCCAGTGAATTAGAATTATGGAAGTTGTGAAGGAGATTTGCCTGTTCCCCTAGTGCGTCCCAGTTGTTGCTTGTCTCTTCACTTGACAAGCACAGCTTCAGGTTCTCTGCTCAGCTGTCACTTCTTGCCTTCTGACTTTCCCATCCTCCATGAAGCTGCTGCCCTTCTCACACCTCTGTCCCCACCATAGATAAGGCTTTGGCCCCGTCCCATTCTGTAGCAGATGTTGACAGTGCTTCATCCACGTGCCCTTGGCGCCCATTGCATTTCAGAGCACAGTACCTCCCAGTGTGCATTCACTCTCAATAGCTAGCAACACACCAATGCCCATTTGTAGGTGGAACAGCCTCCAGCTGCCTGACCCCACTTCACCTACACATGGGAATTTATGTATTTGCCAAGAACAGCTATAAACTCAAGACTGATGAGTAAGGATGTATAAATACCCCAGCTCCCTTGCACCCTGACTGAGACAACTCTGAGTCACAACCTTCGCTATCTCCTGAGCTCTCCTGTAGGACTGGGCCACAGAACTCTCTATAGTACTTTGCCCAACATTACATATTTGCCTGTGCACTTTCCTTTCCTGGTCCTTCCCACCTCCCTTCTGACTTTCCCTGGTAACACCTCCCAATAAATTTCTTTTCTTAGGGGCTACTTTTGGGGACACAACCTTAGTTATACCCTCCTAAAGTACAACTGCCTTTGGAATCAGACAAGACAAGACAAGGGGTAGTTGGGAAGATGTTCAAGAATACAAAATTTCAGTTAGACAGGAGGAATAAGTTCAAGAGATCTATTGTACAACATGGCAATTATAGTTAATAACAATGTATTATATACTTGAAAATTACTAAGAGTAGATTTTAAGTGTTCTCACCACAAAAATGATAAGTATGTGAGGTGATGGATGTGTTAATTAGCTTTATTTAGTCATTCCACAATGTATGAATATTTCCAAACCTCATGTTGTATACCATAAATATATATTACTTTAACTTGTCAGGTAAATAAATAAATGAATAATTAAAATAATTTTTAAAGATAAGCGAAGGAGTAGAAGAGCTGTTTGGATATTAAGTAGAAATGGTCCTCACTGAAACATTTGTTCTCTCCCATTTTTCTTGAAAATTACTGCCAAGAAGTTTTTGGTAGATTTTATCTCTCATTTTACTACGTTAGGGAACAAACTGGATACAAAAAATATTTCTCTTCTATAAGAAAAAGAGCGGTTCAGACTCACTAATAAATGACAACTGCCCTCAGCCTGAGTGTTGGGGAGATAACAGAGCCCATGGTGAGGGTGGAGATAGGGCAAACGTGTCCAGTCTAGGGACACAGGCTCTATTATTCAGCCCCCATCAAATGCCACCATGCAGAGTTCAGGTTTTACATTGCCATATTTTCTGATTTTGAAAGAGAAGCCAGAGGACCAGGTTTGGAGGGAAATTTTACCAATTTTCTAACATTGTTTTAAACATGTGTTTTGAGCACTGTGATAGCCAAATAAGCCACAGCCACAAGCTACACTGGGCTGTTCACCATGATATTGAACAAAGCTCTGCTCAGTATTTAACAAAGCTTGACTGAAAGCTTGGACATCACTGAAGGAAATGATAAAACAGAAAGTAAAAAATTTAAATTGATGACTAGATGGGGCTGCTTCTGAAGTCTATGATATCTTCCTCAGGCTGGTCTTCTTCTTTTGTCTCAGTCTGCCACAATGGTAGAGGAATTAGCTTGCCACTGCAATGGCCTATGGCCATCCTCCATGCAGAGGCTAGGCTCTCCAACCTTCTCAGGAGCTCTTGGGAGGGATCCTCATTCCCAATCAGCTGTAGGCTTCCCTGTCAACATAGCTGTGTTCTTCAGGGAGGCCACTTGGCTCCTGTAAAGACAGCCATGTAGGCACAGCACAGAACAGACTAGCTCCCCCACGAACCAAACTTCTTCCTTTTAAAAGGAAATGCAAATAACCTATGTAAGTGGCTTTACCCAGAGTAATAGACTTGGCATACATTTTCTTTCCTCTTAAATACATAGGCATTAATGTCATTATTTTAAAGGCCTTATCTGCTAGAAGATAATACAGAAGTATCTACTGGTGAAAGTATATAAATGCATTAGATTTGCTTTAAATTCTCCAGCAAAATAGAAGAGGAGTGTTAATGGCAGAATGACAGTCATAGTTGAAGCTGGCTAATGGGTTCATGAGGCCTCATTATACTGCTCTATGTTTGCAAATGTTTGAAACTTTCCAAAATAGAAATTAAAAATATAATACTGGTCCTGCTTTGAGCTATCAAGTTTTCAGAAACGGAGCAGTCCTCTCTCAAAGTTCCCTATCAAATATTCCTTATATAATACTTTCTATTCACTATGCCACAGTCCAAGGGCAGGCAGATTGGGGACCTGGTGCCAGCTACTCCAGGGCTTATACAAGAGAGAGTTTTCTAGGTTTTTTCAAAACTCCTTAAAAAATAGCCCAGGTTCTTCAAACCTAGGGCATCTCTGACACAAGGGCTGCATGCTTTGAATTATACCACCGAGATCAGTCCAAGGAGATCTTTTTACAAAAGGTTTATATCTCTAAAGGACCTCCAGACACTCGCTGGGAATCCTGGAAATTCCTTGGCACTGCAGCAGGGATTCCAGCTCTGCCTGCCATATTTAGAGCACTAGCATTGAGATCCCCAGAGGAGGGGTTGTCCTCTTTAAATACCATTGCACCTGCTCACAGATGGTGTCTGTCCTTTGGAGATGAGAGGAAGAAGGTACAGAGGGAAATGCGGAGGTAAGCCATGGAACTGTAATCTATTTGGATAAAAAAAAAAGTAACTCTATAAAGAGGAAATTAAAAATACAAGTTACACTCGATGACAAATTGGTGGTAAGAATGTCTTCCCTCCTGACCATAAACATACTTCTCTCTATAATAACCTGAAAACTAACATAATTTGTATTCATCAGGCTGACAGGGTTTGATCCTGATTTCCTTGCTTACCAGCAAAGTGACTTGGGCAAGTTTCTGGATCTCTCTAGACTTCCGTTTCCTGATGGGGGAATGGGGATGATAATAGTTCCCATGTCATAGGCTGATATGATGATTAAATGCAAAAGTGTGTGCCAAGGGCTTGGGTGAGGAAAGTCACTGGAACTTCCAGAAGACAGGATGTACACATCTATAGATAAAAGTGATTTTGCATTGCCACAGTCACCTATAGCTTGAAGAGTTGTAAAATAGTTCAAAGAATAATGAAAGGCTAGAATCAGAAAACCAGGAAGAGTATGATCTAAACAATGCATTGCTTTTCATTGAAACACAAATGTTTCCCTACATCACCATATGATAAACATTTTTTGACTGAATTTTCTCACCGGCACGTTTGTGAGTGTTGCAGATCTTACATAGCTTCAGAATAAAGCCTTAAAGGGTTTATTATAGAAAACAACAGGCAAAACAGGACATGTCTTTTTAGTAAGCTTTTTTAATGTTAGAAAGTGTTAGCAAAATTCTTACAATAAACACTGACTTTAGCTGGGTGTGGTGGCTCATGCCTATAATCCCAACACTTTGGAAGGCTGAAGCAGGAGGATTGTTCAAGTCCAGGAGTCTGAGACCAGCCTGGGCAACATAGCGAAACCTCAACTCTACAAAAAAATGCAAAAATTAGCCAGGTGTGGTGGTGTGTACCTGTAGTTCCAGCTACTTGGGAGGCTGAGGTGAGAGGATCGCTTGAGCTCAGGAGTTCAAGCTCAGGAGTTCAAGGTTGCAGTGAATCATGATTGCAACACTGCACTCTAGTGTGGATGACAGAGTGAGACCTTGTCTTATAATTCATCATTTCTCATGCCCATAACCTTACTAATAAAAATGGAAACCAGAGTTCTCAGTTTTAGAAGAAATTTGAGTTGGACAGAAAGGGAAAGGCACCAGAAGGGAATCATGGCATAATACCATGGATGGCAGGCTTTGACCTACCTCTTTTAAAAGTGGTGCCTGTGATCTATTTTTACCTACACTCAAATGAGAATACAAACTTTCTAAATGTCTTATATCCTAAAATTATTCTCATTGATCCTCTGAGATAAGTGAAGAAATACATCAAATGATTCACCTTTACCAAGAATTAGTAGCAGTTTTAGATAAATCACTTGGTTTGTGAGTCCTAGAAGTCCAGCTATATTTGATCTCATAAATCCATGCCTGGGACCCTCATTACAGGAAAATGGATCATGCAAAATTCAGGGTGATGAGATCAGACCTGGGCTACACTTTAGTAGTATTGTTGACATCTAGAGGTGACACCCATGGCAGATTTGGGTGAGGTCTTTAGTTCAATTCATTAAGAATGATAGGGAACAGGAGATTCTTAACTTAGCTCTTCCAAACCGGAAGTAAAATTTAACAATACAGAACAACTACTGTAAAGACATTTTTTTCCCCTCATTTAAGGAGTAGTATATCCTATGTTGCTTTATCACCAAAGTTCACACTTGTATTATTTTTTTCACATTTTCTGATGTTGAATGATCCCTTGAGCATTTAGGACTTAGTAATCTCAGGAGACCTCAAAAAGTTCCTGGAAATACTGAATTAAAAGATAAAAATAAAAATAGAAACTTTATTTCTCAACATAAACTCCATCAAGTTCAAGACACTTTTGTAATTGATGATACCAGCAATTTAGTTCATCCCTAAAGAATTGAGGGTCTTGGGAATTTAACCATATCAGTGGAGTCTTTTTATATGATTAATTGAGGAAAAATGGGCATCCTTTAAAGATTGTTTAAAATTGGGGAACAAAAATAAGTCAGAAGGAGCCAAGTCAGGACTGTAAGGGGGACAGCTAATGATTTCCCATCAAAACTCTCACAAAATTGCCCTTGTTTGATGAAAATAATGAGCAGGAGCATTGTTGTGGTGGAGAAGGACTCTCTGGTAAAGTTTCCCCAGGCATTTTTCTGCTAAAGTTTTGCCTAACTTCCTGAAAACACTCCCATAATAAGCAGATGCTATTGTTTTTTGGCCCTCCAAAAAGTCAAGTAAAATGCCTTGAGCATTCCCAAAAACCTGTTGCTATAATCTTTGTTCTTGACCCATTCACTTTTGCTTTGACTGGACCACTGCCACCTCTTGGTAGCCATTGCTTTGATTGTGCTTTGTATTTGGGATGGTAGTGGGAAAGCCATGTTTCATTTTCTATTACAATTGTTTGAAGAAAAGTTTCAGGATCTTGATCCCATTTGTTTAAAATTTCCTTTGAAAACTCTGTTCTTGTCTGCAGCTGATTTGGGTGCAATGATTTTGGCATCCACTGAGTGGAAAGTTTACTCAACTTTAATTTTTTAGTCAGAATTGTGTCAGCTGAACCAATTGAGATGTCTATGGTGTTGGCTATTGTTTCCGCTGTTAATCATTGGTCCTCTTCAATTAGGGCATGAACAAGATGAATTTTTTCCTCACAAATTGATGTGGATGATCTTCGGCTGCAGGCTTTATCTTCAACATCGCCTTGTTCCTTCTCAAAACAAATTGTTCATTTGTAAACTGCTGATTTCTTTGGGGCATTGTCCTCATAAACGTTTCATAAAACATCAGTGATTTCACCATTCTTCCACCCAAGCTTTTTTATTTTTTTTTTTTTGAGACAGGGTTTTACTCTGTCACCAAGGCTGGAGTGCAGTGGAACAATCGGAGTAATCTCAGCTCACTGCAGCCTTGATCATACAGGCTCAGGTGATCCTGCCACCTTAGCCTCCCTGGGACCACAGGTGCCTGCCACCATACCCAGCTAATTTTTTGTATTTTTTATAAAGACAGGATTTCACCATGTTGCCCAGGCTGAGCACCATAAATTTGATGTTTGTTCTTGCTTTAATTTTAGCAGAATTCATGTTGCTCTGAGAGGGGCTCTTTTTAAACTGATGTCTTATCCTTCTTAGTGCCTCAAACTCGATCCTGTTCAGACATATTATAACAAGTTAAAAAACTTATTTTTGGGCTGGGCGTGGTGGCTCACACCTGTAATCTCAACACTATGGGAGGCCGAGGTGGGCAGATAACCTGAGGTCGGGAGTTCGAGACCAGCCTGACCAATATGGAGAAACTCCATCTCTACTAAAAATACAAAATTAGCCAGGCATGGTGACACATGCCCGTAATCTCAGCTACTCGGCAGGCTGAGGCAGGAGAATCGCTTGAACCTAGGAGGCAGAGGTTGCAGTGAGCCGAGATCATGCCATTGCACTCCAGCTTGGGCAACAAGAGCGAAACTCCATCTCAAAAATAAAATAAAATAAAATAAAATTTATTTTTGTTAAAAAAAAGGAAATCCATGCATACTTTTTTCATAATATACATTTTCCATGAACTAATATGAGACCCCTCATATTAGGTTTTGGGCAGCTGTTTTGCATGCGCTCCAGTGTCACATTTGCAAAACACACATGTAATTAATACCCCTACCCATTTATCCAAAAGAATCCAAGTGAATGTTTTACTATTTAAAAAGTCTTTGTAAAAATGTTCCTTTGAAAAATACTTTAGAAGGCAGATGTGGTTTAAATGAATAATGTGTAAAACCAAACATGGTCCAGCAACTTTACTAAAACTTTTGATCCTTTTCCTGTTATTATCAAGTCAAATTAAGAAAAAGGTCTATATATGTAACAAAATGTTCAGCTTATTTTTAAAAATCTGTCTACAAATTAAGGTATCAATTATATTACTTATATATTTGTGTACCTGTTTATTGTCTATCTTTCATCATTATGAGGAAGCTCTCTTCCTTTCACTTCACAACTTTCACTTGTCCGCTTCTCTGTCCCATAGTGACCAGCACATGGTGGGCACTAGGTAAACCTTTGTTGAATGAAAGAACAAGAAAAATCAATCTTTAGCTGTAAACTTTAGGCACAAATGTTTCCATCAGAGCTGTGTTGTATTATTATTTCCTGAATATATGCACTCATCTAAAATGTTTTGCGATGTTACTGGAAGTCAGTAGCAAATATGGGATATTTTATTTTCATAATCTGAAGACCATTTAACATCAACAAAATACTATTAAGTTTCTTTTTCTGTTTGGCAGAGATAACTATATCTAGGAAATATGTAATGATTAATATATCTTTTTACAATAAGCTCCCAGTTACATAAATTCTTGTCCCTGGCATCCAAGCAGTAAAATGCATTTGACAAAAGAAGGAAATACTAGAGTTTACATACGTTAGAAATCTGTTATTTAGGGAACTTATGGTGTATTTTGTTGAACTGAAAACAAAATTTAAAAGATGTGTTTTTTTGTTTTTTCATTTTCACACCATACAAATTTTATACCACACCCAAAAACATCATGTTTACAAGATCAGTAAAACGGAAGGTGTGGGGCCAAACAATGAGCTAGGATTCAATTGCTGGGGACTTTGTGTGTGTGTGTGTGTGTGTGTGTGTGTGTGTTTGTGTGTGTGTGTGTGTGTGTGTGGTTTTTTGTTTGTTTGTTTGTTTGAGACCTATGCAAAAAGCTGGGAGGTAAAATGGAACGGTGTTTTAGCCAGAACTACTCTGGATGCAGGAAACAGAAATTCATTCAAACTAGCTCAACATTCAAAGGAAGTATGTTAAAATGATTCAGGGAGTCTTATAAAGATGGAGGACAGCAAGCAGATCCAGGTCTTAATGAAACAGAAGAATCATAAAACTAACTTAAGATAAAGATAGAGAGATAGTGATAGGGATACATATAGTGATAGACATAGATACAGTGATAGAGAAATGGAAAGAGATATAGTTACAAATATATACATGTAGTTATAGAAAGAGATATAATTATAGATAAACAGATATAGGTACAGTGATAGTAACATAGGGATATAGATAACTAAGATATAGAGATAGAGCTATAATTATACATAAAGTGATACAGAGATATTGATATTATAGACATGTAGGTAGATACAGATATAGTGATAGAGATACAGAAGAGATATTGTTAGGGATATATAAATATAGGGAGAAATAATTATGCATATATAGACATAGTGATAGTGATAGATATATAATTAGAGATATGTAGATATAGATGGATATGGATATAATTATAGACATAGAGTTATAGATATTCAGAAATATCTAGATATCAATGTATATATATGTAGATGTACTTGGTTGATGCAAAAGTTATTGCAGTTTTTGCCATGGAATGTAATGGCAAAACCACAGTTACTTTTGCACCAACCTATACATGTAGATATAGATATATCCAAGGCCACCCAGTACCTGAGCATTCCCTCCTGACTTATCAGAATTGTTCTTCCTGCTCCCCCAACTAACTGAGTTAGAGCTCCCCTGCTCTAACTTGATCTTGGACATGCCTTTGACTTGTTCCACCACAACTACAGTCCTTAGTGTCCCAATTCCACATTCCTGAAAGGAATAACATGGCTTTTATATCCACCCTGGTCCAATCAGCTACGGCCTAGGACAGGTGAGTCATAGGGTACAAACCACTATTTCTGGTCACCACTTCAGTAGGATTGTAGGAACTAGTTAACAAAATGTGGGGGCGAGGGGGGGAGTTGATCCTTTATTCATTGGATCAACATCCTTTCTTTGGTGAAATTAACCCAACTTTGCAACTTCAAACACAGTGTTTTGGGGTCATGATTGATTTTTTTTTTTCACTGTCCTGCCAAAGAAAATGTTGGAATCACAGAACATTGAAGGAAGACACTTGAGGATCCAGAATCCTTGGCAAATACAAGCATGCCTCAAAGACATTGCAGGTTTCATTCCAGACCACCATAATAAAGAGACTATAACAGTAAAGTGAGTCACACAAATTTTTTGGCTTCCCAATTTATATAAAAGTTATGTTTACTCTAATCCCAGCACTTTGGGAGGCTGAGGTAGGTGGATCATGAGTTCAGGAGGTCAAGACCATCCTGGCTAACATGGTGAAACCCCATCTCTACTAAAAAAATACAAAAACAAAATTAGCCAGGCATGGTGGCGGGTGCTTGTAGTCCCAGCTACTCGGGAGGCTGAGGCAGGAGAATGGCGTGAACCCGGGAGGCAGAGCTTGCAGTGAGCCAAGATCGTACCACTGCACTCCAGCCTGGGCGACAGAGTGAGACTCTGTCCGAAAAAAAAAAAAAAGTTATGTTTAGATTATGCTATAGTCTATTAAGTGTGAAATGGCATTTGTCAAAAAAAATACATACCTTAATTTAAAAATACTTTATTTTTAAAAAATGTTAATGATCATCTGAGCCTTCAGTAAGTTGTAACCTTTTCGCTGGTGGAGGACCTTGCCTTGATGTCAATAGCTGCTGATTGATAAGGATGGTGGTTGCTGAAGGTTAGGTGGCTGTAGCAATCTCTTAAAACAAAACAACAATGAAGTTTGCTGAATTGATGGACTCTTCCTTTTGCAAAAGATTTATCTGTAGCACGTGATGCTGTTTGACACATTTTATGTACAGTAGAACTACTTTCAAAATTGGAGTCAATCCTCTTCAGACCTGCTGCTGCTTTATCAATTAAACTGATGTACTGTTCTAAATCCTTTGTTGTCATTTCAATAATGTTCACAGCATCTTCAGCAGGGGTAGATTCCACCTCAAGAAGCCACTTTCTTTGTTCATCCATAAGAAGCAACTTCTCATCCATTCAAGTTTCCTGATAAGATTGCAGAGATTCATTTACATCTTTAGACTCTAATTCTAGTTCTCTTGCTACTTCCATCACATCTGCAGTTACTCCCTCCACTGAAATCTTGAATCTCTCAAAGTAATCAATGAGAGTTGTAATCAACTTCTTCCAAACTCTTGTTATTGTTGATATTTTGATCTCCTCCCACAAATTACGAATGTTCTTGATGGCACCTAGAATGGTGAATCCTTTCCAGAAAGTTTTTTTTTTTTATTTTTAGTAGAGATGGGGTCTCACTATGTTGCCCAGGCTGATCTAAAACTCCTGGCCTCTAGTAATCCCCACCTCAGTCTCCCACAGTGCTGGGATTACAGGTGTGAGCCATTGCACTCAGCTCTTTCCAGAATGTTTTCAATTTACTTTGCCCAGATCCATCAAAGGAATCACTATCTATGGCAGCTATAGCCTTATAAAATGTATTTCTTAAACAATAAGACTTGAAAGTTGAAATTACTCCTTGGTCCATGAGATGCAGAATGGATGTTTTGTTAGGAGGCATGAAAACAACATTAATTTTGTTGCATTTCTCCATCAGAGCACCTGGGTGACCTGGTGCATTGTCAAGGAGCAGTAATACTTGGAAAGCAATCTTTCTTTCTAAGCAATAGGTCTCAATAGTGAGCTTAAAATATTCGGCAAACCATGCTGTGAACAGATGTGCTGTCAACTAGACTTTGCTTTTCCATTTATAGAGCACAGACAGTAGGTTCTGTATAATTATTAAGGGCTCTAGGATTTTCAGAATGGTAAATGAACATTGTCTTCGACTTAAAGTCATCAGCTGCATTAGCCTCAAACAAGAGAGTCAGCCTGTCCTTTGAAGTTTTCAGGCCAGGCATTGACCTCTCCCCAGCTTTGAAAGTCCTAGATGGCATCTTCTTCCTATAGAAGGCTGTTTCATATCCATTGAAAATCTGTTGTTTAGTATAGCCACCTTCATCAATGATTTTAGCTAGATCTTCTGGATAATTTGCTGCAGCTTCTCCATCAGCACTTGCTGCTTCACCTTGCACTTTTATGTTATGGAGATGGCTTCTTTCCTTAAAACCTCATGAATCAACCTCTGCTGGCTTCCAACTTTTCTTCTGCAGCTTCCTCACCACTATCTTCATAGAATTGAAGAGTTAGGGCCTTGCTCTGGGTTAGGGTTTGGCTTAAGGGAATGTTGTGGCTGGAGACCTTTGACTCTTCCTTTCATTTGAACACTTACAGGCTATTGTAGGGCTATTCATTGGCCTAATTTCAATGTTGTTGTGTTTTAGGAAATAGGAAGTCCTGAGGAGAGGGCAAAACATGAGGGAACAGCAGGTTGGCGGAGCAGTCAGAACACACACATTTATTGAAATTTGCTGTCTTTTGTGAGTGCAGTTCATGGCACCCCAAAACAATTACAATAGTAACATCAAAGATCACTGACCACAGATCTCCATAACAGATATAACGATAATGAAAACGTTGAAAATATTGTGAGAATTACCAAAATTTGACAAACACATGAAGTGAGCCCGTACTGTTGGAAAAGTGGCACTATAGACTTGCTCAATGTAGAACTGCCACAAACCTTCAGTTTATGAAAAACACAGTATCTGCAAAGCACCACAAAGTGCACTGCAATCAAATGAGGTATGCCAAGATACAGATGTAGAAAGTGAGGCCCAAACAGGTGAACTGGCTTATCCAGGTTGAGGAAGTTAGCTGGTAGATTCCTGAACTAGATCCTCATCCTCCTAATTTCCAGTCCTAGGCTCCTTTACCCAACAATGCTGTCTCACTTAAGAGTAGCAGAACTCCTTTGTGTCAGAAAAGTGTGGTTTACAACGAGTTATTATCTGAGAGAATATCGTTTTTAAGATTTTCTACTTTCTAAAAATCTTGCCATCTAAAAATTATTTCATAAAATGATTCGTAAAAGTAGAGGATAAAACAAGAACAGTTATATGTATAGAGCAGGAAGAATTGATCTTTTTTCCTTGTTTCTGCAGCACCCTGAAGTACTTCTGTTAACACTTATGTCATTAATTCTAATAACATGTTTACATTTATGTGACTCAGGGGGAGGGATTATGTCTTATTCATCTTTATATTCCAACCAAACACAGTGTCCAGCACATGATTGGTGAAGGGACGATAAATATTTGTTAAAGGAATGAACAAGCCTATAAACCATAGATGAGAACTTTTTGAAAATAGGAAGGTATATGTTTTCTACAAAAGAAAACAAGAATTTTTTTTGTTTTAGAAAATGTTACTGTTTTTATTTCTTTATAAAAAGGGATCACAAATGTAGTTCCAATTTTAAGTCCACAGAGCATTTCTCAACCAAACATTTCCAAATCAAATGGGAGTGACTCTGAATAAGAGTCTTTACTTTTAAGGCTTATCTAAACTGAGTTGCCTGGGTTTAGCTCTCACAAATTATTATATAGGATTTTTGTAGGAAAAAATAAACAGACAAGCCTTGCAAGAGTATGCCAAGATATTATTACATTCAATTGTGAACAATAAAATAGCAAAGGATATTTATACACAGACCAGGAAGAGAGCATACAGGATAGACTCAAGCAGTAATCCTTCCCACAATGAAGATAAAAAGAAAAGCCCCTGCTGATTGAATGCCTTCAGTTGGAAATTTATGAATTTGCTCTAAAGTCAAGGGAGCTAACATCTACGCAATGGGGTTTCAGTCACAGGCAAGGGAATTCTTTTATTTAATAATGACATTTAAAGAGCCATGGACCGCCCCCTCCCTTAAAAAATCAGAGGAAAGCCATGTTGTCCCTCACCATAATATACTCCCCTACACATAAAGTATTATTTGCTATTTCTCGTGGTGAATTGATACTACCCTACATTTGCCAGGTTAAAAATCCCTGCTATGAAGAATGAAATCTGGTGACAAAATTAATCTCCAGTGAGGTCTAACTTCAAAGCCTATGTTCTTTTCATTACATTGCTAGGTAACCGTAGACAAGATATTTAACTGCTCTAAACCTCACATTCCTCATCTGTAAAATGGGATAATAAGGCCCACCTTAAACAGGTGTTGTCAAGATTAAATGATTACTCTTTATAAAATATCTAACATATAATAATCACTCTACAAATATAAATTTCTTCCTCTCCCTCAATTACTGAGTGGTGAGTTCTAAGACCTAGCAGAACTTGGCAGAAAAATGCATCAAGGTGTCATTTTTTTCCCGTTTAATCTTGTCTTTTTTTTTTCCTGCCTTACAAGAGGTGAGAATTGTATTGAGGAAGACCAGACATTCTAAGAATCACATGTTAGCCGTCCAGCCCACTTCACCAGGGAGAAAAAAGAAACAGGAACTGTCTGGTGGACACATTTCCACCAAGGGCCCCCACTACTTGGCACAGGGCCCAGCACTTTATAGGGCCTCAATAAATGTGTGAGCAAGAAAGGAGGAAAGGAACAGAGAGAGAGAAAAGAAGGGATGGGTAGAAAAGAAAGAGAAAGAAGATTGAAAGTGATTGGGACTTTTCTTCTACCATAGCGCTCCAAGAACAGGGAGCTCCAAGAGCAGGGTTCTTGACAGGCACAGGATGAAGAAAATCAACGTATATCTCAAGAAACACCTTCCCATACAGAATTTAGCAGTGTCTGCATTGAGAGTCATATGATTCTTCACTGACTCCTTTCAGTGAATAAGAAGAAATGGAAAGAAACAGACCAGGAAAATAATTCATTTTCTAGAACAAGCAACTGGGCTACAATTAACACAGAAGATTAAGAATTAAGAGTTGCCATTTTTGTCTTCAGTAGGAATGATGATCAAGAAAACATCATAAAGTTTGATGGGGAGCACTCTATTGTAAAAACACAGGGACATTAACTCATCCTATGTGGGATATCAGGAAAGTTGCTCCACAGGCTGGAGCTGAGCTTTTGCATCTGTAAAATGTGGGAGTTGGTTCATATTAGAGGTTCTCAACATCACCTGTTCGTTAGAATCACCAGAGGAGTTTCTGAAAGTGCCCATGCTCTAGCCATAGCCCAGACATTAGCATCTTGGAAGGTGGGGCCCCAGGCCTCAGTAGTTTCAAAGCTTCCCAGGTGATCCCAATGTGCAAATAAAGTTGAGAACTACTGATCCAGGTGGTTTCTGGACCCTCACTACCCCTAGTGTGGTCCTCAGACAAGCAGCATGGGTGTCGCTTGAGATCTTTTTAGTAATTAAGATTCTCAGACCTTATCCCAGACCTAAATAAACAGAATCTGCATTTTAACAAGATCCCCAGGCAATCTGTACCGACATTAAATCTTGAAAACAGTGGCCTAGACACCCTTCTATGCAGCTCTTTCTTCTGACAATGCTTTGCTTTTGGTGCTGATATTACAATAATTTTTAGATCTCAGTGCCTGGCACATTGTAAGTGTTAAAAGTTTTATACATGTGTCATGTATATGTATTCAGAAAGCACAGAAATATCCCATCACACCTGTTCCACACAGGGGGTTAAGTGGAAATAATTGGAAGAAATCGTAACCCTGTAAAAGGCGCGGACGATTTTATGAGATTATGATCAAAGATTGTTTTTTCTTTGTAGAATGATGAAGTAGGGTCCCCTAAAGATCAGTTTTCAGGTTCCTCTTCAAAGTCAGCAACACCAATGCAGTTATTAAAAACAACTGCCTCCATGTGGCAATTTGTATCCAACATCTTCTCACCTGGCAACACATCATTTGCAGGTTCCTTCTCTGTTGCTCATACTATGTGACAGCTCTTTTGTTCACAGCTGCCCCAGGAAAAATAGGTGGGTTGGCTGGGGAGTGTTTGACCTCCCCCAAAGTTTCCTGTTGTAATGTTCATTACCTCCTTTAAGCCTACAGAAGAGAACTCAGCTCTGACAAACAAAAAGCACGCATCAAAATGCTGAAACTAAAGCTAGAAAGTTACAGACAATGTCGATGCAAGATGTTATTCTGACTTTGTAACTCAGGGCTTAAGAAGGCAGATAGCCCTCACATTTTAGACTAATCATGTTTAGTTAGGACTTTTTTGAGTAACGGTTTATTTGGAGGAGAGAGTGATTAGTATCTGAATGTTAAGGGAGAAGTGGCATGGGCAAAAATCCATAATTTTTAATTCGATTCAAGTTACAGATATTAGGTAGCTACCAATATCGTGCTGCTACCCATATCCCCTCAGGCCTTACATTTCAGTAGGAACTTCGACAGTCAGTATCTCTAGCCGTTTGTCTGAGGGCTTTCTTTGGCTGTAAGCCCCACTCTGTCTTCAGCACAGAAGACTGAGTTCTAGGATCAGTACCACAGTAGAAGCTTTCAGGTAATGAGTGAATGGAAGTGGTGTATAAATACCCAGTTCCCTTGCCTTTTAGGTAAGGAGATGCATGTTCTATGCTGGCTCTGGGAGATCCCCAGCAGCATGAACCTTCGGGTGCTCACAATGATAACTTAATACACGCCTGATATTGTCTTCTTTCCCAAATTATTTCCTCACTCACCTACCTATGTTCTCTGTACCTCCAGAATAAACTACTTTTACTTGAATCCTTGCGTCAGGGTCTGCTTGTGGGGAAACCCACACTAAGACAAATTTTATATTCCATTTTATTTAAGATCCTCACAGGTATAGAGTTCATACTTTATATTATTTTCTTTTAGTTTTAATATTTTCAGTAAATAAAACAAGTTATGGTATGAAGAGTTCAAAGTGTTTTGATGACAACCTTGAAGAGATCATCTTATTACCTTATTCATGATACTCACCTGACATTTGAATCTGCCAATAAGTGAAAAGATGAGAAAAGAGATTGATATAACAGCAGCAGAGCCCAGTGGGGAAAAGCCCTGGTTTCCAATTCTGGTTCTGTACTTGTTAGCTGTATGACCACCGGCAAGCTGCTTAACCTCTCTGACTCACTTTCTTGAGACTTCAAACATGGGGGAACTAATGGTCTCCATCCATAGGCTTGTGGATGTTCAATCAGATGACATATGTTAAGTGTTTAGGACAATGTCTGACACTACTAATTATGAGCAGCTCAATGGTCTAACTAGTTACTGACCAAGGATACTGAATCCATGGGGATACCTTCAACTGTAAAATAGAAGACCCAACTAAACATGGCTTGCACCAATAAGAACATCTATTATAATGTAAAGCAAGATTCTGCAGCAAGAATCTTCCCCCTCCCTACTTCTCACATTTCATTGACCAGAATTAAGGCATATGCCTATAAAACCATGAATCAAACTTCCAAACAAGACAAACCTCCTCTTTCTCTGTATCCTTTTTCATTTCATTTCTCACACCAGGTCACTGTGTGTCAGAGGACTATTACAGTAAGCCTCAGTAGATTGGCTGGTGCCAGGAGACCTTAGCTGAGCTCATTCATATATATGTGGACTGGGTAATATACATGAGGCTTCACAGAGTAGCTCTGCTTCAAGCTATAGATCTGCAGATTGACGAGGTAGCTTTTTCACCTGTTTCTCATTCTCCTTGGACCACCAGGCTAGGTGGTGCAAGGTCTTCTCGTGTCCATGATAGAAGGTCAGGTGTGTTAAGACCTAGGTTTGGAACTGAAACACTGCAACTTTTCTGCCCTTAAACCATTGATCAAACAAGTCACACAGCCAAGTCCAAAGCCAAGGTGTGGGGTCATAGTGTCTCCCTACCATGAAGCCAAAGGGTGTGTACGTAGGAAGGACAGAAAGGGACCAGTCATTCATTCTACTGTAACACGTTGTCAGAACAAAGAATGTGTCAGTACCCAGATGAATCTGAATTCATATAGCATTCATGTTTCTGCCATGAATTTCTGCACTGGTTACTATATTGGGATATCATCTGGGTTTCCATGTAAGCAAGCTGTTGCAAATGGGCCTGAGAGATTACTTGCCAAATGACAGGGTTGCCCAGAACTTAGTGATCTTTCAGCTCTAGCATCCCATGATTTGCAGTTTGCTGAAGAAAACCGGGAGAACGTGAAAACCCAAAGAGAAGTGAGAGAGCGTGTCTTAGGAACCTGCATCCTTCCATCCTGCTTCGACTTCTCAACTAAATTCTTAAGTCCTGGAGTGCAGGTATCACTGAAATCTGCCCCATGCCTGAAATAGATGGCCGTAGATGGTGACTCTGACAAACGTGAATTGACCTGAATCTGGGGGAAGTTTCTGGGTGAACAGAGCGCGCGGAGGATGCGCGGGTCATGCTGGAGGCGGGTCCCAAGCAGATGTGCACGGCCCGCCCCGCCCTCCCTCGCTCACCCGGTCCAGCTTCATCCGCAAAGGAGCGTCGGCCAGGCTTGTCAGGGCGCCCCCAGCCCCTCCCCAGGCCGCGAGCGCCCCTGCCGCGGTGCCCGGCCTCCCCTCCCAGCCCGCAGGGACAGCACGCGGTAACTGCGAGTGGAGCAGAGGACCCGAGCGGCCGAGGAGAGAGGAGGCGGCGGCTCAGCTGCTACGGGGTCCGGTCGGCGCCCTCCCGAGGGGGCCTAGGAGGAGAAGGGAGGACCCGCGCGAGAATGCCTCTGCCCTGGAGCCTTGCGCTCCCGCTGCTGCTCCCCTGGGTGGCAGGTGGTTTCGGGAACGCGGCCAGGTGAGTGTCTGGCGATTGGCTTCCCCCCACCGCCGGCCTGAGCTCCCGCTTTGGGGCCCCACGTCTTTGCAGGCACCCCCGCGTGTGTGGGTGTGAATATGCACGTGTGCCTGTGCGCGCCGAGACGGGATTTAACCTGGATACCAGGCCTGGAGCGCCCACGGGCTTTCCTCCCTGCTCTCCTGTGGCGGGGCTTTGCACCTAGTTAGTTCCTTTTGCATCAGCTGTGCCCCACCTGGCTGTTGCAGGTGGAGGGAGGCTCTGGGCGCAGACCCGTGGGTGCGTGCGGGCTTGGTGGTCTGCAGACCTGCTGTAGGGGCAGGTGTGTGAGGGTTGGACCAATATGCGTGTCGGTGGGTGAGTTCTGTATCTGTGCGATTTTGTGTTTTCCACTCTATTCACAGGACACCAAGTGCTTGTCAGTCGCTAGTTTTGCTGGGGAAGGAGGGAAAGAAACCGAGGACGATAAAGCATTTACTGTTCTTGGGCTGAGCCAGCCGGGCTGCTCTCCTCAACTGCTCTCTGATTAGGGTTGATGAACTGGAAAGGAAGGACGCGGTTGTCAGATGACAACCATTCTCATTCTTGCTATGGCAATGCAGACTCGGAAGCCGTTCCCTACTGCCCTTAAGCTTAGCTGAGACCTGAAACATTTTTTTCCAGAGATCGTCAAAGACGCTTAGTAAATGCACGCTTACATGGTGACTGTTGACCTGGCACTGTTCTAAGCACTTCAGGACTATTAACCTAACCAAAGCTCATAACGGCTCTGTGTGTAATGTACTATTATCATCATCTCCGTGTTGTAGAAGAGAAAAACGAGGCACAGAGAGGTGAAGTAATTTGCCTGAGGAAGCACAGCCAGTAAGAGATGGAGCCAGGGTGCAAACCTAGGTATTCTGGCCCAAAGTCTCTGTTCTTCACCAGGGCACTAGGGCAGACTTCCGGCAACGGAAGGTTTTCTGGTTCTCTAACTGTGATGTCTTGCTTTCTACTTAGGTGTCCGCTAGAATATGGTTTTTCCACCGCAGCATTATTGGCCTTTTGGGCTGGGCTGGATAATTATTTGTTGGGGTGATGTGCTGCCCTGTGCATTGTAGGATATTTAGCAGCACCTGTGGCTTCTACCCACTAGATACTAGTAGCAACCTTGACCCCACCCCCAGCCCCTCTCCCCCCTCCCCCCCACCACCAAGTTGTGGTAACACAAAAAAGGTTTCGGATATTGCCCGAGGTCCCTGGAGGGCACAGTTGCTCCCAGCGGAGACTGCTGAACTATAGAAATTTTTCAGTGATGATTCCTGGGGAGAGTAGGATAAGAGCTTTGGTTTGGTACAGGCTTCTTGAAGGTTTGCCTATCTTTGTTTAACTTACAGGAAAAAAATATTTCATCAGAGTTAGCCATGGTATTAAGAGATTTTGAAGTTCAAACAGAACAAACCTCAAACCAGGTTCTTAGAATGTATGATCGCAAGTTTCAATTTCCTTTTCATGATAAAAATGTAAGCAGATAAAATTTGCTCATAATCACATTTTCCTTGAATGCTAGAGGTTCTTGCATTGCTAGAAAGCCCGCTTTAAAAAGACCAAATGCTATTTGGAGATGAGATTAATAGTTCTTTAGCAGCCAGCAAACTGACCTCCAGGAGCTTCACTTTCAAAGGACCACCAAATTAAATTAAAAGCCAAAAGCCCCTGGATAAAGCAAAGCATATTAAACTGGAGAATCCATGTCAGAATTCTGCAATTCTGCTGTTTTCAAGATGTGAACCATAGTTTCTTTGGACGATTATCAAGTTTATGAGCTGGTGTGTTTATTATTTGCTCAACATGCTTGGAAATGTCAAGTGGTCAGCTCTTCAGGAATGTCCAGGACCCATGTTTAATCAGCTCTAGACTCCATATTACGGATAAGACACTTACAGAGAAGGCAAGGCACCCATTGCAGAAAACTGTGTCTACTGGTTATTTCCTGGGGTTTCACAACTTATAGGAAAAACTGGCTGCTGTGTAGAGATTTCCAGTATAAGCATCAGTTCTTTTTAATTGAAACACTGCACTATGATTTTATAACCTAGAAAATTATGTGCTTCTTAAATGGTACTTAGTACACAGTAGACAATCAACACTCATCAAATGAATAAATCTTTAGCTGTATGCATATACCTGCTCTTAAGCTTCAGAATTTGGCTTGCCTTATATTTTTTATGTCCTTTGGGTATTGGAACTATTTAGATACCCTAGACCTGTCCAATACAGCAAAGATGGTAACCAGGAGCCCCAAGTGGCTGTTGAATACCTGAAATATAGCCAGTCCAAGTTGAGATGTGCTGTAAAACGTATAAAATACACATCTAATTTTCAAGATGTAGTAGGAAGAAAAAGAACAGGAACTATCTCACTAATCATTTAGTATTGATTACATGTTGAAATGGTAATGTGGATATACTGCATTAGATAAAATCATTATTAAAATTAATTGCTTCTGTTTCTTTCACATTTAAAAAATGTGGCTACTAGAAAACTTTAAATGGCATATATGTTTATTTCCATTGGACAGTGCTTGTCTAGAACATTTATTGATCTGAACTCCATCTTGAGTGTTCTAAGTCCTAACAATGGGATCTTTTTGTCTTGGGTACCTAAGATAAATATATTATTAACTTTGCTATTCTGGAGATTAACATTTGGAGCAACTCCTTACTTACAACATATTTCTGTTTTATATTTTCTCTCTACTGAATTCGAGTAAAAATAATGTGGGAGAGGAGGGAATGACTAGGTTCCTGCTGAGAGGCTTTACTTACAGAGACCACGTGCTATGTGGATAATTGATTCTTCTCAAAGCCCTGGTAGCAAAGTGCCACTGTAAAAATTGGCCACAAATTCCATGGCTTAAAACAACAGAAGTTTATTGTCTTACAGTTCTGAAGGCCGGAAGTCTATAATGAATCTTATGGGGCTAAGATTAAGGCATCGGCAGGACTGGTTTCTTCTGGAAGCTCCAGGGTAGGATCCATTTCTTGCTTCTTCCAGCTTCTAGAGGCCGCCAACAGTCCTTAGCTTGTGGTATAATCTCTTTTTCCTTTGTTACCTTGCCTTCTCTCTGATTCTTCCTTGTTTTCCTCCTCCTAAGAAGAACCTTTGTGAGTATATCAGGCCCACTTGGATAATTCAGGATAATCTTCTCGTTGCAAGATCCCTCACTTGATCACATCTGGAAAGTCCCTTTTGATATATAAGATAACATTTACAGGTTTCGAGGATTAGAATGTATACCTCTGTGGGGTAGGGGATGCATTATTCAGCCTTTCACAGGAAGCCTGAGCTGTAAGTCTGTTGTTCTTGTTTCTATGGACTAGATTTTATCTTTAAACATGATTTTAGTGATTTTTGAATGGTTGGTATATCATTTATTTCTTTATTCTTCAAACCGTAATTTGTGAGACTATATCAAAAACTAAAGAGCTGTGTGTTTCTAGGAAATAATAATCATCTAATTACAACTTAAAAATCATTTCTGGACAGTCTTATTTCATTAGTTTCACTGGCTTAGAAAGTGTTAAAGTCCTATTTATATGTAATTCATGAGTATAAATCAAGGTTATGTAAACATTACAATGAAAATAAGTATATTACCTAGTCTTCATAAATCAGATTGGCATTCAACAAATATTATTGAGGCCCTAGTGTCAACCATTTTCAATGTTATTTCAATCAATTCTCTCAACAACCCTAAGAAATGGGTATTGTGTTCATTCGATAGAGAAGGGAACAGAGAAACTTGAAGAAATTAGGTGATTTCCCATGAATTACATACGATTTTGTCTTCTGCTCTAAGACCAGTGTCATCCCACTATTCCAAATTTATTCCCTCAAAAAAGTGAATACAGAAAAGCTGACATTTTTACAAAGGACTTTCTTACAAATGATCATGAGTGATCCTGTTTAGCTTGACTCTAGTTCAGCACATTCAAGGGACATATGTAGAGTAAATGCTCCATCCACCCAGTATCACCACTTTCCTTTCTAAGTTTACATTTTCTCAGAAGCAGACTCTGTGTGTAGTTTATTTGAGAGGTGACCCCAGGAAGTTCTGGTAGAGAAGTGGGGAAGTGGGACAGAGAAGGGAAAGAAGTGTAAAAATAAGTCACCACTCTGAGTCAATCCTGCTGGGGAATTCTAGGAGACAGTAGAACACAAGATCCTAGTTATCCCTCTTGAAGACAAGGGAGCCGGGGTGTTTGTAATCCCAACAGTCATTGGTTGAGGGCTTCTGGGGAAGGGGGTTCTGCCCTTTCAGGCTTCTGTGCACACAGGAAGAGCCGGCTCCGGCCAAGACAAAAAGTTCTCAGGAATCAGGAAATGAGGCTGGTCAGGTTCCACAATGCACCAACAACTATTTGCCACTGACCCAATAAAACAGGGAACTACCACTGATGAACTTGTGCTCCTGGTGACAAATTTCAGGACAAAAACTCCTCTGAGGACAGTGGGGGCAGGACATGCAGGTGTCCTGAGGTGATGTGGACTGAATTGTGTACTCCCTCAAGATTCGTATGTGAAGCCCTAACCCCGGTACCTCAGAATGTAATTACATTTGGAGATAAGGTCTTTAAAGGAGCAGGTAAATTAAAATGAGTTCATTATGGTGTGTCCTTATCCAATATGACTGCTGTCATAAAAAGAGATTAGGGCCTTTCTCCCTCCCCAGCCATCTTGGTGGATGCTCTTGGCTGGGGGTCCTCCCACATCTAAGACAGGAAGATGGTGGCTGCAAAAAAGATTTTAAAAAATCACTGCAGTCAATCAACTGTAGGCTCCAACTCATTATGAAAAGTGAAAAGTATGGCCGGGCGTGGTGGCTCACACCTGTAATCCCAGCACTTTGGAAGGCCAAGGCAGGCAGATCATGAGGTCAGCTGGCTAACATGGTGAAACCCTGTCTCTACTAAAAAATGCAAAAAATTAGCTGGGCACGGTGGCAGGTACCTGTAGTCCCAGCTACTTGGGAGGCTGAGGCAGGAGAATGACGTGAACCCAGGAGGCAGAGCTTGAAGTGAGCCAAGATTGTGCCACTGCACTCCAGCCTGGGTGACAGAGCGAGACTGTGTCTCAAAAAAAAAAAAAAAAAAAAAAAAAAAAGTGAGAAATACATGCTGGAGTAGCTGGAGTACAAGAAGACTCTGAAGATGATCAGACAAGGCAAAGTGAAACTGGTCATCCTTGCCAACAATTGTGCAGCTTCGAGGAAATCTGAAATAGCATTATTACAGCATATTGGCCAAAACTGGTGTCCATCACTACAGTGGCAATAATAATAAATTGTGCACAGCATGCAGAAAATACCACATATTCTGCACACTAGGTATCATTTACCCAGATGATTCTGATATCATTAGAAGCATGCCATAACAGACTGGTAAAAGGTAAACCATACAAAATTGTTCTTTAATAAAACTTGTCAAAGCTTATTTAAAAAATCCAAACAGGCTGGGCATGTTGGCTCATGCCTGTAATCCCAGCACTTTGGGAGACTGAGGCAGGCAGATCACCTGAGGTTGGGAGTTCGAGACCAGCCTGACCAACATGGAGAAACTCCATCTCTACTAAAAACACAAAATTAGCCAGGCGTGGTGGCGCATGTCTGTAATCCCAGCTACTTGGGAGGTTGAGGCAGGAGAATCACTTGAATCCGGGAGGTGGAGATTGCGATGAGTCGAGAACATGTCATTCCACTCTAGCCTAGGCAACAAGAGCGAAATTCTGTCTCAAAAAACAAACAAACAAACCAAAAAGAGGAGATTAGGACACAGACACACACAGAGGAAAGACCATGTATGGACACAAAAGAAGACAGCCATCTACAAGCCAAGGACAGAGGCTTTGGGGGAAACCAACCCTACCAACACCTTGATCTTGGTCTTCCAGCCTCCAGAACTGTGAGAGAATAAATGTGTGTTGTTTAAGCCACCCAGTCTGTAGTACTTTGTTATGGCAGCACTAGCAAACTAATAACGTAAGGTACATTCAGAAAATATAGAAACCGCATGGGATCAAAGAACAAAAGTCCACCTGATCTTTATTTTCAGTTCAATGCAAACTGAAAACCAGCCTCACAAGCTATTTGACATTGGGGGTTTTAAGCAGGAAATGTCAGAATATGGATAATGGGCTTGTAGCAGCCAATTAGCGTGGCAACATTGCTTTTTGATCCTTCAGAATTGGCTGTAAGTGATAGAAAACTCAAATAACCTTGGCTTAAGCAAGATAGACATGTGTTTCTCTTTCACAAAGGTGTGGGTAGTTGAGCTGATATAGCTGGCTCTCCATGGAGTCAGGGACCCAGATGCTGCCATTTTATGGGTTCATCAGAAGGTCCTCCCCTTGTAGCCTAAGATGGCTTCTTGAGCTTCAGCAAACATGTCCAAATTTCAGCCGTGTTGGGCCGTTCTTGCATTGCTATAAATACCTGAGACTGGGTAATTTATAAAGAAAAGAGGTTTAATTGGCTCACCGTTCTGCAGGATTTACAGGAAGCATAGTGGCTTCTGCCTCTGGTGAGGCCTCAGGAAGCTTCCAATCATGGCGGAAAGTGAAGGGGGAGCAGGTGTCTCAGATGGCAAAAGCAGGAGCAAGGGCGGGGGAAGGTGCCACACATTTATACACTTTAAAACAACCAGATCTCATGAGAACTCACTACCATGAGGACAACACCAAGGTGATGGTGCTGAACCATTCATGAGAAATCCACCCTCATGATCCAGTCACCTCCTGCTGGGCCCCACCTCCAACTTTGAGGATTACATTTAAATCTGAGATTTGAGAGACAAATATCACATCTATATCACCAGCCAATAAGAGGAAATAAATGAAGAACATCATCCTCCCTTCACAGCCACATCCTGGAAGTGTTACACATGGCACTTCTGTTTATGTCCCATTGGCCAGAACTTAGTTCCATGGCCACATATTATTGAAGTGAAGGCTGGGAAATGTAGCCTATATTCTGAGTGGCTATGTAATGGGGGTCTTATTACTAAGAAAGAAGGGGAGAACAGAGATTGAGGTCCCACTGGCAATGTTGACCATGTGTAAATTACAGATCACATCTCCAATTATATAGATGAGTAAACTGAATTTCAAAAGAATAGATTGTTAAATGATTTGCCCAGAATCTCACATTGAACAAGTGACAGATTAAAAAGCCATGGTGTTTCCCAAGGATGATTAAGTCACTTTTCATGAAATGTTTTATCCAGAGAGATCAGTAGTACTTCTAGTTTCATCAGTTAACTTGCTGGGTCCCAGTGGGTAAGTTTTAATAACTGACCTGTTTTCAATGTGAAGGTCTTGTTTGTGAAAAAACATTATTGAAAGTGTTAAAATTAATTCAGTTTAATGCAACATTAACTGAACAGTTGATGTGCCCAAACATTCTTCTGAATGCCAGAGATTCATATCTACTGCCTCCCTCACCAGACAACTTCATAGGGCCATCAAAATGTCTTTCTTTCCTTTTTGGCCAGGGATGCCAGGGAAGAAGGATATAAGTCCAGGTTCTAGTCCAGTGCCTGGCACATAGTAGGTGTTGAATTAAAAGTTAGGTAAATCAATAAGTGACCAAGGAAGGGGGATGGAGAGGCAAATAATGTTATTTGTATATAAAGAATAAGTGTGTGTATATATATATATATACACACACACACACACACAGAGTACAGCATTTCAAAGAATGAGTATATGTTTACATGCATATGTATAAACATATAAAACTATAAGTTTATATAGGGCATATATATATATGTAAAAACATATAAAACATTCCACAGAATACAGATAAGAGAGAAACTAAGTCCACATGAGAGAATCAGAGAAAACTGAATACAGTGGATGACACTTATACTGTTCTTATGGAGCAAATGTGAGCCCACCTGATATAACATGGGCATAGAAAGCAAACATTCCAATGCTTAATTCCCAGTAGGTATTGCATAAGAGTAAATGAATGGATGGATAGATACATACCTGCAAAAAGAATGCATAAGGAGGGCATCAGCCCAAGATACAGAAAATGGACTGGCCAGAATCTTAGACCATAAGCCTGGTGGCTGCCAAGAGGCAAAGAAGGCAGGCTGGAATCAGGCTGTGAGGAGCCCAGTACACTGAGCCAAGGAGTTTGGACTTGGTTCTGAGAGCAGTAGCGAGCAAACAGGCCATTGCAGGCTCTGTGTTCTTTAAAGTTGACATGATCGTGACTAATTCATGCACAGAATTATGACATAATTGCACAGAATTATTAAGCTAATGAGTTATAGTTTAGTTTAATTGGCAGCATTTTTCTTTTCTAATGTACATAATAATAGTATGCTTATAATCCATGATATCTCAGATTTAATGAATATAAGTACAAAATTAACATACCAAAGCAACAAACATCAACAAAGTTCATCACCTTGCTCTTCAGCATACTCTTTGCTTGGTTTCTGGATACCACATTTATTAGTTATCTATTGCTACGCAACAGAATACTTCAAAATTTAGTGGCTCAAAGCAACATTTATTATTTCACACATTTTCTATGATTCAGGAATTCAGGAGTAGCTTAGCTAGATGGGGCTTGGGGGTTTTTTAAGACATTTTTTAGAGCAGTTTTAGATTCATAGCAAAAGGGCTTGGAGTTTTTAATTCTTATTTTAGGTTCAGGTACCTGTGCAGGTTTGTTATACAGATAAATTCATGTCATGGGGGGTGGTTTTACAGATTATTTTGTGACCCAGGTACTAACCCTAGTATCCAATAGGTATTTTTTCTGATCCTCTCCCTCCTCCTACCCTCCACTCTCAAATAGACCCTGGTGTCTGTTGTTCCCCTCTTTGTGCCCATTGATTCTCATTATTTAGCTCCCACTTATAAGTGAGAACATGCAGTATTTGGTTTTCTGTTCCTGCATGAGTTTGCTAAGTATAATGGCCTCCAGCTCCACCCATGTTCTTGCAAAGGATATGATCTCACTCTTTTTATGGCTGCATAGTATTCCATGGTGAATGTGTACCATAGTTTCTCTATCCAGTCTATGACTGATGAGTATTTAGGTTGATTCCATGTCTTTGCTATTGTGAATAGTGCTGCAATGCACATTGTGTGCATATGTCTTGATGGTACAATGATTTATATTCCCTTGGGTATATACCCAGAAATGGGATTGCTGGGTCAAATAGTCGTTCTGTTTTTAGTTCTTTGAGGAATCGCCACACTGCTTGGGCTTGGAGTTTTTCACAAGGTTGCAATCAAGTTGTTGATCAATGCTATAGTCATCTGACATCTTGACTCTGGCTGGAGGATCTGCTTCCAAGATGGTATACTCACATGGCTGTTGGCAGAAGGCCTCAGCTTCTCTCTATGTGGACCTGTCCATAGGGCTGTTTGAATGTTCTCACAACTGTTAGCTGACTTCCCCCATAGTGACTAATCCAAGAGAGAGAACAAGGAGGAAGCTACAATGCCTTCTGTGTCCCAATTTCAGAAGTTACCCTGATCACTCCCACAGTATTCTTTGTTAGATGTCAGTCACTAAGTACAACCCCACATAAAAGGAGGGGAATTAAACTTCACCTTTTGAAAGGATAAGCATCAGATAATTTATGGACATATTTTAAAATCATCACAGCATACAACACATTCTGGTTTGCCTTCATCCACACTGGTTACTCTTCTGTTCTTCAACAGGATTTAAAGTGCTGTATTTCCACAGAGATTAATCTCTGACCCTATTTTCTTTCTTATTTATACTCTCCAGGTTATCTTCCCAGTCCTAGCACTTTCAATGCCATCTATATATATATTCACATCTTCAAAATGTGAATCTCAAGCCCCAGCCTCTTTCTGCTGCATTCTTGACCTATTCATTGAGATGTCTCACTGAGCCTAAGACATCCAAAACTGAACTCTTGATCATTATTCAGAACTTGCTTCTCTCCACTTCACTCTTTCTCCCCACCCCAGAACAAACAGCATCCAAACTTGCTCAAGCCAAAAACTGGGGTATCATTGCTGACAGGTGGGGCTCTTCCTCCCCACTTGTATTACATCTGCTACTAAGTCCTGTTACAAACCATGTCTCAAGTCCATCTCCTTCTATCCCCACTCTCTGCCCCTGCCTACCATCATCCAGCTACACCACTATTATCTCTCACCTGAACCACCACAATAGCTTCCTTTTACTTTTTCTTTTGCTCCCTCTAGTCCATGCTCCAAAGTGTTCCTCTTAACATTTAAATTAGACCATGTCAGCCCTCTTCTTAAAACTTTTCAGTGACTTCGCACCAGATTAAGAATAAAATTCATTCTACTTAAAATGACATAAATGGCTCTGCTTGATCTAGACTTTGACTACTTTTCTAACTCCGTCTTCCATCTTATATCATTCTCCCCCATGCTTACTATGAATGAATGAATGAATGAGATGGAGAATAAATGTAGCTGTCTTGATAACACTTGCTTTATTGACTGCCTTCCCTTCCTAGTCTCACTTCCCCACTCCTTTATCAGCATTTCCTTCACCTCCTAAGTAAACCACTTCCATGCAAATTCTTGTCTTATGGTCTGCTTCTGGGGTAGCCAAAACCAAGACACTCCCCATCCCCAATCTCCACATAACTCCTGAGCTTAGAAGATAAATGAGGGAAATAGAGGAAGCAATGGAAAGTTCCAACTTTTGCCTGAAGTTTACTACTATCCCTACCAGTCATGGCATTATAAATTTGAAGACACATCAACACACACTAGTATAGAAGAGCTTTATAACCCAGGCAAGTTTTCTACTGGACACATAAGCCCCTACACATCTGGGAAAGTGAGATGTCTTGGGGTATCCCTGGGCCCACTGGACTTGTACTCTGTTTCTTGAAGGTAGATGAGAACCCAGACTTAATTTTAACTGGCTAGGTACAATGAACTTGCCATACTGGGAGCTATGATAAAAACAAAACAAAAATCAAAACCACCACCAACAAAAATCTTCATGGCTGGACCTTGTCATCCCTATTTAGAAAATCTTTTATTACATTTGTGTGGCAATATTTAAATGTATTTAAACATCGGCAAAAGAAGTTTAATTTCTCAATTTGTCTTGGAGAATATCATGAAGTTTCCTGGAACCTGACCATAAACAAACATACTAAGAATTCTGGCATAGTATATTTTTGCAGAAAATAAGGAATCCTATGAAGAAATACTACACTACTTACACAATCCCTGGAATGTTTTTAAATTAACTTCAGCTGTGGAGATGGTGATTTTCTGATTAATTTGATCAGTGTAGACAGCAAGCTGTGTAAGGCATTAAAGAAACTGGGCAATTCAGCATTTAGCTCAGACTCCCACAGCTCAGGGCTTCTACTCCACAGAGACTTCTTCACCTATATTAGCATTTCCCGTCTCAAGACTCAGTTCCCTGAGCCTCATGTGTGAAAATATTGTTTAGAAGAGACAGAGAGAGAGTGAGTGAATGAGAGAGAAGCTGGCCAGTCCATCTAGACCTTCCAAGGTGGCAGAGGATGTTGATGGGATTAGTACAGTCCAAAATTAGATTTTTTTTTTTTTTTTTGAGATGGAGTCTCGCTCTGTCACCCAGACTGGAGTGCAGTGGTGAGATCTTGGCTCACTGTGCGCTCCGCCTCCCGGGTTCACACCATTCTCCTACCTCAGCCTCCCAAGTAGCTGGGACTACAGGTGCCTGCCACCACGCCTGGCTAACTTTTTGTATTTTTAGTAGAGATGGGGTTTCACCATGTTAGCCAGGATGATCTCGATCTCCTGACCTCGTTATCCACCTGCCTCGGCCTCCCAAAGTGCTGGGATTACAGGCGTGAGCCATTACACCTGGCTAAGTTGATTCTTAAACAACAATTACTTCCGTTTTTTAACAAATGAGACTGATATGGATTTGATGGCAAATCTCCTATATCTTTCAACAGAACTATAAAACTAAGATGCTTTTGTGACTGGGAAGGGAATTCCTTACAGTGGATAAGAAATCTTAATTTATTAACAAAGTTAATAAATTTTTGATGGCCCAAGTGTTAGTCATTAACATTTGGGGGAGATTTATAAGTGACACTTCACACAATATCAGAAACAATGATTTGGGAGAAATTAATACACCTCAGATTTCTCAGTTTCACCTTTTCACCTGAAAGCAGGCATGTGAAAGAAATAAAGACTGAGAAAAATGAGGATTTCTCTGGAGAGTTGTGGTAATGTGTAAACAGTATATGAATTTTATCTTTTGGTAACTTTCTCCTGTTAGTTAATCCTGGGCAGTATTCTTTGCAATCCCAAGTAATTTACTTTGACTGGTACATATGAAGTGGGTTTGACCACCTGTACCAAGCACTCTCGGCTGGTTTCTGATTAGGCTTTTTAAAAATATCAGATTTCAACAAATTTCAATTTGGTTTCGTGTGATTTCACATCTAACTGTTTCAGAAATCTTGTTCAAGCTTAGTGAGCTCATCCTACTTCTAAGGAGGCTGTTTTGTGTATTACAAAATTTTTGATATTTCCAACTGCTTAAAATCCACCTGTCACTGTCTGGAGCCTGCAGGAGGGACACAGGCCTTTTTCTTTAGAGCCCCTGCTGTTTCACTGCTCCTTCTTAATCCCACCATTCCCCTGCTGCCCTTCTCACTCCTCTGCTTCTAACACACACCACGATCTACACTCAAATTTTGAGGCCACCAACTCCTCATGTTCTTAATGGTGCTGTCCTTGGCACAGGCTATTTTTTCTGCCTGGAAAACCTTCCCCACCACACAGCCTCCTCCCACTTCTCCAGGCAAAGTTCCATTCATATTGAGCCCCATTTCCTCCAGAACACCACTCACCTACCATCCCAATGTACTAACTTCCATATCTCCCCCTAGCTCCTGAGAACTTGCCCCTTTGGTAGGGTCATATGTTGGAGTATAATGGGGCTTCTCTCATATACCTCCTATAGTCTCAGTTCCTAGTACAGTGTCTGATGTATGTAGTTACTTAATAAATTTTGGGTAGACAAATGGATAAATGAGTAGGTGAATAGTTTGGTGAAGTGTGTTCTCCTCTGACTTCTAATACCAATGAAATCCTCAGTTTTTCTTGGCCTTAGTTTCTTCATGCACAAAATGATAGGTTGGAACCAGATGATATCTAAGGTAACTTTCTTTAAGGTGAAATTCTATGATAATCTCCCCTTACAGTGAAAATTTATTCCTACAAACATAAAAAAGAAAAGTCACATGGAACCTGTGGCAGCTATGAGGATGCGCCTCGCAGACATCCAACTGCAGGGAGCATAATTGACCCAGGGTCCCAACTACTCTACTCTTGGAAATCCAGCACCACTTTTAAGTGAGGCTGCAACTCCCACAGGCTGCTCCCACCAATGACTGAGCATGGCAGGGATACTAAGGCAGGTCCTTCTGTGGGAAACATGGCTCTCCTCTGAAGGTCAACACATCTGATGATAATAATCCTACTACTACTAATAATAAAAGCAATCAATTAGGGAGCATTTACTGTGTTAGTTACCATTCAAAGCCCTTTTCATGTATTTAATGATTTCATTATCACGAATACCCTTAAGGTAAATACTGTTGTTTTCCCTGTTTTAGAAAAGAGATAGCTAATGCATAGAAAGAGAAAGTAACTCGCTGAAGGTCAGAGTTAATATATAGTAGAGCCAGAATTCAAATCCAGGAAGGAGACCATAGTACTGACCAACAGGTTATGCAGCCTCTCAACATTCAGAGTTGATCTCACTCTTTTACTAGAAAAACTCTCCTCATTTGGCTTTCCTGACAATGTACTAACCTGGTGTTCCTCTGAGCATTGCCTGGGCCTCTTTCTGGACCTTCCTGCTCTTTGGTCCATCTCTTACATGCTAGTGTCCTTGGGACTGTGCCCTAAGCCTCCTTCTTTTCTTACACTGCATCCACTTCTGTAGAATCAGTTACCATCTACCTGCAGATGATTCCCAAATATAGTTCTGCTTCCTGAACTCTTCACCCAAATATCCAACATCCTACTCAACATCTCTTCTAGGTTGTCCGTCTAATGAGTACTCAAAATCAGCATGTGCCAAAGAGAATTCATCATCTATCCTATTCCTGAACATGTTCCTCCACCTGTATTCCTCATTCCAGAAATACAGGCTACTCGATGGTGCATCCCTCTGACACTCTATATCCAATCGACTAGGATATAAGCTCCACAAGGACAGAAATCTTATTTCCCTTTTGTTTGCTGATGAACTTCTGGAAACTAGCCCAGTGTCTGATACATTATAGGCACTCAATAAATACTTGTTGAATGAATGAATTGACTCTAATCCATTACCAAATCTTTCAGTCCCACTTTGATGCCATTCATTTCTCCTTACCTCCACTGCTACTGCTGCAGTCCAAGCAACCAGAATCTGTCTTCTGAGCCAACTGGTATCTTTTCTTCCGTTCTGTCTCCCTCCAGTCTATCTTCCAGACTGCTTTCGTGGTAATATTTTTCAAAAGAAAAACCTTATCAAATAACATTCCTACTTAAAACCCTTCAATGCTGTTCTATTGCCATTGAGATGTAAAACCCAAAGCCCTAACTTGATTCACAAGACCCTCTGTGATGTAGCCTCTGCCCACTTCTTGGGGCTCATCTTTCGCAAGCTTACTTCTCCCTGCCTTTATTCTAATCCTCTGGTCATCTACTCATTCCTCAAGCACAAGCATGGTGTCTTTTACCTCTTAGTCTGCACTCATTCTATTCCCTTTGCCTGTAATATTCTTTCACTTTATGTGGTTGAACCCTGTTTGTCTTAAGTCTAATTTAAAGTTTGCACCTTCAAAGGGAACATCTGGGACCCCTTAGACTGGATTATGTTTCTTTGATTTAAGCTTCTGTAATAGACTGAATATATTGAGTGCCTCTGTTACCCTGAACCCCTTGACTAAAAGCTCATGAGTAGGGGACCCTCTATGCCAGGATTATAAGTGAATCCTCAGCACCTAGCACTATACTCCATACATATTAATGCCCTATTGAGGATTATACTGATTTTTTTTTGGCATCAGGAAATAGGTAAGATCCTTCCTATTGTGATTGGGGAGCATATTGCTTGCAAACCTTCAGTCAAGAAGTTGACAGATCATCTCTAAGATTTTGTTGCTACATTGAATTCTAATTAAATGAACCCCACATTTCTTATAAAAATATGAAATTAAAATTCCAAAGGCAGAATTTCCCCCTATACAGCTTTTCTTTCATCGTGTTTTCTTTTGAAATCCAACTCAAATGTCACCTACCCTGGACATTTTCCTCCTCTTTCCCAGGCAAGGTTAGTTCCTCTCTCCATTCTGCTCCCCCAGGCATCAGCTTCATGTTGTTAAAGGAAGAGGTGAAAGCAAATTGTAGTGCTTTATCAAGGTTTGTCACAGACGTGTGTGGTTAAGAAATGGACTTACTGTGTATCCATGTGGAAGGGTTTTTTTAACCAAGGTGTGAGGACACTTGTTTTTATCGACAAATTTCAATCTTGTGTTCAAGTCTTAAAAACATCAAAACAAATAACCCAATTAAAACATGGGCAAAGGACCTGAATAGACATTTATCCAAAGAAGATATGTAAATGGTCTATAAACACATGAAAGACACTTAATATCATTAGCCATCAGGGAAATGCACATCAAAACAAGATGCTACTTCTCAAGCATTAGGATGACTAGAGTTTTTAAAAATGAACAATAATAAGTGCTGGTGAGGATGTGGAGAAATTGGAACTCTCATATATTGCTGGTGGGAGTAAAATGATGTAGCCATGTTGGAAAACGGTCAGGCAGTTCTTCAGAAAGTTAAACATACAACTATCACGTGTCTTAGTCAGTTCAGGCTGCTATAACAAATTACCAGAGGTTGGGTGGCTTATAAACAATAGAAATGTATTTCTCACAGTTCTGAAGGCTGGAATTCTAAGACCAGGGTGTCAGCATGGTCAGGTTCTGGTGAGGGCACTCTTTTGGGTTGCAGCCTGTCAACTTCTCAAGCTCCCTAGCCTTTTCTTATTAGCGCACTAATCCCATTCATAAAGGCTCCACCCCCATGACCTAATTAACTCCCAAAGACCCCACCACCAAATACCATCACATTGGGATTAGGGTTTCAATATATGAATTTTGGAGGACACAAACATTCTGTCCATTGCACCATATGGCCCAACGATTCCACTCCTGGGTATACACCCAAGAGAAATTAAAACATATGTCCACACAAAAACTTGTGCACCAATGTTCATAGCAACATTATTCATGATGACCAAAAGGTAGAAACAACTTAAATGTCCATCATCTGATGAGTGGATAAATAAAATGTGGTATATCCATATTATGGAATATTATTCAGCAATAAAAAGAAATACAGTACTGTTACAAGCTACAACATGAATCAAACTTGAAAACATGCTAAGTTAAAGAAGCCAGATGCAGAAGGCTACATATTATGTGATTCCATTTATATGAAATATCTGGAATAGGCAAATCCAGAGACAAAAAGCAGATTTGTGGTTGCCAGGGGATGAAGGGAGGAGTTAGTTAAGATTAACTGATCATAGGTATAGGGTTTACTTTTGGGGTGATGGAAATATTCTGGCACTAAACAGAAGTGATGAGTGCATAACATAGTGAAAATACTAAAAACCACTGAAGTGTATAGTTTAAGATGGTGAATTTTATGTTATATAAATTATATCTCAATTTTTAAAATACTAAAATAAAAAAATTATTAAGGGCATCACTGTATTTGGACTGACACTTTTTTTTTCTTATAACAGCATATTGTATACCTTTTTTTCCCCCTTTTTTTAAATTATACTTTAAGTTCTAGGGTACATGTGCACGATGTGCAGGTTTGTTACATATGTATACATGTGGACTGGCACTTATTTACTCAGCATACTTTATGGTTAGTCACCCATAGTTTCTTCTTTTTTACTGATACAAAATATTTTATATATTTATGGGGTACATGTGAGTGTTACATGCATAGACTATATCATGATCCAGTTGTGGTACTTGGAGTATCCATCAAATACTCAATTACCTTGAGTATTTACCATTTCTATGTGTTGGTAACATTTCACATCCTCTCTTCCAGCTACTTGGAAATATACAATACATTGTTGCTAACTGTAATCACCCTACTGTGCTATAGAATATTGGAGTTTATCATAGGTTCTTTGGAAACTGTTAATTAGGCGCAGACTGGGTCAAGATTGTGGTATCCCTTGCAGAATTGTTAGGAATATATAAATTAGATTAGACAAATGGCTGCATTATTTCTTAGTCAGAACTCTTTATCAGAGCATTTTAATAATATTTAGCATGCTATCCTATACTTGAATGCATATGTTTCCAATAGACTATGAACTTGAGTGCAAAGACCAGGCCCTTTTCATCACTGTACTCTATGTGCCTGAGACAGTACTTGGAACATAGCAAGTGCACAATAAATGTTTTGCTTTAAAGTACTACTACTTAATGAAAGAAAAGTTTACCTTCCAGGAGACATTTGGCAATGTCTGGAGACATTTTTGATTGTCAGAACTAGAGGGGTGTGTGCTACTGGCATCTGTAGATAAAGACCATTGTTAAATATCCTACAATGCACAGGACAACTCCCAACAACAAACAATGATCTGGCCCAAAATATCAGTTGTGTAGAAGTTGAGAAGCCCTGTTCTAAATGTTTGAGTGACTTATGAATCCCTAAAATTAATTCCATTAAAAAATGAAAAAAAGTCCCCTTCAAGAAAAAGTAAATGTTAAAATCATCCTTGCATTTGGTGCTCTCAGTAAATGAAATGTCTCAGACCATATCTTTATAACTCTTAACTGAGTAATCAAATTTGTGGGAGAGGCAGACCATGAGGGAAATCTACAAGGTTATTAAACTTCCCGACTTTGACTTACATATTATTAACTTGCATAAAGTTCAGTTCTGTAGCAGAAAGCACATGGTAAAATGTGCGTTCCTTTGTCTGTTAAAGAGCCCAGGAAACATTTTTACAGTGTATTTAATATGTGTAAGGAAATCATCACAGCCCTCCACTAAATATACAATGCAAGTATTTTCCTTCGAAGTCTGGTAGCAACCCTGTCCAATACCAGGGCTGTAAGTAGGTAAACATGCAGTGAACTTCATCCATGGCGGCACTACTTGGGGGCACTTGGTAGGGGGCAGGGGGCTCACCTTTTTCAGGCATCTAGATCAGGCAAGCTACAGCTTGCGGGCCAAAGCTAGGTGATCCCTCTTTGTAAACAGCCCATGCTCGAAGAACAGTTTTTACATTTTTAAATGTTCAAAGATGGAACAAAAGGAGAATACTATATCATGACACAGGAAAATTACATGCTATTCAAATTTCAGTGTCATAAATAAAGTTTTATTGGAACACAATCATACCCATCTGTTTACTATTGCCTATGGCTGCTTTTGTACTTGGACAGATATCTTATGGACCTACAAAGCCTAAAATACTTATCATCTGGCTTTTTACAGAAAATATTTGCCGATCTCTGCTCTAAAATTAAGCAGTTTAGCAAATTGGGTTTCCAGGAGGTCATGTGGAATGGGAACGAGCCCTGGGCTAGAATTCCCAACACCCAGCTCTGCTGGGGATGTGACTCCACTCCGTTGGACTGGAGTTTCCTCCTCTGTAACATGAGAGGGCTTTGCTGAACGGGCCCTTCCAGCTCTTAATCATCTATAGTGTGTGTTGATTCCTGTCTATTCAATGGTTCCCAGGTGCCAGTGGGGTAAAAGTGCAGAGCTCTGCTCTGGGACAAAGCCACAGGACCAGAAAGTCACTGAAATAGACAAAGAACTGGATAGTTGCTGTGCGTATACAGAGCAGATCTGAAAAGTGGCACTCTACAAGGTTCAAAAACATACATTTTGGACATCTTCATGTGCCCTAGTTTTATAGATTATGTAACCAAATTCTTTTAACCATGGGGAAGAAGGAAATGGTTGAAACTAATTATTGAGGAAGGCTGGCAACCCCAAAATTCAGGTTTTCAAAATCTAATTTAGCACTTACTGCGGGTTCATTGAAATTAACCAGGTAATTGACATCTCTGGTTCTTTTAGTAGTAGGGAAGAGTTTCTGTTGTCTTTTCTATTTTCTCAATACTAACATGTAGTTCTTTATCTGCAGTGCCAGGCATCACGGGTTGTTAGCATCGGCACGTCAGCCTGGGGTCTGTCACTATGGAACTAGACTAGCCTGCTGCTATGGCTGGAGAAGAAACAGCAAGGGAGTCTGTGAAGGTAATTTTGTAAAAACTCAGACCCTGCACTTGGATCCAGGGCCCTTAGGTTTTTATCTGTCACACCATGAACTGCCACAAAATTGCCAGTGGATCTCTTAGGCAAGGACATGCATAACTACCAATAACCAAGGTCTGGGTTCCTATGAGATCTCTTCCCAGACAAAATGTGGCTGATGCCATCATACTTGGCATGATTTATTTTAGAAGACTGTCTTGTCAATTATTTTTGTGATTATCTTAGTGAGTATGACTGGGTTGTTTGTTTTTGGTTTTCTTTTTAATCTAAAGGAACTAAGATGGGCAAAAGCAGGCCAGTAAATTCCTCCTCTAATTATAGTTTAAGTGATTTCCAATGAAATACACTTTTTAATTATTAATCATCCAACTAGTAGGCTTCAGCCACAAAACAAGTACGCCTTTTAGCTTATAGATTTGTTACTCACATTTTTAAAATCCATACTGCCAATTTCTAAATGTTTTCAAGGTACACATGCATATATGCAAAGATTTTAAGTATTTTGCTGATTTTTTGTACATTGCAAACCAAGGAACCATAATTTGCCTTGGACATTGTTTCTCAGACTATGTGTTAGGAACTCCAAGAGAGGTCTCTGATCATTTCAAGGAGGTTGGGGAGGGCAGAGATGGCATAAAGTTTTTGCCTTTTTTTTTTTTTTATGACTTTCCATAACGAGCAACACTGGCAGTGTAGTGGAACAAAATCCACATTCCTTCTAACTGACTGTCTCACCAGGGGTGTATTCCTTCAGGGCAGGAGTCTACTCTCACTGTCCCTGTGTCCTTCAGCAGGTAGCGTGTGCCTCATCCTAAGTTCTTTATCTATTAAATGGGATAACAACACAATTGCAGGTCCCATAAAAGTACTAACATGTTAGTTATTTTAGGAATAACAATGCTACCTTCTTTTTGCTGGTCTGTTCCTGCCCCAACCTCCTTCTCTCTGGCTGGTTAAAAAATATCTGGATTGACCATAAGTGGGATCAGAACTTGATAATATCCAAAATCTATAAAACAATAGAAAACATTGATACTGTTCCCACATGTTCCATATTATGTAAAACCTTCTGTCATCATAGTTTGCTTGTGACAAGATGACAAGAGCATAAAAATACTAGACAAAAACAAAGATCATCATTGCCCACTTAGATAAAGGAAGTTAGAATATCCTCCTGGGACTTGTGTCAATTAAAAGAGTGGGTCCCCATCCTGATTGGATTGATAGTGTCACGATCAAGGGCATTGAGAACCAGACTGACCTGGGTGATCTTGGGCAAGCTAGCTAAGGTAAGCTAGCTAAGGCTCAATTTCCTCCTCTGCAACATGATGAGAGCAATACCTACCTCTGAGGGTAAGGAGTTTATGCATTAAAGGGTGAGTTCATTACCTGTCATGCATAGAAAATACCTCATAAATTACCATTCCTTCAGGAAGGACCAATAATTCTCATCACAAACTTCTCTTCATTAAAGCACCAGGTGATGGGGGGATTAAATGTGGCTTTATTCTTTTTCTAGACACAACATAACACATTTTTATTCGAAGTCAGTCAGGTGGAAAGGGGCAAAAACCACGTGAAACACATGATTTAGAATCTCTCTTACAGTTGCACGAACATCAGTGTCTACTGCCATAAAACTTGTAAGACCCAGCATGTCGCTGGTGAATAAATGAAGGCAAGGTTTGACTTTCAGGAAGGGCTTTTCTGTAACTGCATAAGAGCAATTTGGCCATGACGCATGCAGCCAATCACATTCTCAATGCTTTCAGGGACTGTATAATACCACAGGCATAAAATAATTTAAAGCAAGATGTTAAAACGGCAAGTGCAGAGGGTTCAAGCAAAATGCTCACTATGCAAGTTTTGCAAGCTGAAGAGACGGTCAGCACACCTACTGCTCCAGTCAAATGTTCAGGTCTTAAATTGCAGTGATTTTTAGATCTAAAATGTGTATCATGTTTTATCCAATTTGCATGGTCCTTCTTGATGGTAAAGTCATATGTTTCTTGAAGCATCAAATAACAGGGTAGTTATTCCCTGATTGCTGGGTTTCTGATTTCTAAGCCAGAGTTGTGGGATGCATGATAATAAGAATACACATCAACCTGCCCCAACAAGGAGAGCCAGACCCCAGGCTGTGAGGTCCCAGTCCACCCAGGCCTTCCCCTCTGTCTGTCTATTTGCCCTTCACTCCTCTTGAAGCCCTGCCTCTATGTATGCTGGAGCTTTCTAGCTTTCAGCCTCTACCTGTCTAAATCTCCTCCCAAGGCAGGGTCTCATCAATTCAATATCATTACCCTTAAAATGTATGCCACTTTAGTGAGATAAAATACAGAGTTGTCTGTGAACAAGTACCTGATGAAAAGCTCCAGATAGAGAAGTTTGGGGGAGAACTAAATAAGACTTTTACTTTGTCTAAAGCATGCTTCAATCTCAGGCCATTTTAAACACAAACTGAATTTCCCTTGCTGTCAGTTGGCTGTTCAAGTCACAGATCCAAAGTTACTGTAAATTGAAAACATCTTACTAAAGCTTTAACCTTATAGCAAGGGTATTATTCACCGTTTCTCCTATGTTCTATTTGGCATTTATGCTGGGCTTTCCTGTCTGGACCACATTGGAAATCAGTTTTCAGGGAACAACTAGAGGCCTTCAGGGCTTTAAAAAAAAAAAAAGATTTATTTTTCTAATATCTGAATTTAAAGTTGCAACTCCAAGTACATATCCATAACAAAGTAGACACTGGAAATTAAATTCTGTCTCTTTTGTCTCTAAAAGTGGAAAAACTTTGCTGGGGAAGCATTTTTCCCTTATGACTTGTTCAGAGCCATAAAATGTTCCCCTGTTAAAAGTTCCACAATAATTACTTTATTCATTATTCAAAAATATTCAAATATTTAACATGTTTACAACACTCTATTAAACGCTACGGGAGAAACAATGATGAATGTTTAAGTCCCTGTCCTAAAGGCACTTGGAAACAAATAGTGGATGAAAGACAAGCACTGTAGCCAAATATATGCCTCATTATTTAATAAGACAAAAACTGATCAGTTGCACAGGAGGGGCCTGTCAAAGTTCTGTGGAGTTCTCGAAGTTGAGTGGGCATTCATAGGTGGCTAGAGGAATCTGTAAAGGCTTTTAGAAGAAGGGGTCATACAAGGTGATCCTTGAAGAATGGGGAGGATATTAACTACTGGAAACCCAGAGAAGAGTATCCTAGGGAGGGGTAGGAAAAGGCAGAAAGTAAAGGGTAGGTCTGGAAAACAGGAAGCAATGCCTTTTGCCCACAGTGTTGCCTTTGTCAGGGGGTGGGGGGTGCAGCTAGAAAAGAAGGTGGAGGCCAGATCAGGCTAGGTTTGAATTTATTTTTTATTTTTTTAAATTTTTGTTTTCTAGACAGAGTCTTGCTCTGTTACCCAGGCTGGAGTGCAGCAGTGCGACCTCAGCTCACTGCAACCTCTGCCTCCTGGGTTCAAGTGATTCTCCTGCCTCAGTCTCCCGAGTAGCTGGGATTACAGATGCCCGCCACCATGCCTGGCTAATTTTTGGATTTTTAGTAGAGATGCAGTTTCCCCGTGTTGACCAGGCTGGTCTCAAACTCCTGACCTCAAGTGATCCACCCTCCGTGGCCTCCCAAAGTTCTGGGATTACAGGCGTGAGCCACCATGCCTAGCCAGATCATGCTAGTTTTAACTTGGTTATGATACCTGTACTGTATTCAGGAGGGAACAAAGATTATATGATGACCTCTGTGCAAGGCATGGCATGATCAGAGCTATCCTTTTGGACTATTAGTTTAATGTCATGTCTGACATCAAGTTTGCTAGGAGCAGAGCCTGAAAGGGGGATTCTTGTACAAATATTCCATTGAAAGGTGTCTTAGGAGCAATTTGCAAGGGAATGGGGGAGCAGGGGAAGGGGCTAGGCAGAGATATGGTTTCAAAGGAAGTCTAGCTTCAGCCTGATCCCACAGGGACCTCTAGGGCGTTAATTGCACCAGAGTTTGTCCTGCCAAGAAACAAGGAACTAGGCTGTTAGACTCCTGCATCAGTGAGGCACTGATCACAAGCTGTGGTGGGGAAAGCAGGGAGAGAGAGGGATTTAGCATCATCTTCCAAGTATCTGTGGGCAAGGCAGTTCCCATTAGCTAGATAGATAGTTGTTCAATGAATGAGTTGGTGGTAGAAACAGGAATAGGATATTGCAACTGAATGGTCTGGAGACAAAAAAAATAGACAACTGAATTTTTTGAGTCCAGGTAACTGGTAGAGGAATGATGATAATAACAAAAAATAGGATCTGGGGTTTAGGGAAAGATGCTGGTATCTTTAAGAATAGGCTTTCTTAGAGGTGGACCTACTATGAGCCAGGGGGAATTGATGGACGGAGAAGTAGGCACCATTCCTGGGCAATTGCTGAGTCATTCTTTCCTATTATGGCTATTTCTTGAGCTCCTACTGTATCCAGAAGCTGCTGAGAATCCTTGATACCCTGAAAGTCTCCTTTCTCTCTCATATATTATATCCTCTCCCTTTCTACTCTTGGGGCTTTCCCATTTTTCTTTTTTCCTATCTACTGCTTTTTCTCCTTATAACCTCCTTGTGAGCTGGAATGAAACTGTCCATCATCTTTGACTATTTGTTTTCTTGCCCCCGACTGAATCGGTTATAACATCCTACCCCTGTTGTTTCTCCTACCACTTTATTCATTGAACAAATATTTATTGTCTACTTTGTGTCAAGAGTTGGGATACAGAAGTGAATAAAATAGAAAAACAAATCCTGCCTTTATCGTGCTTTCTCATGCCTCCATCATCATCCTCATCATCATGATGCTTTTAGTTCCCATCCTTAGGGCTAGAAGTAGCACCTTCCTGCCTCCAATCTGTTGGTTGTTCAGTCTGACTGATAATGCGCAGCATTAAAAAGATTTTGATCATTTAAAAGAGAAATGGAGAAAATATGGAGGAGATGAAACGAGGCAAGAGACAGAAGGAAGGGGAATGACATTGGCATTTGCCCAGGGCTACTCTGGAGTCTCTTCCAGTTCCAACATTATACTTATTTTATTAAATCTTTTGTGTTTGCATGCAAAACTGGCTGACTGTGGTCTGGGAGGCTTTATATTTCATTGAATACCACTGGAAGTGTGGCATTGCCGAGCAAAGTCACACTAAACTTGCATGCATTGGGTGGGGGTGTGGTGGGCAGGGGTCGGGGGGGCGGTAATCTCATTCAAAAGAAAAATACTTTCCAGTGTCTGAAAGGTGAAAACAGATTCAAAGGGAGGCAGATCGTCCTCCGTATGTCCCCATGGAGTTCTCTGCCACACAGAACGCAGCAAAGCTTTGCGTGCATTTCACTACACTAACTACTGTTCTTTTATCATCAAGACATCTTTTCCTTCCACAGCTACATGCGAACCTGGATGCAAGTTTGGTGAGTGCATGGGACCAAACAAATGCAGATGCTTTCCAGGATACACCGGGAAAACCTGCAGTCAAGGTCAGTAAGGTAGCCTGGGGTCATAGTTCAAATTCAATCATTGCAGCAGGGCTGGCGACACAATATGGTATGCAGGATTTCTTAGGGTTTTTTTAAAGTCAAATCTTCAAATGAAGGTGCTTTCAGGACAAGTTTTTCAATCTCTTCTCCTTGAAAAATGTAAAAAGTCTGATGTTTTTGTCAAGACGCCCAATAAAATGCCTTTTTTCTTTTCTTTTTTCTCCTTTTTTTTTAACCATTTTGTTTTTATAAGCTAAAGGCCTTTTATATTTTTACTTTTTTATTTCATCTCTTCCTGTAACACAGAAAAAAAGAGTCTTTTTAAAGTAAATAATTTTATTGTTTTTTAAACTACCTAAGTATTGTAAGTATATTTTTATTTTTAAAATCCAACAGTGCAAAAAAATATAAAAGTGAGAGTAATCACCACTAGTTGTTACTATAAGCATAGTTAAGTTTGTCTTAGATCCTGGAAGTCTTTTTCTGTGATAGTACAAATGTAAGTATTTCTCATAGGCATCTTTGCATGTCAGCACACACAAAACTACTTTACATTTTTTAAGGCTATATCCTAGTCCCTAGTGTGAATACTTTTATCCTTTATGCAAAAATATGCTTTATTTAACCATTATCATTTATGTTGTCTCCAATTTTTTGCCATTACAAACAGTGCTAAATCTAACATTGTTCTATGCATAGCCCTGCTTTCTTGAATGAATATTTTTGTAGGAAAAATATTTAAAAGTGGAATTGTTGGGTTGAACGACGTGCATATTTTTATTATACTTCATATACTTTTTCTTTTTTGAGACAGTGTCTCGCTCTGTCACCCAGGGTAGAGTGCAGTGGCGTGATCATGGCTCACTGCAGCCTCAACCACCTGGGCTCTAGCGATCCTCCCTGCTACTCAGGGACCACAGGCACACACCACCATGTCTGGCTACTTTTTACAGTTTTTGTATAGACGAGGTCCCACTACGTTGCCCAGGCTGGTCTTGAACTCCTGAGCTCAAGCCATCCTCCCGCCTTGCCCTCCCAAAGTGCTGAGATTAAAGACTGAGCCACCACGCCTGGCCTTGATATATTGTAATAGATAATTTATAACTTTCATCCTAGATCATTTGTCTGAAAACATTGAAGAGATTATAATATCTATAACAGTGGTTCTCAACTTGGGTAATTTTGTGTCCCAGGAAGAGTTGCCAGATAAAATACAGATACCCAGTTAGATTTACATTTCATATAAACAACAAATAATTTTATAGTATATGTTTGTTCAAAATAGTATATGGGGGATGTGAGGGTGATCTGGCTGTGACATGTCTCCCCATTGCTCACCTGGGTTGATTTGGTTGATCTGACTGGCTAGACAGACTTCCCCTTCCTCCCTCACTGCTCCATGTGTGTCCTTCCTGAAGCTGTGTGTTCAGGCGGAGAGGACGACCATCCCTGATAGAGGAGGACTGGCCTTCAGTCAAGGGTATATTAGCTGTGCTCCCCTGCTAGAACCTCCAAACACACTCTCAAAATAGTATATGAGATGTGTGTATACTTAAAAAGTATTAGTCATTTATCTGACATTCAAATTTATCTGAGAATCCTTTACAGTTTTGTTTAGAGATGGGGGTCTCACTATGTTGCCCAGGCTGGAGTGCAGTGACTATACTGCATCCATGATCTCCTGGCCTCAAAGCAATCCTCTCGCCTCAGACTTCTGACTACAGGCACACACCAATACACCCAGCTGGAATCTTGTATTTTTATTTGCCAGATCTGGGAGCCTTATCCCGGGCAACATCTGGCAGTGTCTGAAGACATTTGGAGGGGGTGCTACTGGTGTCTAATGGGTAGAGATCAGGGATGCTGCTAAGCACCTTACAATGCACAGGATAGCAGTACTCGCAACAAAGAATGATCAGACCCAAATGTCAGTAGTGCCAAGACTGAAAAACCCTGCTCTAAATGTGGTGAATAAAAGTGCCTCATTGGAGCAAGGGATATGGTCTTTGCTATAGATCAGTAGATTTCAACTTGGGTGATTTTGTCATCCACGGGATACTTGACAATGACTGGGGACAATTTTGGTTGTCATAACTGGGTGTGGGAGGTACTCCTGGCATCTAGTGAATGGAGCCCAGGGATGCTGCTAAACATCCTGCAACGCACAGAACAGCCCCCCACAACAAATAATGATTTGTGTCAGCAGAAGTTAAGAAACCCTGGCATGAAGAAATCTGCAATAATTCAGAAAGGGTCCCCAGTCCTATAATGAAGTTGAACAAAGAGCAGTAAATCAAATTCAGCTGCCCTTGGAAAATGGTGTTTCAGAGAAGACTGAACACCCACTCCACTCTACCACTCCCAGCCCTTGCCGCCAAGCCAAGAGGTTAACCCCATAGACTGAAATAGCCGCTCTTTGAGCTGCCAACCCTACAGCCTCAGAGAGCAATCTGGCTCTCTGTGTCCTACCACTAGCATAGAGGCCAGAGTCCTGAAGATGCTTCTTAGAATTGCATGCAACTGCTTGAGAGAGGTGCTTCAAGAATTGTGCATTCAGGGTGGGCACAGTGGCTCACACCTGTAATCCCAGCACTTAGGAAGGCTGAGGTGGGTGGATCATCTGAGGTCAGGAGTTTGAGACCAGCCTGGCCAACATGGCAAAACCTCATCTCTACTAAAAATACAAAAATTAGCCGGGCATGGTGGCGAATGCCTGTAATCCTAGCTACTCAGGAGGCTGAGGCAGGAGAATCACTTGAACCCGGGAGGCAGAGGTTGCAGTGAGCCGAGATCATGCCATTGCACTGCAGCCTGGGCAACAGAACGAGACTCCATCTCACAAAAAAAAAATCATGCTTTCATAAGGAATAATTCAGCTATACCCCTCACCAGAGGTTTTACAGCAGAAAACTTGGTTTTCCATATGTTTTGGATTCTGAACCAAGATAATGTCTCAAGAGATTTAGAGTAGAGACAATATTTTTCATGCTAGTTTTAAAGTCCCAGTAAAATATTAACGTTGAGGGAGTAGTCCGGTTGGCTGAAGTTTTGAGGCAGTCTGTCTTCTTCCCACAGCCTCCCTGCCCTGTGACAGCCTGATCAAAGTCCACGTACATCCATTAATGGTGACAGGCCTCAGCCCTCAACTCATGTCTTTCCCAAAACACTCTTCCAAGAAATGAGTGAGTCACATCAGAGTTAGGGCCAAGCTATGGGATATTCCTGGGTTTCCCATTATGACCAATCAGCATTTCTCAATTTCCCCATTTGAAGAGGTTAGGTTCTATGAGGGAGATGGTAGGGTAAAGGGGATAGGCAATGGAGAAGAGGGTTTCAAATATCCAGTTAGGGCGTTGGAAAATCTCCATAGAAGGATCTTTTCAGAGATGAAAGCAGCTCCTTATTTTCAAGAATCTGTTACCATGCTGACCTTTTGCCTTCCATGGAATTTGTTTGTTTTTTTCCTCTCTGTATCTTCCCTGGTAGAGTTAAGATATGAAACCCTCACATGACCACATTTCCAAAGGCAACATCCTCTACAGATAATCTTCATAAAGTTTTATTTTCCTTCTGTGTCATTTTTTATTTTAATAAAAATGTTACTTATTCTTAAGTTGTTGTTGTTGTTGTTGTTGTTTAGAAAACACGAAAGCACAGAGAAGAAAGTCACCCTCAATCTTACCGCCTGAAGATAACCATTAGAGAGCATACCCTCCTAGGCTTTTCTTTTCCTATGTATTTTTTAAACAAATTTTGGAATGATCTGTACACAGAGTTTTGTAACCTTCTTTTATCACTTAACATCCTGTGAACGTCATATATATATATACACACACATATATATACACATATGTGTGTGTGTGTATATATATACACACATATATGTGTGTGTGTTTTTATATATATATATATATTTTTTTTAATCATCCAGCCCAAATGTCATCCTGCGAACATCTTAGGATTAAATATTGTCCTCCAACTTCACCACTAAGAGCTGTCTGACAGGTTCCCTCTAGAGGAATGTGAGCCAAGGCAATTTGGCCAGTGCAGGGGCCACCCGAAATAATAATTGACAGGAGGCTGTGCTGTCAGCCTATGTCAGCGGCTGCTTGGGATAGCATGAAAGGCAGAAATATATAAATTATCTATTTCTAACTTTTTGTTCAAGTAGTATACACATAGAATTGTGCATATATAAAATATGTATGGCTCAATGAATTGTTCTAAATGCCCATGTCACTAGTATCTAGATCAAAAGCCAGAAACTTGGCCCCTCAGAAGACTCCCTCACACACCTTCCAGTCACTTCCACTGCCAGTGAGAGAACCATATCTTGACCTCTTATATCACAGATTAGCTGTGCTTGTTTTTTTAACTGTATATAAATGGACTTATACAGTATGTACACATTTATATCCAGCTTCTTCCACTCAATATCATGTTTGTGAGATTCATCCATTATTGCTTGTAGTTGTCATTTGTTCAGTTTCATTTCTGTATATTATTCCATTGTGTAAATATATGAGTCATTTATCTATTCTTCTGTTGGGAGGTGTTTGGATTACTTCTAGTTTGGGGCTATCTAGTATCATGCTATTATGATCATTTTAGTATGTAGGGTGTTTTTGGTGGGCAAAAATCCACATTTCTGTTGGGTATATTCCCAGGACTGGAATTTCCAGGTCATGAGTATGTCTAAATATAGCTTTAGTAGATTCTGCCAAGCAGTTTTCCAAAGTGTTGTACCAATTTACATTCCTTCCAGTGGTGTATAGTTATTCCATTTGCTACACATTGTCACCAATCCTTTAAAATAGAATTTGATGGTCAGAGAGGAGGTGGGTAAGTGGTAGTGTTCAGGGAAGCTAACCCAGTTGTCCTTTCCAAGACTGGGGTCTAATATTCCCCATCTGGAAGTTTCCTGATTCAGTTCACGTTTCCCTGTTTTCTAAATGTCCCTGCAGACGTGAATGAGTGTGGAATGAAACCCCGGCCATGCCAACACAGATGTGTGAATACACATGGAAGCTACAAGTGCTTTTGCCTCAGTGGCCACATGCTTATGCCAGATGCCACGTGTGTGAGTAAGTTTCAACTGCCAGGCTGAGCTCAATGTTTAAGGCTTGACTTTTGCCATTTGATGCTTGGGGAAAAGCTGATTTCAGTGATTTTTTAAAAAAAATCTCTAATATTGCCCCCAGCTAAAATGTTTTGGGGCCCTTCCTTCCTTCCTTCCTTCCTTCCTTCCTTCCTTCCTTCCTTCTTTCCTTCCTTCCTTCCTTCCTTCCTTCTTCTCCTCCTCCTCTTCCTCCTCCTCCTCCTCCTCCTTCTTTTTTTTTTTTTCAAGACAGAGTCTCGCTCTGTCACCCAGGCTGGAGTGCAGTGGTGCGATCTCAGCTCACTGCAACTTCTGCCTCCTGAGTTCAAGCGATTCTCCTGCCTCAGCCTACTGAGTAGCTGGGACTACAGGCACATGCCACCACGCCTAGCTAATTTTTGTATTTTTAGTAGAGATGGGGTTTCTTCATCTTGGCCAGGCTGGTCTCAAACTCTTGACCTCAGGTGATCCACCCACTTCGGCCTCTCAAAGTCGTGGGATTACAGGCGTGAGCCACCATGCCCAGCTTCCATAATTTTTTTAAAAAAAGTAAGTGCTGGCTGGGCACGGTGGCTCACACCTGTAATCCCAGCACTTTGGGAGGCTGAGGCGGGTGGATCACCTGAGGTCAGGAGTTCGAGACCAGCCTCGTCAACATGAAGAAACCCCGTCTCTATTAAAGAAAAATACAAAAATTAGCCGGGCATGGTAATACACCTGTAATCTCAGCTACTTGGGAAGCTGAGGCATGCGAATTGCTTGAACTGGGGAGGTGGAGGTTGCAGTGAGCCAAGATTGCACCACTGCATTCCAGCCTGGGTGAGAGAGCAAAACTCTGTCTCAAAAAAGAAAAAAAAAAAAAAGGTAAATAACATGAAATTCACATTATTTTAAATTTCAAGTGAACAATTCAGTGGCTTTTAGTACATTCACAATGTTGTATAACCATCACCCCTATCAAGTTCCAGAAGATCTTCATCACTCCAAAAGGAAACCAGACCCAGTCACTCCCCACTGCCCCTCCTCCAGTCCCTGGCAATTACGAATCTGCCTTCCTTCTCTAGGGATTTGCCTATTCTGGATGCTTACTTTATAAATAAAAAGGCAAACTAGGGGGAAAATAAATTATATATCTATATCTGCATCTATATATATGCAGAGCCCTGTTGAGTTTCCTCATGAAAATAAACACGTTGAACAAAATAAGCAGATTGTTTTAGGGAGGTGATACATTTAAATTCCTTCTCGGAACATCAATTCTTCCCACCAGTTAACTTTCTCACGCCCCTTGCCCCACTCCCAAAGCTTAGTGACACTTGTTGGAAATACATTCCGACTTACTCACATTCCTGAAAAGAAAAGCCCTTCTGTGATAAAGAAAAACCCATGTCCTGTGGGAGAGTAAGAGTCTATACCCATTCGTTTATTGAGAGGGAAGGCTCTTCAGGTTTTATGTTCCAGCTGAAAGGGAAACCCACCCTCCCTGTCTGCCTTCCCTTCTCCCCTTTTCTCTCTCCATCTTTCTTTCCTCTGCCTTGCAGTCCCCAACAAACCCAGAGCCAGCTTCCTGTGGTTGCGGAGTTGCGCGGACTCCCCAGCCCATCCTGGGTTTTCCCAAGATTATAATATCTTGCCTAGTGCATGGGCTCCTCCTTGGCAAAGTGTCCCAACACCACCAGTCACTTAGATCTTCTGCCAGCAAGCAAGCATTTGAAAGTGGGCATTGGAAGGGTCTTTTTTAAAAATCCTTATTATTATAAATTAAACAGAAATTCACAGGAAACAAATGCATAGTTTAATGAATTCTTATAAGTCAAGCACACTTGTAACCACCACCAAGCAGAACTCTACCAGAACCTCCTCCTCCCACCCCTCCCTAAAGGGAACCACTATCCAGGCTTTTATAGTAATCACTTAAAATTTCAAAAAAGATGTATGCTAATGGATGTTTCTGAAACATTCCATGAAAACCCAGTCAGTGCCAAAAAAGATATCTTTCCTCAAAAGGAAAGACAGAATTAGGTTAATTTTGAAGATTAATTTTAAAAGAAGACAACTAAAGAGAAAAGATGAAAGAATAAAGGAGTAATATAATCATAGGTAGATGTTTGTTACAATACATTGGGTCTCTTTCTGTATATCTAGGGGTTACCTGTGCCTCCCTGTTTATAGGTCAAAGTGTCCAGATAGCCCTAGACCTCTCTCCTGGATGCTGATTGGATTCCACCTGACCCCTTGGGTCTCTTTTGTCCAGCTGGGTGATTGGCATGTTCTGGAGGGGAATGGAGGGAGGGAGTACATTCACCATGCCCCTCTGTTGTGGACATTGGGCTGAAACCATATGAGTTTCTTAGCCCCCCTGCATTTCTAATCCACATATACTGGGCTGCTGCTATGGAAATGCATTTGTGTGAGATAAGTTATATTTAGCAACAAGTGACAAAAAAGCCAAGTAAATTGTCTCATTTACTTGAAAAGCTGAAGGAAAGCAGTTCCAGAGCAGTTCAAGAAGGAGTCAGTCTCTGTCATCCTCAGAGTATTGATTTTACTCTCATGCTTGTGGCCTCATAGTTACAATATGGCTGCCCTAGCTCTGGACATCACACACACATGGCAAGTAGACAAAACTAAGTGGGTACGGGTGATGCCAATGAACCAATGCCTCTTTTATGCCTGTCTCTTTTTATCATGCATAATGTCTTTTCCAGAAGCCTCACTTCCTCCAGTGGACTTATTTTTATATCTCTTTGACCACACTGCATCATATGGCCACTCCTTGCCGAAGGAAAGCTGGGAAAAGCCTCAGTGCTGGGAATGGCAAGAGAAAAGAGTCCAGAATGGTCTTCAGATAACTGATCAGTTATATCTGCCACACGTTTTAGTTCAGTCTTTTAGTTCACCTAAAAGACAAAGTCTTGTGACTTAAGTGACTCTCACTGAGGCTAGATATGTATGGAAAGATGTTGTGGGAAATCAGGGACCCCAAACAGAGGGACCAGCTGGAGCCATGGCAGAGGAACATGAATTGTGAAGATTTCATGGACATTTATCAGTTCCCAAAATTAATGCTTTTATAATTTCTTATACCTGTCTTTACTTTAATCTCTTAATCCCGTTATCTTCATAAGCTGAAAATGTACATCACCTCAGGATCACTATTGTACAAATTGATTGTAAAACGTGTGTTTGAACAATATGAAATCAGTGCACCTTAAAAAAAGAACAGAATGACAACGATTTTCTGCGAACAAGGGAAGATAACCATAAGGTCTGACTGCCTGCAGGGATGGGCAGAATAGAGCCATATTTTTCCTCTTGCAGGGAGCCCATAAATGGACGTGTGAGTAGGAGAGATATTGCTGAATTCTTTTCCCAGCAAGGAATACCCTGGGGAAGGAATGCATTCCTAGGGGGAGGTCTACAAATGGCTACTCTGGGAGTATCTGTCTTATGCTGTTGAGATAAGGACTGAAATACGCCCTGGTCTCCTGGAGTACCCTCAGGCTTAGCAGGATTGAGAAATTCCAGCCTGGTAAATTTTGGTCAGACCAGTTCTCTACTCTTGAACCCTGTTTCCTGTTAAGATGTTTATCAAGACAATATGTGCACAGGGGACATAGACCCTCATCAGCACCGCAGGACATAGACCCTCATCAGTAATTCTAATTTTGCCTTTGCCTTGTGACCTTTATTGCCCTTTGAAGCATGTGATCTTTGTGACCTACTCCCTGTTCATACACCCCCTCCCCTTTTAAAATCTCTAATAAAAACTTGCTGGTTTTGCAGCTTAGGGAACATCACAGACCTACTGATATGTAATGTTACCCCCAGAGGCCCAGATGTAAAATTCCTCTCTTTGTACTCTTTCTCTTTATTTCTCAGACTGACCAACACTTAGGGAAAACAGGAAAAACCTATGTTAAAATATTGGGGGCTGGTTCCCCCAATAGAGAGATCTCCAGAGTAGATTCTTTTACCCTGATTACTCAGGTTGATAATCTCCATCAGCAGTTGCATTTCAACCCATTGAGGCCAGCCAGGTGACATAAAAGAGTAGCTAGAGCACACACAAGTGGAGAAAGTGATACAGTCTGAGGGGTACATGCCTTGCCTAAAGATGGTCAAATTCAGTGAAGTGGCCAAGAAAGCAGACCATGAGTAGGATTCAGCCCCGGGGTCACCAAGATGCCACCCCTACTGATTCCTTTTGGCTCTCCATTTGGGACTCAGACAATGAAACTTGTCCTATAATGCCATGCAACATGTTCCATTCAATGGCCCAGAATTTGGTGATAGTTTCTCAGTAAGCTCTTTTTATCATCTCAAGAGAGAAAGGCTAATCCTTGTCTACTTTTTCAGACTCTAGGACATGTGCCATGACAAACTGTCAGTACGGCTGTGAAGACACAGAAGAAGGGCCACAGTGCCTGTGTCCATCCTCAGGACTCCTCCTGGCCCCAAATGGAAGAGTCTGTCTAGGTACAACAGCAGGAATCACCTCTACTCCTCCTTCTCCTCCCTTGACTGCCCCTTTACTGAATCTTTTTTAATTCATCACAATCAGCTTGTTGACTAGACATTGCAAACTTCTAAAAGTACAGACTTATATCCGTTTCTGAGATACTTTTAGCCACATATGCTCTAGACATACTTTGGGATGCTAAAAACCCATTTTTCTATTATTTTGTATTGCCTTAATGCCATAGTAGAAAAGGGATAAAGATAATTTTAGTATATTTACTATGTTCATTTTATTTAAATTACCATCCAATATAAATTCCACTACTTATATATTGTCATTTAATGAGTAAGATCCTAAGGACCATTGAGCTTTATTCTGGGTTCTAGCTAATATTTTCTGGAAAAACTACATTTACTTATTTTTAGGTACAACGTTATTGAAAATAGTATATACCTTCTATATCATTTATATTAACATGTAATCAATTTCATGTTGTCTTTAAAACTTGCTCTGAGTTATATGAACTAAGTATAATTAATTTAACTGGAGAAAATGAGCAGATTAAGTCCATAATATTAATTAAGGGAACATAAAAATTATTTGTTTATAACTTTGAATTTAGTCAAATCCATTGGCTTAGAACTTTCCTCTCTTGCTCTCCTTTGTCCTATTTTGTGTCTTAGTTTTGGGTTCCACAGAAGCTGACCCTGAGCAACTAGTTGATCTGGGAGGTGATCCCAGGAAACACTGGTTGAAAAGTAGGGAAGTAACCCAGGGAAAGGAAAGTACCAATGCTGGGTGAATCTGATGAGCAGGTTAAATTAGCTGGGGGCACCTCTGGGAGACAGAGGGAAGCTGCCCCTGAATTTTCCCTCTGGGGCAGGGGTGCTGGATATTCATCCACCAACTTCTGCCCTTCATTGATGGGAGGCTGCTCTGGGACATGACCCCCCAGCACTCCCAGCCTGGCCTGGGTTGGGAGCAAAGCACAATGTCGTAGGTGCAGCAAACAGCCTTTGGCAGGTATGGAAACTTGAATGCTGAGGAGCTGTGGATGGAGCACCCACAGGGCACCCTCAGTAACTGAAGCAACACTTTTTTCACTTTGTGCTTTGGTTCCTTTGTGGATTTGAATTATGTTCAACCATAAAATTGCCATCAAATTGTATATACTCATAATACTTAATTACATTGCACCTAATATACATAATATTTAGAGTAAGTGAGCACTTAGCATTAACGAGGGATATCAAACCAAATCAGAATGTTGAAAGAATTTTTAATCTTCTGTGATTTAAAGAAGCACATATCAGTATGATTTCATAATCTTCTTTACTGCAATAGAAATACTTTTTAGTCAAGGTGCTAGATGTTTATTTATCCTAACTATACATAATGTAAAAAAAATTGCATTTAGAAAGCTCAGCCAAATGGATCCTAAATTAGTTAAACGCTTTTTAAAAATATACATATAAATTAAAATTTTCTCTCTACTCTTTGAGAATAATCAAAGATTTAATTAGGTTCACAGGATTTACTACGTTTTAGTATAATAAGATTTATATGACAAGGCTAATTCTTGACCAAACTGAATCCAAATTTCCACCCATCTCTTTGAGTTGTTGGGTGCCATTTTTATTGGAAGGGAAAGACGATGTGCATGAAAATGATCGCCAGAAATAATTTTGTTCAACCCAACACTTATTTATTATTTGGAAAATGCAAGAGGCCAGCCTGGGCAATATAGCAAGACCCCATCTCTATTTTAAAAAATGTTTGTTAAAAATAGCTGAGCATGGTGATGTGCACTTGTAGTCCCAGCTATGCCAGAGGCTGAGGTGGGAGGATCGCTTGAACTCAGGAGTTTGAGACCAGCCTGAGCAACATAGGCAGATCCCGTTTCTAAAAAAAATAAATAAAAAATAGCCAGGCATGGTGGCATATGCTATGTAGTCCCAGCTACTCAGGAGGCTAAGGTGGGAGGATCACTTGAGCCTGGGGAGTTTGAAGCTGTAGTGAGCCATGATTGTTCCACTACACTCCAGCATGGGTGACAGACCAGGCCTTGTCTCAAAAAAAAAAAAAAAAAAAAGACTGCAAGGGAAATAGTAAGATAACACCAACTTGCCTGCTTAAGCCAGGTTCAGAAGAACAACCTAACATCTATTTGATTTGACATCTGAAAGTTAAACCAAGCCTGAGTCTTAGTGGATTGGTCAGCATAGCTGTCAGCCCTCTGTAATCTGACTCTCAATGGTAGAAAAGGAACAACACACCTATTGTTGGCTAAAATTACATCATTACATAATTACACCTGACCCACAATTTACACATAAGTGCATGCCTTCACTGCCACATTTCTGTGAGTCAATATTGCAGGGGCCTTGGACAGTCTTACTCATGAAATAGTTATTTTGTAAAATGCAAATTATGAAAGTCTGTGTGTTTGGTTTACTGAAAGTGTAGCTATCTGACTCTAGTTTCAAAAATTGTATATGTTATACAATATACAATATTCACTCAGTTGGGGAAAATATTCACTCAGCACACATGTAATGTATAGGTACCAAGTGCCAGACACATGCTCCCTGCCTGAGAATAGTCAGGGCCTAACAGAAGATGTGAATGTAAGTAATGACATTATGGAAAGATAATGCCTCTTAAAAAGGTATAAAGTAATATAAATACATAAAGTGAAGAGCTGTGTGTGTGCCTGGGGGATCTAGAACACTTGCCAGAGGATATGATGTTGCCACCAGTATACTATAATCAGTTTCCCAGGTAAAGAAACTGTGCATGTGCATGCATGGTACATGTGTGTGTGTGTGTGTGTGTGTGTGTGTGTGAGTGCATGCATGCATGCAGCTACTTTTCTTACTATCACTGACATCTTCTGGTTTTACACCCTAGATATTGATGAATGTGCCTCTGGTAAAGCCATCTGTCCCTACAATCGAAGATGTGTGAACACATTTGGAAGCTACTACTGCAAATGTCACATTGGTTTTGAACTGCAATATATCAGTGGCCAATATGAATGTATGGGTAAGATTCGATGGCACCTTTTCCTTTTTTTCCTGTCCCCACCAAACCTTTGAGCCTTCTCTGCAGATATTTTGATGTCAATTCAATCTATTAGTTGAACAATCTACAGTGCTGACCAGCTTAACAATAAGGAAAGGCTATTTTTTTTAGGTGTCTGGCATTTAGGGAATTCCAATGACATCAATTATAAAGCTAGATCAATAAAGATTTAAAGTAAGGAATACAGCTCTCTTGTGGAAATGATTATCTTGAGATGATTCTGGTGGGACTCTTTTTAATTTGGCTTTTTGTTTTGTTTATATTTTTTGTTCTATCTCTAGTTACACATCTAAAAATGGGAACAATAAAGCAGTATTTATATTTGGTAAAAGGAAGAATAACAAAGTCTATCTAATCTTGATCTCAGTGATCTGTTTATAACAGTCTCCATCAGGGGTGGCTTTAGAGAAGTGTATGAGAGACATGAAGGCCTATGCTTTTTCCTTTCCCCTCTTTCAGCCCTTTCATAGTTCAAGCTCCAAATATAATGTTCCTTTACCACAGTTACCAAAATCACTCTCTGATAAGATTCTGGTACCAGTTAGCTATTGCCCTAATCTATGTGAAATATTTTATTCCTTAGTGAATGGATTTCAAGCCTCCGTGAACAAGTGAGGTGGGGTATTTGGGGAGTCCTTAGATGCATTCCCATTGCCCTTTATATAATGTAGGATGGGGCCTGCCCTATAGTGAAGGGAAATTCGGGCTCCCTGTGGATTTCTCTACCCATAACACGTGTAACAAAGGTATATGCATGACATAGAAGGCTAATAGTTGAGAAAAAATAGGATTTCTTTCAACCCTATACACAGGGCTTCCCAGGACACATATTGTGTAATCATATTGGGGCAACACTCAATTGCTGGGTTTCTTCGAACCATCTTGTGAAGCCTCCACAGCTCTTCCCTCAAATTTCAAACACAAAGTCCATCCTAGAGAGGATCATAAAATCCATATTTCTCATGGACTTGGACCCCATGCCCTCCTGTAGACCAAACCAGCCCTGTAATCCTATGATGCTGTGTTACAGAGTTTAATCCTGTTTCCTGATACCTAAGGGGAGGTTCCACAGAACAGAGTGGAATTCACATGGAAAGCTTCAAAAGGAAACAAATCTTTGAGACTTTAAAGGTGATTAAGATTGGCGTCTGAGCTTAGCTTTGTGGCTAAATTAAAACCAACAGGTTATTTTGTACACATATGTCTACAAATACATAGATAGAAAATGGGGTGGAGAACACGGCAAATGAACCTCTCACTTGGGTGGAATTTGGCAAATTTTCCTCCTCTAAACCCAGCAGACAAGCTCAGACCAGCCTGACCCTTTTTCCTGGCAGTCTTAGAACAAAATGCCTGTGCCTATAAGTTAGATGATGTCAATGGTTCCTAGTTGATCTTGCCTTTGTTTGTTAGGAGTTTCAAGACCTTCTGAATATAGAATTGATTTTCTGATATTGTTATTTAGTTCTAAGTTAGATGAAAAAGTTAAGAGAAAAACCTAAACATCTTACACATTTCAATAGCATTGATAAGCAGGAGATGAAATTGCTGTGGGGGAGGGAAGCAGCAAACACTCCCTACATACCAGGCAGCAAACAAAGCCAGGGCTGCTGGCCAATGAGCCTGCAGTTCTGAACACCTCTCAGTTCTCAGGCAACGCTTGGTTTGTCAGGGGCATTTAGTGCTTGACCCTACAGTTGTTCAAGTGTAAGGGGAGAGTCTTTTCAGCAAGCCCTGTACCACAGAGTTGTTCACTGGAATGTTCTTTTTTAGATATAAACGAATGTACAATAGATAGCCATACGTGCAGCCACCATGCCAATTGCTTCAATACCCAAGGGTCCTTCAAGTGTAAATGCAAGCAGGGATATAAAGGCAATGGACTTCGGTGTTCTGGTAAGTAGCATTTGGTCATGGTGTCTTAGCTATTCCCAATGAAGCGTTCTCCTCATATCTCCTTCCTCCCTCTATTTCTCTCCTTTCTTTGTCTTTTTCTCCCTCTCCCTCTCCCTTATCCTCACTCTGTGTATGTGTGCAGTGTTTAACTCTCTGCCTCAGCCTTTTCTTCTTTGCTAATTGGACCACATCTCCAATACTCACTGAAGTTGTAGGCACTAAACTTAAAGAACAGCAAGGGTACTGAATATCTTTCTGGCCATGACATACTTCAGATACTGAACAAAAGATTTAAAGACAAAAGACACTGAGCAAATGTATCTATCAGGATAGACTGAGTTATGGTGCAGTAGCAAGCAAACCTAAAATAACAGTGGCTTAAAACCACAAAGGTTTTTTAACCAAGTGAATCTGGACATTTTCCAGAATGCACAGCCAAAACAAAGTTTGATGAAGCTGATCTTCATTAAAGTATGATCATTTTATCTGTCATCCTCAAGGCTGGATCCACTTGTTTTAATGTATATAGCAGAGAGTTCCATTGTTCTTGCTGATGAATTATTTAATACTTTTTGTTAAAACTTTAAATTTATAAACCAGACATCTAACAATAAAATGTCACTGCTATTAATAACTACAACAACAATAAAGGTTTATTTCTCACTCAAGTAATATGTCCAAAGAGAATTTTTCGGGGGTTTCTTCTCAATACAGTCACTTAAGGACACAGACTGATAGAGGCCCCATCATTTTATGGTACCATGGTCTCAATTCAAGGCCTTAGGGTTTGTCACAGCAGAGAAAGGAGCATGGGCAATCATGCACCAGCTGTTAGTTTATTCAACTTGGAAGTATCTAACGTCAAGGGACAAAAATAATAATAAACTTGCTGTGTGCCCAAAAGAGAAGAAAACTAGAAATCTTGGTGAATACCAGGAATGTCTTCCAAGGCAAGGCAGCTATGATTACAGCACAGTCACTTCCCTAGTAAACAATCATCCAGGTTCGGCTGGGTGTGGTGGCTCACACTTGTAATCCTAGCACTTTGGGAGGCCCAGGGGGGCAGATCACCTAAGGTCAGGAGTTCAAGACCAGCCTGGCCAACATCGTGAAACCCTGTCCCTACTGAAAATACAAAAAAAATAGCCAGGCATGGTGGTGCACATCTTTAATCTCAACTACTCGGGAGGCTGAGGCACAAGAATTGCTTGAACTTGGGAGGCAGAGTTTGCAGTGAGCCGAGATCGCACCACTGCACTCCAGCCTGGGCAACAGAGTAAGACTCTGTCTCAAAAAATTAAAATAAATAAATAAATAAATAAAGTCATCCAGGTTTATCCCTCTGGTCATGACCCTTTTAGCACTGGCTTATAGTGTGACTAGACTTGTTGACTGCCCTGATTCAACTCTGTTATATACCCCTTAGCAGAGTTCCTGCATGTTCAATAAATATGGCTGCAAGGTATACCCTGACTTACATCATATTCCATACCCCCATCTGACCAATGCTCCCAATGATGCAAATGACTATAACAGTGTCCACTCAGTCATACAAAAATAAACTGTATGTACCATGCTAGACATTTAGCGCCACACCCATAAAAGGTTCACAGTACCCCAGTGGGCTAGTGTTGAGCACCACTGGACAAGAGTATGTATAAAAGAATATAACCAAAGAAAATGAGTCTGGAAATCAAATTCTGTGAAGGACTGCCAAAAGAACAGGGCAGCATTTAGTCTGGAAAATATAGTATGGAAAAGAATAAATTGTGCCTGTAAATATTTTAAGAAATATGAAATAAAAGTGGCTTTCCCAAGCAAACTAAGTCCAGTGGGTGGAGGTTACATTCTCTCTTAAAAATGGCTGCTAGCTATTTAAGAGTGGAGCAGGGAACCCCATGGAGTAGGGACATTCCACTGCCCCTGGCTTGCAGTCTGGGGGCTCTGAGACGGATTCCTGCATTGGGCTGGAGATGGTAATAAATGACCACTTAGTGTCCAGCAACTGGATGCCATGGCTTCTATCCCTCTAGATGGAAGTATCCAATGATGTCCTTCTGAAACTTGATTCAGAGAGAGAGAAATTGGCTGCCCAGGCAGCGCTGTGCATAGGTAGGTTGGGGGGAAGGACACCATAACCTTGGGAGGCCCCCAGAGAGGAGACTGAATAAATCAGCTTTCCATATTGGATGAGTGCCCAAGGGACCTGTGCTCAAAGCTCCTTTATGCCACCAAATTTGAACATGTACATTCCAGGTTGGGAAGGCCTGAATTTAAATCTTAGCTCTGCCCCATGCTGGCTGTGACCTTTAGCAAATTTCTTAATCTCTCTAAGCTCAGTTTCCTCCTATTCAAAATGGGGTTTATGGTAGTACTGTGGTGGGTTCTTGTAATGGGCTAGTCCACAGTCCCTTGGAGCTCCCTAATCCTAGTGAGGCAGGGTAGACAGTTGCATGTGTATCTCTAGCAGTGCTCTCTCTCTGACAGGAGTCTCTGGATAAATACTCCAGCTTCCACTTCACGGGGTGGAACAGTTCTGAGGTGTGTTCTACATTGGCTCCCAGATGTCCCCAGCAGGACTGAGCCCCACTTACCCACAGCGATTACCTGTCCATCTAAGCACCATCTTTTGGCTTTTCTCTCTTCCTGTCTCACTGTCTCCTCTCCCCAGTTTCTGCCTCCTGGAATCACCTTCCAAATAAGTCATCTGCACCCAAATCCTTGTCTCAGGCTCTGCTTGGAGGAACCCACACTAACACAAATATGTCTCGCAGAGGTTCATTGTGAGGTTTAAATGAGGTGATATAGAGAGTTTAGTTTAGCAGGACCACATAGTAGATGCTCATTAAAGTTAGCTATGATTGTTATTGTTATTAATATCATTTCAATCAGCTGTTTGTTAAGGGCCACCCACTCTGAAATTTCACAAAGGTAAATGTGAAAATGCTGTGCATACAAAGAAAGACACCTCAGGAAAGCATCTGTTTCAGTAAGTGGGCAACTCACCCCCACATACCCACTCTCCTACCCCTAGGTGTAAAAATCGAAGGCCCAGAGTAAACCTGGAGCCATCTTTCTTCCTTGTCATTTGATCCCCTTGAAACTGCAATGTATTATTAATGTTAAAATGAAGGCAACATCTTTAGGCATGCAATTAGGTAGTTGTTTGCAGCCTGTGTTTTCTATATTGTAACTCAGTGCTTTGAAATTGTAAATCCCACATCAACACAAACATTTCTTGTGTCAAGAAAATGTCTGTTTTTCTTGGACCATCCAAATTTATTTTGGGGTAAAAGAAATTTGTCTTTATTCTTTGAAACCTCAAATTTATCACACTGTTCTATTCAATATCTGAAAATTATGCATTTTGTTGTCCATTCTGCAGCTAAATTATTTCTTTAGTCTTTCACTGGAATGTTTATTTAAAGGAGAAAACTATCTTTGGGTCATTCACCATATTACTTGTCCAACCCTTTTCATTTTGCTTTAATTTTCCATAAAATAAACCGCCATGCTACTATTGAAAATTCATCTTAACAAGGTCTTAACACTCATTGCTTAAAGAAGGATGCCCCAAAATCCACTCTTATGTACATATAAGAGTCATAAAAACAAAAATGAGAAAATTACATCTAGTTAGCATTCAGCATTATAAAACATTATAAAATGTTATATTATTTTGTATGCACACAAATTGCTGTTATATAATATAGGGCATAGGCCGGGCACTGTGGCTCATGCCTGTAGTCCTAGCACTTTGGGAGGCCAAGGCAGGTGGATTGCCTGAGCTCAGGGGTTCGAGACCAGCCTGGGCGACACGGTAAAACCCCATCTGTACTAAAATACAAAAAATTAGCCAGGCATGGTGGTGTGCGCCTGTAGTCCCAGCTACTCGGGAGGTTGAGGTAGGAGAATTGCTTGAAGCCAGGAAGCAGAGATGGCAGTAAGCTGAGATTGCACCACTGCACTCCAGCCTGGGCAACAGAGCGAGACTCTATCTCCATAAATATATATGTGTGTGTGTGTGTGTGTGTGTGTGTGTGTGTATGGCATTGATGTAGCAACTTTTATTAAGTTCATTGTTTTGAAAAGTTCAGACTCTACATTGCAATATGGAAAAAGAGTTAGATTATCCTAACCCCCTCTCTATACCTAAAGGAAGAAGCACCCTAAATGTAGATGTGTATATGTTCCACTGTTCTAATATAAGTATTAATAATATACTGCCAGATAATTTGGTCTTGATTTGACAGCAGCTGCACCTCATTCTAAGAAAATCAAAACCCAGATGATACCCAATTTGGGGAGTAACAGTCAACTTAGGAAAGGAAACTGCCATTGGCTTACCAGGAGCACAGCTTCTAGAATCATATTACCTTAGCTTGATTCCTGACTTGCTAGCCTACTACCTGTGGACCAAGAACAAATTATTTAATATTTCAGTGCCTCAGTTTCCACACATGTAAAATATGGATGATAGTATCTAGCCCTTAATATTGTTTTGATGATTAAATTTATTCATACAGAATAAGTAAATGTCCATCTAAAGAGCTCAGCACTAGTCCAGAATAAATGAAATGCTCAATAAGCATGTGCTAGGAGTAGGAGTAATAGTGACAAAGCCCTCCTTACCAAAATTCAACAATCCTTTCTATTGAAAAGCAGCTTCTTTAGCCACTAAAAATATGCTTATGGCTTATTTCAGTTTGTATAGTGTGCAGTCAAGAATATGGGCTTTGGTACAAGCAGGCCATCCCCATTTTTTTTCTTCAATTGTAAACATTAGAAATTTGGACGTATGGCCTGGGAATTTTTCTAACTCTGGAAAAGATTTTAAACATTCGGGTGATGAATGCTAAAAATAGCACACATGTTGAGTGTGTGCCAAGCACTAATCTTAGTAATCGATGTGTGTTCACCCATTTAAGCCTCCCAAAAAAACCTATTCTTATCCCAATTTTATAAATGGAGAGACTGAGGCAAAGAGAAGTTAATTATTCACTTGAGGACATATGGCTAGAAAATGTGGGAGCTAGGAGTCAAACTTAGGAAACTGGGCTTCAGGATTATCTGCTTAAACACAGGACAGGTGTGTTTATGACCAATTGGTTGATCCTCTGTGATGGAGAACTCACAGAGTTTGTCCTCCCCAGCAAACTCTCTTGGCTCATCTTTTGTTCCATCCTAGCCCCTTCCTGTTTCCTGGGTCCCATGCTGGAATACATTTCTCATCTGTGATTAAGCTGCTTCTTCCAGGACTGTGTCCAAAGCTCAGATTAGTAGAACTTTTCTCCTCCCAGATGATAGATCATCTAATGAACTAAGCACAGTTGAATGAATGTCAAAGTCATATTCCTCCTGGGTAAGATATTCTCACCTAAGAGTGATCTTCTATAAAGTTTTATTCCAAAGATATGAAATTAAAATTAGGGCCGGGCGCGGTGGCTCAAGCCTGTAATCCCAGCACTTTGGGAGGCCGAGACGGGCGGATCACGAGGTCAGGAGATCGAGACCATCCTGGCTAACACAGTGAAACCCCGTCTCTACTAAAAAATACAAAAAACTAGCCGGGCGAGGCGGCGGGCGCCTGTAGTCCCAGCTACTCGGGAGGCTGAGGCAGGAGAATGGCGTGAACCCGGGAGGCGGAGCTTGCAGTGAGCTGAGATCCGGCCACTGCACTCCAGCCTGGGTGACAGAGCGAGACTCCGTCTCAAAAAAAAAAAAAAAAGAAATTAAAATTAGGGTTTTCAGGTTGGTAGAAGTGTTTGACAACATGGGTGTTGGGAGACATCTCAAATCCCTCCAAAGAGAAATTGTCAACTTTACAAAAAACTGGCCTGTGAACCTGAAGACTTTGAAATTCCTAAGTTTTATATCTGAGTTCCCCAAATGTGTGCCAAAGACAGTCCTACTGCAACTCCCTCTTTTTTTTTTTTTTTTGATATGGAGTCTCACTCTGTTGCCCAGGCTGGAGAGTAGTAGTGTGATCTCGGCTCACTGCAACCTCTGCCTCCTGAGATCAAGCAATTCTCTTGCCTCAGCCTCCTAAGTAGCTGGGATTACAGGCACCTGCCACCACTCCTAGCTAATTTTTGTATTTTTGGTAGAGACTGTGTTTCACTGTGTATGTTGGCCAGGCTGGTCTCAAACTCCTGACCTCAAGTGATCTGCCTGCCTTGGCTTCCCAAAGTGCTGGGATTACAGGCATGAGCCACCATGCCTGGCCCCTCCCACATTTTTATATTCTCAAAAAGATGAGGCAATAATCAATAAATCTTTAAGAGAAAACCATCATAATGTCAAATTTGAAACAGTGATACCTAGGTAAATCCAAATCTACTTATGCATATGCATATCATTAAAGTGCATTTTTATCCTTGCCCAGCTTTCTCTTTACATACTAAGAGAATGAAATTGTTAACACTATCAAGATTATGATGTTTTAGTTGTTGTTTCTTTTCAATAGGAATATTTGAAACTTCAAAGCAGAAACTGAAAGCAGATGTTTAGGTTTGCCTGGTGTGAGTTGAAACCCTTTCCTCATTATTTATTAAAGGTCTTTAGTTTTATGTTACTGATTGCAAAAAGGAAATATGCAAGGAATAGGGGTTTCCTGTTAATTTTTCTTGCCGGGTACTGGGGAAAGATGCAGTCGACCATGGACAGAATTACAGTGGGGCCTCCAGAGGAAGGTCTATATATGATCACACATTACAGTCATAACTTAACATGCAACTTCTGGCAAAGTAGCTGAAACAAGCTATCTGAAGGTCAGGAAAATGAGTAATGATGCATTACTTGTATTAGCACATGTTGGTTTTGTACCTATAGTCAGGCTGTCACAATGAGAAATAACTAGAATATTTCATTGAAAAGAAAAATCTTGCTCTTTTGATTCCAAAGTAAAAGCAATGTGTTAATTAAGAGCATACATATTTTCAAAGCACTTTTCCCCTTTTGGTTACCCCAAATATTGTGGACTTCTCCTTGTTTATTTTTCTACTACTTCGACATAGATTGAATCAGCCAAATGATGAAGAAGGAACAAAGCAGGAGAAGAAGTTAAAACATTGTCAAGAAAAATATTCTAATAAAATCCCACTCCAATTTTTTATAGTACTCTTTTTAGGCATCAAAATTAATGTCTACCCCATTGTTTCATTTCTCTCTAAACTATGTCCAAATAATAGAATTAAGTGAATTGATCGAGGTGTTATTAGACCCTTTCTTGCTTAGTCTTAGACTAGTACATGCCTAGATATTTTATAGTGAGACAATATATTTGATTTTAAATATCAGTGTTTTTAATTTTTTAAAAATTAATTACTTCTTTACATCAGTTGGATATTCTGAATTATCATGAGTATATCCCTGAAAAGGAGACATATATCTTTGAATTATAGATCTCAAGGAATTTGAAACATTCCTAGAGAAAAGTAACCTTAATCTTCAAGCAGGAATAAATCTATCATAGAAACAGGAATGGGAAAAGAGTAATTCATGGCCAGGCGCAGTGGCTCACCCTGCTATCCCAACACTTTGGGAGGCCGAGGCGGGTGGATCACCTGAGGTCAGGGGTTCAAGACCAGCCTGGCCAACATGGCGAAATCCCGTCTCTACTGAAAATACAAAAATTACCTGGGTGTGGTGGCATGCACCTGTAATCCCAGCTACTCAGGAGGCTGTGGCAGGATAATCGCTTGAACCCAGGAGGAGGAGACTGCAGTGAGCCAAGATCGTGCCACTGCACTCCAGCCTGGGCAACAAGAGTGAAACTCTGTCTCAAAAAAAAAAAAAAGGAAAGAAAAAAAGTCATTCATATGCTCTACTCCCAAATCTTAGCTCTGTCCCTAGCATGATGAGTGACTTTGGGCAAGTCACTTAACACCCAGTTGCCTCATCAACAAGACAAGAGTCCTGGACTAAATGAACTTTTTGTACCTCTTGAGTTCTTTGACACCAACGTTTTTCTTCCAAGGGTCATTAGTCCACTAAGGGATAAGAAGAATTGATCTACAGGTACATTTTTAAAGTAATTTACTTTTGCGGTGAGAAATAGAAAATGAATGAAAAATAGTAAGTATAGAAGCCTCTCTGAAATATTTAATAAATAAAATCATTTAGCTTTAGATAATGGTTGACTGAGGTGAAAAAAATTCAAAGGTAGAAAGAAAATTGGGTATGTGTATTTTGCACCATAAGTCACCATTTTTGTAGGTCACAAATGGTCCATTATTAGCAATTTATATGGTTCAATCTAATGCTGTAGCTGTAATTTTTGAACATCAAATTTGGACAAATCTATAGGGCTATCAGGACAATACCGGTTTTGAAGAATACCACAATGAAAGCAGAAATATTAGACGACCCTGGCAAATCCATGTCTTTGGGATCTGTAGCCCAACTGGGTAGTAGTAGGTGTTTCACTAAAGTGGTCTCTGAAGCAAAACAAAAGCAACAAAAGGTAATTAAGATAACTACCATAACACTGGAACTGCTTAAAACAGATACAAATATAGTTATTCCTAATTTATCAAATGGTAGAGCCTCATGTGGTTTCATTCTGGAAGCATTCACTTACTACACTTCAGCACTTTTTAAATGCTCCATTTTTGTGAGTAATTTAATTATCTGCCAATTTGGAATATCTTGCCTCTTATTTGTTTTAGCTATCCCTCAAAATTCTGTGAAGGAAGTCCTCAGAGCACCTGGTACCATCAAAGACAGAATCAAGAAGTTGCTTGCTCACAAAAACAGCATGAAAAAGAAGGTAAAAATTAAAAATGTTACCCCAGAACCCACTAGTACTCCTACCCCTAAGGTGAACTTGCAACCCTTCAACTATGAAGACAGTGTTTCCAGAGGCGGAAACTCTCATGGAGATAAAAAAGGGAATGAAGAGAAAATGAAAGAGGGGCTTGAGGAGGAGAAAAGAGAAGAGAAAGCCCTGAAGAATGACATAGAGGAGCGAAGCCTGCGAGGAGATGTGTTTTGTGAGTGTTATTTTTATTTTATATGTTTTATGAACAATGAATTGCAATTTATCCTGGCAAATGAAAGAAGACAAAAAGTCGGTTTCACAGCTTAAGTAAAATGGGTTGGGTCCTGAGAAGCAACATTCTCTGTAAAGTCTAGAAACGAACACCTTCTGCAGATACCCAATCAAACCTGCTGCTCTAGGAACCAAAGAGGGGAGGTCCTGTTCCCCTACCTGGGGGGTTTCCTATTTGACACAGACCTCCTCTTCTAGCTTCCAGCCAAGGAAGCCTGCTTGTCCTGCAAGGGCAGTGGTTTGGCTGCCCAGCTCTCCATGAGGCATGCCCCCAAATCAAAGAGAGGTTCACCACATGGATCAGCTAAGGTCTACCTTTTTACTTCTTGAAGGCACTTTTACAGGCCTAGTCTAAGAAAATGGAACCTCACAGTTGTGTGGTTATGATTTTAAAAGCCAAAATCGACAAATGTAGGAGGACAAATTTTATAGTGGAGCTTCAGTTTTCTATGTGAACTAGAGAACTGCCATAACTCCCTTTTCACTGGTTGCTGTGCAGAACCCACTATAAGGCTCAGTCTCCCCAGGAGGGTTTCCATATTAACCCACCCTGCATCTCCACACTGAGACTTTCCCATTCATTCTGGCTGGGCATTTGTTGCTTCCTCTGTATTTTGCCTTGTCTAGTCTTGGCTCTGTGACTGGTGGTCATATATACAGATGCCAGATGGATTTAACCAAAGGAAAAGTAGACACAGGCCCACCCATCCAAGAATCTCTATTAATGACATTCTCTGTCTTAATAGAGAGTGAAAAATCTCGAAAAAAGAAAAAAAGAAACATATTTCCAAAACCTAGTAAGAAGGGATGTATCAAGAGTGTAGATGCCTACTTCATCCAAGGAAATATCTGGAAAAGATGTTCTAGATGAGGAAACTGGATCCAATGTGAATTATTTGGAAATGTTAGGGAAACACTGCTCTAATATATTCTGTAATTAGAATACATGATCTAACCTTCTTTGTTTGGTCATTTGATTCATACCTTCTGAGCATGTGGGCTTTAAGGTTTTTTTCTTAACTGACCAAGTGTTCTTTATTAGTCCCTAAGGTGAATGAAGCAGGTGAATTTGGTCTGGTTCTGGTCCAAAGGAAAGCACTAACTTCCAAACTGGAATATAAAGGTAAATAATTCTTTCTCCCAAGTGTATGCTCTTTCACGTTATCCATGTCGTTTTCATTTCTTCATACAGTGAAATGATTGTTTATGAATCCCTGCTTCATTCATAAACCCCCAAGGGAAAAATCATTACATCACACACACAGTGCCAGTATTAAAATAGTAGGTCCTTGTGTGATTGGTACTAATGATTGAAATATAGTAAGGCTATTCTCTTCTCCCCACCACTCCCACCTGATGATGAGAGTGAATGGTTGAAGCCAGACTGTATATATGGAGATGGGAGAAACTTACATATTTTCTTCAATTCGGCTGCCTGAGGACCCACAACCTGAAAGTCTTCATGTACTAAATTTGGCCCAAAGTGCCTATATCAGTTACCTATTGCCATAATAATGCTGTGTAACAAACAACCACAAGCCCTCAGTGGCCCACAACAATAAATATTTGTTTTTGCATATGAGTCTATGGGTTGGCTGGATGGTTCTGCTGCTCTGAGCTAGGCTGGGTGGGTTCACCCATGTGTCCACATACAGTCAGTTGTGGGCCCGCTTCGTGATTTTGCTGATCTTGGCCATGCTTTCTCACATGCCCGAGGCCTCAGTTGGGAGGATTGGACTCACTCAGCTCTGCTCTATGTGGTCTCTCATCCTCCAGCAGGCTAGTCCAAGCTTTTTCTCATGAGGCAACAGCGGGGTTTCAAGAAAGAGAGCAACAGCACACAAGATATTTTGAGGTCTAGGCCCAGAAATGGTACAACATCACTTCCGCCATATTCTATTGGCCAAGCCAAGTCACAAGGCCAATGTAGACTTCAAGGTTGTGGAAGGAGCTGTGAAGTCATACAAAGAGAGTGGATTCAGAGAGGGATAAAAATCAGGACCATTTTTGCGATCATTCTACCAAAGCCTCATAATCTGGAGTTTCTTGGGCATGATCCCTAATTCCTCTTGGTTTATTTAGAACATTCACCACTCATGACAAGTTACACATACCTCAGGGAAAAGCCCGTTTATATATTTATACCTTTCACTTGGTATAAGTATGAATGCCTTGATCATCTCTTTCATTTTCTAATTTTCTTTCACTTCCCACTATACATGTGGTAAGTAAAACATTAGCATAACCTTTTCCTTTTCAAACTTCCTTTTACTTACCACTATACATGTGGTAAGTAAAAGATTAGCATAACCTTGTGCTAATTGATTCCCTTTTGTGTTTACCCTGTGAGTACATTGCCCAGTCCTATCCCTTTCATTTACAGGACCATCTCCACTGCAAAAAAAGTACCTCTCTAATGCAGTCCTCTGAATTGTATCTGAGAAGCTTCTACTAACACTCTTCAAAGCCTAGTAACCCATGACCCAGCTCCTACAGGCATTTTGTTTTCTTCCATATTTCTCTTAAGTATTCTGTTTTTATTTCTCTGCAGTAGACAACTTATTGCCTATTTTCCTGGTTAGAAAGGAAATATTTCATTGTACAGGGGGTAAGCTACATTCTCTAGGTGCTCACAAGTTCTGCCCAAACTCTGCCTACCCTTGATAAGTGACATGAAGGAATCCATTGACTCCTCTTTGGATCCCCAGACCACCAGATTTCTTAGTTTATTTTCTATTCCATGATTCCTAATGAAACACAGAAAGGTTAAAATTTTGCACATGACCATATGACCCTGTAATTTCAACAGTCCTTGAGTAAGTTGTCCTAGAAAGCTCAGTCCCAACCGGAAGATTCAGATGTGTACTGCAACTCTTCCACTGGTTGTTTGCCTTGGACAGGTCACTTGGATTTGCAGTGCCTCCTTGCTTTCATATGTAAAATTGGAATAAGAGCAATATTCATCTCTTAGATGCTGTCTTAGGCTGGGTTCCCCAGAAATAGACCCCAAGATAAGAATTTGTGTGCAAGCGGTTTATGTGGAAGATGATCCCAGGAAATGGTGGCTGGGGGTGTGCAGAAGTGAGGTGGGGAGAGAAGGAGGCAATAAAGGGTACGTTATCAGGCAAGTTTCCACTGTGGGCAACTGGAGCTCAATCCCACTGGGAAACTCCAGAAGCCTGTGTAGAACACATGGCTCAGAATTATCCTACTGAAGGAATAAGGAGGCTGGGTCATATATATACCAACTCCCATCTGGCATTGATTGAAGACTGCTCCCAGGAGGGTGCTGATTCCTTGGTGCTCCTGGCCTGGCATGAAAGCAAGGAAGGGCACCACTGGGGAAACTTGATCTCACTTGGACCCTCGACAAGACAGGGAAAGCCTGAATTCCAATGCGACTTTAGCCCACATTCAATTCCAGCACTTAGTGGTCCTTTCCAAAGGCAAGGAAATGGAGATATCTATCCAACAACTCCTGTCCATCACTGGTTTACGGCTGTCCCTGGGAAAATGACTCCCCAGCATTCTAGCCCACCTGGTGGGCCAAGAATGCTCCAAGCAGAGAGCACCCTCACACAGAGAGTTGTGAGTGTTTCCAGTAGAAAGCCACATGCCTGCAAGAGAATATAGGTACTGACAGATATTGGTGTGGCACCAACAGCATCTGCTTCAAGGCAAGTGTAGATTAAACCAGAGAATATATTTGAAAGCACTTTCCAAACCATGAAGTGCTATACAAATGAAAGAATGTGCCTGTGAGACCAAAGCCTTGAGTTTTATCTCTTTATGGAATAGTTTGCTATATACTGTTCCATCATCTCAATTTACATACCCGCTTGCCCCATGTGGAGGAAGGGGAAGAGTTTGGGAGAAACATACCACCACAATTGTAAACCAACTGAAAAACTGATATTCCACTATTTGTGGGATAATAACATCAACTATCTAACTAACTAGTATTAGCACTCATTAAAGAATACTGAAGACTGGAAGCAAGGCATCTTTTACTTTTAAAACTGGGACTAGAAAGAAAATATATTTGCCGCACAGAGAAAAAATAGGGAGTTAAGAAGAAAGGAAAGTGAGGAAAGGGACCATGTGTGCTCACTTAGGATATGTGCAAGATGGAAGGTCCTGGATTGCATTCTGATTTGGGATTCAGGTCCAACTCCAGCATTCAGTGTCTGCAGAACTTGAGCCTCAGTTTTAGTTTCCTGAAAATGAGTCTGATGCTAGACGTTTTTTTAAACAACCTAATCAAATGATATAAAATATTTGGCAAATCAAAATGAGTCAAGAATCAGCTGCTGCTGTGTTCCTTTTTACCCTATTCCCTTTCCTTACCATTCCTTTCTTCCCCAGCATTAACATATAAAGCCCCAAAATCAGAGCCAGAGGCTAGCCTTAGTTATAAATCAAAACTATCTCATTCTTCACCCCCCCTTTCCCGGTGGTATTTATCTACATCAGAGGTCAGCCAACTTTTTTCTATAAAGGGCTACATAGTACATATTTTAAGCTTTCTGGGCCATAAACTACTTTCACAACTATTCAACTCCATCATTGTAGCTCAAATGCAGTCATTGATGTTATGCAAATGAATGGGCATAGTGTGTTTCAATAAAACTTCATAAAAACAGACAGTGGGCCAGGATCTACATAAAAGTAACCACAGGCACTGGTTCAAAACTTAAAACTAGCTGAATGAACTGTTATACTTCTCTGACACATCTAAACAAGGCAGTCATTAACAATTTAGAGGCCAGGCACGGTGGCTCACACCTGTAATGCCAGCACTCTGGGAGGCCAAGGCAGGTGGATCGTTTGAGCCCAGGAGTTCAAGACCAGCCTGGGCAACACAATGAGACCCCATCTGTACAAAAAAACTTTTTTAATTAGCTGGCGTGGTAGCATGTGTCCATAGTCCCAGCTACTCAGGAGGCTGAAGTGGGAGGATCACTTGAGCCCAGGAGGTAGAGGCTGTAGTGAACTGTGTTCATGCTACTACACTCCAGCCTGGATGACACAGCAAGACCCCGTCTCAAAAAAAAAAAAAAAAGAAAAAAAAGAAAAAGAAAAGAAAAGAAAAGAAGGTAGAAAGTTCCGGCAAGGTCTTTACTGGTTTATTTGGGTAGGAGATATTTTATTTTCTGGCCTGAACGATAAACAATTGCTTATATTCTGTTTCTCTTTGTGCATGGGGTTCTCACCCATTACTTATTATTTTTAAAAAGGGTTTTGTTTTGGTTTGGTTTGGCTTTTTGGTTTTTTTGTTTTTGTTTTTTTTTTTTTTGAGACAGAGTCTCACCCTGTCACCCAGGCTGGAGTGCAATGGCACGATCTTGGCTCACTGCAACCTCCACCTCCTGGGCAATTCTCCTGCCTCAGCCTCCCGAGTAGCTGGGATTGCAGGTGCCTGCCACCATGCCCAGCTAATTTTTGTATTTTTAGTAGAGACGAGGTTTCACCATGTTGGCCAGGCTGGTCTTGAATTCCCAACCTCGTGATCTGCCCACCTCAGCCTCCCAAAGTTTTTTTGTTTTTTTAAGATCACAACTGAATTTGTTCAGAATGGCTCCACAGACATAACTCAAAACAGGGTATGTCATGATCTGTACTCTGTACAACTGAAAACAAGGTATTGCCTTTCAAAGCCCCAAATGTGAGACATCTTCCTAATGCTCTTAGGGGTTATGAAATGCATTCTTTCTTTTTAGCAGATTTAAATATCTCGGTTGACTGCAGCTTCGATCATGGGATCTGTGACTGGAAACAGGATAGAGAAGATGATTTTGACTGGAATCCTGCTGATCGAGATAATGGTATTTATATTTGACAATTTCATGTTCTGCAATATGGTGAAGAGATAGAAGGCCCTCCGTGAGTGACAGGTTGTTATTCCCATTACTCATCAGAGCAGGGTTGTTTTTCATTTTTGGAAACTTTTAGACCTTCCGAGCTCTCCCCTGATAGATGACTAACTTGGTCCAGCATATATTCTCCTACTTAATCCCTCTCCCACACACCTGCCTCCACAAAGGCTATGGGAGCAAACCTCTTCCATATTCACTCTCCTTCTGCTGAGAGAGAGATGTTGAGATTTGTATAAAGTTTGGGAGAGTTAGGGAAAAGGTAGAAAGAAGTGGTTTCTTCTTCCCAGTTTACCAGCCATGGCATCTCATAGTTTTTGTTTTGTTTTGTTTTCATGGGGGAAATAAATCTTGAAAGGAAATATGACCTCTACCTAAAACTGGTGTTTTAGTAGAGTGGCCCCTCAAAGCATGAAAACCATAATGAACATCAAGTCAATGACCTGAACTCCTGAACTGAGCTTTCCCTTCTGTTTGTTGCTTGAGGATTTCTTTTGAGCCACCTGTCCTTGAATTTTTCTCAATCTTATCTGTGAGCTGTGGATTTTTCACCCTTCCCGTTGCCTACTTAAACACTATTGATGGACCCTAACTATCCCCTTAGTGTTTGCCTTGCAGATCCCATTTAGAGCACAAATTGAATCTCTGTCTCCCGAAGACTGACTATATAATTAAAGAAAACTGTTACACCTTCAGGGACTCCAGTTACTTATCAATCAAATTATTTATTTGGGGATGTATAGGCTCAGCCCTCAGTTAAAAGATCCTTCTTTTAGATCCTTCCTCTAGACTAATTCCTCCCCAACAGCTTTCCTTTCATGCCCTCACATGCAATCAGAAAACCTAGATATCCCAACAAGAATTCCTTTTTGAACTTGGGGTTAGGGGAGAGGGGATACATCTCACACAGCAGTTGTGTGAATGGGACTTTTACTAAAGATTCAGTGTAAGCAAAGGGCAAATTTAACCAGGCTGAAAACACCATATCACTGGAAAAGCTATCTTGTTGATAACTAACCTGAGTTTCTCTTTTCTTCCATAATTGCATCTCTAAATTTATGTCTACCAGAGCTATATCGTATTGGGAGCCCATAGGTTATTCCAGGACCTCCACAGCTGATATAGGGTTATGTTAAGTCTTACGTTGAGTTTTCTGTCCATGGGAAGTTCCCTATTTACAAACACTCAATTCACAAATAACTCTAGGGTTTTCAGCTTCTGCATCATTCAAATCATACCCCCGCTCCTCCTGCACCTCCACTGGATCTCTAGGTGAGTTCTTCATTCCCTCTGTACAGCTAAATATGAAAAAATAACATGGCCAAGGCAGGAGGATTACTTGAGCCCAGGAGTTTGAGACCAGCCTGGGCAACATAGAGGGATACCGTCGCTACAAAAAATTGAAAAAATAGGCTGGGCGCGGTGGCTCATGTATGTAATCCCAGCACTTTGGGAGCACCTTGGGAGGCCAAGGCAGGTGGATTACCTGAGGTCAGGAGTTCAAGACCAGCCTGGCTAACATGGTGAAACCCTGTCTCTACTAAAAATACAAAAATTAGCCAGGCGTGGTGCTGAGTGCCTGTAATCCCAGCTACTCAGGAGGCTGAGGCAGGAGAATCGCTTGAACCCGGGAGACAGAGGTTGCAGTGAGCTGAGATTGCACCATTGCACTCCAGCCTGGGCAACAGAGCAAGACTCCATCTCCAAATAAATAAATAAATAAATAATAAAAAATAAAAACCAAAAAAATGAAAAAGAAAAAATTAGCCAGGTGTGGCGGCATACACCTGTGATCCCATCTACTCAGGAGGCTGAGGTGGAAGGATCACTTGGGCCCAGGCATTTGAGGCTATAATGAGCTATAATGGCACCCCTGCACTCTAGCCTGGGTGACAGATTGAGACCCTACCTCAAAAAAAAAAGAAAAGAAAAAAAGAAAAGAAAAGAAAGAAGAAAAAGAAAAGAAAAGAGACATGAATTAGTTAGCATTGTTAGAGGGATAAAACCACAAAGACAGCTCAAAGTGGGCTTTATCTGGGAGAGAAAGGGAAACCTGCCACAGTAGGTGACAGAAGAGAGAGCATAGCTGAAAGAGATGCCAGATAAAGTATAGGATGCCTATATTTCAGACAGACAATTAATACATTTTAGTATGTCTTGGACATGTAGTTTATCTGAAACTCAAACTCCACTGGGCATCCTGTATTTTTATTTGCTAAATCTGGATACCCTACTAGCTGGGGAAGAAGACCAGTTTCTGGATGCATTGAAAACTAAGGCAATGTCAGCCTGGGTCCTGCAAGTATCTCCGATTTGTAGTAGCAGAGGACTACCCATTCCCCAATGTCTTATTCCTGGCTTTCATAGAAATTTTTCCTTCTTATCAACTTCTTCAGACCCTACTCTTTGGGAGTTTTTGCCCAAGTTCATCAAAGCCACAACCTGAAGATTGGAGATGAGCAAAAGTCCACTACACCACAGGTTAAAAGATACTTAGAAGATTTGCAGGATTTGGAGGAGAGTGTTCCTGTCATCCTAAATCAGAAATTGGAGTGATATGTTACACATGGTAGTTGAGCGCCACGAAACCACTAGTACAGGTGCAGATGTGTTTTGGATTAAACGCCACACTCTGGACCCACTTAAGGAGCTGATCATCTTACATGTCATTGACTCAGTGGGGAAATGCATTCTAAGTTTTAAGTCACCAAAATGGAAATGAAATTATGGAACACAAGTTCTCCATCAACTGCAGATTACCCGCAGTGCTAAAGGATCATTTAATTAGATTCTTACCCCATATCTGCTACTACGAAGCTTTGTGAATGCAAAAAAATTCCTCGGTTTCTCTACCCATCAGTTTGCTTGACTGTATAACAAAAGATATCAATTGTGTGATCCCTAAAATCCATTTTAGCATGAAACTTTTGTTCCTATGTTCAAAGTGAAGAGGACTTCAGCTTTCCCTATAGGAGACTGTTCACTTTTTATAGCTTTTTTATACATTAAAGCCAAACTCCTTACAATTGCCTCACTAATTGTGCATTTTTTCCTTTCTCTTAAAGCTATTGGCTACTATATGGCAGTTCCGGCCTTGGCAGGTCACAAGAAAGACATTGGCCGGTTGAAACTTCTCCTCCCTGACCTGCAGCCCCAAAGCAACTTCTGTTTGCTCTTTGGTTACCGGCTGGCCGGAGATAAAGTCGGAAAACTTCGAGTGTTTGTGAAAAACAGTAACAATGCCCTGGCATGGGAGGAGACCACGAGTGAGGATGAAAAGTGGAAGACAGGGAAAATTCAGTTGTATCAAGGAACTGATGCTACCAAAAGCGTAAGTGGGAAAAAAATGATTAAACTCAGTATTTGCATTCTTTTGCAATGATTTAACAAATGAAACAAAACATGTACTGAAGTATGTAGGCATTAGGGATACAACGATAAGACTTTTTCCCTACACTTAAAGAATACTTTCTGGAGCTGAATAGGCAAGGTGATTAATTGGCACAACTCATGGATACTTATCTGGCATATGCATATCACGTTCTATGGAAATAACCTGTTTGTCAGGCTCCTCTCACCAACATCCTTCCAAATCAGGCTATACATTCCATAGTATGTAAAAGAATGTCATGCTCATTCATTCTATGCCCAGAACTTACCACAATTAATGGAAGCTAGAAGGTGATTTTTTTTTAATGTTTTTTAAACTGAACTGAGAGAGTGGCTATTGTCAGGGTCCCCAGGACCACCCTTAGGTTCAGTGATTCCCTAAAAGGACTCACACAGAAGTCAGAAAAGCTGTTATATTCACAAGTACAGTTTGTATAGATTAAAATCAGTAAAGGGAAAAGACACATAGGGTAGAATCCAGGAGAGACCAGGCAGGGGCTTGCGGTTTTTGTCTCCCAGTAGAGTCATATGGGCAGCTATTAATTCTCCCAGCAACAAGCGTGATGACACTCACAAAGTATTGCCCACCAGGGAAGCTCACCCAAACTTTTGTGTCCAAGGATTTTGTTGGGGGTCAGTCTGCCCATGTGATCACCTGCGTAGCTGACTTTAGTTATCTAGTCTCCAGCCTCTCTAGTGGTCAAGTTGATACCATGTGACTCAAGGCACCCACCATAAGTCACATGGTTACCATAAACTATCTGGCATGGTCCAAGACCTCAGGTAAACAAAGGCACTCTTTTTTTTTTTTTTTTTTTGAGACGGAGTCTCGCTCTGTCACCCAGGCTGGAGTGCAGTGGCCGGATCTCAGCTCACTGCAAGCTCCGCCTCCCGGGTTTACGCCATTCTCCTGCCTCAGCCTCCCGACTAGCTGGGACTACAGGCGCCCGCCACCTCGCCCGGCTAAGTTTTTGTATTTTTAGTAGAGACGGCGTTTCACTGTGTTAGCCAGGATGGTCTCGATCTCCTGACCTCGTGATCCGCCCGTCTCGGCCTCCCAAAGTGCTGGGATTACAGGCTTGAGCCACCTCGCCCGGCCAACAAAGGCACTCTTAATCAAAGAGGCTATTACAAGGGCTTAGAGGTTATCTCCTAAGAACCAGTCAAGGGCCAAACCTTTCTTTGGAATGTGTAGGGTTTGGACAACCCAGACCTACTGAGTTAATCTTTTATTGCACAGTGGGTTTAATAAAGGAAAGGAAACAGAGTTTTAAGAGGAAGTTGGTCAAGTGGATGAAACCCTGAGAAAGAACAAACAGAATAAAAATGGCAAAGAGTCTATTGAGTTTGACCCATCAGGCGGTGGCTAGTGACCTTTGCAAGAGTTCTTTCTTTGGAGGGGAAGGGTCAACGGTCACACTTCAGAAAGATGAAAAGGGAAGGGATCAGAGCCTGGAGGCAGCCACTGTGGACGTTATAAAGAGTTTGGTCAACACTTTGGGAGGCCAAGGCAGGCAGATCACCTGAGGTTGGGAGTTCAAGACCAGCCTGACCAACATGGAGAAACCCTGTCTCTACTAAAAATACAAAATTAGCCAGGTGTGGTGGTGCATGCCTGTAATCCCAGCTACTCAGGAGGCCGAGTCAGGAGAATCACTTGAACCCAGGAGGCGGAGGTTGCAGTGAGCTGAGATCACGCCATTGCACTCCAGCCTTGGCAACAAGAGTGAAACCCCATCTCAAACAACAACAACAAACAAACAAACAAACAAATAAAAAGTTTGGTCAAGGTGGGAAGGAAAAAGGGTGAAAGCTAGAAAAAGGTACATGAAGCGGTGATAATAGGAAGAACATTTAGTAGATCCATGTATTAGGATTCCATTTATACTTTGCTTATAAAAGATGACTAATGCAAATTTAACATCTTTTCATTTACATGTCATACTTTAATTAAAGCAGAACATCTTATTTAAAATATATCATAAGACATGACTATAAATAAAAGTATATGTTGGGTACCAGTTAATGAATTTCCTAACCACTCTTCCCCTCTGTGGTAAAAGCAGCCAGTGCTTGTTTAGGAATGATACATGCATTAATTTGAGTTTGTTCTTATAGCAATACATTTACAGCAATACAAATCCAATCCACGTGTTTTTCTTGTTGTGTTTGCGGCATGGTCTGGGGACTGTGGCACTGAGCCGTGCTATATATGGATTATATCCCCTGCTGGAGAATTGAAACATGCCTCTGCACAGCATTCATAATTACTTTCATGTTGACTGAATTCATGTGATGGAGAATATTTTTTATATAACATGGTAGCTTGCAGGGAGGGTATACTATCAAAACAGTGACTTTTTTTTAAATGCACATTTCTGTAGACATGCCCCCAAAGAGCCTGGCCAGCAATCACACTGGAACACAGCAGTGCTTTCATAAGAGGCATTCTCAGACCCAGGCATCTGTTCCCTGAATTCTTCAGTTCTAGGGGAAATCTTGATGGGGGGATATTGAAGGGTAAGGAAGCTGACTAATCCAGACTAAAGAATATATTCCAGTTTAGCAATGTCATATTGGCTGTGGACAGTTGTAACAGATGTGACTCTTGCTGCATAAACTTGGGCATACAAGGTAAGTCACATTGCTTTCTCGAAATCAAACTATTTCTGAATCCAAAACCCCATCCCATTAGGCTGGGGGGAAATTCAATCTTGGCTTTCCTCATTCAGGGCTGGGTTAGGGGCCCCCTCCCTAGAGTAGCCTGTGCTTTTGAAAGGCTAAAAGTGGTCCAGACATTAAGAAGGGGGAGCACATCTTTACTTCATCATGAGGGCCATGGATACCCACATCTTCTGCACATATGTGGCCCTTGAAGTCACTCGTCTCTTCAACTTCCATGCCAGGCCCAGACACAGAAACCTTTACAGGGGTTGGAACCTTGTTGCTGAGAATCTAGCCTCAATGGGAACATCAGGCAACCATTTTCTGCCCACGGCTGTGCCAGGGAGATGCAGTGGTGCAGCATCCTAGTCCTGGAGAATCTCATGGCTCCCCTGACCACTTCTCCTTTTAACCTTCTACCTTCAGCCACAGTCTCAGAAAGTTAAGCTTGTGGGTAACAAACGTCAGGAAAGGGACTGTCTTCCAGAAAAGTCTGCTTTTGATTGTTATATCCCAAATCTCCTTGATAAAAAGGAACATTAAAATCCTGCCTAATTTTGGGGGGAACAGAGGAGGTAAAAATATAGTGAAAAACACAAAATTAGTATGTCAATTAATTATCCTGACATTTATTTCTAGTTATCCAGGGGTTATCAGTCAGGGGTCTTAGTGTTGGAAAAGCTACCATATGCCAAGATATAGACATAGCCACCCTCATTATCCCACCCATTGCAGCTGCTGTGAGGGGTCTGCTGTTTGGCTCACCCCTACTTTTTAAAAAAAGTTCCTTTGGGCGCAAAAGGAACATCTTTCTGAAAGCAGTTCCCTCCTGAGACTAGAGGAAAAAGAAACTTCTTTACCCAGTTACGCTATCACTGGCTGCTTAGTAATAACTTGTTTCCAATAGTTCTCAAGAAAATGCACTCAGATTGAGAGCAAAAGAGAGCAGCCCAGGTAGTGAGCAGTCATAGACCCTTGTCATCTCCATTTGTTCCCTGAGGTTTCTCCTCTTTGGAGAACCGGAGAAAACTGGATACGGTGATGACAGCAAGCCTAAAGTTGCTTCATTTCTGAAAACTATTCTGTAATTCTTTATTAAGCAAAAAAGAGATGGTGCTGGGGATAGTGAATAATTGCATGATGGCATTGTGTGAGCATGATTCTTAAAGGATCTTTCTTTAAAATGCCAATTGATACAAGTTTGAATTTATATAAGTTTGAACTTAAAAAGTTTAGAAATGACTAAAGGAAATTACTTTATTGAAAATAAGTAAAGATTCATAATCATACTACAGTAACATGAGTGCTTTTATACTTCACATTTTACTTTGCACGTGAATGTATATTTTTATTTATCTGTAACTGCAGTATATGTAGGCTATTGTTGAATTTCGTTTTGATAGGCTATATGTGTGTGTTATTTTAAAGAATAACATGTTCCAAATTATTCTTTTCCCTCTAAAATATTTGTTCCAGGGTAACTTTAGTCATCTTTGAAACAGGATCATTTTGTTGTCCTCTAAATCTGCTTATTTCAGATACTGAGAATTGTAGAAACCCTCTAGGCCTAGTCCCCTCTTTATGGGAGGCATGGGAGACATACTTCTCTTTAGAGTGAATGTTACTGGATAGGTGCTCCATAAATTGTAGCTATTATTATTTTCATAATTATTGAATTTAACAAGTATTTCTAGTGTTTTAGCTGATTATAAAATTAACATGAACTTTTTTTTTTAATTACAATATTGAAGAAACTTACATTCATTCAGGCCAGGTGCAGTGGCTCATGCCTGTAATTCTAGCACTTTGGGAGGCCTAGGTGGGTGGGTCACTTGAGGAATTAGAGACCAGCTTGGCCAACATGGTGAAACCCTGGCTCTACTAAAAATTTTAAAAAATTAAAAATTAAAAGAATTAAAAATTTAAAAATTAAAAAAATTAGCCGGGTATGGTGGCACATGTCCATAATCCCAGCTACTCAGAGGTTGAGGCACAAGAATCACTTGAGCCTGGATGGCAGAGGTTGCAGTGAGCTGAGATTGTGCCACTGCACTCCAGCCTGGGTGACAGAGCAAGACTCTGTCTCCAAAAAAATATAAATATAAATATAAATAAATAAATAAAACCTTCATTCAGCAAATATTGATTTTAATTATATTTTTTGAAAACATGTTTGGATAAATGAATGAATATAGTCACTGTATATCCTTAATTTGGTAAATGAGTCCCCTGTAATTTTGTGTCCAATTTGAAGATGACTTTTTTAGTATTTATCCTCTGTTCTCTCTATATCGAAATTTCTAAACTATAAAGAAGTTTGTTTCTCTTTTGATTAATAAATCTATTAGACAAAAGTGATTATAGCATATTATGAAATATTTTCAACACATGAAAACAACATTCCAGATAATCTCCAAATACATTAACCAATATTTTAAGAAAAATAATTACACTCTTATAAACTACCAAAATCTAAATATATCAAAATAATTCCCTTTTGACTGTATAGTGTTTTTTTTTGTTGTTGTTGCTTTTTTTTTGAGTCGGAGTCTCACTCTGTCGCCCAGGCTGGAGTGCAGTGGCGTGATCTTGGCTCACTGCAAGCTCTGCCTCCTGGGTTCATGCCATTCTCCTGCCTCAGCCTCCTGAGTAGCTGGGACTACAGGTGCCCGCCACCACGCCCGGCTAATTTGTTTGTATTTTTAGTAGAGATGGGGTTTCTCCGTGTGTTAGCCAGGATGATCTCGATCTCCTGACCTCGTGATCTGCCCACCTCGGCCTCCCAAAGTGCTGGGATTACAGGCGTGAGCCACAGTGCCCGGCCTTGACTATATAGTTTTTTATTAGATGTTCAAGGGGAATATTAAGTTTCTTCTAACTTGGTTTTTGTAAAGAAAACCATTTTTTAATTTTTGTTTTGCTTTTCTTTTAAATGGGAATTCCAAAATTTCCTTTTCCTCCCAGCTTTATAGGGTTTTTCAGAATCCATGTGGGCTTTGCTATGACCTTGTTTTCACCAAATGTAGTTCTCTCAGTGCAGACACCTGACATCTAAAAAATAATCTATTACTGTATATTCAATGTCGAAGCCGGTTTCTATGCAATAGGGACACAAGTTAATAGTTATTAAATAGCTTGATTATAACATCGTTTTGAACAGTTTGAAGTAATTTTTTTATTCTCTCTTCATTATTAGATCGTTTTTGAAGCAGAACGTGGCAAGGGCAAAACCGGTGAAATCGCAGTGGATGGCGTCTTGCTTGTTTCAGGCTTATGTCCAGATAGCCTTTTATCTGTGGATGACTGAATGTTACTATCTTTATATTTGACTTTGTATGTCAGTTCCCTGGTTTTTTAAATATTGAATCATAGGACCTCTGGCATTTTAGAATTACTAGCTGAAAAATTATAATGTACCAACAGAAATATTATTATAAGATGCCTTTCTTGTATAAGATATGCCAATATTTGCTTTAAATATAGTATCACTGTATCTCCTCATTCATTTCTGAATCTTTCCACATTATATTATAAAATATGGAACTGTTAGTTTATCTCCCCTCCCCAGTATATCTGATTTGTATACGTAAGTTGATGAGCTTCTCTCTACAACATTTCTAGAAAACAGAAATAAAAGCACAGAGAAATGTTTAACTCTTTGACTCTTATGATACTTCTTGGAAACTATGACATCAAAGATAGACTTTTGCCTAAGTGGCTTAGCTGGATCTTTCATAGCCAAGCTTGTATATTTAAATTCTTTGTAATAATAATATCCAAATTATCATCTTGTGTCATGGTTTAATTTGTCTAAGTAAGAAAATATGTTTTTGATTCTGTGTTTACTTACGTAAATGATTATTTGCTTTTCTGAAAAATGTACTTTTTATTCTTTTCACTATTACTTCATATTCTTTAAAGGTGCTTTCTATTTTGGGAAAATATGACTGTTTTATTAGGCCTTATAACTACAAAGCAGATTCACATATATTGGGGTTTTTGTTTGTTTTTTTATTTTTTAGAAATGAAGTCTTGCTATGTTGCCCAGTTTGGTCTTGAACTCCTGGCCTCAAGTGATGCTCCCATCTTAGCCTCCCAAAGTGCTGGGATTACATGAGTGAGCCGCCGCTCCCAGCCAGCATATATTGTTGAGCTCAAAGCCTCAGAGAACTACCTAAAACTAAATGAGCAGGTAGCAGGACTCAAAGAATCATGGATGACTTCTTTTTCTTACTCTTTTCTTCCAAATTCAGGAAGAGCTTTGTGTAGGAATCCTGAGTGTATTCCTCGAAGACAGTTTTATATTCTGTTTAAGATCCTGGGTTAGAAACAGGTCTAAGACACCCTCCAGACAGAAGGTTCTCCAGATATTTGCTCTCTTTTACCTAAAGCAATTAAGGCACTGACCCATGGAAGGAAAAAAAGAGAGGTGATCCACTTACTAATCTTTAAAATTTAATTTTAATATAAAATTAAAACCCCACTCTTGAAGGTTTTTGAATACTTAAACCCTAAGTAATTCTTCTTCAACGATGTTCTCTTTAATACAACCAACACACACAACCTTTTAAGATGGGGTGGGGACCACATTGTTTTTCCCTAGTGTGAGAGAATTGGGGCATACAAAATCTATATAGGACTATAACTGTATCTGTTAGGATAACTGCTAGTTACAGAAACCACAAAAATTATGTTTCTGGTGAGACCAGATGAAAAACTGCCCAGCTAAGGCAAATCAGCCCACAGAATCCTAAGAGAGAATAAAAATAGTTATTTTAAGCCACTAAATTCTGGGATAGTTTGCTACACAGCAAAAGTTAACTGATATAGGTGATTTCTGATATTGTGGTAGAACTTGAAGAAGACCTCCTGTCTCTTCCATGACCAAGGACATTTGAGAGCATAATGTGGCTTAGAAGAAAGGACAATGGGGCCGGGTATGGTGGCTCACGCCTGTAATCCCAGCAACTCCCTTTGGGAGGAGGAGGTAGGTGGATCTCTTGAGCACAGGCGTTCGAGACCAGCCTGGGCAACAGGGCAAAACCCCATCTCTACCAAAACTAAACATATTAGCAGGGCATGGTGGTGTGCATCTGTAGTCCTAGCTACTCAGGAGGCTAAAGTGGGAGGATCACCTGAGCCTGGGAGGCTGAGGCTGTAGTGAGCTGTGATCACACCAGTGCACTCCAGCCTGGGCCACAGTGTGATACCCTGTCTCAAAAAGGAAAAAAAAGAAAGGACAATGGAGGGGAGAACTTACAATGAAAGACAGTGCCCCAGTGATTTAGGTTAAGGGAAGAAATGTTAAACCAGAAATGAAATAAGGAGACCTGGGAACTCTGCTACATATGGATAGAAAATCAGTGCACGAAGCTCAGTTAAGTTTCATGTTTCTCTAAAGTCTGCAGCAGAGACTCATGGTTGCCTACACAATATCCATTCTCATCTTTTTCCCTACCAATATGACCACATATAAATAGATTTTTAGCAGGGGGAGGTAGGCAATGTGATCAACTAATAGACTGCATTTCCCAGCCTCTCTTACAGATGGGGAGGCCCCTGAGATGGAAGCTGAAGTAATTCTCGGGGCTTTCAGGAAGGATCATTAAACGGGGCTTACTGCTGACAGACCCCTCTTTTGGCATTTCCCCTCCTCCTTCCTGCTTGCAATGTGGCTGTAAAGGCATGAGCTCCATGAACCACTTTGTGATCAAAAGGGCAAGGCCCTCACCTTGTGAAGTACATAACTGAAGGAAGCCTGGGTCCCTGATGATTTTGTGGAGTCTCTACCCCTGTCCCAGACTGGTCACTGCTGGACATTTTCTTAAGTAAGAGAAAAGCCCTCTCTTGGCCTATCTAGGATTTCAAACAGCACAATGCAGACCCAAGTGATCACTCTCCTGGGAGAGTCTTATGGACTAACTTCTTAGATCCTTAAATACCAACATATTGTTTTGAATTCCAGTCAATAGCCTATGGTGTGAGGCAGCTCTAGCCTGCACCAGCATTAAATCATACTTAGATTCCCTTGCAGAACTTAAGGTCAGCTAGTTCAGCCATGACTTCCGTATCTGTTGTCCCTGGCTACCACCCAACATGCAAACTCCCCCTCTTCTCACCCATCATTTCCCCCTCTCTCATCCCCACTCTGTTATGGGCTCACTCTACTTGGCACTTCTCCCCACTATTTCTTCCCCCATCACACATACTCCATTGTCTGGTAAACAAATCCCCCTCCATCTTAATTCATGCTTAAAGGTCTCTTCCTGCATTTCTCAAGCTTAGCTGAAACTGGGCTCTCTCCCAGGGACACCTCTCCCCCTTCAGCCTTATCAAATGAAAACCACTCATCTTCCCACAATCCACACATGGCAGGGTCTAAAGTTGAGGGTGGCATTCTCCTTACTCCACTCTTATTTACCACGTCTTATTTCTGTAATGTGAAAGCCACTGTTCCTTGGAGGTGCAGTTAAGTAGTTCTACAGCCTTCTGTACTGCCTACCCATTGTCACTGACCAGCATGGCGATATCCATGCAAATACCCATCCAACATCCTAGCTTCACAGTCCTTTGACCTCATCTATGCCAGTTACCATCACCTCCTCCTCAGTCACTGCACCATGGCCACCCCTTGGACTTGATCATTGCCTCCGAACTCTTGAACTCCAACATCCTACTCTCTGGTCTCTCTGGTTTCCTCCTCATCCTACTCACCCTACACTTACTCTTTGGCCTTTTTGAGACCTCCATTTCCTTGATATCTCCATTTTCTTCCTATCTCTTGACCTCCTCTTGGCTTGACTTTCCTCTCTAATAAAACATAGCCTAGACTCTGAGGCCCATCATCTCTTCAAAGACACTCTTGTCAATGTCCCTCAAGTCCCAGGCTCATGTGTCTTCCACTGCCACCAGGAAGAGCCTCCAATCAACCCAACTGCCTTCTTTTCTCCATTGTGTCTCCAGGCTGCTAAGCACGGTTAGAGAAAGTTATACAACTGTGCAGGCTGAGCCTTCAACAAAACCATGATCTTCAACCTTCCACGAACCTATAGTTCTGCCCAAATTATTTACCACTGAGCAGTGCTTGGCTGTTTGCTTGTACACACTAAGTAACATTCACCAGGATGTCTCTATTGGGGAAACCCACCCCCAATACTTCAATGTAGGTTCTTTCTATTTTCCCTAAGTGTCGGCCAGTCTGAGAAATAAAGAGAAAGAGTACAAAGAGAGGAATTTTACAGCTTGGCCTCTGGGAGTGACATCACATATTGGTAGGACCATGATGCCCACCTGAGCTGCAAAACCAGCAAGTTTTTATTAAGGATTTCAAAAGGGGAGGGAGTGTATGAATAGGGAGTAGGTCACAAAGATCACATGCTTTAAAGGGCAAAAGGGAGAACAAAGATCACATGCTTCTGAGGAAACAGGGCAAGGACAAAAGCAAAGATCACAAGGAAAAGGGCAAAATTAGAATTACTGATGAGGGTCTATGTTCAGCTGTGCACGTATGGTCTTGCTAAACATCTTAAACAACAGAAAACAGGGTTTGAGAGCAGAGAACCGGTCTGACCTCATATTTACCAGTGCAGGATTTTTTCCCCACCCTAATAATCCTGAGGGTACTGCAGGAGACCAGGGTGTATTTCAGTCCATATCTCAACCACATAAGATAGACACTCCCAGAGCAGCCGTTTATAGACCTCCCCCCAGGAATGCATTCCTTTTCCAAGGTCTTAATTATTAATATTCCTTGCTAGGAAAAGAATTCAGCGATATCTTCCCTACTTGCACGTCCATTTATAGGCTCTCTGTAAGGAGAAAAATATGGCTCTATTCTGCCTGACCCCGCAGGCAGTCAAACCTTATGGTTGTCTTCCCTTGTTCCCTAAAATCACTGTTATTCTGTTCTGTTTCAAGGTGCACTGATTTCATATTATTCAAACACACATGTTTTACAATCAATTTGTACAATAGTGGTCCTGAGGTGACGTACATCCTCAGCTTATGAAGATAACAGGATTAAGAGATTAAGACAGACGTAAGAAATTATAAGAGTATTATTAGGGAAGTGATAAATGTCCATGAAATCTTCACAATTTATGTTCCTCTGCCGTGGCTCCAGCCAGTCCCTCCGTTCAGGGTCCCTGACTTCCCACAACATGTTTTCACATCCTTCAGCCCCATAAGTTAATATTAACTACCGAAATAACGATGACATGAACCCCCATTTTTGCCTGCTAAGGCTGAATGTCATTCTGACTAAAGCTCTGATTTGAGGATTTTGAGACCACATTTGGGCCTTTATCACAGCAAGGAGGGGTACTGAATGACACTGTTTGGAGTTCCCAAAGGCAAGGAGGTAAGCAACTGTCAGCAGATGTGACCTGTGTGGTATGATCTTCTCCCTGTTCTATAGCTGTGTCACTCACTCCCTCTGCAGGCATGAAGCAAACTGGGAGAAAAGGCCTGCCTGTCTCCGGCTGGGTAGTCCTTGGCCTGTGAGGATCCTCTTCTAATAATTCATAAAGGGGTGGCTGTGTCCAGCCACATGACCAAGGAGAAGGGCTACTACTCCCTCCTCAAAACACTGCCTCCACTCTTCTCCAGACTGAAGGCTGACCCTAACCAAGGAAATGATCCAAAACTGTCCAGAATGGGGAACCCTGGAGAGGAGTTGTACCTTTAGTTAGGTAACTCACTCCTAGAACAAAGAACCCTGAGCCATGTTGCTATAACCTTAAGACTGGTCTCAGAACTTTGTCACATATAAAAAACCTTCAAATGTCCCTCCATTATCTCTAAGAGCCAACGAAGAAGATAACACTTGAGCACTAGCTCCGCACAGAGTCGTTGAATATTCACTGTTTAAGATAACAAGGAGACAAGTAGAAATTTGAGCACTTGCAGGATATCTGACAATATTAAGCAATATTTTTAGGTGGGATAATGGTACTGCGGTTATGCTTTTTTTAAAGAAAGAATTCTTCCCTTTAGAGAAACACACTGAACTACTTAAATGAAATTACATGAGGTCTGGGATTTGCTTGGAAAACAATGAGGGGAGAGGAAGGAGTCGATGAGGGTATCTAGAAGAAAAGATGATAAGCATTTTTTCTGGAATGAGCCATATAGTAAATACTTCAGGCTCTGTGGGCCAGACATCTCTGTCACCACAACTCAACTCTGCCACTGTAGCACAAAAGCAGCCATAGGCAATATGTAAATGAATGGGAGTGGCTGCATTCTTTAAAAAGTTAATTTTAAAGCCTGTAGCTGGCCAGACTGAGGCCAAATACTGTAGTTTGTTGACCTCTGGTCTAGAGAAAACAAGAAAAGCCATGAGTTGATAATTGACGAAACTGAGTGATGGTGGTCTCAGAATACTAATTGGTCTATTTTTTTGTATGTTTCAAATTCTCCACAGTAAAACATTAAAAAACAAACAAAGAAGGAAATAGACCATATATTTTTAAGAAAGATTACCATCACAAAACCATATGGATTTTTTTTTTTTTTTTTTTTTTTTTGAGACTGAGTTTCACTGTGTTGCCCAGGCTGGAGTGCAGTGGCGCAATCTGGGCTCACTGCAACCTCCACCTCCCAGGTTCAAGCGATTCTTGTGCTTCAGCCTCCCAAGTAGCTAGGACTACAGGTATGTGCCACCACACCCAGCTAATTTTTGTATTTTTAGTAGAGATGGGTTTTCACCATGTTGGCCAGGCTGGTCTTGAACTCCTGACCTCAGGTGATCTGCCTGCCTCAACCTCCCAAAGTGTTGGGATTACAGGCATGAGCCACTATGCCCGGCCACCATTTGGATCTTGAAGCACTAAACCTTCAGATGTATGGAAAATGTTCTCCTAGTAATCCCCTAGCAATTGGGAGAATCGATTTCCCACTGGCCTTCTCTAGGCCTTCCAAACCAAGACCAGGCCAGGAGCGATGGTTCCAGAGCTGGCATTGCCACCACAGCAGCACAATTCTGGGCAGGCTACAGGGCTGAGGCTCAGTATCTGTAAGATGAAGGATCTATGGGAGGGTCGCTTTAACTCTCCAATAAGACAGTGGCCTCCCTCCACTCCCCTGCCACACAGCAGAGCACAGTGGTTGAGAGCTAAGTAGTGAGAATCCCTGGGGAGGTTACCTACCCTCTCTCTGCCTCAGATTTCCCCAAATGAGGATGGCAACATGGAAGCCTACCCCAAACCAGGTAAAACCCCAAGGCACATAATGTCATCATGCCTGGAGATGTTCACTGTTGTCATGGAGATGTCATCTCTAGAGCTTCTCTTTCTCCCATTTTCAAGGGGAAAGCTGAAGGTGCTGATTGAACCCCAGCCCACATTTCTCCCATGGGACATGCACAGGTTTTTTTTCATTGTAATCGTTACTGCTGGGTTCCCCTCCTAAGTGGTTCCACCAATTCACAGGCCCACTAGCAGTGGGGTGAGAGTAGTATTCCCTCACCCTCTGTGCACAGTTCATATTAGCAAACCATTGTAGTCAACCTCACTGGGGGCAGACACCGGCTCCTTGCTGATTACGGTGAGATGGGGCATCTTGGCAGGTCCACTGGCTGCCTATACTTCTGCTTTTGTGATCATGTCTTTTTATCCTTGAGTCACCACCAGTGTTCTGAAGCCCAGTCTTGGTTCTCCCTCACATCCTCTTTTCCTGACCCAACCTGTAAGGCCTCTGCTCCACCTGTGGGTCCCTTCAGATGTTCACCATCAGCTCTGGGGGCTGGGAAAAGCTTCCTTGTGACTGGGGATATCTGTCCCGCCCCTCCCTTACAGACCTCAGGGAATTTCCACCCAGCGTGGAGGGTGTATACTGTACCTCTTCTGCAAGATGGCAGCTGGGACTTGGGTGACCCCTGTATCCCCACTGCTCAGGCACTGACTTGATGCCTCCCTAAGACAGCACTGGCCTCCAGCCTAGCCTGAGAAAGCCTGTTTTTTTGTTTTTGTTTTTTTTGGGTTTTTTTTGTTTTTTTTTTTTTGAGATGGAGTCTTGCTCTTGCTCTGTTGCCCAGGCTGGAGTGCAGTGGTGCGATCTCGGTTCACTGCAACCTCCACCTCCCAGGTTCAAGCAGTTCTGTCTCAGCTTGCTGAGTAGCTGGGACTACAGGTGCACGCCACGATAGCCAGCTAATTTTTGCATTTTTAGTAGAGACAGGGTTGCACCATATTGGTCAGGCTGGTCTCAAACTCCTGACCTCAGGTGATCCACTCGCCTTGACCTCCCAAAGTGCTGGGATTACAGGCATGAGCCACCGTGCCAGGCCAGGAGCCTGAATTTTTTTGTACTCTCCTTTTTCCTTGAAAGCAGAGAATACTTGTGGGCTGGCTATGGAATATTTTTTACCTGGAGATGTCTTCATAGGTCAGAACTGTGAAAAGGCTGATGTTTTATCTGAATTACAAGGTAGCAGGTTGTCCTGTCCTGGTAAAAAACACAGATATTGGTAAAAAACACAGCTCGGCCGGGCGTGGTGGCTCATGCCTGCAATCACAGCACTTTGGGAGGCTGAGGCAGGCAGGTAACTTGAGGTCAGGAGTTCGAGACCAGCCTGGCCAACATGGTCAAACCCCGACTTTAGTAAAAATACTAAAATTAGTGTGGTGTAATGGTGCACACCTGTAATCTCAACTACTCAGGAGGGTGAGGCAGGAGAATCACTTGAACCCAGGAGGTGGAGGTTGCAGTGAGCCAAGATCACGCCACTGCACTCCAGCCTGGGCCACAGAGTGCAGCATACACAGTCAGCTTGTGACACAGCTGAGCCCTGAGTTTGGGAAAACCCCAATCTAATAAGAGGGCTGAGAGCAAATGCTTCCCAAACTTTGTCCTGGAAGGAGACAATACCTTTATCATCTTAGTTGGGAACAAAGTCTGCCCTCCAAAAGGAAGACGCTATCCCTATTCCCTGAGACTGTTCACTATACAAACATCCTTGAAAAGAGGCCGGTCACAATGGCTCACGCCTGTAATCCCAGCATTTTGGGAGGCTGAGCCGGGTGGATCACAAGGTCAGGAGTTCAAGACCAGCCTGGCCAAGATGGTGAAACCCCGTTTGTACTAAAAATACAAAAAAATTAGCCGGGTGTGGTGGTTGGTACCTGTAATCCCAGCTACTCAGGAGGCTGAGGCAGAGAACTGCTTGAACCCGGAAGGCAGAGAATTGCTTGAACCCGGGAGGCAGAGGTTGCAGTGAGCCGAGATCGCGCCACTGACCTCCAGCCTGGGCAACACAGTGAGACTCCGTCTCACAAAAAAAAAAAGAAAGAAAGAAAAGAAAAGATAGCTCAGAACAAAGGCTGCCAGGGCTTATGCGTGTAAGATGGGCAGATCTATAGCGAATCACTTCCCAACATAGATTCTTCACTTTCTAGAATTCATTAGATGAGGGGACAACAGAAAGACTTGATAGGAACGGTGACCTCTCACAAATCCGTAATATTGCAAATAACACTCTCCCCTATACGGGCCCAGCTACCTTTCCTTGAGTGAAGAGAAGTATACTTTCTGGAACTTACTTTCCCAGGGCTGCTATTGAAATCCTGTTCCAATCAGACCATAAGATATCAGTTAGATGATTTAATTTCTGCAAAAGAAACAAACATAGAGTGAAATCATTCCAAGTTTTGAGGGAGAAGTATCACAGTTTTGGAACATGTTATAATTTGATAATCTCCTCTAAAAGTGGTTATTTGTTTTTTGAGTCAAATGGGCTTGTCTCTTAGAACAATTAACGTGTTTTGGAAACCTGACAGGATAAATTGGATAATGACTATTTAGCATAATTTCGGGTAAATGCAGTTCTCATGGAAGGTGGAAAGCTATCAGCCTGACAGTCCAAAGCACCGATAGTTTCTCCCCAAGAAGGAATAGGTGGTAGAGGTAGTGGCTAGACATGTTTCTATTTTTAAAACTGGCTTTTATTGAATGTTGGTGAATTTATCTCAGTATATTGATTTTAATTGGGATTAAAAAAACTCCTTTGACAAGTCTGAGGCCCTCTAAAAATGTCAAAAAGGCTTAGACTGGGTCAACATCTAAAAAACCAACGTAAATGAACTCAACCTTTTTTCTCTTTAATTCCATCAGACTGTTACTACAGATACCAAATAGCTGTGTTCTGTCTCTATTCAAAGTGTTGTCCTGGAGTTGTGTAGATGCAGCCACATCATTCTGTCTGGTCAAGGAATGGTAAGGTAATATGAACTTTGGGATTTTTGTACATACAAATAAGGGGCCTTTTTGTATGTGGAGGATGGGGTTCTAGGTTGACCTTTTCAGAAATCTGGCATTTTTAAATGTCATATCTAAGCTTCATAAAAAATTCTAGTATTAATATGTACATGAAAAAAATCTGTAAAATGATTTATAAATAGACTTACATCTTGGGAGGCAGTAGTATGGTGTGGTGGTGAGTCTGCCTGGGGCCAGAAACAGCTGCCCCTCAGTGGGCTTAAGATAGAAAGGTTACATATGCATAAGATAGAGGGGTTACATATGCATGTTTTTGACCAAAATAATTATCTTGTGTATACCTTTAATCAATTTGGTAGTGTCACATAAATTATTTTACATTTCTATGTTGTCTTATTTGTCTGTTTGATTTGGTTTCCCCCACTCTGTGGACACTTTCTATAGCACTAAGACTACTGAATGTCATTAGGTAAGAGCTAATTACCCTTTCCTTCTCAATAATTTATTTGACGGCCTATATATTTATTTTAATGACAATGTTGCTCAAAACACATTTGAAATTGCCTTTTTCAGGTACACAAATCATACAAGAGACTTGGCATTGTCAATTTATGGTTAAAATTTTTGGTCATCATTTATGACCAAAATAGAAATGAATAGTAGCACTATGTGTATTAGTCCCAGTGGAACAAGCCAAATATCCATAATATCCATTGTTAGAATGGATGCACTATAGTGTATTCATTCAATAAAGGACTATGAAGACATGAGAATGAAAAGCTTAATGCTACCCACAGCAACACAGATGAATTTCAAAAATATGTAATTGATCAAAAGAAGTCAGAAAGTACATACTGTACACTTCCATTTACTTAAGTTTCAAAATCAGGCAAAATTAATCTATAGTGGTAAAGTTGGGATTCTGTTTATGCTTTTACCCATGGTGGGGGCGGGATGCTGGAAGGGAACACAAGGGGAGAATTTCTGGGGGGCTGGTAATTTTGCTTCATGGTGCTTTTTGAATGGGCATGTTCACTGTGAAAATTAAGCAGTACACTTATGATTTGTACACTGACTTTTCTATATATGTGTCATACTTCAATAAGAACTCCTTTCAAAAAGTAAAAGTATTACTCCCCCTACACCTTAAGATTAACCTCATCTGTCTGACATTGTGCCGAATGACTTGGGACACCTAGAGTGAATACAGCTCTCAGCGCCAGGTAGGTTGTGACTGAAGCTACACAGACTCAGGTATAATCCAGCCATGGATGACTTTTGTTGTGGGTGTTTCCTGGCCTGCCATTCAGGCTGCTGGAGGTGAATGGCATCGGAATCTGGAGAAGTTCAACGGGCCCAGGGGCTGAAGCTTGAGGAAATATTCCTGCTGCTCAAGAGCCTGGAACTCTCACCTGCCCCACATCTATTAGTCTTTCTGGACAGTTATGGAAGTTTCTACGTCTCCCTTTTCTATCCCTGTTACTTCTTTTAAAAGTCTTTTTCCTCCTAGGATGAGTCCAGGCTATCCTCACCCAGCTCTCCTGCTGAATGTCAAACACTTTCCACTTGCATCACTTTTTTGGAATCTTCTCTCAGAGTTCCAGCAGTGCCCCCTTGTGGCTGCGACCAGGCAAACTGCAGAGCTGTTTCCAAGATCTCCTACTCCCTCTTTGCTCTATTTCTTCTCCTCCCTGGTGTTTTTTGAACTCATACTTCTTTCTGGGTACCCAGAACCTTCCAATTCAGTCACCCTTAAGATCTCGAAGAATCCAATCTTGCAGACCTTTCATTCCCTCCCAATTCTCCCCATCAACATTTACTTATCCTATGTCCCATTCCATTGGTCTCTGACAACTAAAGGGAGACGATCCTTACAATATAACTCACGCATGGCGAATAAACAGCTTCAAGTGTAACCTTTCCTAAGTAATAGTTGCTGTTTTATAATAGCAGCTTCCAATGTCTTCATCCAAAGGGATGAATAAGAAAGGAATTCCAGCTCCATGGTAAGGTCAGGGGTTCTCTTCTGATGTCCCTCAAATCACACTGCCATATTAAGACAGGCAGTGTCAGTTAGTGTTTACTGTTAGCAAGCCACCAAAACAGACCCAGCAGAGGGAAGTTACAGTAAGGATAGCAGGAGTGTACAGGTGGAGGGATAGACCAGCCAGCCAGCTTTGGAAATGGGCCGCTGGGCTAGAAGCAGGACTATGGGAAAAGAGCCATTGGAGGAATGGTCTCATAAGGACACCACCCTCACCTTAATGATCTCTCACCATGTTTAGACTCCACATCATTCTGCTTAAAATTCACATTCCAGGGAGGATGTGCAATCGGGCCAGCTGGGGTCATCGAGCTGCCACCTGGCTAGGGCAGAATAAGCACCTGATTGGCTGTTTGGAAGGTGTGCCGAAGCTGGGTGGTCCAAACTCACCAAAGTCCACCATGTGAACCCCATCATGCAAATCTGAGATCGAGTACATGTAATTATCCCAGGCCACATACCAGTGTAATAGATCTACTCTCATAACGACAAAAGAGTTGACACCTTCATTCTCCTCAGCAACCAGAAACCTAGGTGGGGTCTGACTCAAGGTTTGAAATGAAGAACAACTAATATAAACATTATTGCCAGGCACAGTGGCTCATGCCTGTAATCCCAGCACTTTGGGAGGCCGAAACAGGCGGATCACTTGAGATCAGGGGTTCCAGACCAGCCTGGCCAACATGGTGAAACCCCATCTCTACTAAAAATACCAAAAATATCAGTCTGGTGTGGTGGCACATGCCTGTAATCCCAGCTACTCAAGAGGCTGAGGCAGGAGAATCACTTGAACCCAGGAGGCGGAGGTTGCGGTGAGCCAAGATCACGCCACTGCACTCCAGCCTGGGTGACAGAGTGAGATTCTGTCTCAAAAATAAATGAATAAAATTTTTTTAAAAAAACATTATGATATGAGCCAAATAGTGCAGCGAGCGACTCCATGTATTAGGTTTTTGTGAGAAAATGAGGCTGAAATGGCAAAGCGCTTCTCTTAGGCACCAGAACGGTATACTTCTGGCCAAATGTGTCTCCCACTGAAGACTAAGAAGAGAACATGGCTATCCTTTACATTGTCACTGTTGATGAATAGGCCCTCCTGGCAGCATGCCAGGTCACATCATGAAAGGACAGCTGTGGGTGGTGTGTACAGTGTCAGTCCATGAGAACGAGCCATGAGGCCATGTGGTGCAAGAACGAAAGATAAAGGAAGCAACACAGACCAATGCTTCAATGTTTAATGCTTATGTCTCGCTATGCTGATGAACTGCTCTTACAAAACAACTTCCCTTTAAAACAAAGACTCGAAAACCAAAATGAAGTGAGGCATTTCATGGGGCAGTCCACATGTCAGGATCACCTCCAGACTGTACTACTCCTGGTCACAAGCCACTCTGGCAGAACAAAACCCCAGATGACAGGCCTCAGTTCAGATTTCTTCATAGCAGTGGAAATAGCAACTGTGTAGGAAGGCAGAGGTCTTTGAGTAGAGTTGGTGTCCCCTTGTTCCATTTCATTTTGTAATTGTTCTATATTTTTCTGATTAAAGAGAATTTTGAAGAATCCTTAGTAACAAAATACTAAAGATGTTGTTGCACTGCCTCTGAATTTTCCTCTTATGATATGCACCAATGTATTAGTCCGTTCTCACACGGCTTTGAAGAAATACCTGAGATGGGGTATTTTAATAAGCAAATAGGTTTAATTGACTCACAGTTCTGCAGGGTTGGGGAGGCCTCAGGAAACTTACAATCATGGTGGAAAGGGAAGCAAACATATCCTTCTTCACATGGTGAAAGCAAGGAGAAGTACAGAACAAAAGGGGAAACACCCCTTATAAAATCATCAGATCTAATGAGAACTCACTATCACAAGAACAGCATGGGGGTAACTGCTCCTATGAATCAGTTACCTCCCACCAGGTGCCTCCCACAACACATAGGCCTTATAGGAACTACAATTCAAGATGAGATTTGGGTGGTGACATAGCCATACCATATCAACCAAGAGGTGACTGAAGCCAGACTTTCTGGTCCTTCATCATTTCTCCACTAAATATATTGCCATAAATCTATAGTAGAATAACATACCTTCTAGAGAAATTAGCAAAATGGACAAATGATACAGAAAAGGAGAATAAGAGGTATGGAACTGATCTGGAGATTACTACAGGTACAAGAAGATGTTACATGGGATATTTCCTGACTCAGAGTTTTGTCCAAGGCCCCAAAGGTGAGCACAATGTTAAGTGTCTCCTGGTTCTAATGACAGATGTTAGACCATTTACCCAGGGCTTACTAAATGGTGAGCCCCCTTGCCACTCTTCAGCTTACGTACAGGAGAAGGCAAGAGTGAAAGAGGGTTGTTACAGTTCTGGAAGCTTCCTTCCCACCCCACTCCAAGGCAAGTGAGGGGGCCTTTGACAGAACCACTCAGAGAGATAGACAGGTGCCCCTGTTGTAGAATGGTGTCTAACTCTCCAAAAAAACAAACAAACAAACAAACAAAAAACAAAAAAAAACAATGAATAGGCGAGAAGCCAGCTAGAGCTACCTAAGACCGACTGTAAAGATGACGAGAAGGGCTGCAGAGGGAACAGCCCTGCTTCCAGGGCTGGGTGGGGAGCAGAGCCACTGGGTTGTTCCCATGGGCTAAGTACACATCAAGCAAGCAGCTGGGCCTAGGCTGTCTTGGAAGGACCCTGACCAAGAGGCCTGCAAGTGAGGTAACCTGACAGAAAAAGTTTGTGTGGGATGTACTACCAAAAGCAGGAGCCGGCAGTCAACCAGAGGGTACAGCATCTGAACCATGGAATGGGTAAGAAGAGGCTACCAGCAAAGGGAGGGTCCTCCAAAAGATCTCCAAAGTGGGCACCTCCAAAGAACAAAAGAGGTATTAGGTTGGTTTAAGCAGTCTGTGGCCCACCAGCCAGGCACTGCCTGACCCATGGAACTAGCTCTTCTGGGAGCCTCTGGGGATGTTCACTGGAGATACCATGTTTGCTGCTTCTCTGTCATTTCACCTGCATAAGTCTGAGAAATATGTTGCAGAACTTAAACATAAGGTTTCTGTTTCTATAATGTGTGACTTTTTGTTCTATTTCCTAATATTCTGTAACTCCTGAGATTTCAAGGGAACTGTTCATTGTTTTAATCCTATGCCTTCCATACTGTGACTTATAAGAACATCCCCAGTTAAGCCCAGTGTCTGGTCCTGGTGTTTTATCAGGAAATGAACACCGGCCGGCACCTCAGAACCCAGAAAGAGGCAGTTTCTCTGACCTCATTCCATGGAAAACATCTGTAACTGTTCCCTCAGCAATGTGTAACATTAGCCTCTGGAGAAGGCCCATAAAGGATTTTGCCTCTCTTCCTTGGGAATTCGCAGGAAAGGGCTGTCTGCATGAGCTCAGAATATCTGTTAATATATTGCCACTCAGAGACTTAATAAGGATTGAAAAGAGGTTTCCGCTGCACTAAGGGAAATTTATCAAAGAGAATTCCAGAGTATTGAAGCAGCTGAAAGATGATTTTAAAACAAAGGCCTGAAAACTATGCATGATAAATTATCACAGACGTGAGTACTTTTATAAGTATTCCATTTTTAAATTGCCCAAAAGAACCAACTCTTCAGCAACCTCTTTAGAATCCATTGGCAGCCCTAGATTCATTCCAGATGAACTCGGCCAGAAATTTCTACAGCAAAGGTCAGGGAGGTCCATTCACTGACCTCCCTACCTTGCTCCTTGGCTATAAATTCTCACTTTTCCATGCCACATTTGAAGTTGAGCCCAATCTCTCTTCCCCACTGCAAGACCCTGTTGCAGTGGTCCCTATGTCTACCTCAATGGTCCTGAATAAAGTCTTCCTTACCATGCTTTAACAAGTGACAAGTGTCATTAAATAATTTTCTTTTCTTTTCTTTTTTTTTTTTAGACAAAGTCTTGCTCTGTCGCTAGGCTGGAGTGCAGGGCACGATCTCAGCTCACTGCAACCTCCACCTCCTGGGTTCAAGCGATTCTCTGCCTCAGCCTCCCAAGTAGCTGGGATTACAGGCACGTGCCACCACGCCCGGCTAATTTTTTGTATTTTTAGTAGAGACGGGGTTTCACCGTGTTAGCCAGGATGGTCTTGAGCTCCTGACCTTGTGATCCGCCTGCCTCAGCCTCCCAAAGTGCTGGGGTTACAGGCGTGAGCCACCACGCCCAGCCAAATAATTTTTTCTTCAACAAGGTATTATATATAATTCTTAAGTGAAAATTGCATTACAATTTACAATGGCAAACATTTTAGCCCTGTAATAGACAGCAAGATAAAAGTAACCCCTGACAGCTCTGAGCTGACCCGGCAGTCACAGCTGGGCCTTGGTGCTCCGTGGAACATAAATACTTCACAGAACACCATCAGACGTGGCCACTCGTTGACCGGATGGATCAAGACAAAAACAAGACTCCTTTGTAATCACGTGGGAATGCTGAAAAAACATAAACATTGTCCAAACCACAAAAATGACCAAACATCCCCTATCCCAGTTAATGAGTTACTGGTCTTGTCTCCCCTCCTTTTAGGTAAGTTAATGAGTCACTGGTCTTGTCTCCCCTTCTTTTAGGTAAGATTTATTATGATACTTAATCATACAATCGCCCTCCTTTCTGCCAGCACCCAGTCCAGAGTATTGGATTGGATAATCTGCTTCCCTGAACCTTTCCCCAAATTACTTTGGAGTAAGGCATCAGCACAGGAGGCTGTCACATTCGTTCAACCATCACTGTGCTTTTACTGGCCTTTTGCAGGCAAAGAATGAGAATGTGCACAGATGAGAAGTCCAGGATGCACATGACCACTCAATTAACATTTACTACTTTCATATCAACTGTTGCATGCTAGGATGTTAAAAACACTTTTTGAATTAATTACTGCGTTAAATAGATTCACATTTATGTCTACGGTTATGTGAACATCTAGCTGAACACTGTCTTGACTGTCCTGAGTAGAAGCAGAACAGATAAGTTGTAAAGTACGTCAACAACCTTTGCTGCTAAAAAACGAAAGTGCAGTTTCTTTCTCTCGGGCCAGGGGCGGGGCCATAGCTCCTCCTCCAGGAAGCCGCGCGAGCCCAGTCCCACGGCCGCCGCCGTTCGCTCTACGCATGCGCCATTTCCCTAGTGCGCATGCGCTGGGTCCCAGGCCCACGTGCGCCAGCCTGTGGGCTTGGATTGGCTAAGCCTTGAAGTTGTCCCAGTCCTGGTGACCGGAAGTTCTCCGTGGACGCTGGGCGGCTGAAAGCTCCGGAACTGCGCCTGCGCTTTTCGGTGAGTCATGCTTCAGGTTTGCCAGGGCCTGTGTCCCGCAGAAAGGCGAGCCCTTGTTTCCAGCGGAAGCCCACCCCGGCTCGCGGCGGCTTTCCGGTGCGCCCTGGGCGGCGTAGGTCCAAAGGTGCTCGCACCCCCGCCCCTTCCTCTCCGACTGCCGAGGTCGCCAGAGTGGGCTGAACCCTCGGGACTGCAGCTGCTTGTGTGCTGGGTGCCGGGCCGTCATCCCAAGATGATTAGCGGCAGGCTTTGCATGTTGCTCGACCCCACCCACCGGAACTCGAACCCGGGTTAGACCGGGCTGTTGGGCTGGTCTCTTCCTCTCGCTGCACCTTTACTAGGGGTCACCATTAAGGGAAAGGGCCCTAGCGCAGTACTGAGTGGCAGTTCAGTAACCGCTACACCACTGCCAACATTTGGCATCATTTCTCTCCATAGAGGGCGGGGCTCTCTGTGAAGCTGGGGAGCTGTAAGTGGGTTAGGGCTAGAAAGTTACACTTTCTCTTTAGGCTTTAAAGAGATCTAAAGATCTGAACAGATCTAGGTTATTATTGACTTTTTACCAAATTCTGGAAACTTTCCTCTCGTTCTTCTCAGGGTTTAGGCCATTTTTGTGCAGATGTGTGCACCTTGCTTACTATAATATTAGCTAATCTTTATAAGTTTTTATATGGATCCAATACCATATTTCGTGCCTACTTTTCCTGGCACTGTATAAACTTTTTGGTATAGGTATGCATCTAAGCATTATCCATATTAGCATCAGTTCTAGAACCGTGGTGTCCAATAATGATAGCCATTAGTTACATAAGGCTTGAGCACTTGAAATGTGGCTTGTCCGAATTGAGATGTGCTATAAGTGTAAGACAGTGAAGTTTGGAAAATTAGCATGAAAAAGAATGTAAACTATCTCAATTTGTTTATATTAATCACGTGTTGAGATGACTATTCTGGATATACTGGGTTAAATAAAATGTATAATTTCAATTTTTATTTTTTAACATGACTACTGGAAAATTTTAAATCATATTTGTAGTTTACATGTTATATTTATGTTGCACAGCCCTGCTCTAGAAAAGGGTCAACAAACTATGACCTGCAGCCAAATCTAGCCTGCCTGTTTTTGTAAACAAGTGTTACCAGAACAAGATCATGCCTATCCATTTATGTTATTTTCTGTATCTGCTGTTGCTGCTACAAGAGCAACAGAGTTGAGTAGTCCATAGAGATTGTATGGCCTACAAAGCCTAAAATATGTACCTTCTGATCTTTAACAGAAAAAGTGTGCTGACCCCCTGCTCTAGAACAATGCCTGGTTTGGTAGATATTTTTAAGCCTTTTAATTGTAGACTCACATCCTGTTATTCACACTTACTGTGTGACAGCCATAGTTCAAAGCACTTTATCAAGACTTTCATTTAATTCTCATTAATCCTAGGATGTTGGATTTCTCCCATTTTGTAGATGAGGAAATTGAGGCACAGAATGGTCAGGAAACTTATCCAACTTGCTCAGCACCCCTCATTTCTAGGAACTGGACCTGCTTGACCTTCTTTATGCAAATGTTTTGACCCCTCAAACCCATTTGATTAGCCCACAGTGGGCACCATGGTTCTGGTGGTGGTGGTTGTTTTGTTTTGTTTTTTTAACAAGATGTATTTGAACTAGAATTTTTTGAATTATTTTTTTGAACTAGAATCGAGATGGACTTGGTCTCCTGCGGAAGAAGCCGAGGAGCACTGGGCTTAGGTGCAATGAGTACAAGCAAGCTGGTGTGTAGTGAAAAGAAATGAAGCTCACAAGCAGAGAAGAGAGAGAGCATCCTGGATGCTCATCACTCATTTAACAACAACAAAAATGTGTTAAGTAATAGTAAGCACTGGCTGGGTGTTTGCTAGGTGTGTATAGGTGAATAAAACATGTGGATCTTCTCTTATGGTCTTGTGGGGAAGGCAGTAAAAACGTTTTTTAAATGTGATGAACACCCTGAAAAAAAACCATGCAAATTATTTACTGTTTTTAGCAGGTTTCCTCACCTGTAAGATGAAAATAAGCCATTATCTGTATTTCAGGAATATTGTGAGGATTGAGATGACAGGAGAGTGTATGTCCCAGAGAGTTGCTCAATAAATATATGTTGCCTTCCACTGTGAAGAGGTAAGTGAGGGGGTGAGTATCAGGGATTGTGTACATTATGACATTTAAAATATTACAGTTGTCATGTGTAATTTGTGGAGAAGGTTGTCAGCTGCATTGTTCACAGTAGGTGTTTCAAATCTTTTCTGACTGAATGAGACTCATCTAGAAAAAGCCAAAGTCAGAGTTGTCTGCATTCAGTCCAGGAGCAGAACCAGAGCTGTCTTTGGGGCTGATGGCAGCCTAACTGGGAGGTCCTGCTGGGGTGTGGAGGAGGGTTGTATGCCTGTGTGTGGTTTAAATCAGAGTCACCCTGGAGAGCTGAGCCAGTGTGCAGGCCCTACCCTCAGAGATCCTAATTCATCCTATCTGGAGTGAGGCCCTGCCATTGTTTGTTTTTGTTTTTTGTTGTTTAATTTCTAGATGATTCTAATGTGCAATCAGGGTTGAGAACCACTAATGGTGGGAGATCAGCCAGGCTCAGGATGCTGCTTGAGCAAAGGCACAGAGCTGTGCCCATCAGTGGTTGAGAGTAGTCAAGAGGGAGGCCTGCTATGGCTCTTTTTGCCACTGGCCAAGAAGCTTTGGCTCCATCATGAAAGCAAGGGGAAACCTCTGAAGGGCTTTAAGCAGGAAAATGAGGGAATATCTTGCTGAGATCTGTACTAGAGGATGATCCCTCTAACAAAGTGGCAGACTCACAGTTGGGCCTTGTGAGTGCCAGAAGTAGAGTGAAGGCAGTGAAGAAGCAAATTGTAGCTGTCCAGATGATGGAGAGCCCAGATAGGGTTTGGTACCACCCTGTGTGTGTTTTCTCTAGCAGCCAGTGTCTGTCCATGTTGAAATACCACATGTGTTATAACTGGCCAGTTTCTTGTCAGTATTCCTTCCACTAGGCTATCAGCTCCTTCAAGGCAGAGACTGTTTAGGCTCAGCATCTAGCACATACTCTATCCCTAATATATATTTATTGAATGAACTATGTAGAACTAAGCTGGACATATGCCTTACTTTGTCTTTTTATAGCAATTGTCAGAATTTTATATCTCAATGGCTTCCACGTTATACCCTCCTAGGGCAATAAATCCTTTATATCCACATGATGGTCCCACAGAGGACTAGAAAGTTTGACTGGATTTAAATGCTATTAAAAATGCGGAAGGGAATGGAAAACAATATAGTGGGTCCTCAAAAAATTAAAACTAGAATTACCATATAATCCAGCAATTCCATTTTTGAGTATATACTCAGAAGAATTGAAAGCAGGGTCTCAAAGAGAGATTGGTATACCAGTGCTCACAGCAGTGTTATTCAAAATAGCCAAAAGCTAGAGGTAACCCAAGTATCCATCGACATTTGAATGGATAAACAAAATGTGTTATATATAGACAATGGAATATTATTCATTCTTAAAAAGGAAGGAAGTTCTGACACACGCTATAACATGGATGAACCTTGAGGACATTATGCTAAGTGAAATAAGCAAGTCACAAAAAGAGAAATACTGTGTGATTCCACTCACATGAAGTACCTAGAGTAGTCTCATCCATAGAGACAGAAAGTCGAGTGGTGATTGCCAGAGACTGGAGGGAGGGAAAAATGAGGAGTTGTTTAATGGGTGCAGAGTTTTCAGTTTGGGAGGATGAAAAGCATGCTGGACGTAAGCATCTTGGTGGCAGGGACTGTGTCTTTTCAAAAATCCATGGGCTCTGTTTTATAGCACTTGATATTAAATAATCATCACTGAACATGCACAGGCTAAGAACACTGAAGTGATTACAGAGAGAATTCATGCAATCTTCCCAGACACCATCTGACAAGTGACATAAAACATAATGACCTTTTAGTAATTCTACTTCTTTTCTTTTTTTTTTTTTTTTTTTTTTTGAGGTGGAGTCTCGCTCTGTTGCCCAGGCTGGAGTGCAGTGGCGCGATCTTGGCTCACTGCAAGCTCCGCCTCCCGGGTTCACACCATTCTCCTGCCTCAGCCTCCCAAGTAGCTGGGACTACAGGCACCCGCTACCACGCCCGGCCTTTTTTTTTTTTTTTTTTTTTTTGTATTTTTAGTAGAGACAGGGTTTCACCGTGTTAGTCAGGATGGTCTCGATCTCCTGACCTTGTGATCCACCCGTCTCGGCCTCCCAAAGTGCTGGGATTACAGGCGTGAGCCACTGTGCCTGGTCTAGTAATTCTACTTCTGTGAATTCACTTTAAGGAAATGAGAGATGTGGAGACCACATATGTAAGAATTTTCTTCAAACTTAGAGGAGAAACTGGAAGGCCCTCAAATAGGAGAATGGTTCAAAACTATCGCAAACTCCTAGGATGATCCAATAACATAGCCATTTAAAAATCATGTTTTTAGAGAATATTTAATGATGTGGAAAAATAGTCCTAAAGCTAAATGAAAAAAAAAATCAATATGTAAAACTATATAAAAGATTAAACAGAGTTATATAAACCAGCAGATTCAAGATAATGAAAACATATGTCCATGCAAAAACTTGTACACAGGCCAGGCATGGTGGCACATGCCTGTAATCCCGGCACTTTGGGAGGCCAAGGCAGGTGGATCACCTGAGGTCAGGAGTTTGAGATCAGCCTGGCCAACATGATGAAACCCTGTCTCTACTAAAAATACAAAAAATTAGCCGGGCGTGGTGGCGGGCACCTGTAGTCCCGGCTACTCAGGAGGCTGAGGCAGGAGAATGGCGTGAACCCAGGAGGTGGAGCTTGCAGTGAGCCGAGATCGTGCCACTGCACTCCAGCCTGGGCGACAGAGCAAGACTCAGTCTCAAAAAAAAAAAAAAAAAAAAGAATTACATATGAAAAGACTGAAGATAATACCCAAAATTTTAAAGAGGGGCATTTTCTGAATGGTAAGATTTTAAGTAATTTTCATTCATTCTTTTACTCTTTTCTGTAGTTTCTGTGATAAGCATGCATTGTTTTCATAATCAGAAAAGTTATTCGTCTAATATAATTTCATGATAAACTACACATTTGAGATATACCTACTGAAAAATGGTAAGAGCAATGAATCAATCACCTTCTATCCACCTTCCCTCTGAAATGTGAATATCGTCTCAAGAGTGGCTATATCACCTGTGGCTTTGCATTCAGATAAGCATTCATAATTGTCTCAGAAATCGATTACTGCATCTCAAACAGGTGCATCTCCCCTCAAACTTTATCCCCAAATATTAAGAGTTAAGTACCTTTAGATAACCAAGATTCTGAGTCCTATATTTTTAACCACCAGAGGGAGCTGGAATGTAGAAAACCTGGGGCAGTCAGTTTTGTTTTGTTTTAAAGTTAGTTTCACAAAGGGCCATCAATTCAGGATCTTACGTAATTTTCCTAATTATTGTGAACCAGTACTTAAAGGATAATTCTTTTTTGCCTTTTTAAAATTCCACTTTTAAAGACTGCAAACAGTAAAAAAGGTCTTGCTAAGAATCAAACTCTCAATGAACAACAGGCAAGACAGCACAGAAAAATAAAAGTATTCACACCTGCTATTGGTGAACATTTCTCTCAGAATTGTCTGCTTCAGATCTTGAAGTCACGCAGTTGTGTCACAGTGATAAAGTTTCAAGCTGTTCAATATACTTGAGCCCTCCCCAACTCGTTGAAAAGTTTCCTAGCAAAGAAGAAACATTCAATGTGCCTGCATTCTATATGCATTACTATTGAAGAAATCAGGGAGGGAGGTTTGCTAGGCATTGAGAAAGATGGTTAATAAGAGATGGGCCTACAGCGCCCAAAAGGAAGTTAAGCAATATTTGACTCAGTTCAGAATTTCTCAACTGAAGGTCTGACTGAGTTTCAAGGTGATTCTTAAAGGGAATTGTAATTATAGCTTTGGGGTTTCAGTGGAGTGAAAGCAGTAATTTGTCTTACCGGCAAAATGAGTAAATCTATAGAAGTTAATGTATTTATGTATAAACAACCAAAGCACTTTGCTCTTCATTTTATATGTTCTTTTATTGACCTTTATATTTCTTTAAAAATTTTTAATTGTGATAAAATATACAAAACATAAAATTAACTGTCTTAAGCTCCCCCCCCCCCCCCTTTTTTTTTTGACAGAGTCTTGCTCTGTCACCAGGTTGGAGTGCAGTGCACAATCTCAGCTTACTGCAACCTCCGCCTCCCGAATTCAAGCAATTCTCCTGCCGCAGCCTTCCAAGTAGCTGGGACTACAGGCGTGCACCACCACGCCCAGCTAACTTTTTGTATTTTTAGTAGAGATGAGATTTCACTGTGTTGGCCAGGATGGACTCGATCTCTTGACCTCATGATCCACTCGCCTTGGCCTCCCAAAGTGCCGGGATTGCAGGTGTGAGCCACCACGGCCAGCCTGTCTTAAGCCCTTTTAAGTATACAGTTCAGTAGTGTTAAGTACATTCTCATTCCAGAGGGAAAGTAGGTAGAAGGTGATTGATTCATTGCTCATACCATTTTTCAGTAGGTATATCTTAAATGTATGTAGTTTATCATGAAATTACATTAGACCAATAACTTTTCTGATTATGAAAACAATACACGCTCATCACAGAAAATACAGAAGAGGAAAAGAACAAATGAAAATTACCTAAAATCTTGCCATTCAGAAAATGCCCCTCTTTAAAATTTTGTGTAACTCTTTTCAGTCTTTTCACATGTAATTCTTAAATAAAATTTGGATCAGATTCTATTTTTAAATAACACCTTTATTCAGATGTAGTTCACACATCATACAATTCACCTAAAGTGTGTAATTCAGCGTTTTTTAGTATACTCAGTTGTATAACCCATAACCACAAATAAATCAACTTTTAGAAGATTTGTGCCACCACTCCCCAAGAAAATCCCTGAACTTTATCAGCTGCTCCTCCTTCTTCACCCTGCTGCCCTTCTGCCCCACCCTACCTAGTCAACAACTAATCTATTTTCTGTCTCTATAGATTTGCCTGTTTTGGACATTTCATGTAAATAAAATCATGCAATATGTGGTGTTTTCTGTCTGGCTTCTTCCGCTTAGCATAATGTTTTCAAGGTTCATCCATGTTGTAACCTGTATCAATACTTCATTCCTTTTCATGGCAGAATAATATTCTGTTGTGTGGATAAATCACATTTTATTTATCCATTCATCAGTTGATGGACATTTCGATTATTTCCCATTTTTGGCTATTGTGAATAATGCTGCTATGAACATTTGTGTACAAGTTTTTGCGTGGACATATGTTTCCATTTCTCTTGGATCTGCTGGGTCATGATAACTGGTTTATTTATTTATTTTATTTTATTTTTTTAGACGGAGTCTTGCTGTGTCGCCCAGGCTGGAGTACAGTGGCATGATCTTGGCTCACTGCAAACTCTGCCTCCCAGGTTCATGCCATTCTCCTGCTTCAACCTCCCAAGTAGCTGGGACTACAGGTGCCTGCCACCACTGCCAGCTAATTTTTTGTATTTTTAGTAGAGACGGGGTTTCACCATGTTAGCCAGGATGTCCTCAATCTCCTGACCTCGTGATCTGCCCGCCTTAGCCTCCCAAAGTGCTGGGATTACAGGCGTGAGCCACCACGCCCAGCCCATATGATAACTGTTTAATCTTTTATATAGTTTTACATCTTGATTGTTTTTCACCTAACTTTATGACCATTTTTCCATGTCATTAAATATCTAAATACATGATTTTTAAATGGTTATATTATTGTATCTAAGGAGTGTGCCATATTTTTAACCATTCTCCATTTAACCATTTGAGGTCCTTCCAATTTCTCCTTAGAAAAAAATTCTTACATATGCAGTCTCCACATCTCTCATTTCCTTAAAGTAAATTTATGGAAGTAGAATTACTAAAAGGTCATTATGTTTTATGTCACTTGTCAGATGGTGTCTGGGAAGATTGCATGAATTCTCTCTCTAAACACTTCAGTGTTCTTAGCCTGTGTATGTTCAGTGGTGATTATTTAACATCAAGTGCTATAAAACAGAGCCCATGGATTTTTGAAAAGACACAGTCCCTGCCATCAAGATGCTTATGTTCACATCTAGACCAGACAGATAAATATAGATCCAAGGGTATTATATAGACAAGATTATGTACATTATGTGGAGAGGAAAAGGTAGACTGCTTAGATAAAGTAAACGTTTGCCTGCCTAGGATGAGATTCACACAGACATAATCATTGAGCAACTTTTTACGCTTAAAAGTTTTTAAAAAATTAACAAAACCAAAATGTAGGAACCAGTTAGTCTAAAGTCATAAATCATCTGGATCATTGAGTCTGAACCTTTCCCTTGTTCAGGAGACTCCTGAGGCAGCACAGTGTAGCCTGTTGGCTTTTGGGACCCGCAGAGGTAGCTCTAGCTGCTTTTCAACCTGTGCTGTCTCATGGTTTCTTTAGATTGCTTGAGACATTAGCAAACCCTTTCTGTCTTGTTTCTTACTCTCTTATATTCAGAAGAGTACCACTTTAAAGATTATGAAATGAGCAAGTAGTTCAATTATATAGCTGACTCTGGGGAAAAATTGTCTAGCACTGTTCAGCATTGCCATATTGATGCTGACACTGGCATGATTTCATCTCCAGCATGACCACCGGATTCCACCCAAATGGATTGACTACTCTAGAAAGATCATTGATTTGTAAAATTGGAGATGGAAAAGCTATAGCAGATCCCCTGGCGAGCCTCTTAAGCAGATGTTATGTAGAGGCTCTGCAATACTGTTTGTTTATTTTTCACTAGTAGGAATTAAACTCTTGAGAGTAAACCATACCACCTTAAAGACTCCATTTTCTAGTATGTCACATACATTTATATTACATGACTCCTTCAGAAAACATTGCCTAGGTTACTGACAGAAACTGCTATTTTTGTATCCAGAAGCTGCGACTAGCAAAGGCAAACTTAAGAAAACTGAAACCTCTTTTTTCTTTGCAGCTGTAAAGATGTCTGACAAGAACCAGATTGCTGCCAGAGCCTCCCTTATTGAGCAACTGATGTCCAAAAGGAATTTTGAGGATCTTGGCAACCACCTTACTGAGCTAGAAACAATTTATGTGACTAAGGAACATCTCCAGGAGACAGATGTGGTGAGAGCTGTATACAGAGTCCTCAAAAACTGCCCCTCTGTGTCTTTGAAAAACAAAGCCAAGTGCTTGCTATCAAAGTGGAAAGCTGTTTATAAAGAGACTCACTCCAAAGCGAGGAACAGCCCTAAATTATTTCCTGTGAGGGGTAATGAAGAAAATTCAGGACCTTCTCATGACCCAAGTCAGGATGAGACACTGGGCATCTGCAGCTCGAATTCTCTATCTTCCCAAGATGTTGCAAAACTCAGTGAAATGATTGTGCCTGAAAATAGAGCCATTCAATTGAAACCTAAGAAAGAGCATTTTGGGGATGGTGGCCCTGAATCCACTGGTAAGAGATTGAGTGAGTTGCTGGATCCCACAACACCCATGAGAACTAAATGCATAGAGCTTCTTTACGCAGCTTTAACTAGTTCTTCTGCAGATCAACCCAAAGCTGATTTGTGGCAAAACTTTGCAAGAGAAATTGAAGAGCATGTTTTTACCCTTTATTCAAAGAATATCAAAAAATATAAAACTTGCATCAGAAGCAAAGTTGCCAATTTGAAGAACCCCAAAAATTCTCACTTACAACAAAACTTGCTCTCTGGTACCATGTCTCCACGAGAATTTGCTGAAATGACTGTCATGGAGATGGCAAACAAGGAACTGAAGCAGTTGAGAGCCTCCTACACAGAATCTTGTATCCAGGAACATTACCTTCCCCAAGTAATTGATGGCACACAGACAAATAAAATAAAATGCAGACGCTGTGAGAAATACAATTGCAAAGTCACTGTAATTGACAGAGGAACACTTTTCCTTCCCAGCTGGGTGCGGAATTCAAACCCAGATGAACAAATGATGACTTATGTAATTTGTAACGAATGTGGGGAGCAGTGGTACCACAGCAAGTGGGTGTGCTTTTAACTGTAAATGAGTGTTCTCTTAACAGATAACCTGAGTGATTGATACCTTTTATTTGTACAACCCTTCTGTGCTTTTAAAAATCTTGTACACACTACTCTCTAAAACAGAAGAAGGAGGAAAGAAAGTCGTTCCTGAAGCTGACACCATCATCCCTAAAAGTTACAGTTTGGGGAGAGGGAGTGGATGACTTTGTATTGTGATGAATTTGTATTGTGCCTTGTGGCCATTTAATACCTTACTGTAGACAGAGTGTGGGTGAGAACAGCCCAGCATAAACTGGGAGCCTGTGGGAAATGCATCCCAGGCCTCACACCGTTGAATCCGAATCTGCATTTTAGCAGGATCCCCAGGTAATCTTCCAGGATGGGATAGTTTGAGAAGAGCTGCTTTAGCAGTAGGCCTGTGGCTCTCAGCAGTGGCTGCATATTAGAGTCATCTGGGAAGCTTTGAAAACCCACTGGTGCTGAGACCCCACTCTAGAACAATTCAGTTGGAACCTACGAGATGGGACTCAGGCATCAACATTTCTTTTTTCATTCCTCAAGTTATTTTAAGATGCAGTCAGAGTTGAGAACTACTCAGAAATAGGCTCTCATTTGATCCTTTGTACAGCTCTAAGACAAGAGTGTTATTCCAGGCACTTCATGAATGAGGAAACAGGTCCACAGAGGTGTGGTGACATGCCCAAGTGACACAACCATAAATAGTACCAATTCAGACAGATCCCGGATTTTCTTCCTCCAGACTCACTGAGACTGGCTCAATATCGACTTCTGAGAAATGTATTCCTGGAGGTTGGGGATGAAATGAAGAATGTGTTTAGACTCCAACACTGGGTGACTAGATCTTCATTCTTTTCCCCTCTCTTTTCCCATTTACAGGTCTCCCTTCAACCACAAAAGTCACCCTGGAACTCATCCCACAGTTAGAATTTTGTTTGGAACCCTCTTGCTTAGTTGAAGGAGTTTTTTGTTGTTGTTTTTGTTTTTGTTTGTTTGTTTTCCCTGTGAACAGGTTTTCGGGGATATATAAACTCTAGGATGTTTAGTTTCTGATGTCAGGAGTCTTCATGTTCTCAAGGACAAGTGTCCTTGAGATGGACATTAATAGTCATTAGTCTGTCAGAGGAAGCCCATCACCTTAGCCTTTGAATGTAGAAACAGGCAGGCATTTATCTAATAAATGAATTGAAGACTAAATTACCTCTTTGAGGCCTTTGCAAACAGTGTTTAACCAGTTTACATAATTGTTTGAATACAACAAGCCTTCTATGTGATTATGCCTGATTTTTTTTCCTTAAAAAACTCATAGAATGTTCATTGTTTTATAGTTTTAAAAAGTTTACTTTGGCGGTCTCTACAAACCTACACATTTCACTTTTTCACCAATTCTTTTCTCCTAACTCTCTTCCTTTGTTGGAGCTCTGAAGGCCTAACTATATACACTTTACCTGCCTGACAGAATTCTCCAAAACATGCATAAAAGTAAAATATGGTCGTATTTTCAAATAATTTGGAAGAGTCGGTTCAATGCCATCAAGTGTGAAATCTATTTTGATATACTTTCTCCCCGTGTCTTCCCAGGGCTGCTTTTTGTGATGAAACATGTTTAGTTCTTAACTTGCAAGGTCATCTAAAACTTAAAAGTTTCACAAAGTGTGGTTTCATATGACTTGGAATGATCTGAAAAACTATTCAGTGGTTACGAAAGAGCACAGCACATAAAAACCAAATTTGATTAGTTCAAGTCAGTGTTTATGTTTTGCTTTGGGGGTTTGTGTATATGTGTAGTTTTTATTTATATTGGAATTTGGTAAACTAAATGTTCAGACAAATAAAAGTACTTGAAATGGAAATTTCCTTACTCTCCAAAATATAAAAATCTGCATGGTCTGACCGGGCACAGTGGCTCATGCTTGTAATTCCAGCATTTTGGGAGGCTGAGGCGGGCGGATCGCCTGGGGTCAGGAGATCAAGACCAGCCTGGCCAACATGCTGAAACCCCGTCTCTACTAAAAATACAAAAATTAGCTGGGCATGATGGTGGGTGTCTGTAACCCTAGCTACTTGGGAGGCTGAGGCAGGAGAATCGCTTGAACCCAGGAGGCAGAGGTTGCGGTGAGCTGAGATCGCACCATTGCACTCCAGCCTGGGCGACGAGCGAAACTCTGCCTAAAAAAAAAAAAAAATCTGCATGATCTTCCTCATTTCATTTCATCTTTAATTAGTGAGTTTTGCAACTCGAAATAGGAAAATGGTAATCTGTGTGTTTTTCTTTTGGTTAATGAGACAGCATTACATTTGCTGCCTATAGGTAATTCTTTCACATCCTATGTCCTTTCCCCTAAAAAGAAAGGACTTTCTTTAAAATTGACTGCAGGGTAAAGTTTTTTTTTTTTTTTTTTTTTTTTTTTTTTTGGTAATAGACACGTTCTTACTCTGTCACTAAGGCTGGAGTGCAGTGGTGCCATCTCAACTCACTGCAGCCTCAACCTCCCGGGCTCAGTGATCCTCCAACCTCAGCATCCCCACTCCTTTGAGTAGCTGGGACTGCAGGCACGTGCCACCATGCCCAGCTAATTTTTGTATTTTTTGTGGAGACAAGGTTTCGTCATGTTGCCAGGCTGGTTTCGAACTCCTGGGCTCAAGCGATCCTCCCAAAGTGCTCAGCCTCCCAAAGTGCTGGTATTACAGGCATGAGTTACCATGCCTGGACAAGACTCTTTAATTTAAAATCACTTTTACAGAAACAGCAAATGGGAGGCCCTGAGACAGGAGAGTGCCTGATGCAGTCAAGTTCCAGCAAGAGTCCACGGCAGCTAACTCACAGTGAGCAAGGGGAACAAGGATGAGAGATGCAGTCAAAGAGGCCATCATGAGGGCTCTTGTCGGTCAGCCATGGTAAGGATTTAGGGAGTTTCTTAAAGCATGATGGGAAGCCACTGAAGCTGGGGAGTTTGTGGTGATGAGATTTAACACCTTTTAGGAAGGATCACTCTGGCTGTTATGTTGAATTAGACGGGGAAGGAAGCAGTGATGCATGCAGGGACAACAGGTGACCTTTGGCAGTGGTCCAAATGTCACATAACTGGCGTCAAGCAAGAGTACACAGAGACTGGGCTCCCTGAATCCTTATAGTCAGCAAAATCCTTGACAACTTTGCAAATGGATGTTTCATAAAATACACTAAATGCCAAATTCCCTACCCATGACCCATAATAAACAATAATAGACAATGCAGAAATTCAGCACTGGATTGCTATCCTATACCCTGGTTGCTATGGTTACTGGGAGTCCCTGCATAGGGTATAAACACCAGTTGTTATACCTGAATGTAGGAGTGCTCTCTTGACTCTTGATGGATTTTCCCACATTGCTCTCCTTTTGTCTGTGTTACTTTTTTGAGATAAAAAATTGGATACAATTGGAGCTCTGTCTCTTCCCGGAGCACTTCCTGTGATGAGAGGCTCCTTTCATTCGCCACTACCATTCTAAATACCAGTCAGGAAGCCTGCAGCTGGCAGTGCTCCACTGCTTTGGCTGGGCGTTCATCTTCTGGGTCAGATTGCTTTGTTATTTATAACTTCCCTGTAAATACAAAATATTTTACTAAAGTAGTTATTTTTGTATCTCTCAGATGCTGTAAGTACCTAGGCTTTCAGAAGAGCCCCACAATCAGAAGGGAGACCAGATGACAACCTCATATAGTCCCATTTGCATTATTATTTAAAACTGGGATTCCCGGCCACACGCAGTGTCTCACATTTGTAATCCCAACACTTTGAGAGGCCAAGGTGGGAGGACCACTTGAGCCCAGGAGTTGGAGATCAGTCTGAGCCCCGTCTCTACAAAAAATATAGAAATTACCCAGGTGTGCTGGTGTGCGCCTGTAGTGTCAGCTACCCAGGAGACTGAGGTGGATCACCTGAGACCAGGAGGTTAAGGTGCTGTGAGCCATGATTGCACCACTGCACTCCAGCATGGGTGACAGAGACAGACCCTATCTAAAAAAAAAAAAAAAAAAAATAGGTCTCCACAAATGTTACCATGCATCCTCAGAAATGCTCTGTGTTCATGATTGCACATTGCTTTCACTTTGCCAGGTGCTGGGGGCAAAGAGATGATTAAGACACTGTCCCAGGCCTCAAGCCCCACAAAATGCTGGGGAAGTGCCATGCTATGCGGCCAGCAATCATTTTACCTTTTAAGAGCTTTGAGAGAGACACCCACTGGAAAGGGGTGCAGAGGACCCCAGAGGATCAAGTAACCCGGTGTGGGAGGGTCAGGGAAAGTTTCATAGAGCCCGTGACCCTTAGGGCAAATCTTGAGAGGAAGATGGCCAGGCAGAGGAAATGGGAAAGTCTGTTCAAGCATCATATTTGCTAGATTCTTGGCACTTTATGTACAGCATCTCCTTTAATCTTCACAACTACCCTGCTACACAGCATTTTAGAGGTGAGGAAACTAAAGCTGAGGGAGATTAAGTTACTTGCCCAAGGGTACACAGAGACAAAGCCAGGACTAACTCATAACAAAGTAGGTAGGTTTTGTTTGTTTTGCATGTCAGATTGCTTCTAGAAATAACAGCGGGCTTCCTATTAATTCCAGGCAAGGTCCTGCTATTTTATAATTGTGGTTTGTTCTTTCAATGATGGGAGTATGTGGTGTATGGATCCCACCTTCCCCTAGTACTGTGCACTCCTCCCCATGATGGAGAGATTGGGAGGAACCACCTGGCTAGGATTGCTGGCTCTCCTGACACCTTCTCATGGCATCCATGTGGTTTATCCAGTTTTCTGAAAAGTAAGTAATTTTTAAAATACTGAAATTTGAAAGTATAAGAACATGTTGCTTTTTAAGGGATATTTACATGTTTATATATTTTTATGAATTTGAATACTATAAATATATAAATGCAGTTTCAAGTATCATTTCCTATAAAATATAGGGTCTTTCTTTTCTTTTCTTTTCTTTTTTCTTTTTTTTTTTTTTTTTTGAGACAGAGTCTCACTCTGTCACCCAGGCTGGAGTTCAGTGGTGCGATCTTGGCTCACTGCAACCTCCGCCTTCCAGGTTCAAGTGATTCTCGTGCTTCAGCCTTCCAAGTAACTGGGATTACAGGCATGCACCACCGTGCCTGGCTAATTTTTTGTATTTTTTTTTTTTTTTGGTAGAGATGGGATTTCACCATATTGCCCAGGCTGGTCTTGAACTCCTGGCCTCATGTGATCCACCTGCTTCAGCCTCCCAAAGTGCTGGCATTACAGATGTTAGCCACCATGCCCCGCCAAATATAGGGCCTTTCTATTTTCATGTTCTGCCTGTATGATCTAGGGAAATAACAATCAATTATGAAAAAATAGTTATTTAGAATCCTTTGTTAAATTATTGTAAGTACACCCCTGGACACAGAGTCAAAAATAGAATTAAAATTAATTTGTCGGACATACTCCTGCTTTCTTTTAAAATGTAAATGAGATATAAATAGGGGTAGGTTCCAATTAGTCATTAATCTTTTTCAAATGGTGGCAATTTTTAAAAAAAATCTAAAACAACCATGGTGAAGTTACATATCCAATTAATAAGCAAGTTAAAACTTCACCCATTCAAAAACTTCTTTACTTTTTGTTTTTGGAATATACCATATTCACTTTTGAAATGCATGTCAACATAGATACAGGTAGCTCCCCAGCAGCTACTTTTACAACTTCAGAGTGATGTCGTAACTCACGAAATTCCCCTTTGTAGACTGAAACAAAAAAATTCAGAAATTTCCAAGGTGCCTGTGAGGCCCTGAGTCATCTGGCTGGATTCCACCTAATGCGCCTCTCTGTGAATGATTGAAGACAGAGCTGCAAAACCAGTTTCAGTTTTTGTTGTTATTTTTTTCTCTAACCACAGCACAGCCAGGCACTTGTCCAACAGTTTCCCACATAGCTCTTCCCCATGGCGTGTGACTTCATGTGCGTGTCAGTTGGAAAGAGCTAAAAGTCAAAGTTCACCCATGTCTAGCAGAAAGGGACTTGAAGATTTTACATGGACTCTGTGTTGGTATTTATGAGTCCACCAGGCCATCTCGTTTTATCTTATCTTTTCAGACTGAAGATTTCTATTCCTTCAGTTTTGTTTTCTTTCAGCAGGTGGGCTTTTGTCCTCCATCTTTGTGAAATCTCACAAATTGCTCAGCAGAAAGTTTCCAGATGACTTAGTGGATTTTTATGAACATTTAAAAATGAGGCTGAATGTGGTGGCTCAGGTCTTTAATCTCAGCACTTTGGGAGGCTGAGGCGGGTGGATCATCTGAGGTCAGGAGTTTGAGACCAGCCTGATCAACATGGTGAAACCCTGTCTCTACTAAAAATACAAAAATTAGCCAGCGTGGTGGTGTGCACCTGTAGTCCCAGCTACCTGGGAGGCTGAGGCACAAGAATTGCTTGAACCCGGGAAGCAGATGTTGCAGTGAGCTGAGATCATGCTACTGCGCTCCAGCCTGGGTGACAGAGGGAAACTCTGTCTCAAAAAAAAAGGGTATGGGGGGTTCTTTTTGGGGGTGCTAAAAATGTTCTAAAATTGATGGTGGTGATGGATGCACATGCTAAACATCACTGAATTGTACACTTTAAATGAGTGAATTGTATAGTATAAATAATATCAATAAAGCTGTTACCCAAAAAAATCAGATGAATGGAAGGAAGAAATTGGAGAGAGGGTCTCTATTGGATATTTATCTCGGTGAGTCATTCTGAACCTTAGTCCCAATTTACTCATGCTTGTAATGGTAGTCTTTCTCAAAGGGGGCTTTCCAGAGGCCCCAGCCACATCACTGACAGATAAAGAGTGAGTCTCCCAATGCCTTCGAAGTTGTCAGGGCAGTTTCCTGGGCTCAGCATTTGCGGTTCTGCATAAAACCTGCTTTCACACAGCTCACAGGGCTCAGCGGGGATCCCAAATCATCGGTCATTGTGTTTCTTCCCCATTTCTCAAGCCACAGATCTGAGCTGAACTATCAATGATATTAAACCCCTGGAAAATAAAAAATCCTCTAGAATCAACCCCAAACAGTTGACATTTTCATTCCCAGTGAAAGCTCTACTCAGAAAAGAATTGTAATAACCACAAATGAAATCAGCCCTGCACTCTCGCCCTTCATATTGAGGCCCTGAGATCAATGGCATCAGCATCACCTGGGAGAAAATACCAAAACAAGGGCCGCATCCCAGACCTACTGAATCCGAATCTACATTTTTCACCAAGTCCTCAGCAATCAACTGCATATTAACTGTCCACAGCAGCTGGCCCTATGAAGTCTGCCTTCCTGCTTATACTTTTGGATGAAACGCCTGAGTTCCTAGCATGGAACCTAACATGGATCTCTCAGATTGTCTCGGTCACCAATGAGCTCCACCCTCTACGTCACTAAATTCAGGGGACAGTTCTCAGCCTTGAATCCTATCTACAGCATTTGACATGCTTGCTTCCTTCTTGAGAACATTTCCATGTGGCTTGCAGTAGGTTACACTCTCATTGGTTTTCCCTGTCACTGGTCACTCTGTTTTAGTATCATTTGCTGGTTCCTCTTTCCTGACCTTTTAACTGTGATGTCCTGGAATGTAATCCTTGGACCCCCTCTATCTACATTCACTCCTTTGGTGATCTTCTCTAGTTCCATGGCTTCCTACATCATCTGCATGCTAATGACCTCCCCCCTGTCTATCTTCAGGCTTGCATCTCCCCCTCAGAATTCCAGATCCAGAAACCTAACAGTCAACTTGACAACTCTACTTGCATGTCTAGTGAGCATGTCAAACTTAACATGTTTAAAATTGAGCTTCCAATAGTCTCTCCAGCGCCCTTGAATGGCAACTCCATTCTTGTGTACCTTGAGCTAAAGAAACATGGAGTCATCATTAACTCCTCTCTTTCTTTCATATCATACTTCCAATCAGTCAGCAAATCATATTGGCTCTATTTCAAATATATATCCAGAAGCCCAACTTAAAAATGGGTGGGAGATTTCAATAGACACTTCACCAAAGAAGAGCAAAGAAGATACAGGAGTGGCCAGTGTGCACATGAAAAGATGCTTAACATGGTTAGTCCTTAGGGAAATGCAAATTAAACCCACCACTAGAAACTGCTTCACACCCACTTGGATGGCCATAATTAGAAAAAAATAATAATAACAAGTGTTGGTGAGGATGTGGAGAAATAAGAATCTTTGTACATTACTGGCAGGAATATAAAATGGTGCAGCCACTTTGGGAAAAGTTTGGCAGTTTCTTAAGAAGTTAAGCATCATAGTAAACATACAACTCAGTTATAAATAAAAATAAAAGAAGCATAAATTTACCATACATCCCAGCAATTCTACACCTTGGTGTGTACACAAGAGAAATGAACCCATACATTTACACGAAGACTCATCTGTGAGCATCCACAGCAGCACTATTCATAGTAGCCAAAAAGTAGAAACAACCCAAATGTCCACTAACTCGTGAATGGATCAACAAGATATGGTATAGTTATTCAAAGAAATACTATTCCATAATAAAAAGGAATGAAGTAATGATACATGCTGTAGCACAGATGAACTTTGAAAGCATTTGCTAAATGTAAGAAGCCAATCACAAAAGACCCATATTGAATGACTCCAGTTATGTGAAGTATCTGAAATCCACAAATCTACAGAGATGGAAAGTGGATTCGCAGTTACCTGGGGCTGGTGGGAGAAAAGAGGAGTGACTACAGATGGGCACAAGGGACCCTGCTGGAGTAATGGAAATGTTCTGAAATTGGATTGTGGTAATGGCTGAATAACTCTGTAAATTTGTTTAAAAATCATTGAATTGTGCACTTAAAACAAGTGAATTTTATCGTGCGTAAATTACACCTCAATAACACTGTTTAAAAATATCCAGAATGTGACCACATATTATGTTCTCTGCCATTGTCTTGTTCTAAACCAGCATCATCCTCACCTGGCTGACTGTCACCTGGATGACCAATTGTCATACAGATACCACCTGCTAAGTAGTTGCCTGACTTCCACTCTTGTCTCCTAGGTACATTTCTAACAACAGCCGGAGTGAGCCTGGAAAATATGCAGATCAGATCAGGTTACCTCTCTGCTCAAAACAGTCTGTTGGCTCCTGTCTCCAAGAGAAAGACAAAGTTCTTACAGTGGCCTTTAAAGCTTCACTTATCTGGCCCCTCCTTGTTACCTTTCTGAGCTCCCTACCTGCTATTAATACTTACCCCCTTGCTAGAGACTGCATTCAGTCACACTGGCCTCCTTGCTGCTCTTTAGCCATACCAGGCACATTTCTGCCACAGGGCCTTTGCACTGGCTATTGCTTCTGCTGGAATGTTCATACCCCAGATTCCTTTGTTTTGTTTTGTTTTGTTTTGTTTTGTTTGTAGACAGGGTCTAGCTCTGTCATGCAGGCTGCAGTACAGTGGCATGATCTCAGCTCACTGCAACCTCTGCCTCCCAAGCTCAAGAGATTCTCCCACCTCAGCCTCCTGAGTAGCTGGGACTACAGGCACATGCTATCATGCTCGGCTAATTTTTAAATTGTTTTTATAGAGAGGAGGTCTCAGTGATATTGCCCATGCTAGTATTGAACTCCTGGGTTCAAGCGATCCTCCCACCTTGGCCTCCCAAAGTGTTGGGATTACAGGTGTGAACAACTGTACCCAGCCTCCCAGATTCCTAATGACTTAACTTACCTCTCTCAAGCCCTAGCTCAAATGTCACCTGGGGCAGTGAGGCTTTCCTGCCCTCTCCTTACATTACCTAGCACCCTTTCTGATTTTTTTTTTTTTTTTTTTAGATGGAGTCTCACTCTGTCTCCTGGGCTGGAGTGCAGTGGTGCAATCTCGGCTCACTACAACTTCTGCCTCCCAGGTTCAAGCAATTCTCCTGCCTCAGCCTCCCGAGTAGCTGGGATTACAGGCACCCACAACTACGCCCAGCTAATTTTTTTGCATTTTTAGTAGAAATGAGGTTTCATCATATTGGCCAGGCTGGTCTCCAAATCCTGACCCCATGATTCGCCGACCTCGGCCTCCCAAAGCGCTGGGATTACAGGAGTGAGCCACCACCATGCCTGGCCTCTGATTTTTTAAAAAATAGAGCTTATTCACCATTGAAATACAATACCCTGGCCGGGCGTGGTGGCTCACACCTGTAATACCGGCACTGGAGGCTGAGGCGGGTGGATCACTTGAGGTCAGAAGTTTGAGACCAGCCTTGCCAACATGGTGAAACCCAGTCTCTACTAAAAATACAAAAATTAGCCAAGCATGGTGACATGTGCCTGTAATCCCAGCTACTTGGGAGGCCAAGGCCCCAGAAAATGGCTTGAACCCGGGAGGTGGAGGTTGCAGTGAGCCAAGACCATGCCACTGCACTCCAGTCTGGGCGACAGAGCGAGACCATGTCTCAAAAAAAAAAAAAAAAGAAAAAGAAAAAGAAAAAGAAAGAAATACAATGCCTTGCTCATTTATATTGTTTGTTGTCTGTCTTCTCTCACTGAATTGTAAACTGCATGGGGTCAGAGATTTTTGTCTTTTTGGTTCACAGCTTATCTCCAGCCCCTAGGATAGTTCCTGGCACACAGAGTGCCCTCAAGAAATATTTGTTGAATGAGTGCACCTGAGAAATTTGGAAGAGCCAGGAATATGACAGATCAACACATACATACATTTAGGTAAAAGATTAAAAACAAGTTCAGAGGGAGTGATTGATGACAGGCAAAACAATGTGAGAGTTGAAAGAATGGGCAATTGGAAAAGAGAGACCATTTTTTTCCCAGAACATTTTGGAGCTTTTCTTCTCCATGTATGTAGTATCTTTGAGTAAATATTACATATACTATAAAGTCTTAGGCCATATATGCTCAAACTCTATTATAAAGCTAATTGTTCAATTGTCTTATAATCCTTCCCTTTCTTGTGTGTTATTTTCTGTTTTAATGTTCAATAGCATTGTTAGAAAGAAAAGGAGATAAAAAAAATTCTGGTTGTTCACTGTTTTACTTGCCAGAAGACCCTGCGAGTACTTAAGGAATATAGTTGAAAGAGGTTATTAAAATTGTTTGATGATTTTGTGATTGTTGACTTAGTTGTCTGTTAGCATGCACTACAGACTGTACTTGGCTATATGTCAGTAATTCTAGAAGTGACTTTTTGAAAATAATTTTCCCCAAATCATATACATAAACACTATTTGTAACTTACGAGTTTTTAAAAGTTTATGTGCATTTATTTTTGTTATAATTCAGTGGCTTTTAGTATATTCACAAAGTTGTGCAATTATCATTATCTAATTCCAGAATATTTTCATTACCCCAAGAGGGAACCCAGTACCAGTTAATAGCCGCTCTCTATTCCACCCTCTTCCCAACCCCCTGACCCCCACCAGCCACCTACTTTCTGTCCCTATGGATCTGCTTATCCTGGACATTTCATGCAAATGGAACCATACAATATGTAGCTTTTTGTGTCTGGCTTCTTTCACATCATTTCTTTTGTCTCAACTCAAGAAGTAAACCATATTTTACTAACCAAATAAACTGTACTGACCTTTACTTAAAGTACATCTTTAGCTGAATTTGCATAAATAATTTGACATTTCTACCTGTCACAATTATACTCCTTGTAACTTTTGTGTCAAAAATTATTTTTGATTAACCACATGCAAAACTTGACATTTTGAAATTCAGATACTCACTGTTATCTACAAGATGAAGGTCACAAGATTTTTTTTCTTTTAAAAAAAAAAAAGGAAGCAAGGATATTTTCCCCTAGTTTTGTAATTTATTTGGCAAAAAAGAATTTAGTGAAATTTCATCACTAGAGCCATTGTGTTTAGTAAGGACAACATTTAGGAATGCTTAGAAGTTGGATCAATTTTTTTCTCCCCTGTATGTTTCCTCTCAAACACATATATCCTCTGGTATAAAATTATTGTATAAAATATGTAGGCCAGGCATGGTGGCTCATGCCTGTAATCCCAGCACTTTGGGAGGCCAAGGCAGGTGGATTGCTTTGAGCTCAGGAGTTCAAGACTAGCCTGGGCAACATAGTGAAACCCTGTCTCTACTAAAAATACAAAAATTAGCTGGGCATTGGTGGCTCATGCCTGTAGTCCCAAATACTTGGGAGGCTGAGGCTAGAGAATTGTGTGAGCCTGAGAAGGAGAGGTTGCAGTGAGCAGAGATTGTGCCACTGCACTCCAGCCTGAGAGACAGAGTGAGACCCTGTCTCAAAAGATATATATATGTAGGTGTGCGTCTGTGCATGTGTGTGTAGGGGGGAGTATACAATTGTTTGCATTGCATGACTTGTTGAAAAGTAATCTGTTCCTCACACAATTCCATTACATCTCTAAGCTACAGAATTCCATACTTAGCCCATCCTATGAACTTCCTTTATTCCATCTCTGCTCTATCTTATCACTGCTTTATGTTATTTGTGAACATGTGTTCCCCCCCCACCCTTTAATTGCCCATCAATTTTCCTCTGCAGGTCTTAGTAGTGAGATTTACATCCCTCAAAGCCCCAAGGTTTAACTCTAGGTTTGGTAGATGCTTAATGCAATTTTGCAAAATAGATTTTTACTTAAAATTACAGTGGAATTTCAATATACCCTCATCCTTGCTTTGGTTTTGTACAGCGATGTCATATTTTAGAAGCCCTGCAATTAACCTTAATAAACAGGATCAAATATTACTATTATTAATGTTTCAAACCCAATCTCCAGAAAAATAGTTTTTTCAAGATAAATTCATTTCATTCATGTTATGGAATTTAAAATTTACCAGGTTAATAAACAAAGCCCTGAGTCAGGCAATCAGGCAGCAGAAAGAAATAAAGTGTATTCAATTAGGAAAAGAGGAAGTCAAATTGTCCTTGTTTGAAGATGACATGATTTTATATTTAGAAAACTCCACTGTCTCAGCCCCAAATCTCCTTAAGCTTATAAGCAATTTCAGCAAAGTCTCAGGATACAAAATCAATGTGCAAAAATCACAAGCATTCTTATACACCAGTAACAGACAAACAGAGAGCCAAATAATGAATGAACTCCCATTCACAATAGCTTCAAAGAGAATAAAATACCTAGGAATCCAACTTACAAGGGATGTGAAGGACCTCTTCAAGGAGAACTACAAACCACTGCTCAATGAAATAAAAGAGGACACAGACAAATGGAAGAACATTCCATGCTCATGAATAGGAAGAATCAACATTGTGAAAATGGCCATACTGCCCAAGGTAATTTATAGATTCAGTGCCATCCCCATCAAGCCACCAATGACTTTCTTCACAGAATTGGAAAAAACTACTTTAAAGCTCATATGGAACCAAAAAAAGAGCCAGCATTGCCAAGACAATGCTAAGCCAAAAGAACAAAACTGGAGGCATCACACTACCTATCTTCAAACTGTACTACAAGGCTACAGTAACCAAAACAGCATGGTACTGGTACCGAAACAGAGATATAGACCAATGGAACAGAACAGAGCCCTCTGAAATAATACCACACATCTTCAACCATCTGATCTTTGACAAACCTGACAAAAACAAGAAATGGGCAAAGGATTCCCTATTTAATAAATGGTGCTGGGAAACTAGCTAACCATATGTAGAAAGCTGAAACTGGATCCCTTCCTTACACCTTATACAAAAATTAATTCAAGATAGATTAAAGACTTAAATGTTAGACCTAAAACCATAAAAACCCTAGAAGAAAACCTAGGCAATACCATTCGGGACATAGGCATGGGCAAGGACTTCATGTCTAAAACACCAAAAGCAATGGCAACAAAAGCCAAATTTGACAAATGGGATCTAATTAAACTAAAGAGCTTCTGCACAGGAAAAGAAACTACCATCAGAGTGAACAGGCAACCTACAGAATGGGAGAAAATTTTTACAATCTACCCATCTGACAAAGGGCTGATATCCAGAATCTACAAGGAACTTAAACAAATGTACAAGAAAAAATCAAACAACCCCATCAAAAAGCGGGCAAAGTATATGAACAGACACTTCTTGAAAGAAGACATCTATGCAACCAACAGACACATAAAAAAATGTTCATCATCACTGGCCATCAGAGAAATGTAAATCAAAACCACAATGAGATACCATCTCATACCAATTAGAATGGTGATCATTAAAAAGTCAGGAAACAACAGGTGCTGGAGAGGATATGGAGAAATAGGAACACTTTTACACTGTTGATGGGACTGTAAACTAGTTCAACCATTGTGGAAGACAGTGTGGCGATTCCTCAAGGATCTAGAACTAGAAATACCATTTGACCCAGCTATCCCATTACTGGGTATGTACCCAAAGAATTATAAATCCTGCTGCTATAAGGACACATGCACACCTATGTTTATTGTGGCACTATTCGCAATAGCAAAGACTTGGAACCAACCCAAATGTCCATCAATGATAGACTGGATTAAGAAAATATGGCACATATACACCATAGAATACTATGCAGCCATATAAAAGGATGAGTTCCTGTCCTTTTTTTTTTTTTTTTTTTGAGACGGAGTCTCGCTCTGCCGCCCAGGCTGGAGTGCAGTGGCCGGATCTCAGCTCACTGCAAGCTCCACCTCCCGGGTTTACGCCATTCTCCTGCCTCAGCCTCCCGAGTAGCTGGGACTACAGGCGCCCGCCACCTCGCCCGGCTAAGTTTTTGTATTTTTTTTAGTAGAGACGGGGTTTCACCGTGTTAGCCAGGATGGTCTCGATCTCCTGACCTCGTGATCCGCCCGTCTCGGCCTCCCAAAGTGCTGGGATTACAGGCTTGAGCCACCGTGCCTGGCCAGAGTTCCTGTCCTTTGTAGGGACATGGATGAAGCTGGAAACCATCATTCTGAGCAAACTATCACAAGGACAGAAAACCAAACACCGCATGTTCTCACTCATAGGTGGGAATTGAATAATGAGAACACTTGGACACAGGGTGGGGAACATTACACACCAGGACCTGTCATAGGGCAGGGGGATGGGGAGGGATAGCATTAGGAGATATACCTAATGTGAATGATGAGTTAACGGGTGCAGCACACCAACATGGCACATGTATACATATGTAACAAAGCTGCACTTTGTGCACATGTACTCTAGAACTTAAAGTATAATAATAATAAAAAAACAAAGCCCTGAGTCATAACAGGCTGTGTTAGATAGTATTATTGTTCAAATATTTGATGACCCTCCCGGTGGGACAATTGTAGGATACCACATCACTCAGATCAGGCTTTTCCATGTGACTTGCAATGTCCCTCTCTTTAGGAGGATTATACATCACAATGTGTGACTTGCTTTGGTGAACATCATATGAGGGGAGATGATGAATGTCACTTCTTTGTGGAAGCTTCAAGAGCCAGCAGGGGTTTTACTTTTGGTCTCTTTTCTCTCAACCAATGATACCTGCAATATATCAGACAGAGGCTGATCCATTAGCTCAGGTTCATCAGGTCCAGAGGGAAGATGACATAGACGGGAACCACAGCTGACCCATAATGGACATTAAGGTGAGAAATAAATCTTTGTTTTTATAAGCCACTGAGGTTTGTGAAGGTCGTTTTTTACCACAGTGTAACTTAGCCTAAGCTGAGAGATAAGTTTTAAGAGAGATGGAATTCCATTTACCTGCATTTATATTATGAATCCCAGTAAGCTTGGACTAGATAATCTATAAGATATCAACTTCTTTTAACTTAGAATAGGAATTTATTGGGGGAGATATTAAGTAGCTCCTAGAGGCAAGGCTGGAGTTTGGAGAGTGGGCAGGCACCAAAGGGAATCCATGAGGCTGGAGCTGCAGCCATGGCTGGAACGTGAATGACCTGATTAAGATGCTGTCACTGTTAGGTACTGGAAACTGCCACTGGCATTCTGGACACTAGCACCAATGGTGGTCATTAGATACTAGAGGCTACCACTACCTGTGCCAGAATGAACTCTGAACTAATCCAGCATCTCTTTGTTGCTTGCCCAAGAGTCAGCTCTTCAAAGAGAGTATCTGATTGCCTAGTCTTGAGTCTCATGGCTGTATTTTTGTTGTCAGGGTACTGGAAGAGCAAGTGTCTCTCCATTGGGACTTTTATAATGAAAAGACTCACAAGATAGTTGGTTTCTTAAGTGTCAGAAAGACCTTCAGATGCTAACCAAACCACATCCCCCACAAAAGAAAAATATCCCCCACAAACTTAGAAGATAAGCAAACTTGGCTGGGCGCAGTGGCTCACGCTTATAGTCCCAGCACTTTGGGAGGCCGAGGTGGGCAGATCACCTGATGTCAGGAGTTCAAGACCAGCCTGGGCAACATGGTGAAACCCCATCTCTACTAAAAATACAAAAATTAGCCAGATATGGTGGCGCACCTTGTAATCCCAGCTACTCAGGAGGCTGAAGCAGGAGAATCACCTGAACCCTGGAGGTGGAGATTGCAGTGAGCCAAGATCATGCCACAGCACTCTGGCCTGGGTGACAGATTGAGACTCCATCTAAAAAAGAAAAAGAAAAAGAAGATAAGCAAACTTTACAACTTCTATTGTGTATTTCCATTATGGGGGTTGATATGGTTTGGCTCTGTCCCCACCTAAATCTCATCTTGAGTTGTAGCTCCTATAATCCCCACATGTCATGGGGGGTAATTGAACCATGGGGGTGGGTTTTTCCCATGACAGTGAATAAGTCTTAGGAGGTCTGATGGTTTTATAAAGGGCAGTTCCCGCACACACTCTCTCTTGCCTGCCGCCATGTAAGATGTGCCTCTGCTCCTCCTTTGCTTTCTGCCATGATTGTGAGGCCTCCCCAGTCATGAGGAATTGTGAGTTCATTAAACCTCTTTTTCTTTATAAATTACTCAGTCTCAGGTATGTCTTTATCAGCAGCGTAAGAACAGATTAATACAGAGGTATGACATAAGCAGTGTAGTATAAATGATTGCATTCTAATTGAAAGTATATGTGATGGATGGACATATTCTAGTCCAGTGCTGTCTGATAGAATTTTCTGTGCTGATGCACATACTCTATATCTACTCCATCAATTGGGTAGCCACTAGCCACACATGCCTATTGAGCAGTGCAAATGAGGCTAATATGACTTAGGAATTGAATTCTGAATGCTATATCATTTTAATTGGTTTGCATTGAAATTTAAATAGCCACACGTGCGTAGTGGTTACTATCTTGGACAGCACAATTCTAGTCCATTCAGGCACCACACCTAATTTTCTTCAGGAAATTCTTCTCTCTTTTTGTGTTAGATTTATTCCTAAGTATTTTATAATTTTGTTACTGAAGTTAATATAGTTTTAAATAGATGTTTCCTGTGTTTTGTTGGCTATATAAAGGGAACTTACTTTTGTTAACCACTTTTTATCTAGCCACCTTATTAAACCCTTTCAATGATAGATTTTCTATAGTGTGATTTGGATTTTCTAATCATATTGTCTATGTTTAATAAGTTTTGTTTCTCCCTTTGCAGTCCTCACACTTTTTTGCTTTTATTGCTATGTGCTAGGACCTCCCATGCAATGTCGAAGAGAGTGGTTGGAGGAGACATTCTTACCTTTTCTTTTTCTATTTTAAAGGGCATACATGATGGATTTTAACCATTAAGAATGATGTTTGGTATAGGTTTTTAGTACATATTCTTTATGAGGTTAGGGAAGTCCCTTCTATTCCTGGTTTGCTAAGAGATTACTTATCACAAATGGGTGTTGAATTTAATTGAATGAATTTTTTCTTCATCTATTGAGTTGACTGCATGTTGTTTTCCCTTTAAACTGTTCAACTACCCTTGCATTCCTGATATACATCCAAATTAGTCATTACAAATGAAATTCTATTATTTTCTCTTATTAGTCACTTTTTCCTCCCTCTTTGCAAGTCTAACACTTTTTAAATGAATGCGGGACATAGTATATAAATGAAACAGAAATGCTCCACATAATGTCTTCCACCAGTGAGGGTTCACCCTTTCCACTTTTAGGCAGAGAAAGTGAGGGATTTATCAAATTTAATCAGGGATTTCATTTAGCCAGAGCCTAGCTGTAGCTGTGAGTAGGATCCAGCACCCGCTTGGATTATTTATACTCCTATGGATGGAGTGAGGGTAGGGGAGGTGAGAGGATAAGAAGCTGGTTATGTGGGGGTGATGGCAGTCTCAGCTCTTAAACCAAAAAATAAAGAAAGCTGCAAATGAGCACTGGATATTTAGATAGAAGATCATGGGGCCGCTGGAAGAGGAACACTTCAGCATCACTATCCTGAGTCTTAGGAGCAGCACATATGGTTTTGGCCATGTCTGTGCGGGCTTATGTCTGAAGGAAATAGTTGCCAAGATAACTGGACTTTTGCCTTTCACTAACCATTATAGCCTAAGACAAAGATTAAATTGTGTGGCCTTATGAAGTACTTTTAAAAGTTTCTTAAAATTGCTTCGTTGAAAAACTTCCACTTATTGCCCAAAATAATATTATAACATGGAATCCAAAATTTAAATAAAAATTACCCAGAATCCTACTGCCATAATGATTCAACTGCTTTGATTTTCCTTGCTGCCTTCCATTCTTTTGTATATAAACACTCATATATACACACTCATACAAACACACACACATATACTTTTCACATAATTGTAACCATGGTGTGTATGCGATTTTCCTTCCATTGCCTTTGAAGTTTAAGTTCAGTTTTTGACTCATGTTCATCAGCAAATCAGCAAAGGGATTGAATTCTTCACTTCATTCCTGAATTTTAATGCTTGTTCCATTTTGCCATTTTTTAATTAACTAAGTTAGGTTATATTTAGAGTGTGGTCAAGAAAGTACAGCACTATTCAACATACACATATTATTTTTAAGAGAATACATTAGATGTTGCATCGCTAGAGAAAGTATTACAATTTTAAGTTCTTCTACCAGTTGTGAAGATTTAATAATAATTTGCCTGTTTTGTTTATTTAGAAAGATTTATTGAAAGCTGCTATGTGCTAAGTTATTTGTGACGTTGTTTGCGAAACTTGTACTACTCTTTCCACAGCCCTTCCCATTGCTGCCTGCTCATTCTTAGGGCTCGACATGAGTCACCTCCTCATTCCTGCCTTCTCTGGTATCATTACCCTATATTCCCACCTACTGCACCTTGAAATTATTTTCTGCAGCCCATTTGTAATTACACGTTTGTTTAGTTACTTATTGAATGCCTCCTCTAATCTTCTCTAAGCTCTCCTAGAAAAGGAACTGAATCTATTTTGTTAACCAAGATAAAGTCACATAACATTTTTTAAAAAGCTGGTGGATGGGAGCCAAAGTGTGGAGGAGGGTGTTTGTCCTCAGAGAAGAGGATGGTGGCTGGGGACGCCCCCTGAATTCCTCCCATGTCTTATTTACTGCTGTATTCTCAGCACCTAGCACAGCATACACGCTCACTATATATTTGTTGAATAAATAAGTATTAACATGAATTGACTTTTCATTTCCTGCAAATCTTAAAATCACCCAAGGGAAGAGACAGTAAATGTCTGTCTATGCTGCAGGCATTGGAGGGATTTGGGTGAGCGTGGTGGTTACCCACAAACTTGAGAGGTGTGAGTTGTGTTGGCTCCTGCCTCCCATGCCCGCCTCCCTTCTGACAGTGTGTAGGTTGACAGAAGGAAGCATAGCAGTGGTTTTGACACCCAGGTTGCCATTTGACAGTGTCCACTGGATAGAATTCATAGGACTCATGAAAGAATATATGTTTTATTTGGTTGAGGGCCAGAATTTTCATTTGCTTACATCAATCTGAGTCTGGAAATTCTGAAATTTGCTCACTGGTGATATCTAGATTAAGGATGATGCCCCTATTCATTTTTGCTTGAGAACTCCTTTTTAAGCATAGCGGTGAAGAAATCCGATTTCTGGCATTTCCTTATACATTGAAATTTTATCTGACTTAAGAATCACTATCAAAAGTTCTATATTCGTGCAAGAAACATGCTGACTTAGTATCTAGGCAAACTGGATAAGTGTGACATTGGTATAAAATATTGAAGATGTACATATTATATAAATATGTAAGTATATAAATAAATGCATTATTAAATACATCAATATATGTTGAAAAGCTATATATTATAAAAAATGCTTCCTCAACCAAATTGGAATTTTTCTTCCATATACTATTTGGTAATGTTCTTTTTCACTTAACATTATATGTTGTTAAGAATTTTCACCCTGGCTTGACTTTAAAGCCAAATATAACAAATTTTGAGTTACTTTTATGTATATTTTATGCTTTTTCCCCTTCTTAGTATGGCTATAGAAGAACATCTATGCAACATTATGACCAAATCTGTTATTCGGCCAAACAACTTTGGAAAAATATCGAATTTGTGACTATTTACATATGTAATATAATGGTGAAATGGCCTACAACTGAGTTCTGTGTTTTTCCTTGTATGTGAAAGTAAAAGCAGTCCAATTATCATCAGTATTTACTTTACCTGAGTCTAGGGCCCACTTACTTGTAGCTTTCTTTTTTTTTTTTTTTTTTTAATTCTTGAGACAGAGTCTTGCTGTGTTGCCCAAGCTGGAGTGCAGTGGCACGCGATCTTGACTCACTGTAACCTCTGCCTCCCGGATTCAAGCGATTCTCCTGCCTTAGCCTCCTGAGTTGCTGAGATTACAGGCACGCGCCACCACGCCCGGCTAATTTTTTTGTATTTTTACTAGAGATGGGGTTTCACCATGTTGGCCAGGCTAGTCTCGAACTCCTGACCCGTGATCCATCTGCCTCAGCCTCCCAAAGTGCTGGGATTACAGGCATGAGCCACCACGCCTGGCCACTTGTAGCTTTTCATCAGAGATGCCAGAAGTGATTTCTTTCAGTCTCCAGCTTGAGATGGGGTATTAACTCCCAGGACTCATAGTAATAAGTAGGTGTCATTTAAATAAAAGAATCATTTATGCATAGCAACCTTGGCCTCTTTCTCTCCCATGAGTGATGCATTGGTGTTTACAGAATATAAAGATGAAAATCTTCGTGAGATGAAGGGAGTCAAACTAGGTTAGTTCTTTAATATTTTCATCAAGGAACAAGTTTATGGAGCAAGAGAGATAGCAACTGTTTATCCAACTTGCATCAGCTTACCAACCACACACATCCAACAACAAAAATCCCCCAAACTTGCCCTTCAGAGAAAAATCTTTTAACCCACTCTACTCTTGCACTGACATAGAAATGTGGTTAAGAAGTGAATGGTGGAAGAGACCAGAATATACTAACATTCTTAAATGTCAGTTGGCTAGTATCCAACTGATAGTAACTTTAGAGAAGGTAACTTTCCTTATTCTTTCTTAAGGTACTATAAGCTACACTCAAATATGTTTGAATGCCTTCTTACATTTTGGAACAGCCTAAGAGTCACTCATGGGACCTTCTTAGAACATTTTTTATGAAAGCTGTTGGGTTTGTCAAGGTTTACTTTAACTCAAAATACAATAATTTCATGAGATCACTTGTTAATAGCTAGTTGGTATTAGCAGTTGCACAGATAAACTCCTATTTTATCACTCCTTGACTATGGTTAGGATGTATGATTTTCAGGTAGCATTTCCTTAATTATCCTGTGGATTGCTTGTTGCAATTTGGCCCAAGGTACATGACTTTTTTTCTATTGGAAAATTAACTCTAATATTCATATATAATGTTTTATGGTGTACTTTTAATGTGTGTTTTAAAAATGATAATGTATATCTCTTCTTCCCCCCAATTTAACAGATTTGTATTTTATAAACGTTTATACATATTTCCTTGGGGAAGTGACCTGCAGATAAGAAACAGATTTCTATTTATGAGAAAAAAATTATTTAAGCTTATGCGTTGTTTTCAGAAGCATTCTAAAATTGCCTTTTTAGTTTGTGAGAAACGTTCTCAAATATGACCTTTCTAGTGCTGAATGAAAAGTCATTACCTGAAAATGACTCCCCAGAGAACTGGAGATTATTTAAATTGTTGTGGGCCCCAACATCATAAAAGTGAGATCTTTGTCTTGGAAAATAAACAGACTAAATCTTTTTAAAACAACTTTTATTTTAGGTTTAGGGGTACATGTGCAGGTTTGTCATGTAGGTAAACTGCCTGTTGCGAGGGCTTGGTGTACAGATTATTTAGTTACCCAGGTAACAAGCATAGTACCTGATACCTAGTTTTTTTCCTGCTCCTTTTCCTCCTCATACCCTCCACCCTCAAGTGGGCCCTGGTGTCTGTTGTTCCTATGTGACCATGCGTTCTCATCATTTAGCTTCTACTTATAAGTGAGAATACGCAGTATTTGGTTTTCTGATAAACAAACTAAATCACAAACAAATTAAATGTATTGAGATGTCACTATGAGTCCCTTCCACTTGCAGGGTTCTGTATCATAGGATTCATGCACTCAACTTCACACATAAAGCAAGGACTTAAGGAGAGCTTCTCCAGTACCACTTTTGCACCATCGCTTTCTATTTAGAGATGACGGAGGCAGTATTTTAACAAGATTAAAGGAAAGTTTTAATAGCTTCATTTAAAAAGTTCTTGTTTTTCCACAATATCACAACTGTTTTCATTTTTCAGCTACCTGTTTGTTCTTTGTCCGTTTGCCTAGTCGTTTTTATCATTGTAATCACGACATCCTGTGACTGTGCTCATGAGGTCTGTTTATTTCCACTTTACGTAAACTTTTCAAAATGACAGTTATTTCGTACTCGCTCTCGCCCGAACACAGACGGGAGGACACTTGAGGAGCAATCGACCCAAAGGAAAAGCACGATTCAGGCCCCGCCTGCCTCGGCTCCACCTCCCACGGGCCCCACTCCCAGGGCCTCCGCCGCGGGACCCCTTCTTCCAGGCCCCGCCTCCCGGGGCCCCGCCCTGCTTTTCTCATCGCCCCGCCCCGGCCCGTCGCCATGTTGTTCCCTCCGCGCTGGACGGGAGCAGCTGGACCTGGAACCTGGCTGCGGTACCTTCGCTGCCTCCTGCTGTGCAGGTCCCCGACCCTCTCTCTGTCCTCATTGCACCCAGACGGGCCGGCTCAGAGCTCCCGGCTCGTCTTCCGTGTGGCCGCGAGGTGAGAGGGACTCAGGACTCCTTCGGGGCCGGGCGGAGCGCGCGGGTGTCGGGGTCTGAGGGGGCGGCTAGGGCCTTGGGCCGCTGGGGTGGGGTGCGGTGCGCGCGGGGCTAGCGCGGGTCACAAGGCCGCCCCGGGAGCGAGGACGGCTGGTTGTCTCCCTGCCTGCTGTCTGACGCAGGAGGAAAGACGGGTCCCCACACCTTTGGGGAGAGGGACGCACGGAAACACACACACACACACACACACACACGGACGCACACAAATACTGGAGAGAGGGAGATACAAAAGCCCGGACACCCGTGCACATACACACGGAGAAATACACCCAGTCACCTGGGAACACACGTACACGCCAGCCTTTCCCCAACCACTCCGGGACGCACATCCACAGTCCCCAAACCAAATCCTACACCCGAGTGATTAATGTAGGGAAAACAAAGGCGCTCCCACGACTTGATTTTGGCGACCTCTGAAGTTCCACCTAAGCAGAACGTGTTTGCTCGATGTCTTATGACCACTTGGGTGAGGAATTCGGAAAGTAAAGCCAATCTTAGAGGCTGCAGGAGGTTTGGGGGCAGTATCTGATTCAGACGCTGGCTAACGTTTCACGATCGCGTTCCCTTTTTTCTTCCAACTCGGTAAGTAAAAAGGCAAGATGAGAAATTTACGTGCTGAACTTAATAAATAGTTGGTGGACGTATTGCCTTTTTTTTTTTTTTTTTGTAAGGGATGACACATCTCGTGACTACAGTTCTTTTGAGGAATAACTTTTCTGCTAGTTTCCAAATCGGCACGTGACCAAAGTCTTTTCATAGGATTTTAGCGTCCTGATAAAAATCAATGGGCAGAATTTGATTGCTTTCTTAAAAATGTGTTTGTCCTTTGGTCTCTGGCACCATTGTAATGGAAAATCCCTACATTGCCTGTACTCTCAGAAGCTGTCCAGTGGAGCAAAACTAGAGATAAAGAAACCTGGAACGATTCAGTTAGGAACTTTTAAGAAGCCAGCCTTTAGTTTTTCCTTTAGAAGATTATGCAGTTATCATGATTGCTTCTCTAGAACTTCAGTGTGTTATTTGGATTCCTAAATCTAAGACAATGCTGTGGAAGTTGGTGCTTTTAGTATTTTTGTGTCTGCTGTAGTAAATTCCTCGTTTATACTACAAAGTTTCTCTTTTGGAGACTTTTGGGATCTGGGCATATTTTTCGTTTATTATTTGGAATGTTAGAGTAGATAGGCAAAAACTAAGTAGAACATCTATTGGCTTTGACTCCAAGCCGGGTTCTTAAGAGATAAGGGGAATAATACCTTAGTTCTATCACTTCTTTTCCAACCTCTCTCATCTCTTTTTGTTTCTATCTCAACCATTTCTTCTGTCTAGACTACAGTACTCTGGAGGCCTAAAGATAAGATTTTTGAGTTCTCGAAATTATTTTTTTTTTTAGCCTCCCCTCATTTCTGGCGCGGTGAATATTCTGTGCGTGTAAATCCTGTACGTACATCATTTCATTTAATTTTCATAGCATTTCTTCAGTAAGAGCTCCATGTTACAGTTGAGGAATTTGGGGGGGGCATAGGAAGGTTCAGTCTGTTTTCCAAGATGACCCAGGTTGTAATGGGGTGGAGCGGGGATTCAAAGCAGATCTGGGTAATTTTAGAGTAATAGTTCTCAAGTGGAAGAGAGGATAATTTTGTCCTCCTAGGAGATATTTGGCAATGTCTGCAGGCATTTTTGGTTCACACCTGGGGGCAAGGGAGGTGCTGCTGACATCTAGTGGGTAGAGGCCAGGGATGCTGCTAAACATTCTTTTTTATTTTTATTTTTGTTATTTAATTTTTAATTTTTGCTGCTAAACATTCTATAACCTACAGGACAGCCCCCCACAACAAAGAGCTGTCTAGCCCAAAATGTCAGTAGTGCCACAGTTGAGAAACCTTGCTTTTCAGCAGTCCGAGTAATCCCAGAGCTTACATTTCAACTGCTTTTGTAGTTTTTCAAATGCAATGTCATATTCCTACTTGGGATACTTCATCATTTTAACAGTGAGCAGGGGAAAATTCTCTCTACTGAGAAGCATATTTACTTGAAAGATTAAAGAGTGAGTGGCTGGGCATGATGGCTCACGCCTGTAATCCCAGCACTTTGGGAGGCCGAGGTGGGTGGATCATGAGGTCAGGAGTTCGAGACCAGCCTGGCCAACATGGTGAAACCCCGTTTCTACTAAAAATACAAAAATTAGCCAGGCGTGGTGGCGGATGCCTGTAATGCCACCTACTCAGGAGGCTGAATTCAGGAGAATCACTTGAACCCGGGAGGCAGAGATTGCAGTGAGCCGAGGTCACGCCACTGCACTCCAGCCTGGGCGACAGAGTGAGACTCCATCTCAAAAAATAAATAAATAAAGGGGGCAAATAATTTCTGGTAGCAGAATCTGTTTTTTGTTTTAAGGCAAAAATGACAAAAAGAACTTTAGAGCTATTCAGAGCCATTAAAGTGGACTTAGTTTAGTTTCTGCATTATTTCAGTTGTCTGAGCAGCCTGTGGGGCACTGATACAAAGGTGCTGATGAGAAGGGCAGTGGGGAGTCCTAACCTTCCTGAAACTTACAGTCCAATCACAGTCATAAGATTAGGTTCTGACATCATTCTAGAACAGAATTTATTGCCTGGGCAACTCAAGGACAGGGGCCAGGTGTTCATTTAAAAAACAAAACAAAACAAAACAGGCTGAGTGTGGTGGCTCATGCCTGTAATCTCAGTGCTTTGGGAGACCCACACAGGAGGATCACTTGAGCCCAGAAGTTTGAGACCAGCCTGGGCAACATAGTGAGACACCCGTCTCTACAAAAACTAAACTTAAAAAAAAATTAGCCTACCTCAGTGTGGTGGTGCATGTCCCAGCTACTCTGGAGGCTGAGGCAGAAGGACGACTTGAGCCCTGGAGTTCAAGGCTGCAGTGAGTCATGATCGCACCACTGCATTCCAACCTGGGCAATAGAGTGAGACCTTGTCACTAAAAAAAAAAAATAATAATTAAAGAAAACAACTCCACACTTGGCACAGAAGTACCTGTGTCATGGTGTTTACTGTGGGCAGACTTAGATGAAATGGGGAAAACTTGATGTGTTTGTTACAGTTTTGTACGGTTAACCACGTGTGAATATTTACAAGAATCCAATTGAGAAGCCATTCTTGTTGAGCATAAAATTCATCCTTAAATTTCACCTCACCAGAGAAATAGTTATGCCTGCATTTTGTCACTGGAATCAAGAAATAAATGATGAATTTTTAAATGACTTTGCCATAACTTTCTGGTGTTTTCCAGTCTTTTTTTTTTCATTTTCATGCCTATTTAAGAGCAGACCTTTCAAAATATGTACTGCTTCATTCTGGTGGCAGAATTAGGTGAACTTTGGGAGGGAATGGTTGACTGGAGCAGTCAAAAAGGATCGCATCTCTTTTTAGGCATCACTGTGAGTGTTATTCATGCAATCAACATGGCATCTTTTTGTCGGTAGCTTGGTTTTTGACTCATGCCAATACACAGCACGTTCTTTGCTGATGAATAGATTTCTCTGCCTCTTCAGGAGTTGTCTGCTATGGGTTAGGGAGGATGTTGAGTTACACACCTCAAAATGATTGCTAGTGCATACACATGGAATCTGACAAAAGTGACATGTTTTATTCTGGGAAGGGTCGAGAGAAATTGGTGCCAGAGTTGTCTTGTTTGATCATTAATTGGCTTACTCCTCCGCCCAACTTAGGTCACCACATTTCCTTCTGGGTAAAATGAGATGGCTGTGCTTTATAATCTCTAGGAGATTATATGACACAAAGTAGAGGCAGCAAATTATTAGCTTCCAAGGAGTTCTGCCCAGGCAATGTGTTAGTTAAGCAGCAGGAGGAAGTAAGCCAAATGGAAGTGTGTGTGTGTTTGGGCAACGCATCTAACTTGAAAGCTGTATAGATAATAAACTCATCAGTCAAAACCAAGCGTAAGAGAATAGGATTTGTGACTAAGTAGGCCATCAACAGAGAACATTTATTAAGGACTTTTTTTATAGAGGAGTGAGGGTGAACTCAAAAAATGTTTCAGGGAGTTTGGCAGAAAGCTATGATGCAATTGGAAGGCGAGGATGCCTGAGGGAGGAGACCTGGAGCCACCTAGGTGTGTAGGCAGAGGGGAGGGAGGTCGGAGGCGGTCCCAGGCCATGTTGCCAGAGAGCCCAGGAGTGCCAGGGCTAGTTAGATAACTTGGAGGAGAAATCTCTCTTTCTCAACATGACTCTTGATACTGAGCATGTTGTGAACCTGTGTGCTCTGGGTATTTCTACATTCTGGATTTTTCCAATCCTTTTGTTAATTTTTGACCGTGATGAGTTCAGGCGTTGGAACACTTGTTTATTATGAGTACAGTGAGGATGACTAGATGTAAATGAATGTAAGTAAGGTAACAGCTAGATCTGCCTGAGGTGGAGAGAGACTGGGTGTGAAAAAAAACGGAGAAGTGAAACAGGCTGTCCCGGCTTCACATTCTGGCTGCATGGAAGCCAGCTCATTGCATTCTCCAGGAGTTCTCTGGGAGTCTGTGGACACAGACTCCACTTTTGTCTTAGGCCTGACTTGTACAAACGTATTCTGTTGTTTGACAGGGGATGGAGAAACACTATAGAACAACTGGACATATTCATTTCATTGCCACATTCTTTATTCAAGTGTGACAGAGAGCAAAGCAGTATAAAGGAGTTGAACTGACTACTGTAGTTTAATTTCAAGTTCGTGTGAATTGGATTAGATTTTTGGGTACAGAAGCTAAGGTAATTTCCGAAAGGTTAGTGCGAATAAGACTGTCTGTGTTCTCAGCGTTGGAAAAACCTGGGGGAAAAAAAGCCTTACAGACTTCTGTTTCTAGAACTTGCTGTGCAGAACTCTAACAGATAGAAGTGTTTATGCAGCTAGGTGACTGCCCTGGTCTGTGCAGTTTCACACCTGTGTATTTGATCAGATGTATATACCTGGAAATACATACATAATGTGGTTGGAAGTCAGATCAGAACTGCCTGAGGACTACCCATTGGTGAATGCAGAATGTTCTTTGGAATGAGTGCTAATATTCTTAAATAACATTTAAAAATGGTTGTTTGGGAGCAAACAGTTGCCACCCTCATAATCCACTTTAATTTGTGCCCAGTACTTGATTTTTATCACAGCAGTCTTGGAAAACCTAGCTTCATGAAGATATGATGTCATCGAAAGGAATGCGGCACAATCTAATTAACTCCCCTCCAGTGTGGTGCCCTACAAATGTCAAGTATCCGTGTTTCCCTCAGAATTTAAAATAGCCTGCCCTGCCCCTGTGAATTTGCCATGATGCTTTGGGGCACCTCAGCATGCAGTTTGGGAACCTTAGGATTAGAAGTTGGTATTATTGGCTCTAGTTTATGGACTACAAGGTTTAGCAGTAAGGAGAAAAGGCATCAAAGTCCCTTTTTAATTCTCCATCCCACCTTCCAGTATCTGTAAGCTTTTCCCTTGGGCCCCTCATTTCCCCCAGAGCTTTGCAGTTTTGGGATGCTACCCTTTTAGTTGCTAAACTGAGAGGAGGGACACAGAGGAAAGAGACTGCAGTTGAGGTTTCCTGTGCAGATGGTCCCTCCAGCTCCACTTTCCTTTGTGCTTTCTCTCCATTTTCTACTGGGTGCAATACTTTATGAAGTGGGTCTGCTAAGGTGGCACAAGGATGTGGGTCATGGAATCTACAGCCTTTCGGGGACCCCTTGAGCTTCCGGACCCGGCCTGTCTGGAGAAGTCTCAAGAAGTGCCCATGTGCTGTTCAGTTCTTTTCCAGTTGTCTGGTGGGAGAATCAGCTTTCTCATTGTTGGCTGCTGCTTTCCGCATTAGGTTTCATTGTCTCTTCACTCTGTCACTCCCAGACCATTTGCTTTCCACTTTCTAAATTTTGTTGCTCTCTTGCATCTACAGTTGTTCTTTCTTGGTGTCCTTTTTGGATTTGTACCTTGTGTAGACCTTTTCTGTCACTGGGTAGGAGTGAAGATAACACATACTTGACCTGCCCTATTTAATTAGACCTGGGGAAGTTTGTGGACTTGTTTACTGATCTATAAAACATGGATGATAGTGTCCAACTTGCAGGTGATTTTAAGGTGCTGTATGCCAGGTACCTAGTAGATACTCAGTTAATAGTGGCTGCTAACATAATTACAGCCATAGCATTTATTATTTGAGCAAGCAAGGCAATAGCAATAGGTAGTGCGAAAAGTGGACATATTTCATGTGTGGCTGAATGAAGTGCATAAGAGAAAAGAAGAAAGAGATTTTCGAAATGGAAAAAATAATTAGCTCAGTTTTAGATATGTTGAATTTGAACTACCATCAGGGTACCAGATGAACATATTATACAAGGGGTTGCAAATTCTTGTCTGGCCCAGACATGCAGAGGTAGACTTTAGGAGTCACTGATTTTTATAGCCCGGGGAGATACCATCTGGAAACAGGTAAGGGTTTCAGTCTCATGAAATAGCTTCATGAAGAGCTTGTCAGGAAAGGGAGCTGTCTATGTTTTAGAAAGCTAAGGGACCAAGGAGGAGAGAAAGCAGAACCTATTATCAGAGTGGTTTTATGGACAATTAGGAAACATTTTCAAGAGGATTACTGCCAGGCTGTTTGGACCTGATAGATGCAGTAATGGGTGGTGAGTCCTGGCTCAGACTTGAAGGTCTCCCCTGTGCCTCTAGCTAGTTGTGTGATCCTGTGTAAGAAAGACACTTTCCCAGTTAGGCCTCTGTTTCCTTACTTGTTTTTAAAAAACACTTGAGGCCAGGCGCGGTGGCTCACATCTGTAATCCTAGCACTTTGGGAGGCCAAGGAGGGAGGCTTGCTTGAGCCCAGGAGTTCCAAGACCAGCCTGGGCAAGATGGTGAGACCTTGTCATTACAAAATATAAAAAAAAAATTAGCCAGTCTTGGTGGTCTGCGCCTGTAGTCCCAGCTACTCTGGAGCCTGAAGTGGGGGGATCACTTGAGCCTGGGAGTTTGAGGCTGCAGTGAGCTATGATCATGCCACTGCACTCCAGCCTGGGTGGTAGAGAGAGACTCTGTCTTTTAAAAAAAGAAAAAAGACTTGGGTACCCTTCTAAGATTTTAGTTCATGCACATCCAGACAGATCGCTACACCTGAGAGAATTCACTGTCTACTAGCTGGGCCTCAGGTGGAATTGCTGTTCAAACTTGCAGGTGTCTTCTAGAAACATACACAATAAAGTCCTGAGAGAAGAACTTTTCCCTGTATTCACCTTAGGGTTGTATGTGCCGTAGGGCATTCAGATGAGGACTGAGAAAAAGCCGTTGGATTGGCCATTAGGAGGTCTTTGGTGACTTTTGCTGACACTCAGGGGAAAGGATGGAGTGGGAGCCCTGGTGTCCTATAAGCTGAGCAGAGAGTTAATCAGGTTTGCAGGCAGATTGAGAAATGGGTTGTGATGGGCAGAGTGAGGCTGGATTTGGAAAGCTTTTTGTGAGAAAAGTCAGTTTCAACACTTCGATAGGGCAGACCTGGGGGATCATTGACAAAGTGACAGTTACATTGGATAAACTGAACTTGATGAAGAGCTGCCTGTAGTGTTGAGCTGGTGACAACTTCCCTGCAGAATGGTATTTGGGAGCCTCTAGTCTAGTTGAGTCCTATATACCAGACATAGCTGCCCCTTTTAAAATATATCTTCTTAGGAAATCCTCACTCCTTGTAATTAACTTTTCTAACAGTCGAGAAGTTTCCTTTTGCTGTGGCTGCATGCCTTGTGGAGCCCCTCAGTGAGTTTGTATAGTTCTGCAACCCCTGGCTTTGTCTGCTGTAAATTAAAGACATTTAGTTTCTTATCTAACTGGAAGGGAGGCCTCAGAACCAGTGTTTCTTTAGGTGATAGCAGAATGTTGCAGATCATTTTTGATTTGTGTTTTGCTGCTTTAATATATTTTTCTGACATATATGTTCAAATTCATTCCTTTCATAAATTGTTTTTCTTCCTGAAATAGCTACCTTTAATTCCCCATGTTCTCATCTTGTGACTTTTATCTATGTCTTTGCATTTTAATTCTGTCTTCCAATGTGCACTCTTTTCTTTATTGTCAAAAAGCATTGTAAGTGCCTTTTACAGGTAAGTGCCTTATCGTAGGTAGATTTATGCTTGGTTCTTAAAACCTAAGCAAAACAAAAAATCAAAACATTATCCTCACTTCTCAGGACTAGCAATTTCCCATGAGTAAGGCAGTTCACTGAACTATCACAGTTTATGGTCAAAGTGTAACATTCATAAAAGTCTCATGGGTGAGGGAGAGAAAGAGGAAATACTGCTAAAGACAAAAAGTCTTGAAGGGTGTTAAGAGCTACAGAAATGGATCACACATAACATACAAATGATGCAGGCATGTAGCAATCATTTTTTGGTGTCCAAACTCCTTTAAGATCTGATGAAACCTTTTTTGTTCTTTCCAGGAAAAAAGCACAAGCACACAAGCCTCCACCAATGCTCTCATCCTTATTTCACATGTGATTCTAGGGAGTGTATATTCCCCCTGAAGCTCATTTCATGGACTCCCAATTAACCACACTCTAGGCCTGCACTGTCCAGCACAGTTCCCACTAGCCTCATTTAGCAATTTAAACTAGTTAAAATTAAATGAAAAGTTCAGTTCTTTCTTCAGTTAGACCAGCTATTTTCCAGTGCTCAATAGCCACATGTGGTTAGTGGCTGCCATATTGGGCGGTGCAGATTATAGAACATTGTCATCATTGCAGAAGGCTCTGTTGGATCCTGCTGCACTAGTTTCATGATGGTTTAAGATTTAGTTCCTTAACTAAGTCTTCTTTTTCTTTTTTTCTTTTTTTTGCCCTTCTCACTTCCTCCCTTCCCACTACCCCCACCACTGTTAGTGATTAGTTAGCATACCTACAGAGGTACCTTGTTTTAAGAAAAAAGTTAACATATTTCTTAAAAGTTAAATTAGCTGATTCAGCTTCAAAAAAAGTTACTTAATTGAAATAAGTTCTTTCAATAGGGGAGGTACTCTGACATAGTGATAGTATGGTTTGATAATACAGTTTTTCTCCTTTAGCTGCCTCCTGTTCTTGAGGTAATGCTCAGTGATTAACTAGATAGGACTAGATAATTTATTTCACCTTGGCAGGTCTTGCCTCCAAGTTGGCCTATTCCTATGGTATTTCCTTTTCTTTCTTTTGCTTCTTCCTGCACACTAAATATGGTATTTTCTGACAGTATTTTTCTTACTTCTTTATTTTTTTTGGTAACTTCTTGCTGTAGAGCTGGTACCCATTAGACGTAATGACTTTCCTTGACTTGCTTCTTGTTCATAAATTTCCGTAAGACCATCAGGAAGTTTTTAGAAACAGTGGAACCAATTAGACTGTTAAGTGAGACACGCCTAAATTAAGCTATGAGGAAATAAATACAGCTCCAGCAAAAATAATTTTCAGATTATCCGTACTTTTGTTTCCCTGGTTTTCTTTGAACCTCACTTTCTCAAGCTATGAAGTGAAGTGAAGTGATACGTACACCTCTAAGTAGGACATTCAGGGTGAATCCAAAGGAACTTGTGAATTTGACCAAAAAAAAAAAAAAAAAAAAAATCTGTTCCTAAATTTAAACCAGGAGTGATAAATTCAATTCAAGTTTTTGGAGGGGTTACAGAATATGTGTTTTAAAATTCAAGTTTTGAGAAGGCAGTTTACAAATGATGCCTGCTCTCCCTTTGGCAGCTTATTAAGGAATGTAGTTGTTTTTCAGCATTTGCCAGCTCCCTGTCGCAGTCAGGGAGCTTAAAGTGGGATTCTCATTGGGATTGCAAGTAAGAACCAATTTTTTTGTTCCTTCCCACACATTTTAATAGACTTCAAAAATAGAATGCGGGGAGAACTGATAGAGAAACAAAGAATTTTAAGTACAGAAAGCACAAATAGAATAATAATAGAATAACAAGAATAAAAGAGGAAGTAATACACTCTTCGTTCTCAATTTAGCATTTATTTGCACCTCACCAAATGTAGAGCATTGTACGAGAAGTGGCAGAACAAAAAAGGGACAAGTGAATGGATGCAATTAGGTGTTGTGTGTCCCTCCCAGGGAGTTGACATTGTAATTAGGAAACAAGACAGAAGGTGATTAGAACATAAGTAAATGAGAGTTGTAAAGAGGTGGAAATGATGATGAGAGTGAAGAAAAGAGAAAGATTAGGTTGCTAGGGCGGCCCTAGCTTCCTACATGAGGTGATCTGGACTGGGCCTCTGATGACTAAGATGGTCATAGCCATCAAAGTAGGGAGGGGCCTTGCAGGCCAAGGTAACAGCCCGAGCAAAGATATGGACAGAAAATGGCAGTGATAGGTGTGGGCATGGTGAGTAGTAGGGATATAATTGGTGCAAGCTTGTAACTGATGTTGGATAGCTCTTTGAATGCCATGCTCAAAAATCTTGTATAATAAAAATAATAAATTGAATTTAGTTATCTGTAGGAATGGAGACAATTAGATCCAGGACCAATAAAAAAAGTCTAACTTCAATCACATACACAGTCATATTAGAGATTTATATTCTTTTTTTTTTTTTGGAGACAGAGTCTCACTCTGTCACCCAGGCTGGAGTGCAATGGCACAATCTCGGTTCAGTGCAAACTCCGCCTCTCCAGCGGTCCTCTTGCCTCAGCCTCCCAGGTAGCTGGAACTACAAATATGTACCATCACACCTGGCTAATTTGTGTATTTTTTGTAGAGATGGGGTTTCACCATATTGCCCAGGCTGGTTCCTGATCTCTTGGGCTCAAGTGATCTGCCCATCTCGGCCTCCCAAAGTGCTGGGATTACAGGCATGAGCTACTGTGCCTGGCCAGCAGAATTATATTCTTGATGCTTGGACCTTGAGGCTTTCTGGTCTTCCCCTTGGTTTCTTGTAGTATATGGCTTTGGAAGCCAGCAAGGGGTTGGAGAAGGCTAGAGAAAAGGGTACTACTGAATAACTATTCGTGAACAATTGATAATATAAAAGTACATAATAGAAAAGTTGGGAAAATAGTGTTATAAGAAGGAAAGGGTTAATATAAAATGTTCTTTTGTCTTTTGAATTTTGCGGTATCTGCTGGCAATGTGGTTCATTTTTTTTCCTGCCAGTGACCTGCTTATCCAACTTTACATTCGGATTAGTGTATGACACATACAGCACATGTTGGTACCAGTACGTGGTATGGGAATCCTAAAGTAGTGTCTGTTGTACATGTAAATGATTTATTTAAAGGGATGCTGCTGAAGGGACAAGGAGAACATTTGTAGCTCTAGTTGTGTAAATCTAATTCTAGGGTCATATTTTTAATTCTCAGGAGATTTGCATATGTATTTTCACATACAGTAATTTTTTTTTTTTTTTTCAAGGCAGGGTCTCGTTCTGTCACCCAGGCTGGAGTACAGTGGTGTGATCACAGCTCACTGCAGCCTTGACCTCTCCCAAGCTCAGGTGATCTTCCTACCTCAGCCTTCCGAGTAGCTGGGACTACAGGCATGCGCCACCACGTCCAGCTAATTTTTGTATTTTTTGTAGAGATGAAGTTTCACCATGTAGCCCAGGCTGGTCTCAAACTCCTGAGTTCAAGTGGTCTGCCTGCCTTGGCCTCCCGTAGTGTTGGGTTTACAGGTGTGAGCCACGGCACCTGGCCGAATTCACCCTTTTAAAGTATACAATTCATTGGTGTTTATAGTATATTCACAGAGTTGTACAACCATCATTACTGTCTAATTCCAGAATGTTTTTATTACCTCCCTCCAAAAAAAACCGCATACCGATTAGCAGTCACTCCTCCTTTACCTGCCACCGCCCTCCGCCCCATCCCTTGGCAGCAGTGAATCTACTGTCTCCATATCTGCCTATTCTGAACATTTTATATAAATGGAATCATATAGTAGGTAGGCTTTTGTTCTGACTTCCTTCACTTAGCATAATGTTTTTGAGGTTTGTCTACATTACAGCATTGCATGGATGTATGCTGCATTTTATTTATCCATTCATCAATTGATGGACATTTTCTTTCTTTTTAGGGGAAGGTGGTTTGATAATAGTATGGGTATGCACTTTTTTGGTGCAATCTAAAACATTGACAACTCAAAAATGTATGGACATTTCTGTAATTGTATAGTACATATCCATATAATGTGAGTTTTTTAAGAGAGCATGTTTCATTTTTACTAGACATAGTAGACATGTCAGTTATAGAATTCCTTATGGTAAATGGTGGAGGCACGCACAGGGTGGTTAGGAATGTCGAGGAAGGGGGTTCAGTTGGAGATGTCCAGTAGGTGTTCGGGAGATGAGGTCTAGCTACATCCGCACAGGTGACTAGGAGTTAGACAGGTAAAGGGCCAGGGATTTGAACGTGAACAAGGTAAAGCATGAAGTCATATAGTAAATATCTTACTGGAGGATCAAGTGTGAGGTACAGCCACCTCAATTTTCAGTCGTAAGCCTAGCTGACACTGTTAGTAGTGGAGAGGGATCGTAGCAGCATCCATCCCAGCTTGTCCAGGGCCTTCCTCCCCACCTCACCCACTCCCACTGCATCCAGTTAGCTTTCTGGACTCCTTATCTGACCAGGTCACCCACTGCTGAAGCTATTTCAGAGACTCCCCATCATTCCTAGAGTACAGGCAGAAATCCTTCCCGTGGCTTCTACTCCTCTCCCTGCTCCTGGGCCTCTTCCTTCAGTCCCGTCTTTGTAGCATACTCTTCACTCTCCAGCCTCCAGGTGCTCGGGCCTACCTTGAATTCTCCCAGTTCATGCCAGAGCCAGGCTTCTTTGGCATGGATTGGTCCCACTTTCTGGTTCCTGCTCCCTCCTCTTTTCTCCTAGTTTTCTCTTGCTCTTGCTGAGCTTAATCTGTGGTCACACCTACTTCCCCTGGGTCAGATCCCCTCCAGCAGAATCAGACTTTGGCGAGGGCTGTGTTCTCATGGCAGCACATGGCTAAAATGATCATGGAGACATTGCTTTGGAAGCATCACACTAGAAACCGATGTACAGTCTCTCATTAACACAGCCTAGTTTCCCTCCGATGTTAGAAGTTACCTCTTTTTCCTTAACTGCAGCTCAGCAAGTGAAATAGTTGGCTTGTGTTACAGGATCATGTTTGCATGTAAATTAAGTCCCCCAGGTGGCTGAACTCTCATGGACTCAGGCAGCTCCGTAAGATAGTGGCACGGCGAATCTGAGTCTGATTGAGAGAGGCCCAGGTTTACACATTGTGCATCTCACTCACTGAGGGAGATGGTGGGCAGAATCCCTTGCACTATTTTAAGTTGTTCTTTGATTTTTGGCTGAGTGTGAATAGTTGTACTTTATAGCATATACCTCTCATTTTGCGAGGTACAGTTGTGACTTAAATGCATTTGTATGTGGATGTCACCTTCACCCAACTACAAGCTCCACAAACTTGGGACTGTATGTGTGGCTTGTATCTTCAGGGTCTGGCTCATAGCAGGCACTCACTAAATACTTACTGAAAAATTACTTTCCCAGTCGTTCTACCAAATGGTAAGCTTCTGCAAAATTTGACTCATTTCACGTAAAACATGTTTTAAACTACTTAAACTCTAATAAAGCATAGACACATGTGCTTTATGCTACATGTCAGTAAGATTGGAGATTACTGGTTCTGTCAGGTTAATCTTGTTCTTGAGCAGATTTTGAAATAAAGCAAGTGGTTGAAAGATTCTTACCATTTGCAATTGCTTATTTTCATTCTACCTGCAGCAACAACAGTAGAACCTCAGAAACAGACGCATAGGCAGTTGGGATTGACGTAGCCTAGTGGGTTAAGTGCCTGGGCTTTAGAGTCAGTTGGCCATGTTCATATCTTACCCCCGCCTTTCACTAGGTGTGTGACCTTGACCATGCATGTAACCTCTCTGAGTCAGTATCCTCATGTGTAATAGGTACTAAGAGACTTGTGAGGAATAAACACAGTGTTGTAGCTTGCATAACATACCGGGCTCAATGCTAGCTGCTATTGTTGTTTCATCTTCAACCCCAAATGTCAGGATTTTGAAGCGTCTCATTTTATTATTAATTGTATTTTATAAATTAAGGACTGCTATATGTAAGTCCCACAAAAATGCCCTTTGCTTTAAAAAGTGGTGGGTGGGGAGGGTGGTTGAAACCTTTGGTTCAGACCAATAGAGGCTAGTACTTTAGCACAGTTACACATAGTGATCACTGGGAGACCTTGACATTGAATTTGAACTCTAGGACTAGGATCCTTCAGCTTCCTAGTGTAGGCCTATATCGTCCTCTAATTTGTTCTGCCTGTTGCCATTACTGAAGGTTGATGTAAGACATGACCATAAAAAGAACCTGTCTGTAAAACTGCCAGTGAAGACTTATTCATGTATTCATTTCACAGATACTCTTGCACTCCTGTAATGAGCCTGGCACTGTGATGAAACACTTTTCCTCTGTTGTTTGAGTGCATCTTCTCAACAACCCTAGGAGGTAGGTACTGCTGTCACTGTTGTTCCCATGAGGATTCAGGATGTTAAATAGTTCACCCATGGGGCTGTGCTCATGGCATTTGGTGCCAGGAACAAGTTCTCTTTTCTGAGTGTGCTTTGATTTGCACAGAAACAAGAGCGTTTTCATTTTTGCCTTGGCTGCCTGGAAGCTGGGCTCCCTTGAGCCTTAGCCTGACCTTTCCTGTATCATGTTGGTGCCCCTCCCTCACATGGCCCTTTTATCTTCCCTTTTGTGTTATCTTCATTTTATTCTCTGGAATATGACTCATTCTCAGCCACCCAAAATTTGGGCAGGTTTTGAAGAATGAATGAAATATTGTACATTTCCTCTTGATATAATTTCATATCTGTCTCTGAATGTGAAACTTAGAAAACAAGATGGATAGATGAAAAACTTCTTGAAAAACGTAATGATTAAAGTAGAATATTTGATTGTAGGACTTTTTTGGACTGAGAAAGGTTATGGAAAGTATTCAGGTTTTTCTTTTAAGTTAAGAATCTGGCTGCTAATAGAAGTCAGATACTGTACTTTAACATTTTAATTCTTCATTTTACTCTCAAAATTATGAAAACATACACTGTTAAGGTGAGTTTTCTAATTTTTTTCTTTGTAGATAATGATGCTTGAACAATTAAATTCAGGTAAAATTTATGACCTATGTAATATGCTTTTCTTATATAGATTTCTTTTTTTTTTTTAAGATAGAGCCTAGCTGTGTCACCCAGGCTAGAGTGCAGTGGCGCAATCTCGGCTCACTGCAACCTCCGCCTCTCGGGTTCAAGCAATTCTCATGCCTCAGCCTTCTGAGTAGCTGGGATTCCAGGCATGCGCTACCACGCCTGGCTAATTTTTGTATTTTTAGTAGAGATGAAGTCTCACCATGTTGGCCAGGCTGGTCTCGAACTCCTGACATCAAGTGATCTGCCCGCCTCAGCCTCCCAAAGTGCTGGGATTACAGGCATGAGCCACTGCTCCTGGCCCCTTATTCAGATTTCTTCATAGAATTTAGCAGAATTACTAATGTTTTAACCTTGGCGAAAATTGTCTTTGGACAGTCATTTTAAACTGTGAAGTATAAGAGACTTCACATTACCTTTTTGGGCAAATTTTGAAAATAACATAGTAGGATCCCTATTTATTTAACTTATACTAAAGAAATTTCAAAGGATTTTACTGTTTTTAAAGAAAAAAATAATATTTTAAATGTCTATAAGCTGATTGTGATTATATTATGGGTAGATCGAATGAAACTGGCTTTTGTTAGATGTCATTGGTAAATAAGATGGTGTGTACAATTATTTATATCACCATGTGTGTTTTTATACAACTCTACAGTTAGAGAGATATTCATGTAGAAATTATTTTGGCAAATGCAAATATATTCCCAAATGGGAATATATGGTAGGCCTCAAACTGTAGATGGAAAATGTAAAAAATTGTACCCTATACTCTGTTTCCTGGTGGGGTTGGCATACCCCAAATTCATTTGGTCAGAATGAGACAAACTAGGAAGTCCTACATTATTATGAAAAAAGAAAAGAACTATCAAAGTGTCTTGATAAAATTATAAATTACCACTTTCAAGGAATTTCTAAAACTTAATTTACTAGATATATGCAACCAATAGTCTGGGTGGGGTTTGTTAGATTGCATGATCTGGTTTGTAATTTGATATAAAGATGCTAAAAATTCAGTGATGTATGGTAAAACTGTGTGTCTGATAAGGCAGTTAGATCAGTAGAGACTTATTAAAATACTGGAATAAATGATGTCTGTTGTACTCTCGTAACACAACATGGAAATTGTGTGAAAGGAAAAACATTGGGAGAGTTGCTGGGGCAGGGTTCCCAGTGGAGGCGATGACCATGCTGAGCAGTTCTAAAGGGACAGTGGTTCGTTGGGTGGTCACCAGCAAGGAGCAGCATATGCCAGGGAGGAGGCAAGAGAGTGTAGGGTGTGCTGAGCGAGTGGAATTGAATTTCAGTTCCGTGTGCTGGTGCACTCAGAATGACTGAAGCAGAGGCTGTGAGGGGGGAGGTGGCTAGAGTGAGGCTGGCCAAGAGCAGGAGCCAGGTGTCTTGCCTTCTCTGGGAAACAACCCACTGAAGAATTCTGAGGAGACATTAGATAGACGGTTCCCCTATGTCAAAATACTTGGTTTGCTTTTATGGTTTTCAGTCTTTTTAAGTTGAAGTTGTTGAAGCAAAGATGCCAAAGAATTAAAGCAGCCAGTTTAGCACATTGTTACCTATGTCAGGAAAGTAAGGGGCTTGGGACTGTTTCAGTTTCCTCTTTAACGTTAATTTAGTCTGGATATTGAGTAGAGCAAGACATTTGAAATTGAAAAAGTCTCTCAAAAGGTGTGCACCTTAACTGCCACACACTTGTGTTGGACAGTTTAAATTGTATAAATATTAATTATAGTAGTAATTACTGTAGTGTTAATTTGTTTTGTTTTTTTGAGATGGAGTCTTGCTTTGTCACCTAGGCTGGAGTGCAGTAGTGCGATCTCAGTTCACGGCAACCTTTGCCACCCAGGTTCAAGGGATTATCCTGCCTCAGCCTCCCAAGTACCTAGGACTACAGGCACTCGCCACCACATCCTGCTAATTTTTTTTTTTTGTATTTTTAGTAGAGACAGGGTTTCACGATGTTGGCCAGGCTGGTCTCGAACTCCTGACCTCAAGTGACCTGCCCGCCTCAGCCTCCCAATTACCTAGGACTACAGGCACTCGCCACCACGTCCTGCTAATTTTTTTTTTTTTGTATTTTTAGTAGAGACAGGGTTTCACGATGTTGGCCAGGCTGGTCTCGAACTCCTGACCTCAAGTGACCTGCCCGCCTCAGCCTCCCAAAGTGCTGGGATTACAGGTGTGAGCCACTCTGCCTGGCCTGTAGTAGTAATTTGAAAGAACCAGTAAGAGGTAGGGACTAAGGTATATCCCATCATTTTTTAATAATATTTTCCCATTCATTTAATTTCTCATTATACAAGCTGCTACAAGGTTTTTATCAGAACAGTGGAGCGTGTAGTTAGAAATGCAGAATTCCTACATGTTACAGGAAGTGTTCAGTTATACTATAGTTGCTCACATTGCATATAACCAGGAGACAGCCAGATAATGTTTTCTGCAGTGATTTTACAAATTCATCCTGGTCAATATAACAATTATTATTCATGTCTTTATTGCCTTCCCATTGAGGGATTCATAAAACCTACTTTCCTATTAAGGTTATTGACCAAATTTGTTCTAGATCTGTGCTCTCCAATACAGCAATTGGCTCATTAAATGTGGCTATTTAGTTAAAATCGAATACAATTTAAAATGCAGTCTTTCACTTCCATCAACCACATGTCAGGTGTTCAACAGTCACATGCGGCTAAGTGGCTGCTATATTGGACATTTCCATTGTTGCATCAAATTCTGTTGTACAGTGCTTCTCTAGTATTTTCTTATATACATTTAATACTTAAAAACCATTTAATACTAAAGTACAGATTAAATGATATAATCTGATTTGAAATAACTGGGGAGAAGGGAGAGTTGGAGGGGTTATGGAGGAAACAAGATTTGCCGTAAGTTGATAATTGGTGAAGCTGGGTTTAGAGTTCATGGGAGCTCATTGTATTATACTCATTATATAGACATTTTGTATATGTTTTAAATTTTCCACAATAAAAATGTAAACAGAAGGATTAACCAGGAACTGTGCTCCCACCAGCACCTAGAAGTAGCTGTCTGTCAACAGGCATCTGAAATCTCACCCCCCACAGGCTGGCTCTTGTAGTGTAGTAAAGTTTTTAATCCTGCCACAGGACTTCTAAAGAACATATATAGTACCACATTTTCATTTAAGATTTATTTCATTCCTCCTCAAAACACACAAGTACCAGCACAGTCTCATGTTCCTTAAGTGTTTGAACTGCCCAAGTGAATCTTGTGGGTAGAATGTACTAGATTATATTAAAGTAAAAATTCCATTGCTGCTGACATTAATTTGAACAAATTAAAAATAGTGTTCTTAATGAAGAGAATAAAGTACATTTACTCAGTGGTTGCTTTATATTTTATTTCACAGCAGGATAAGTCAGCTTCTGTCTCTGGCTTTCCTGGTTAACAGCACCTGTGTCTGAAGAGAGACAGGGAAGGGGTCGTAGGAAGTAGTAGAGAAAGTCCCTGGTACAAGAGAGGCCATCAGTGAACACCACAACTGTGCACTGAAGGGCTGTTTGAAGTTGTTAAGAGAAACACATGGGCCGGGCACGGTGGCTCACGCCTGTAGTCCCAGCACTTTGGGAGGCCAAGACAGGTGGATTGCTTGGGTGGAGGAGTTTGAAGCCAGCCTGGGTAACATGGTTGAGACCCTGTCTCTACAAAAAATAGAAAAATGAGCAAGGCATGGTGGTGTGCTTCATGTGGTTCCAGCTACTTGGGAGGCTGAGGCGGGAAGATTGCTTGAGCCTGGGAGTTCAAGGCTGCAGTAAGCCAAGATGGTCCCACTGCACTCCAGCCTGAGTGACAGCGAGATCCTGTCTCAAAAAACAAAACAAAACAAAACAAAAAACCATGCGAACTTTGATCTACCCATCTCTAACAAATGGTGGTGGGGCTTACTATGAACAGAGAGGGGCTTATCATAGAGTAACGGTTCAGAGCAAGGGCTTTGGGGTCAGACTTGAGCTTGAGTGCCAGTTTCACAGTCAACTGTGACCAGAGAAAGGGGAAGAGTGAGCCCTTCCCAGCTGTTTCAGAGAATAATGGTAGACTAATAGCCGCACATGGCTAAGTGCTCAGTAAACAAGAAGTCTTATTATTAGGTATTCCCTGGGGCTGTATGTTTTATTTCAGTTAAATGCTGATATTCACAGAATCGTGTAGAAGAATGTGTAGGTATAAAGGAATGTAATGGTGCCTTTTTATTTTACAGGGTTCTTGAAACTCTTGAGATTAACAATGGCAGGAAAATCATCACTTTTTAAAGTAATTCTCCTTGGAGATGGTGGAGTTGGGAAGAGTTCACTTATGAACAGATATGTAACTAATAAGTTTGATACCCAGCTCTTCCATACAATAGGTGTGGAATTTTTAAATAAAGATTTGGAAGTGGATGGACATTTTGTTACCATGCAGATTTGGGACACGGCAGGTCAGGAGCGATTCCGAAGCCTGAGGACGCCATTTTACAGAGGTTCTGACTGCTGCCTGCTTACTTTTAGTGTCGATGATTCACAAAGCTTCCAGAACTTAAGTAACTGGAAGAAAGAATTCATATATTATGCAGATGTGAAAGAGCCTGACAGCTTTCCTTTTGTGATTCTGGGTAACAAGATTGACATCAGCGAACGGCAGGTGTCTACAGAAGAAGCCCAAGCTTGGTGCAGGGATAATGGCGACTATCCTTACTTTGAAACGAGTGCAAAGGATGCCACAAATGTGGCAGCAGCCTTTGAGGAAGCCGTTCGAAGAGTTCTTGCTACCGAGGATAGGTCAGATCACTTGATTCAGACAGACACAGTCAATCTTCACCGAAAGCCCAAGCCTAGCTCATCTTGCTGTTGATTGTTAGATTGTTGATGCATTCTAACCAACTCACACATATACACAAAATCAACATGGGGATGGAGAAGAGAATTAGCATTTGCAGCAGTGTATCATCTACTAATAAAATTAAACTAATGTATGTTGCTGCTTCGTTAGTTGGTGGGAGAAGGGACACATCCAATCATGGAGGAATATATTTACTCAATAATGGCACCTTACATTTATAAATTGTAACGGTTGTCTAATAACGTTTCTTTAATTTAAATATGTAAGTTGCAGAGCTAATAAATGAGATGACCAAGACATTAATTATAATTAAAATAAGAAACTTGACTATTCTAGAAGTTATACTTGGATTTTTTCCTGGGAAAATGGAGAACTACTTTTTATATGTGTATGTTTTTATGCAATTAGCATTGTATTCTTGGTTCAGGGAAATAATTTCCTAAAGCAATAATGTTAGATATTAAAGATTAAAATCTAATGTATTTGCAATGCATCATTAATTCATTCTCTTCAAAATGACTTAACCATTCCTGTTTTCATTCTACATATTAGAATTACTCTCACTAGTAATTACTCATCATTTGTATGTCATTCATGCACCCCCAGCCCCATAGATCACATTCCACAGTCTCAGGCAGAGGGCAGGCCCCCAGTGGTACAAGAGTTGCTTTATACAGTCTATAATACATCCAGCTAAATTCAAGCTGTCTATGAATGGAAAACCTTGCCATAGATAGAGTTCAGTTTTAAGAAAAAGGCTAACTACTGAACTTGGAGAACAGACAAATGTGCATTTGATAACTGATGTAATAATTACAATGTACTGTGTGGAAGATACAAAATTACAATTCGATTAATGGACTAAATATTTTTGTTACTTTCTTCACCCTTGGGGAAAGTCTCTTAGTTGAAGTTAAAACATTCCTTTATAACACAAGACACAAGCTAACTTTATCACTCTCAGAAGAAATACTAAGGATTGTACTTTGTGAGAGGGTAAATGACATCTTTATTCGGCAATGTATTTACTTGGTGTCTTCTCTATCACTGAACATTTAGTGATTTGCTCTCAAGGAGATTTTTTGTTACAAAAAGACTTGTTGCAATGATCAGACTTGATAAAGCAAATTGTGGTCTTTTGTGGATGAAGTTCATATGCTGCGTGGTTGGTGACTATCGGATTCCATGGAGGCTAACCAAAGCCTAGACTGAGTGTGGACGAGACCCTCGACTGGGGAGTGATGGGGTTATCAAAGGACATGCTGGGTGAGGGGAGCTGGCTGTCATGTAGGGAGTGAACCAGTGCCCCCCGCCAGAGATACAGTTCAGTTTTAAGAAAAAAGGCAAGGCCGGGCATGGTGGCTCACGCCTGTAATCCCAACACTTTGGGAGGCTGAGGCAGGTGGATCATGAGGTCAAGAGGTCGACACCATCCTAGACAACATGGTGAAACCCTCTCTCTACTAAAAATACAAAAATTAGTTGGGCATCGTGCCTGTAATCCCAGCTACTCGGAAGGCTGAGGCAGGAGAATCGCTTGAACCCGGGAGGCGGAAGTTGCATTGAGCCTAGATTGCACCACTGCACTCTGGCCTGGTGACAGTGACACTCCAGCTCAAAAAAAAAAAAAGCAAACTACTGAACTTGGAGAACAGACAAACGTGCATTTGATAACTGATGTAACAATTACAATGTGCTGATTGGAAGATACAAAATTACAATTCATTAATGGACTAAATGTTTTTGTTATTTTTCACCCTTGGGGAAAGTTTCCTAGTTGAAGTTAAAACATTCCTACTATTACTTGTCTTGGAAGAAAACCTTTTTATATTTCTGTACAAACTTTTCGTTTTAATATTATGACACCACCAGGTAAGTTCTCACACATTATCCGTGTCTTGTAGAGTAGTAAAGTGTTAAGTAGAAAAACACGCCAGTGTGGTACCCAGTGAAAGGTGGTGTCTGGAGAGTCAGTGGTTTCTGGAACTCTGGACTGTCAACCAGGAAGTGTTGAAGTGACTGAAAAATTAAAGAGCATGGGTAACAGCATGGGCAAAGCAGAGATTGAGACAATCTATGTCCATGCCAGAGGAAGCATCCTAGGAAGTTTCCGGTTATAGCAAGAGGACAAAACTCGGTATACATTTTATCTAGATCACTTTTGGAGCACTTAAGCAGATAACCAACTTTGTGCTAACATACATGGGCTCAGGAGAGCCTGATTTTAAGACGGACTTCATCCCATTGCTCTTGTGTTCCAGAACCTTCAAGGGACATCACTTACCAGATTCAAGCTTTGCCAGCTTAGCTTTCCTCATGATCAGCATCTATCTATCAGCTGTCAATTCTACCCACGTGCCCAAGTGCTCTTCACACCTTCATGCCTGCAATGCTTTCCTGTGCAGCCTACCTTGGAGGTCCCACTCAATGCTCCACTTCCCTTCCAGCTCCTTTAAAGACTCACTCACACATGAAATTTGGCATTTAACTTTAGTAGTATACTCACAAGTGTGTTACTAGTTCTTACCTCACCTTCACCAGCCTGGAGAAAAGGGTACCACTGTTGGGCAGCTGAGCCAAGTCTTCCCGCTCTCAATCCACCCTGCTGCTCTTGGTTGGCCTGCATCACAGCCCTCTGGATGATATGCTCATTGAGGGTGGGGCCAACTATATAGAAAAAAATACTCATTTGCTGAAATTACTTCTAGATTTCTAGATGAGTATGTAAATTTTTCTGCTCCCAAAGCTCTGGCATCTAGTTTGAGTCGATCTGAGCTCTGTAACAGGTGAAGACATCATATCAGTTTGCACGCTATCAATAGGGGAGAGAGGACGAAAGCAGCACTTTAAAAATGGATATTAAACTACCACGATCTTAAAAAAACATCTTTATTTAAGAAATCAAATAGGGTAAAAATGATGCCATTTCACACAAGGATACAAGACAAAGCTTAGAATTACTTGCTCAAAAGTTACTCAGAATGGAACAAAATTGTTCAAGTGCTCCGAATTAGCACAGGTTGTATTACTTGCTTTCCAATGGACATTTACTATTTTACAGTAAGATCTACTTATCATAGGAACAAAGAGAAAATTCCCAGCCCCCTCTGGTGTATAACCTAAAAGGCTGAGTACAAATGTTAATGGATTCCAAACTTTTCTTTGACAACAGTACTAAAAATTGCATTACAACTTTTTACGAGTATCAACAGTTTACTGTCTGAGGGAAAGGAAATATAAGAATATAAAGTGACAGAAGCAACACACTTCACTGTGGCCTGCAACTGCTCCCAGCCTCCTATTTTATAAACATGATTTGGGTTCTCACATTATAGCAGGATCACTATTCCTAGCCTCTGGCAGAAGCAGACATGTGACACTTAGCACTGCACAAGTGTTTCTTTGGCTTCTTGAGTAGTGCTGTGTATACTGCCTATACATTTTTATAACATCTTTAAATGCATAACATCAATGTATGTGCTATCACATTTCACTCTCAACTGCAGAATATTTTAATTTTAAATTTATCTACCAAATCTTGACTATGACATTTATTTTTGGGTTGTTACATTAAGATCAACCTATCTGGGCCAGGCATGGTGGCTCACACCTGTAATCCCAGCACTTTGGGAGGCTGAGGCAGGAGAATTGCTTGAAGTCAGGAGGCAGAGGTTACAGTGAAACAACTGCCACTGCACTCCAACCTGGACAACAGAGCGAAACCCCATCTCAAAAAAAAACACAAAAGATCAACCTATCTGAATCGGGCAAGTCAAAAGCTTATTCCTGGCCGGGCACGGTGGCTCATGTCTGTAATCCTAGCACTTTGGGAGGCCGAGGCGGGTGGATCAACTGAGGTCAGGAGTTCGAAACCAGCCTGGCCAAAATGGCGAAACCCCGTCTCTACTAAAAACACAAAAATTAGCCAGGCGTGGTGGTGCACGCCTGTAATCCCAGCTATTCGGGAGGCTGAAGAAGGAGAATTGGTTGAACCCGGGAGGTGGAGGTTGCAGTGAGCCAAGATTGTGCCACTGCACTCCAGCCTGCACGACAAGAGCGAGACTCCATCTCATAACAACAAACAAACAAACAAACAAAAACATAAAAAAACAAAAAGCTTATTTCATGGCCAGGCGTGGTAGCTCACGCCTGTAATCCCAGCACTTGCCGAGACGGGTGGATCACGAGGTCAGGAGTTCAGGACCAGCCTGACCAATATGGTGAAACCCCATGTCTACTAAAAATACAAAAATTAGCTGGGTGTGGTGGCACGCACCTGTAGTCCCAGCTAGTCAGAGGCTAAGGCAGGAGAATCGCCTGAACCTGGGAGGCGGAGGTTGCAGTGAGCCAAGCAGAGCAAGACTCTGTCTCAAAAAAAAAAAAAAAAAACATGATTATTGATAATGAGCTCTTCATAAATAACACTGTTCACAAGGAAATACCAATTGATCTATTGATATGTGACATGAGACAGAATGTACTATTTTTAAATATAAAAGGAATTTCATTAGGTTTAGATAAGCTGAGAATACACAAGTTTTCCAGGCTATTTAATCAAGTAACTTACAATGTACACATTCCTGAGTATACACCATTGTGGTGACATCATTTATTTTGGAATTTTCTGCATTCAGCTTAAAAGGTGTTTCTTCCCAAGAAACTGAACTTTTCTGTCAAATGCACTTGATCGAATAGGAGAATTGGGTTCATAAAATGGATTCATTGAAAACTAGGAAAGAAGAAAGTATTAGTGAAGCAAAAAAGCTGACAAATCATAAGTCTCTGAAAGGAAATCATTTTAAAGTTTTAAATTAAAAACCAAAGACATTCAAAAGTCTAAAGACCACATTTTTAAGTTTTACTGAAAATGCTGCATTGTTAAATACTAACATCCTCTTAAGGAAATTTTTATTTTGGTGTTTTGGTTTTGAGAAGTATCTGGGGTAAAACTAATGGCAGTATGATAAATGTTGCCTATGTCAGTTAACTTTCAGGATTTACCCTGTGTGTGAAATACTCATATTCATTATAAATAAATGGATTAATCTGTATGGCCCTTTGGCTACATAAAACAAAGTCTGCCATGTGCTCAGAGTTCAGAAAAAGCTACTCTTATATGGTAATCTTTTAACAATCAGATTTTTAATACTCTCCTTTAACACAAGACTGCTAAATGATCAGCTTCTCAAAGTAATTAGTGTATCATAACACGAGAGAAAATCATTAAATGGAATCACTAATAGGAAAGGCATTGCTGATTTTTATACCTTAATCACTTGACATTGTTCATCTTTATAAGAGGGCTAAATATTACTACCTCTGACTAGGAATACTGTTAAATTGTATTACTGTGCTGATATGCAAGAAATTCTGTCCAAATACAGAACTTATTGAAATTATTAAAAACATACGGGCCAGGGATGGTGGCTCACGCTTGTAATCCCAGCACTTTGGGAGGCCAAGGCGGGTGGATCACTTGAGGTCAGGAGTTCGAGACCAGCCTGGCCAACATGGCAAAACCTCGTCTCTACTAAAAACAGAAAAATTAGCTGGGTGTGGTGGCGCACACCTGTAGTCTCAGCTACTTGGGAGGCTGAGGCAGGAGAATCGCTTGAACCCAGGAGGCAGAGGTTGCAGTGAGCTGAGATCATGCCACTGCATTCCAGCCTGGGTGACAAAGCAAGACTCTGTCTCCAAAACAAAACAAAACAAAACAACACCTGTTACCACTGCAGTGTAACCATGACGTTGTATTATTATTTTATTTTTCAAAATCAAGAAATGCAAGTGGCACCATTCTTCTTGAGTGGCTATTTGATCATATAAAAATCACTTCCTGCCAGTTTATGATCTGTATTAATTGCACTGTAACTTATTTGTAAAGTAGATGGAAACATTTTAAATTATGAAGTAATTTTCCCTTATATAGGCTGCTTCCTTGCTGTCTTTAGGGATCCCTAATAAAATCAGCTATGAGCACCAAGAGGTGAAGAATGAAACCAATTTACCTTCACAGTCATCTAAAGATAACTACCATGAGTTGTGTTCCTAAATACATATTCACCTGCCTGTGAAGACTTACCTGCAGAGAGAGTTGACAGAGATAGTTCTGATGGGGGAAAGCTAGTCTGAAAGGTACACTGCAGCCTAAGGGAGTTACTTCGATAGGCCACTTTCCTGACAAAGGTCGAATCCTTTCTCATCAGATTTTAAAAATTATAGAACATACCATACCTTTATATATAAATCATAAACATCAGTAAAGAAGTTCTTTATTCCATCTTCTTGTCTTATGTCATGAAGCATAATAAACCTCATATGTGAAATAATTAAGGCACAATCTTTCTTAGAAATGAAAAACAAAAAACCAGTTCGTTGATACAATATTCTTCAAATTAGTCACATGCAGTGTATTTGTGATGGAAAAGTTGAATATATAAACTGGGTTTAAAATTAGCTTAGTTTTATCATAAAGAGAACATAAGCTTTCAAAGTTAGAAAATAACTATAAAATAAAGTAAAATAACCTTGATAGGGTCCAGATAAACTTTTTTTTGTGTATGAGACTTAGTTTTAAAATTAGCTATTAAAATGTTTTTCCCCCCTAAAAAAAGAAAAGTAGCCCCATAAATGGAAACTTACATTTTCACCTGACTGTGATGTCTACAGACTCAGAGCCTGGCATCTATGTTCCATGTTCTTCTGGTTTGTGAACCCAAACTTTAGTTATCTTTACTAAGAAGGTAAGGATATGCCCCGCAGTGACAAATGCTGACACAAACCACTCGTTGAACTTGTCCACAGTTTTCAAGTACATGTTGTTTGACAGCCACATGTTCTCATCTACGAGGTCGAGAGCAGCATGAGCTATGAACTGGTTCAGATGACGATGGTCATCCTAGATGACAGTGTGAGCAACCACAGATTAACATTTCCATATGACATCAAGAATGCTGACATTTCATTCTGTAAATTCTATAGATGGTTTTCTTGTGGGGAAAAAAACAGTTTGCTTTTATACTTTGTTATTGTCATGAGACTTACAAAAGATCTGTTTTCACATTATATTCTATTTTTAAATTTGATATCTAAATCTCAAAGAACAGAAACAGTCAATTAATAAATGTGTATACAGATGATTTATACAAAATCATTTATTCAAAATCTTTTTCATAGAAATTTTTTTTCATGCTTCAAGAAGGAAGTTACCAAATTCTGTAACCATTTAAACATGTAAAAAAAAGAATACGATGTTTAAAAAAACAAAAAACAAAAAACAAGATCCTGTGGAGAAGAGGTGCCATTCACACCAGGCTCAAGGTCTGGGAGGAAACGGAGAGGGCCCAGATTCCTGCACAATGGCACCAGGTAAGCAGTAGAGACAGTAGAAATGGCACTTATAACGGCCTGCCAGAGGCCTCTTTCCAGTGCATGGAGCTTACATGGCAGCGGGACCTGGAAGTAGTGGGAGGTGATGCTCAGCCCCAGCTGTGAGCAGTCGCCTGTGTCAACAGCAGGACACAGTCCTGTCAGAGCTGGGAGTGTCCTTTTCCTGGGCTGAAATGGCTTAAGTGAACAGAAGGTAGGACTGTCTGACCATAATGTGAAGAGGGAATTCACAACTTGGAATGCAGTCTTACCCTGATGTAATTCTTTGAAAATACATTTTTTGGCCAGGTACGGTGGCTTATGCTTGTAATCCTAGTACTTTCGGAGGCCAAGGCAGGTGGATCACCTGAGGTCAGGAGTTCGAGACCAGCCTGGCCAGTATGGTGAAATCCCGTCTCTACTAATACAAAAATTGTGGTGGTGCATGCCTGTAATCCCAGCTACTCGGGAGGCTGAGGCAACCGGGAGGTGGAGGCTGCAGTGAGCCAAGAGCACGCCATTGCGCTCCAGCCTAGGGGACAAGAGGAAAACTCCGTCTCAAAAAAACCCAAACAAACCATTTTCCAAAGAATACCTCTGTTATGGGTTGAAGTGTTTCCTCTCCAAAATTCCTTTGTTGAAGTCCTAAGCAACAGTACCTCAGAATGTGGCCTTATTTGGAAAGAGGGTTGCTGCAGATGTGGTTAGCTAAGATGAGGTCACACTGGGGTAGGGTGGGCCCCTAATCCAATGGACTGGTGTATTCAGAAAAAGGGAACATTTAGAGATGCACACAGGGAGAAAAAATGCCACATGAAGGCTGGAGTTAAGCTGCCACAAGCCAAGGAACTCCCAGAAGCTGGGAGAGGGGCCTGGACAGACCCTTGTCTTAGTGCCTTCATAGGAAGCATGGCCCCACTGACACCTTGATTTCACATGGTGACCCTCAGAACTGAGACAATAAATTTCTGCTGTCCCAAGCCACTCAGTTTTTTGTACTTTGTTACAACAGCCACAGGAAACCAAGACGGCTTCCTTGCCAAGGAGGCTGTTCTCATGTCTGGGCTGGAGGAGGGCGGCCTGTTGCCCTGGAATCCCATACGTAGTTAAAGCATGTTTTACTTCACTCATGTTGCCATGACAAAGCTAAGTGAATCCTTAGAGAAATGGCTGTTTTTATGTCTGGCTCACAGCAGTGTTTTCTTTTACAATGAGGATCAATCCTGAAGAATTAGGAGCAAACTGAAAACGCTTTAAGAAAGTGAGTGGTAGCAGGAGAAAGAACTAAAATCAAGTTATGCAACAGAGTATTTTTATGTGTGCTTTGTCCAACACAAGGCCAGTGGAGTGCACAGAAATTACATACAAGTAGCTGCATCCCACAGAGCAATACTGGTACAGAGATACCTCAAAACAAGTTTTAATGAGTAGTGTTCTCATAATATGAGAAAATAATGTCACAACACCACCTCGTAGAGAATCCCTTAAACAAATGCCTATCTTATTTTGGTGGCAAGGCCCAAATAGTTGAAAAATATCATATATTATGCATTACAATTAACTCAAAACATCAGTTCCTTAAAGGACATTAAAGCCAATTTTTGGAGGTTGGGAGAAATATAGCAAACTTGTCAGCAATTTATTAGAAACAGAAATTGGAAAGAACTGGGTCTTTTCATGTCAAAACTCTACAGGTCTGGGCCAGGTGTGGTGGCTCACATCTGCAATCCCGGCACTTTGGGAGGCCGAGGGCAGGCAGACCACCTGAGGTCAGGAGTTCAAGACCAGCCTGGGCAACATGTTGAAACCCTATCTCTACTAAAAATACAAAAATTAGCCTGGCATGGTGGTGCACACCTGTAATCCCAGCTACTTGGGAGGCTGAGACAGGAGAATTGCTTGAACCCAGGAGGCGGAGGTTGCAGTGAGCTGAGATCGTGTCACTGCATTTCAGTCTGGGTGACAGAGCAAGGCTCTGTCTCAAACATAAATAAATAAATAAATAAATAAATACATAAATAAATAAATAAGATCCAAATGGTTTTATTTTAAGCATTTGGGATGGTAATCTTTCTTAAAATATATGGTCCATTTTCCTTGTCTCCAAAAAAAAAAAAAAATCTACAGGTCTGAACGGCAATATGTTCTCAAGCCAAGCTTGGTTTTTGGAACCATTCTTGACAAGAAAGTCAGATATTATCACCTCTGGTGCTGCTTTTGAGCTTCTTGTGTACAGCCAAGGTGTCACTGGGGAGGGGAGCATGCAGGCTCAACCTAGCCAGGAAGTGTTGCAGAATGCCCCTGAAGTGAGGTGCTGCAGGCCCACTGGCAGCAGGAAGACAGGGAAGTAAGGGGCTTTTCTAACTCAGTAGGTCCTGATGAAAAACGTGATTCATGAAAATAGCCTGGACTTTCATGGCATTTCAAGGCAGCAATCTGCTACAGGTGAACTATGTTTTTATGTGCTTAAGCAGCAGCAATTCATGGTGGGTGACATAGTGAACTGAGTATCATGGGAATGCCAGAGCGTCATGCTAGTCTGTGCTGAATTAAAGGATGAATAAACAACTCCAAGGACATTCCCTGGCTGGCTTCTATCAGTCTGTGGGACTCTACAGCAAGCCTCATTTAATTGTGGTGGATTTCAGTTACCTTATCTGTCCAGATCTTACAGTTCTAAAATAATATTATACCATATCATTACAATAGCATAAAAATTCTTACGTACTTTGGATTCTGCCTTCCCAGCTGGCAAAAACTCCATTTCAAAAACTGGATTATCATGGTGGCCAACAATTACAAAGTAGAAGCTCCCAGACATGGTCTTCAATATATGGCTCCTAATTAAGTGAAAAATGGTACATATTTTTAGTAGTCAATCTTCAAATTAAAAAATGACTAATGGGAAGTGTAGAATTCCTTTTTTAACTTAAACCTGACATTGTAGAGGAAGAAGCTACTAAGCTTGGCACAGTTTCCAGTATACTAGTGAAGATACACAGCTTCTGGAATAAACAAATTATGTATCTGTGATATGTCCTGTAGAATCTAATGTATTTTCATAAGGAAACTGGAAGACCTCTAACATGAAATCACTAAGACAACATTCTCATGATCTGAAAGTATGGCTCATTTAGCTCAAGGGGCCCTGAGTGTCTGGTCGAGTAAGCCAGGCTTCACTTGGACTGGACCAGTTAGCAGCACGGACACCTAGAAGGATTAACAGAAGGTGGTGGTAAGTCAAGGACAATACAGAGTAGTGGGAAGACCAACGAAGTAATTAGCTTGCCTTAGAAATTTCCAGGAAGCATCCGTCGGGGGAAACTAAAACCAACTCTACCTCATGTCACTTACCTAGAAAGGAGAGACACTGTAGCACTGATCCACAGACTGCGTGTGCTGTATTTGTCTTCCTTCTACTTGAAGTATGAGTGCTATAAATCTAAGTCTTTGCAAATCTAAGGGTCTATGATATGCCTCTTTATACACCAATTTATAAGAAAGGAAGAGTTTTGTATTCTAGAAAAGATGGAAGAAATAATCCATAAAGGAAGACATTCTGAGGCACTGAGAGATCTTGGAACTAAGTTTAACACATTGGGCAGGGTGCAGTGGCTCACACCTGTAATCCCAGCACTTTGGAGGGCTGAGGTGGGCAGATTGCTTCAGCCCAGGAGTTTAAGACCAGCCTGGGCAACATGGTGAAACCCCATCTCTACATGAAATACAAAAATTAGCCAGGCATGGTGGTATGTGCCTGTAGTTCCAGCTACTCAGGAGGCTGACGCAGGAGGATCACCTGAGCCCAGGGAGGTCAAGGCTGCAGTGAACCGAGATCGCACCACTGCACTCCAGCCTAAGTGACAAAATGAGACCCTGTCTCAAAAAAAAAAAAACAAAAACAAAAACAAAAAAGTTCAACAGATTGGCAAAAGAAATAAAACTATGAGAAACTGGGGAAAAAAACATAAGTGATTCCATGGCTTTTAGCACAGATAATTGAAATCTAGATGAATGATGGATGGGTGGGGGCATGGATGGATTTATCCCAAGGTAACCCCATGGTGTGTATTTTTAATACAAGGACTTTGGAGTCAAACAAAGTTAGGTTCAGGTCTAGCTCTGCTACTTACTGGCAATGTGACCACAGGCAGTCCTTAATTTCCTAATGTCAGTTTTCTCATCTGTAAAACAGTGATAACACTGTAGCACCTTATGGTGCACTTATGAGGATCACACAATCTAATGCATGTAAAGCACCTGGCACAGTGTCTGACTCACAGTACCTGCTCAATTAATGTTATTTAGAATAACATGGAAGACTGTATGCACACTGGGATGTGGTGACTAGTAACTTCTCAACATGGAGTGGAAATCAAGTAAACCGGGAGTTACAGTCAGTCTCCTGGAACATACATCTGAGGTGTGTTAGAAGCCAAGACTTATCAAGCCTCATTGGGCCTTCTGCTGATTCACACAGAACATACAATGAAATCAGAAGAAATCTGATATGTACTTGCTAATGAATGACACATTTTATAAAGAAAATCAAGGCACAGCTGGCACTTTTAACTCTAGAATTGGGAGGCCATAACTGGGGAAGAAAAGGCAGATCAGAGACTCTTGGCATGATGAAGCAGGATTTAAAATGCTATTTGGGGCAGGGGTGGAGGGGTGGGGGACTATAGACTGCAGGCCAAATCTAGCCTTGCCCATCCTTTTGCGACCATCTAAGGTTGCTCCCACACTTCAATGGCAGAGTTAAGCACCTGTGACACAGACCATCCGTCCCACAAAGCCAACAATATTTACTATCTGGCCCTTTAAAGAAAATGTTTGCCCCTGTTTTAGGGGTAAGATGAGAAAAAGGTCCAAACAGAAAAAGTGGATAATAAAGACAAGCTGGAATGATAAAAAAGCTATGCAAAACTAGAAGAACTGGCAATAATTCTCCAAAGTGAAGGGAAGAAGGAGGGAGTTGAAATTTGAACAAAGTAAACAATGATATCATGAATTCTTCCTGAACTAGATTTCAGAGCTGGAGTCTGCCAAGGGAAGGGCTTCTTACTTTCTTCAGCACATTTAAGCAGCAGCAAAAACAAAACAAAAAGACCAAAACAAAACATAAGGAAATATATGTACATATATGTATAAGCGAGATAACATGCATCCCCACACTCACCTCTATATGGAAAGCCACAAATGGGCAAGCAGCATGGCACTAAGTCAGCAGACAGAAAGGGAACTCAAAGACCGACTGCATGAGGATGCTGTTACCAACTACCCAGCTGCACAGAAGATGAGACAGAGCTTTCTTTATATACATTCCGTGCTTGATTTCAGCTGCCAATTATTTGATTTTGTAAACAGCTGAAAAAGCAAGAAGGGCTGTAGCTTTTCATTCACTTCCGCCAAGAAAAAACTGACAGGTGAAGTGGAAGAACTGAATTCACCCTGGGAGAAAATGACCCCATTATCTCGGGAGGGGAACAGCTGCAATCACTTAGCAAATACTTGAGGGTATCCAGCAAAGGTAAGACATACACTAGGATTCTGTGCTGTCCAATCTATGGAACTTCGTGCGAGGACGGAAATGTTCTACACCTGTGCTGTCCAATATGGGAGCTAGTGTGCATTAGAAATGTGGCTAGTGTGGGCCGGGCATGGTGGCTCACGCCTGTAATCCCAGCACTTTGGGAGGCCGAGGCGGGAGGATCATGAGGTTAGGAGATTGAGACCAAACTGGCTAACACAGTGAAACCCTGTCTATATTAAAAATACAAAAAATTAGCCGGGTGTGGTGGTGGGCGCCTGTAGTCCCAGCTACTTGGGAGGCTGAGGCAGAAGAATGGCATGAACCCAGGAGGCGGAGCTTGCAGTGAGCCAAGATCGCGCCACTGCACACTCCAGCCTGGTGACAGAGTGAGACTCCATCTCAAAAAAAAAAAAAAAAAAAAGAAAGAAAGAAATGTGGCTAGTGAGATTGTAGAACTGAATTTTAATTAAACATAAGTGGCTAGTGGCTACAGTACTAGACAGCATGGGTCTACATCAATGATTCCAAACTAGTGGCACAATCATATGCCCCTCTGGGACAAAGCTTCCAAAGGAAGGATTAGGCAGCAATATTTGCTGTTCTGCAATATTTGCTGTTCTGCAGCCTCCACTGGTGATACCCAGGCAAACAGAGTCTGGACTGGACCTCCAGCAAACTCCAGCAGACCTGCAGCTGAGGGATCTGTTAGAAGGAAAACTAACAAACAGAAAGGAATAGCATCAACATCAACAAAAAGGACATCTACACCAAAGCCCCATCTGTAGGTCACCAACATCAAAGACCAAAGGTAGATAAAACCACAAAGATGGGGAGAAACCAGAACAGAAAAGCTGAAAATTCTAAAAGTCACAGCACCTCTTCTCCTCCAAAGGATCGCAGCTCCTTGCCAGCAACAGAACAAAGCTGGACGGAGAATGACTTTGATGAGTTGACAGAATTAGGCTTCAGAAGGTCAGTAATAACAAACTTCTCCGAGCAAAAGAAGCATGTTTGAACCCATCGCAAGGAAGATAAAAACCTTGAAAAAAGGTTAGATGAATGGCTAACTAGAATAAACAGTGTAGAGAAGACCTTAAATGACCTGATGGGGCTGAAAACCATGGCACAAGAACTTTATGACGCATGCACAAGCTTCAATAGCCGATTTGATCAAGTGGAAGAAAGGGTATCAGCGATTGAAGATCAAATTAACAAAATAAAGCAAGAAAACAAGGTTAGAGAAAAAAGAGTAAAAAGAAACAAAGCCTCCAAGAAATATGGGACTATGTGAAAAGACCATATTTACATTTGATTGGTGTACCTGAAAGTGATGGGGAGAATGGAACCAAGTTGGAAAACACTCTTCAGGATATTATCCAGGAGAACTTCCCCAACCTAGCAAGGCAGGCCAACATTCAAATTCAGGAAATACAGAGAACACCACAAAGAGAAGAGCAACCCCAAGACACATAACTGTCAGATTCACCAAGGTTGAAATGAAGGAAAAAATGTTAAGGGCAGCTAGAGAGAAAGGTCAAGTTACCCAACAAGGGAAACCCATCAGACTAACAGCAGATCTCTCAGCAGAGACACTGCAAGCCAGAAGAGAGTGGGGGGCCAATATTCAACATTCTTAAAGAAAAGAATTTTCAACCCAGAATTTCATATCCAGCCAAACTAAGCTTCATAAGTGAAGGAGAAATAAAATCCTTTACAGACAAGGAAATGCTGAGAGATTTTATCACCACCAGGCCGGCCTTACAAGAGCTCCTGAAGGAAGCACTAAACATGGAAAGAAACAACCGGTACCAGCCACTGCAAAAACAGGCCAAACTGTGAAGACCATCAATGCTATGAAGAAACTGCATCAATTAACAGGCAAAATAACCAGTGAACATCATGATGACAGGATCAAACTCACACATAACAATATTAACCTTAAATGTAAATGGGCTAAATACCCCAATTAAAAGACACAGACTGCCAAATTGGATAAAGAATCAAGACCCATCAGTGTGCTGTATTCAGGAAACCCATCTGACGTGCGACACATACAGGCTCAAAATAAAGGGATGGAGGAAGATCTACCAAGCAAATGGAAAGCACAAAAAAGCAGGGGTTGCAATCCTAGTCTCTGATAAAACAGTCTCTGTTTTAAACCAAAACAAAGATCAAAAGAGACAAAGAAGGCCATTACATAATGGTAAAGGGATCAATTCAACAAGAAGAGCTAACTATCCTAAATATATATGCACCCAATACAAAAGCACCCAGATTCATAAAGCAAGTCCTTAGAGACGTACAAAGAGACTTAGACTCCCACACAATAATAAGGGGAGACTTTTAACACCCCATTGTCAATATCAGACAGATCAACAAGACAGAAGGTTAACAAGGATATCCAGGACTTGAACTCAGCTCTGCATCAAGCAGACCTAATAGACATCTATAGAACTCTCCACCCCAAATCAACAGAATATACATTCTTCTCAGCACCACATATCACATATTCTAAAATTGGTCACATAATTGGAAGTAACACACTCCTCAGCAAATGTAAAAGAACACAAATCACAACAAAGTGTCTCTCAGACCACAGTGCAATCAAATTAGAACTCGGGATTAAAAACCTCACTCAAAACTGCACAACTACATGGAAATTGAACAACTTGCTCCTGAATGACTGCTGGGTAAATGACGAAATGAAGGCACAAATAAAGTTGTTCTTTGAAACCAATGAAAACAAAGACACAACGTACCAGATTCTCTGGGATACATTTAAAGCAGTGTGTAGAGGGAAATTTATAGCACTAAATGCCCACAACAGAAAGTGGGAAAGATCTAAAATCGACACCCTAACATCACAATTAAAAGAACTAGAGAAGCAAGAGCAAACAAATTCAAAAGCTAGCAGAAGACAAGAAATAACTAAGATCAAAGCAGAACTGAAAGAGATAAAGACACAAAGAACCCTTTAAAAAAAATCAATGAATCCAGGAGCTGGCTTTTTGAAACAATCAACAAAATTGATAGACCACTAGGCAAGACTAATAAAGAAGAAAATAGAGAAAAATCAGATAGATGCAATAAAAAATGATAAAGGGGATATCACCACCAATCCCACAGAAATACAAACTACCATCAGAGAATACTATAAACACCTCTACGCAAATAAACTAGAAAATCTAGAAGAAATGGATAAATTCCTGGACACATACACCCTCCCAAGACTAAATCAGGAAGAAGCTTAATCCCTGAATAGACCAATAACAGGCTCTGAAATCGGGGCAATAATTAATAGCCTACCAACCAAAAAAAGTCCAGGACCAGACAGATTCACAGCCAAATTCTACCAAAGGTACAAAGAGGAGCTGGTACCATTCCTTCTGAAACTATTCCAATCAACAGAAAAAGAGGGAATCCTCCCTAACTCATTTTATGAGGCCAACATCATCCTGATACCAAAGCCTAGCAGAGACACAACAAAAAAAGAGAATTTTAGACCAGTATCCCCGATGAACATCGATGCAAAAATCCTCAATAAAATACTGGCAAACCAAATCCAGCAGCACAGCAAAAAGCTTATCCACCATGATCAGGTCAGCTTCATCCCTGGGATGCAAGGTTGGTTCAACATATGCAAATCAATAAACATAATCCATCACATAAACAGAACCAATGACAAAAACCACATGATTATCTCAATAGATGCAGAAAAGGCCTTCAACAAAATTCAACAGCCCTTCATGCTAAAAACTCTCAATAAACTAGGAATTGATGGAACAGATCTCAAAATAATAAAAGGTATTTATGACAAACCCACAGCCAATATCATACTGAATGGGCAAAAACTAGAAGCATTCCCTTTGAAAACCGGCACAAGACAAGGATGCCCTCTCTCACCACTCCTATTCAACATAGTGTTGGAAGTTCTGGCCAGGGCAATCAGGCAAGAGAAAGAAATAAAGGGTATTCAATTAGGAAAAGAGGAAGTCAAATTGTCCCTGTTTGAAGATGGCATGATTGTGTATTTAGAAAACTCCATCATCTCAGTCCAAAATCTCCTTAAGCTGATAAGCAGCTTCAGCAAAGTCTCAGGATACAAAATCAATATGCAAAAATCACAAGCATTCCTATACACCAATAACAGACAGAGAGTCAAAGCATGAGTGAACATTCCCATTCACAATTGCTACAGAGAGAATAAAATACCTAGGAATCCAACTTACAAGGGATGTGAAGGACCTCTTCAAGGAGAACTACAAACCACTGCTCAATGAAATAAAAGAGGACACAAACAAATGGAAGAACATTCCATGCTCATGGATAGGAAGAATCAATATCATGAAAATGGCCATACTGCCCAAGGGTAATTTATAGATTCACTGCCATCCCCATCAAGCTACCAATGATTTTCTTCACAGAATTGGAAAAAACTACTTTAAAGTTCATATGGAATCAAAGAAGAGCCCAGTTACATTGCCAAGACAATCCTAAGCAAAAAGAACAAAGCTGGAGGCATCACACTACCTAACTTCAAACCATACAAGGCTACAGTAACCAAAACAGCATGGTACTGGTACCGAAACACCACACATCTACAACCATCTGATCTTTGACAAATCTGACAAAAACAAGAAATGGGGAAAGGATTCCCTATTTAATAAATGGTGCTAGGAAAACTGGCTAGCCATATGTAGAAAGCTGAAACTGGATCCCTTCCTTATACCTTATACAAAAATTAATTCAAGATGGATTAAAGACTTAAATGTTAGGGCCAGGTGCGGTGGCTCAAGCCTGTAATCCCACCACTTTGGGAAGCTGAGAGGCTGAGGTGGGTGGATCACCTGAGGTCGGGAGTTCGAGACCAGCCTGACCAACATGGAAAAACCCTGTCTCTACTAAAAATATAAAATTAGCTGGGCATGGTGGCACATGCCTGTAATCCCTGCTACTTGGGAGGCTGAGGCAGGAGAATTGCTTGAATCCAGGAGGTGGAGGTTGTGGTGAGTCGAGATTGCACCATTGCACTCCAGCCTGGGCAACAAGAGCAAAACTTCATCTCAAAGAAAAAAAAAAACTTAAATGTTAGACCTAAAACCATAAAAACCCTAGAAGAAAACCTATGCAATACTATTCAGGACACAGGCATGGACAAGGACTTCATGACTAAAACACCAAAAGCAAAGCCAACAAAAGCCAAAATAGACAAATGGGATCTAATTAAACTAAAGAGCTTCTGCATGGCAAAATAAACTACCATCAGAGTGAACAGGCAACCTACAGAATGGGAGAAAATTTTTGCAATCTACCATCTGACAAAGGGCTAATATCCAGAATCTACAAAGAACTCAAACAAATTTACAAGAAAAAAACAATCCCATCAAAAAGTGGGCAAAGGATATGAACAGACACTTCTCTAAAGAAGACATCTATGCAGCCAACAGACACATGAAAAAATTCTCATCATCACTGGTCATTAGAGAAATGCAAATCAAAACCACAAAGAGATACCATCTCATGCCAGTTAGAATGGCAATCATTAAAAAGTCAGGAAATAACAGATGCTGGAGAGGATGTGGAGAAATAGGAACGCTTTTACACTGTTGGTGGGATTGTAAACTAGTTCAATCATTGTGGAAGACAGTGTGACGATTCCTCAAGGATCTAGAACTACAAATACCATTTGACCCAGCAATCCCATTGCTGGGTATATATCCAAAGGATTATAAATCATGCTACTATAAAGACACATGCACACCTATGTTTATTGTGGCACTATTCACAATAGCAAAGACTTGGAACGAACCCAAATGTCCATCAATGATAGACTGGATTAAGAAAATGTGGCACATATACACCATGGAATACTATGCAGCCATAAAAAAGGATGAGTTCACGTCCTTTGCAGGGACATTGATGAAGCTGGAAACCATCATTCTCAGGAAACTATCACAAGGACAGAAAATCAAACACTGCACATTTTCACTCATAGGTGGGAACTGAACAATGAGATCACTTGGACACAGGGCAGGGAACATCATGCACCGGGGCCTCTTGAGGGGTGGGGGGCTGGGGGAGGGATAGCATTAGGAGAAATACCTAATGTAAATGACAAGTTGATGGGTGCAGCAAACCAACATGGCACATGTATACCTATGTATCAAACCTGCATGTTGTGCACATGTACTCTAGAACTTAAAGTATAATTTAAAAGAAAAGAAAAGAAAACATCTAGCTATTTCAATAAATCCAAGTTGTCAGGTCCTGACAAATTATATACCTTGGGTTAACAAATGTGATTGCGTAACTTCTGATCAATGACATTTGAGAAATTGCAAGAAAAATGCCATATCATCCGCTAGGTTAAATGCTATTCCTATTTTCAGAAACAGGAAAAAGGCTTATCTCCTAGTCTATAACAGGGTACATTCAGAGCGACTAGAACACCAACAGAAACATGTATTAAATGCTTATTTTCAGTCAGATGCCATGCCAGGCACTTTTATTATACATTAACTCATTTAATGTGAATCCCTAGATAAAAACAGATTATTATTCATTCATATACTCCTGGTTGTACTAGAACAAGTCATGCCAAACTTACGTTTTTTGTTTCTGAAGGGAGATACGGTAGGTAGACAGAAAGTCATTTTATGAAATATTTTGGTATCTAAGAACAAACTGGAGTCCTGGAGCCTGGGTGAAAATACAGAGTCTTGCTAGAATGTTGCCCTCCATGAGAGCAAATACACCATTTGTCTTGTTCACTGTGGTATCCCTAGAGGTACAACAGTGCCAGGGACCCAAAAAACACTCATTATTTGCTGAATGAGAGACGGCTCACAGCTGACTTGAGTGTCAATACTCGGAGAACGTTCATGGGGTGCTCCATGTCAATTTATGGCACAGGGTCTCTAGGAAGGCTTTGAGGTTGACCTTAACCTAGTTTAGCTCAGTATTTGAATCAATATCTTGAATGAAGATAACTTATCACATTCAAAGATAACACCAAGGGCAGCTAACTTATTAGAAGGCAGAAGTTAGGATTTAAAAAGATCTCCATGGCTAAGAGAGCTAGGTGAAATTAACAAGATAGAAGTTAAGAGGATAAGAAAGAAAGCCAATCCCAGCACTTTGGGAGGCCGAGATGGGCGGATCACGAGGTCAGGAGATCGAGACCATCCTGGCTAACACGGTGAAACCCTGTCTCTACTAAGAAATACAAAAAATAGCCGGGCGAGGTGGCAGCGCCTGTAGTCCCAGCTACTCGGGAGGCTGAGGCCGGAGAATGGCGTGAAGCCGGGAGGCGGAGCTTGCAGTGAGCTGAGATCCAGCCACTGCACTCCAGCCTGGGCAACAGCGCCAGACTCCGTCTCAAAAAAAAAAAAAAAAAAAAAAAAGAAAGAAAGCCTTGTACTTGGGCTTAAAAATTAACTGTACAAAAGGACAAGGGAAATCTAGATTAAGAACAGTTCATCTATATCAACCCAAAAGTTCTGCAAGCTCAGTAAGAGGCAAAAGTCTGACAGGTTTGTCAAAAAAGCTAATGCAATTCTAGGTGGTATTAAGAGCAAGGTCGGGGAGAATGCTGATGTCCTCTTCAATAATATTATCATCTTTGGGGAAGGTACTCAGTTCTGGGAATCATATTGTAAAAGGATCAATAACTCTGTGTGTTACAGGGGAGGGGAGGGCAGGATCTAGGCTAGGAAATGCTCTGGAAACGAGACAAGAGCAACTGAAGGAAAGAGGATGTTTAAACGGGGCGGGGGAGACTTTTTGGGGTGGAAAGGGAGCTGGGTACAGCACAGTACTATCTTTAAATACAGTAAGCTATCTAATGAAAAAGCGACTTGGCTAGGGATGGCAAATGAGTTTCCTTTCATGAGCGAATTCTAATCAACTGGTAGTGACTGCCAGGAACTGGTGCTGAGAAAGATTCTGAGCCTAAGTGTGGTCAGCAGGAAAGAATGCTGTGATCAATTATCCATGTCTGCTATGAATTTGGGGAAGTGCAGTGCCTACAGGAGGGCCAAGTATTTGCTGACTCTGGACTAGACAGACTTATTCCAAACCGTTCCATAGGCCAAGCCCAGGACTGCTCATTGGAAGTCACTGGGAAACTAGAAACTAAGGGGTGGCTGGCACAGCACCAGTGCCAGAGTGGCAAGATGCTCAATGAACTTGGAAGTCCCTTCTCATTTTAAGTTGCAGGCAAACGCAACATAAAACTCATGGACTCCAGTTCCAAAGACATCCATTTTTGTAGCAAGCCTCTTTACAGCCTCTATAGAAGAGCTGCTAGAAAAACTGCCCTGTGCTCCCGACAGCAGTGGTTTCAGTTGTTCCATAGACCTGGGGTCATGAGACTAAACTGGTGTGGCATGGGATATGTCTATTGCCATGAGGAGGGGCAGTAGGAATACTACTGATAGGTCTCTAATGTGACATTTTCCTATTAGTATTATAAGCAATTCTCTCACCCCTTAGAAGTTATGCTAGGTTTTCGAGAACATTTTATCTAATTATATTCATGTATTTAACTGTGGGACCAAAGGTGGGGGTGGAAGTGAGGGGGTCTTCAGGAACATTTTTTTTTTTTTTAAACCAGTGGACAAGCGATTCTACTTAACATTTACAACATATCAACATCTTTTTAGAACACTATTTTCATCATTCCACTCAAAAGCCTTGATGCATCTCAGCTACAGGATCATGTACTAGTACTCAAAACAGTCCCACATTGCTCCACATGTCTTTTCTCAGCCCTGTTGTTTCACCTCTGCTAGCGTTGACTCGTTTACTTATTTTTTCTCCCAAATTCACTTTGACTGTATCCAGTTCAGAGCTGCTATTATTTCTCTCTTCATGCCTGGAATGTTCTCCTTGATTCTGCCTGCAACTACTACCCATCCTTTAAAATCCAACTAAGTCTCTCCTCCTCTTCAATTGTTTCCAACAAAAACCTACAGGTTCTCCACCTCCTATGAAGTCCTGTCACTCTTACTGCCTCTTAAATACTTTAAGTTCTTCACAGCCAGAGATCAAAACTCATTGTACTCATCTTCAATGCTGTACACAAAGCTGACATCCAATTTTGTCCTCACAGGACTTAGATACCGTATAAGGCTTATATTCCCAGCACACAACTCTGGAATCAGGCTAGATTCCTCACTGCCCCCAAGAAGATCGTGGCTTTTTTGTTTTCTTTTAATGATTCCTTTGCTCATTTTTCCCCTTCCTGTGATGTTCTCTTTTTGCTTACCACCCGAATCCTACCCATCAAGGCCCTGATAAAGTCACTCTTTTTCCACAGAGATGATCTGGATCACTTCCATCTTCAACCACCTGCCATTTAAACTCTTTATCCAGTCTACAATGCATCTTAGTTCTTGTTCAATTCTCTGGCCGTAACATTTTCATTATTGCTTCCGAGAGGTTTGGTTCTTTTTCTTTCTAATTACATTTAAGCATCATGAGGACCGGCTCACCTTTACCTCACAGCACACAATGGTTGGTACTCTAAAACGTTTAGCTCTGTGGATCTCAACCCGGAGCGATCTTGCTTCCAAAAGGACATCTGGCAATATCTGGAGACATCTTTGGTTGTCACACTTGGGGGAGAAGGTGATACTGACAAAACAGAGAGCAAGGATACAGCTAAACCTACAATGCACAGGGCAGCCTCCCAAAACAAAGAATCTTCCGGCTCCAAAAGGCAACAGTGCCGCCGTTAAGAAACCCTGGGTTAGCTGAATGACCCCGTGAACCGCGAAACCACAGCCCCCGAGAGAGCGGACGTTTGCAGGTGGAAAGGCCGCGCGGATGAGCTGGCGGAGGGCTGGCAGGTCCGGCCCGGCCACCCCGGGGAAGGGTGGAGGTACAGGACCAACATCCGCGTCACGCAGGAGCTAGGAAGTCCTCCAGGGACTCAAAACACCCACCCGCTACTCGCTCCAGTCCCTACCTGCAGCCGGAGGCCGACAACGGAAACGCAGCGTCAGTTTCCGCGGAAGACACCCCGGCTCCGCATCCACAGCCAGAACGCCTAAGCAGTTTTCGCGATACCCTGGGATGTGCTCTCGCGATACGTAGGTGGAGCTTCCGGCCGGTGCTGGGCAACCGAGCGCATGCGCCATAGCTCTTCAGAGAGGGAAGGCTGTACTTAGCAGGTCTCCGGAAGTTGCGGGATGGGCTGTGAAGCGGTCAAGCCTTGCCGCCTTCAGTCCCTAGTCTCTGGCCCCCCGCCCTCCAGCCGCCTTTGAGTCGTGCCTGGGTCCTCACCCATGCCTCAGAACCGTGAAGAAAGGAAGCTCGCGTGTTTGCTAGAAAACCTAGTTGGGAGTGCGAGGCAGAGAACGTTCAGCACCCTTGTTCCTCCCGAACCTCCGGGACAGAGGCAGCGCTCTGAGGGCAGGGATTCCCCTTCGTCTTGGCCCCACAGCCCAGGCTGGGCACTGAACTCGGGCCGCGGCGGGGCGAGCGAGGCGAGCTTCGGAGGAAGCTGATGCCTGATGATGGCTCAGGTAGACACACCTGCCCCTTCTCGGGGACAGGCGGAAATGAAGTCTTGTTTGTGTTCGTTAAAACTCCTTTCCCCGCTAGGCCTCTTATGGCTTCCCCGGAGGCCACTGGTCTGTTTTCAGACGTTCACGCCTCTGCCCCGCAGGTAACCTGTAACCATTTTGTCTTCTAGTCCAACATGCTCCCCGTGGCTGATGTGTTGAGTCAAGATGAACTGCGCAAAAAGCTATACCAGACGTTTAAGGATCGGGGTATACTGGACACACTCAAGGTATCGGATTTAGGCGTATCTGTGTCATAACTTTTACAAGTGTAACCTGTAACAGGTAGTTAAAATTCAGTCAAGGTTTCGGTTTTAATAATCGTATGATACATAGATTGTAATGGTCAATTACGTTTTTATATTCCCGAATAACTGTCTATCCTGAAACATTACAGTCTCTTGAAAACGTTTGAGAAAATGTTGAGTTTGAGTAGTCTTAAGGGAGCATATTCAAATAATTAATTGAATTTGACAGTAAGATAGGAGGAAATATTTATATAATGAACACGGTAAGATTAGGCTTGTTTTATAAATATGGCTTATAGGTTCCTAAACTAGTAAGTGGATTTGTAAAACAGTTGGATGAAGGACATTGACACCATATAGAAAATACTAGTGTACTGCTTAATAATAGTTTGGGAAATGAAAAATTTCATCTTTAAACTATATTGAAATGTATGAATATTTAATTTGGGCAGCGAATATCTATTAGTATACTTTATATTTGGATTAACAGCCAGGAGTAGGATTAGCTCAGCGTGTTTTCATTGCAATATGCATTTCAAAAGCATATTTTACATTTAAAATACGTAGATATATCCTGTATATGTATCCTTTTTTAATTTAAATTATATGGTGAGCATTTCCCTGTTTCCTTAAAAGTTTTTTGAAATCTTCATTTTCAGTGGCGACAGGCTTATCTTTGGATATTTTTGTAACGTATATAGCAGTCCCCTGTTGTTGAATATTTTGGTTATATTCTCCAACAGTCCACAGAGGTGTGATGAAGTGGCAGAAATTTTTCCTATACTTAATATCCCAATCGTAAGCTGCTGAAATGGGCTTCTAGGGAAGTGAAGTTATGAGTCTGCAAGCGGATCTGGCTAACCACCCGTTTCATTTGGAAGCTAGGGAAAGAAAGCTTTTTCTAGAACCCACTGGACTGCTTGTCTCACGGGGTAAGACAAAGTGTGCAGGGAAAGGTTCCTAACTTCTGGCCATGGATCTAGAACCATTATGGAAATAGAAGGAAGGTTTCCAATGAATGTAACACATCTGTGTATATCTCTAGTGAAACAATCCTGCTGAAATTTCTTTCCCTTGTGTTTGTTTCTTTTTTATTTTTGTTTTTATTTTGCACTAGACACAACTTCGAAACCAGCTAATTCATGAGTTGATGCACCCTGTATTGAGTGGAGAACTGCAACCTCGGTCCATTTCAGTAGAAGGGAGCTCCCTCTTAATAGGCGCTTCTAACTCTTTAGTGGCAGATCACTTACAAAGATGTGGCTATGAATATTCACTTTCTGTTTTCTTTCCAGAAAGTGGTTTGGCAAAAGAAAAGGTAAAGTCTTTCCTTTTCTATTTTTGAATTTTTTATTAACAGGTTCTTCCTCTGACAGTAAAGTGCTGCATGATAGCTAAGTGCTCCTTGACTAGGTCCATTTCTAGTTCCTCTTTGAATTCACATTGTACCTGCACATAATATATTTGTTATATAATAAGTGGGTACTAAATTTGAAATTAATTTTTTGGCATCTCATTTAGTCTCATGTAAAATAGTGATATATAGAATCTCTAAATGTTCCAGACCTATAATTGATCTATCCTCTATCTTGTCTATTAAGATTCTGCCAATCTGCTGAATGCCTACTGTAAGCTTGGCACTGTGATAGGCACACTGCAGATGTTTTGTGTGTTACAGATGAGGAACCAGACACTAGAGAGGTGAATCAGTTTGCCCAAGCTCAAGTAACTTTTAAGTGGCAATACAGGGTGGTAAATCTAGATCTCTAACATGAGCTCTTTTTTCCTGCACTAGTTTCTTCAGATGTTTCTCTTCTTTGTAATTAGATAAGTGAGAAATATGTAATTTAAAAAATCTGTAAAGTTCTCAAATATTAAAAAGACTTGTTTTATTTTTTACTACTTTTCTAATTATTTTAACTATATTTCTTCACCATTACTGTTGAACATTAGTACTACTTTATTATTTTAAAGGCAGTTACAGCAGACTTTCCCTGTGTATATGTGCGTGTTTTGTTTTTTTTTTAATAGACTTTATTTTTTCAGAGCAGGTTTGGGTTCACAGCAAAGTTAAGTGGGAAGTACAGAGAATTCCCATATGCCTGCTGCCCCTACACACTCACAGCCTCCCTCACTGTCAACATCTTGCATCAAGGTGGTACATTTGCTACAATTTATAAGCCTACCCTGACATGTCATTATCACCCAAAGACCATAGTTTACGGCGAAGGTTGCAGTGAGCCGAGACCATACCACTGCACTCCAGCCTGGGTGATAGGGCGAGACTGTGTCAAAAATAAAATAAATTTCACTCTTGTTGTTGTTCATATGTTTTTGCTTTCTTTGTGTTTTCTGTAAGTATCCAAAAGTTTCATATTCCAAAGTTTTAATGACACAAGAAATACAGTATTTGAGTGAAAACTTAAGTAATTTGCATTTCTTCATAAGCAACCAAATTTTATTTATTGATATTAGGAATTTATTTATGTATTTATTTATTTGAGACAGAGTCTTGTTCTGTCACCCAGGCTAGAGTGCAATGGTGCAATCTTGGCTCACTGCAACTTCTGCCTCCCGGGTTCAAGCTTCCCAAGTAGCTGGGATTACAGGCACCTGCCACCTCACCTGGCTAACTCTTGTATTTTTAGTAGAGACGGCGTTTCACCATGTTGGCCAGGCTGGGCTCAAATCCTGACCCCAGGTGATCTGCCTAACCTCCTAAAGAGGCGGGATTACAAGTGTGAGCCGTCGTGCCTGGCCTGGAATTCATTTTTGATACATCATTCTCTAACTTTCTAATCACTTTATACTTTTACTTATTGTATAATAGTCAATTACATAATTATATAGCAGGAATTAATCTCGTTCATACAACTTAACGGTTTCTACTAATGTAAAATGCCCATGCAGAATATTTTCTTTAAAGGAAAACCAATTGAAAACAAATATCAGTGTTCTCAGAGCAGACATAGTGAATGGTATATACTGTAGTAGAAATATATTTTAATAGCTACCAAAAATGTCTGTTTAACAATAGTTTAAGTATAATTATGGTTTTAAGGACAGTAAAAATTTATTTACATTTTTAAACAATGAATACTTTTTAAAAAATTGTAATTGAATGACCCAGGAACTCAGTCATGTATTCATTGGATATTTCAGTGTCATCTGTAAGGCATTAAACATTTCTGTTAGACATATCTTTGATGTGAAGTACTTAGAAGTTAATTACATGGTAAAGATATTTTGTCCTTTTGACCTTGATATGTTTATAGTAACTTATTTAACTGTAAGAAAGAGCTTTAAGTTTGCTTTATTAGCATAGTTATGATCTTATTTAATCTGAAGGATGTTTCTTAATTTCATATTCAGAAACATCCTAATTTATCATTTAAACACTGATATAACAATATGTCTAATTAGTAACCTTTTTTTTTTCTTAAGGTATTTACTATGCAGGATCTATTACAACTCATTAAAATCAACCCTACTTCCAGTCTCTACAAATCACTGGTACGATGGCTCAGTTTCTATAATCTACTTTGGTTTGTTAATTATAACTGAATAGCTGAATAAAAGTAAAATATTTTCTTTTAACAGGTTTCAGGATCTGATAAAGAAAATCAAAAAGGTAGGAGCCATCATCTTTGTAGAGAACAGCAACATTTTTCTATGTACTTTTTCCTCTAAAAGAATTAAGCTAACTTTTAAGGAAAAGAGTAAAATTTAATTTGATTTAAATTATTTGATTTCTGCAGGTCATTTCCCCTATATTTCCATTTTTGTAATAACTTAGATATTCAAATAAGAAAACTGCAGACAGTATCAAAGGCCCTACAGACAGGCTGAAAGATACTGTTTGTAAAAATACCCACTGTTGGGAACATTTCGGCAGGAAAAAAAAAAAACCTCAAAAAACTAGTAACTTTTAGGCTAAGTGTCTTTGTATATTAGGTATCCCTCTCAAGTATAATTGATAGGGTATTAGATGTATTAATATTTCCTTAAAGAATGAGAGTTGTATTCAGTAATGTGTTATATGTCTTTTGTTCTTAAGTGTTTATACAGGCCAGGCGCGGTTGCTCACGCCTGTAATCCCAGCACTTTGGGAGGCCGAGGCGGGTGGATCACCTGAGGTCGGGAGTTTGAGACCAGCCTGACCAACCTGGAGAAACCCCGTTTCTACTAAAAATACAAAAAAATTAGCCACGTGTGGTGGCACATGGTTGTAATCACAGCTACTCAGGAGGCTGAGACAGGAGAATTGCTTGAACCTCGAAGGCAGAGGTTGTGGTGAGCTGAGATCATGCCATTACACTCCAGCCTGGGCAACAAGAGCAAAACTCTGTCTCAAAAACCAAACAAAAAAAAATGTTTATATAGACCTAATAAATTGCCTTAATTTTGGCCTTGATAACAACCTTTCATAGAGTCCATAACTACTGTGGGTTTCAGACCGTTAGTTAGACTTGATGATGGGCTTTGTAGCATGAACATAAGCTGGCAACTTGGCTTTGATGCATAGTTATGCTTCAGGTATTTTAAAATAAGCTGTTAGTAATAGTCCTTTTGTTTTGGTACACCCTTGGATTTTGTCTGTTGCCTGCACTGCTATCATCCCCACAAGGACATTCCTTTATTCATCTGTTCGTTCGCCAATTCATGCAGAACTTAATCATGTGAATACTTATTTTTCTGCCAGCCATTAAGTCTGTGACTTAATTGCCAAGTCTTTTGGTAGTAATGTTAGCAGAGGATAAATAAATTGGAACATAAGATATTCTGGGCTGCCCACAAACTAGACCATCCCTACTGAAGTTCAGTATGGTAAATGATCCTATATTCTGTGCTCTAGGAACTGTCCAGTGTAACTCTGTGATTATGGAAATGTCTATATCTATGCTGTTTAATGTGGTAGCTGCTAGCCTCATGTGGCTATTGAGCCTTGAAATGTGGCTAGTGTGACTGAATAACTGAATTTTAAATTTACGTTTAATTAGCTACACATGCATAGTGACTACCATATTAGCAGAACTCTGAGGTATATAGCTAGTATCTTTTACTTAACTATTATTTCATGGCTTGAAGGGATATTAAGAAATAATCTATGGGCCAGGCACGGTGGCTCATGCCTGTAATCCCAGCACTTTGGGAGGGCAAATCTGGCTGATCACTTGAGGTCAGGGGTTCGAGACCAGCCTGGCCAACATGGTGAAACATGTTGAAACACCATCTCTACTAAAATACAAAAATTTTGTATTAGAAATACAAAAATTAGCCAGGCGTGGTGTCGAGTGCCTGTAATCCCAGCTACTTGGGAGGCTGAGGCAGACGAATCGCTTGAACCGGAGAGGTAAAGGTTGCAGTGAGCCAAGATAGCGCCACCACACTCCAGTCTGGGTGACAGAGCTGGACTACATCTCAAAAGAAAAAAAAAATCTATGTAGATACATTATCCTTAAAAACAGTTTTTCCATGGCTGGGCGCAGTGGCTCATGCCTGTAATCCCAGCACTTTGGGAGGCTGAGGTGGGCAGATCACGAGGTCAGGAGAGCAAGGCCATCCTGGCCAACATGGTGAAACCCTGTCTCTACTGAAATACAAAAGTTAGCCAGGCATGGTGGCGTTCACCTGTAGTCCCAGCTATTTGGGAGGCTGAGGCAGGAGAATCGCTTGAACCCTGGGGAGGCGGAGGTTGCAATGAGCTGAGATCGCGCCACTGCGCTCCAGCCTAGCAACAGAGCAAGACTCTGTCTCAAAAAAAAAAAAAAAAGAAAGAAAAAAGTTTTTACACAGTCTCTTCAGTCTCTTTAAATGCATCTGGTTCAGAAAGACATCTGGCTGACAGCCGTTACGAGCTTCACCTAGCATCCCAGTAAAATTTCTGGAAGCCAGAAAAACTATGAGTTGCAGATATGTCAGGCTTCCTAGTGCCAAAATTTGGATAGAACTCTTAGCTAACAATAAAATAGCTCCTGGTAAGATAAAATTTTTTTTAAAAAATTGGTGTCTTCCAATTAACCAACAGAAAACATGTAGAAAGAGAAAGATATTTTGTACTTAACTGTTATCTGTCCCCTGACTCAGAGACCTGTGGTCTTATCCTACCATATCTATGCTCAGGGGATGCTAAGCTGTTGAATGACCGTGGTACTTTTCTCCTAGATTCTAGTCACCCATTCTTCCCACTCCTAATTTTTCCTTTCAGAGATAGTGATACCTGTTATGCACGTCCGTGTGAAGAGACCACCAAACAGGCTTTGTGTGAGCAACAAGGCTGTTTATAAAGTGAATAAACTTTATAAAGTGAATAAACAGCCTTGTTGGGTGCAAGTGTGCTGAGTCCAAAAAGAGAGTCAGTGAAGGGAGATAGGAGAGGGGCAGCTTTATAGGGCTTGGGTCGGCAGTGGAAAGTTACAATTAAAGGTGGTTATCTATTGTTAGCAGGGGAGGGGGTCCCAAGGTGCGTGGTGGAGAGATCATGGGACTCATTGTCCAGAAGAAGAATGTCACAAGGTCGATTGATCAGTTGGAGCAGGGCAGGAACAAGTAATAATGGTGGAATGTCGTAAGGTTGGTCAATCAGTTAAGGAAGGAGCTGTTTCACTTCTTCTGTGGTTTTTCGGCTGGCTCCTGCAGGCCATCTGGACGTATATGTGCAGGTCATGGGGGTTACAATGGCTGAGCTTTGACTCAGAGGCCTGACAATATCCAGAAAATGATGTGCACAAAATTTGGAAGAGGGAAGAAAATTTGGATATTGGCCCTTTGATTTTTGGAAGTTAAAATTCTTATCTGCAATTGGCAAAAGAATAGACATACACATCAATGGGGACAGAATTAGAAAGTCCAGAAATACATCCACACAAATATAGTCAATTGATTTTTTTTAACAAAGATGCAAAGGCAGTTCAATAGAGGAAAGATAGTCTTTTCAACAAGTGGTGCTGTAACAATTGGATATTCATATTCACAAAAGTGAACCTAGACACAGATCTTATACTTTACACAAAAACTAACTCAAAATGAACCATAGACCTAAATGTAAAATGCAAAACTATAAAACTTCCAGATGAGAACAGTAGAAAGTCTGTGTGATCTTGGGTTTCGTGATGAGATGTAACACCAAGAGCAAGATATATGAAAGAAAAAAGTAAATCAGTTAGACTTTATTAAAATTAAAAACATCTCTGTGAAAGATACTGTTCTTTTTGTTTTGTTTTTGAGATTGAGTTTCACTCTGCTGCCCAGGCTGGAGGGCAGTGGTGCGACCTCAGCTCACTGCAGCCTCCGCCTCCTGGGTTCGAGTGATTCTCCTGTCTCAGCCTCCTGAGTAGCTGGGACTACAGGTGCCTGCCATCACGTCTGGCTAATTTTTTTGTGTTTTTAATAGAGATGGGGTTCATCATGTTGACCAGGCTGGTCTTGATCCCTTGACCTCAGGTGATCCGCCCACCTCAGCCTCCCAGAGTGCTGGGATTACAAGTGTGAGTCACTGCACCCTGCCGAAAGACACTGTTAAGAGAATGAAAAGACCCAATGTCAAAACCCATAGAGCGTTACATCATCAAGAGTGAACCTTAATGTTTGCAAATTTACCTGAGGTGATCCCAGGATGGAATGCAGACATGACAAAACAGTCTGATCCCCTCCCTGAAGGAGGTGGGGATGGGGGTGGGGGAAAAGGTGCTGAGCTAACTAATGTTTTTAGTTCCAGGAAACTAAACATTTCTTAAGTAATTTATGCGTGTGGTTTAAAACAAAGTCTCAAACTATTCAGAAGGATATAAAGTGAAAGCAAAGTAGCAGTTTCTGCCCATGTTCTCTAATCTCATGCTCCACTGATAATTAGAATTAACAGTTTCACTCCACTGATAACTAGATTTAAGTTTCTTGTTTATCCTTCTAAAACTGAGGTTAAAATTATGTATTTGTAATTAAAACACAATCAAGATTATATCATAGATACTGTATGCAATTTGCTTTTTTTTTTTTTTTTTTTTTTGAGACGGAGTCTCGCTGTGCTCCCAGGCTGGAGTGCAGTGGCGCGATCTCGGCTCACTGCAAGCTCCGCCTCCCGGGTTCACGCCATTCTCCCGCCTCAGCCTCCCAAGTAGCTGAGACTACAGGCGCCCGCCACCACGCCCGGCTAGTTTTTTGTATTTTTAGTAGAGACGGGGTTTCACTATGTTAGCCAGGATAGTCTCGATCTCCTGACCTCGTGATCCACCCGCCTCGGCCTCCCAAAGTGCTGGGATTACAGGCTTGAGCCACCGCGCCCGGCCGCAATTTGCTTTTTTTAATCCACCAGTATATCTTTCTATAGCAGTATAGACTAATTATTTTTAAAGAATGTATTTAACCCCCTATTGATTGACATTTGGTTGTTTTATTGTTTGCTTTTTGCCATTACAGGTAACCAATGTGCAGACCATTGTGCAGTGTGCACCCTTTGTGCCCTTATAAAAGTATAGCTGTGTAAATTCATAGAAGTGGAATGACTAAAGGGCACATGCATTTCAAATATATATAAGCACTGGCAATTTTCTCTCCCAAGTGAATGAGCATAGCTATATATCCACTCCCTTGCCAACACTTAGCATTATACAAGTTTTAATCTTAGCAGTGTTATAGGGAAAATAGTGGTTTCTCCGTTGTATTAATTTGCATTTATGATTTTGTTCATGTTTATTCAGCATCTAAAAATTTTGTTCATCTTTGACTATTTTTTTCTACTCACTGTCCGCGTTTTTTCCCATTTTTCTGTTTTTTTTTTTTTTTAACTGATTTGTAAGAGTTCTTCAATGTTATGAAAATGTCATCACTTTAGTCTTGGTTATACCTCCATATTATTGCAACTATTTTTCCCAGTATGTTATATTTTTATTTTATGCCATATGTAAGCTTTCACTTTTTATGCAGTTAGATTGATAAATATTTCTCCTTATTCCTTCCAGGTTTTGCATCAGGCTTGGGAAGGCTTTTCCTCAAATTTATTGAAAGATATGACTGGGCACAGTGGCTCATGCTTGTGATCCCAGCACTTTGGGAGGCCCAGGCAGGAGGATTGCTTGAGGGCATGAGTTTGAGACTAGCCTGGGCAACATAGTGAGACTCTGTTTATACGAAAAGTAAAATTAGCTGGGCATGGTGGGTGGTGGTGTGTGCCTCTAGTCCCAGCTACTTGGGAGGCTGAAGTAGGAGGATTGCTTGAGCCCAGGAGGTTGAGGCTGCAGTGAGCCATGATTACACCACTGCACTCCAGCCTGCGTGACAGAGCAAGACTCTTGTCTCTAAAAAAAGGAAAGATATATAATGTAAAAAATAGTAATGTCATAAAACTAAGATTGTATAAACAGTGACTGAGCAGTGGTTGAAAGTTGTGAAACAAAACTTATGCATTATGTTTTTTAGGTTTTCTTATGCATTTTTTAAAAGAATTGGCAGAATATCATCAAGCTAAAGAAAGTTGCAATATGGAAACTCAGACAAGTTCGACACTTAGCAGAGATTCTCTGGGTAATTACAGCCTTTCTTAATTTCAGTTCTGCTGTTTTCATTTTGAATGAAGGAAATTATCTGATTTATGATATTGTGTGATTGCTGCTTGAACTGGAGGGATGTAACCTGCAGGCAACAAGGGAATTCATTTCTTCTGGAATCATCATGGAGGACCAGGAAGTGCTCTCCAGGGTCATTCCCTAGCCTCATAAATGCCAGGGCTACATTGGCCAAATCATGCAGGCATTCAAAGGCCCATATTCTTCCTTGTTGAGTTTGACTTCTCTTAACTGGGAGGTTCTTCCTTGTGTCTTGTCTAACTTTACAGCCACCCAGTTAGAAGATTAAACTACTTGCTTTGCAAAGAACTAAAGAAGTCACTGGCTCATCACTTCATTTTATAGTTGAGGAAACCGAGGTCCTCAGAGGAAGAGCAACTTGGAAACACTCAGGCTGCATCAGAACTAATAGTGGAGTCCAAGTTCTCCTGTCCATGATCTAGAGTTTTTTGTGCTATCCAGCTGGTCTACAATACCATCCTGTCCATCAGTTTTGTGCTCAGTAGAGATGGGAAACAGCTGTTTAAAATGATATGCTTAATGGATTTCTTGGCCCTTCCTTACTCTTAAATAGTAACAGTAACTTGTAAGAAGATAAGTTCATAATTCATAAAATGTATTATATGACTATGCCTTTCATCAAGTGTAGGTTTAATTCAATTAGAAACATACTACTTGCTAATTATCAAGCAGTGTTGTTCAGTGGTGTGAACCACATATGTAATTTTAAATTTTCTGGCAGCCACATTGAAAAAAGTAAAAAGAAACAGGTGAAATTTGTTTTAATAATATTAACCCAATACATCCAAAATATTATTTCAACATGTATTCAATATAAAAAATACTAATGAGATATTTCACATTTAGTTTTTGCACTAAGCCTTTGAAATCTCATGTGTTTTTTACATTTAAAGCACATCTCAGTTCAATTTGGTCACATTTGAAGTGTCAATGGCCCCGTGTGGCTGGAGAGTCCTGTATTGGACAGCATTTGGAAAATATAGAAAAGTAGATGGAAAAACATGTCTAAAGTCATCCCTACCAGAGATAAACACTATCAGTGTTTTAATCTACTTCTGCAAACCTTTTTCGATCTGTGCATACTTTTTTGGTGGGCGTTATACATGGTTGAGATTGTACTGTGGGTTGAGTTTTGCACTTTGCTGTGTGGTTGATTCTGATCCATAGTTTGTTTGAGGGCCGTGGACTAAGGGAAGAAAGAGTCAGCAGACCTCACTTTAATCCTGGTTATGCTGTTATGTAGTCACTTACTAAGCTGTATCGGCATTTGTTCTTTATCTGTAAAGGGGAGGCGTTGATGTACATGATCTTTGATTCTTTTTAAAGTTATTGTTTTGAATGTGTAAGTCAGCTTTAACTGAAGTCCAATAAAGAGCTCTCTGTCTTAGCACTTAGAGAGTAGGAAAAGACTCCAGTGTTTTCTGACTTAAACTGTACTCTTGGCTTTCTTTGTCCTCTAACATTTTATGATGAACATTTTTAAACATACAGAAAAGTTGATACAATTTTAGTGAACACTTGTATATCCACCACCTAGATTCCACTATTACGCTTGTATTATACGCGCTTCATCATTTTTATCTGTCCATCCATTCATCGACTTTCCTTTTTTTGTATTTCAAAGTAAGTTGCAGACATCCCTACACTTTCACCTAAGTATGCTCTTTTGAACCAAAGGTCTGGCATCTTACACACCTGACCATGTTTCTATGTCCTAATTTGATGTGTTATTTTTTAATAGCTGAGAAGCTTCAGCTTATTGATGATCAGTTTGCAGATGCTTACCCTCAGCGTGTCAAGTTCGAATCTTTAGAAATAAAGCTAAATGAATATAAGAGAGAAATAGAAGAGCAACTTCGGGCAGAAATGTGTCAAAAGGTAAGCTTTATCTTGTTACCGTTAATAAGAGTGATGTTTTTGCTTGTCTTCTAAAGTCTTAACCTTAGGTATATGGGAAAATATCTAGAACTTTTAATAGTGAATGGGATACTATACTGTTGTGCACATATTTTTTTATTTCTGATGACATTTGTTTATGCCTGTTGAGTGAATCCCACAAATACAGTGAATGAAATAAAACTAAAGATGAAATAAATATATTTGGGCAGAGCATTATGTTAAACCTAGATGTAAAGAGAGAACTTGTTCCTTTTTTTAATAGTATAATGGTATTTTTAATTTTTTGTGATCAATTTGCAGTTGAAGTTTTTTAAAGATACCGAGATAGCAAAAATTAAAATGGAAGCGAAAAAAAAGTATGAGAAGGAATTAGCCATGTTCCAGAATGATTTTGAGAAAGCCTGTCAAGCAAAATCTGAAGCCCTCGTTCTTCGGGAAAAGAGTACCCTTGAAAGAATTCAAAAGCACCAAGAGGTGGTATTTACAAATATTTTATGTGTGGCTATTTCCTGCAGCTATTAGTAGGTTGGCTCAAGATCCAGGAACAGGATGGTACAATTGATGGAACAAGGCCCCAGAAGAGCAATAGGGACTGGGGCCAAGAGTGCAAACAGAAGGATGGGCCTTGAAAAGGATACACAAATTTGCTTCCTCTGAGACTGGTGGAAAGGGAAGAACTGTGGAGGTGAACAATCAAGTTGGGATTATGAGAAACATACCCTAAATAAGCTCCATCTCCTCAGGCAGATTAGAGGGTTAGATCTCGGGTTTTAGGAGCAGATTGGAGGTGCAGAGAAGCTCCTGTGGATAAGGGAAGAACAGCCCTTTAAAGCAGAGAGGACTGATCACCTGTATTGAGGGCTCAGCTGTGGTTGGGGGAGCCTGGAATTGAGAGAGATCAACCCATGTGCTTGTAGGTGAGTTTTCTGTTCTAGTTCTGGGGAGGATTTGTAAGTATCTCTTTCTGCCCCTTTCAGTGAGGGTGGAAAAATGGAGATGCTTTGGAAGTGGAGCTTTTCAGAGCCTAATTTATTTGACTAGAGAAAGGCAGCCTATTTAATTGAAGATTCTGGGGCTCTCTTGGGTAGTGAAGGGAAGCAGAGGAGAGGGCAGGTGGCTTCTGGGGGAAAGGGAGGATTGAGTGGCAGTGTCAGTGATCAAGGACTCGATCTAGAGAGACTGGTAGTTGGAAAAATAAGGATGGTCCAAGAATATAGAATTGCAGGATGAGGTTTCAGGTGGAGACTAGAAACCAAATGCAGTATGCTGCCATTGGAGAGAGCCATGGAAATGAGCAAGGATGAAGGTCCCCGGGGTAAAGGAGTCACCAGGGCCACAAGGGTCATCCATGTGACCATTTGATCTTGTCACCCCAGAAAGTAACTGGACAGGAGACGGAGAGGGTGAAGAGTGGGAGGGAGTCCATGTTGGCAAGCGGGATTGGATCTACTCCTTTAAGATCATATTCCTTTCCCAAGGGCGTGTCTTAGACCAAACTAGATTTACCGCACTATTTCCAACATACATCCAGAACTACTGCTGTCAGATGTTGAAAGTAGGAATGCTTCCCCCTAGTGTCCACTCTTGCTTGGGGCTTCTCAATAAGACCTGGTTGTATAATGCTAAGGGCACCCCCTCTAAAATTTTGTATAGCATTTCTGGGAATTGGGCTTGCTTCAGCTATAAAAATGAATGTTGGAAGCACATATCTTTGAGATGATTAGATTGTGTTTAGACTAATAACTCCATCTTCAAGATAGGTGACTGACTAGATCCCTGTTTGTTTAACTCTGATTATCTGAAAGCTTTGAAGAAGATTGTCATCCTCATAAAAAGCACCATATCTTTATTCCCTCACCTGGACTGTCCATCCCCTTCTTTCCCTGACAAAACCATACTGTCTTTCAAGACCCAGCTTGGATGTCACCTGGGTAATGCCTTCCCTGACTCCCACTGAGCGACTCATTTAGGCCTTGTTCCTGCATCACTCTCTATGTACTTCAGTTACAAAATCATCACATCTTAGTGTGATTGTTTCTCACTCCTTGACTAAATTGTGAGGTCTTTAGAGATGAGGACTGTATCTGTCTACCTTTTTATATCCAGTTTCCAGTATGCTGCTTGACATGTCGTGGGTAGTTAGTAAATTCTTTCTCTGTGAACACACAAATGGAAGGATGGCCCGTTCTTTTAGAAGTTCATATGAGCTTGCTAACTCTGAGTCAGAATGACCCATGAACTGAAACATTCAGACAGCACCACCACTAAAAACTATGGGGGTTCGATTCTTTTGGAGTTTTGTTGCTGAATGTACATTTTGTTTAATTTTTCTTCCTGGGGAACATGCCAAAATTTAGGTAAGGGCTCCAGGTTTGGTGGCTCATGCTTGTAGTCCCAGCACTTTGGGAGGCCAAGGCAAAGCATATCACTTGAGCCCAGAAGTTCAAGACCAGCCTGGGCAGCATGGCAAAACCCCATCTCTACAAAAATACAAAACATCAGCCCGACTTGGTGGTATGTGCCTGTAGTTCCTGCAGCTACTCAGTAGGCTGAGGTGGGAGGAACCCTTGAGCTTGGGAGGAAGAGGTTGCAGTGAGCCAGGATCACCCCACTGCACTCCAGCCTGTGCAACAGAGACCCTGTCTCAAAAAAATTTTTTTTTTTTTTTTTAGATAATGGACTGAGAGATGTTAAAGAACTAAATAGCATAAATTACACATGGCATGTTAGGACTATAGGGTAATGGTAGTTTAACAGTCATTGGGGGAGTAAATTTTTATGCAGCTAGAATAAGCAAAAAGCATACCTTGAGTTGGAATCTCTTGAAGGTGAAATTGTTATCCTAAATGTCTGTACTTTGCTTTTTGGAATTTAGGAAGCAGTATATTCATTCAAATCTGTTTTGCTTTCATTAGCTTGCTTGCTAAAAATTAATGCTTTTCTATACAGATTGAAACAAAAGAAATTTATGCTCAAAGGCAGCTTTTACTAAAAGATATGGATTTGCTAAGAGGAAGAGAAGCAGAGCTGAAGCAAAGAGTTGAAGCTTTTGAATTGTAAGTAATGCATGTTCATTTTGGATATTCAGAGTGATGAGATTAAAAAGAATTATTAAATATATGTCTAAATATTCTAATGTTCATTGCCAAGTAGAGTTCTTGTTTGTGAAGGGGATATCACCTAGCATTAGAAGGTACAAATTAAGAGGAACAAACACTAGGGTTTTGCTTTTGAAATATTAAACATTAAGATGAAAAGACCAATGAGATGCTATCATCAGGCTACAGTAAGACCAGATAGATAATTTGGAGAAGCTGTTAATACTGGAACAGATCGTATGTTTTGCAGTTACATTCAGTCCCTCAGATCTGATAGTTCCATGTGTGTATGTATAGTAACTGAATTCCATATATCCAGGCCTACAGCTTTTACCAGCTGTGTGCTCAGAAAAGGAAGTATGGTGGTCCGACTTGACTTGTATTTGGTGAAACTATTTCTTTGTGTTATTCACTTTTTCTGAGTGCTCACAAATGTTTCATCCCTCAGATCTTACCTGGGATTGGCAGCAAGCTCACCTGTCCATAGTTTGTGCAGTAAGCCTTCTTTTCCTTTGGGAATCTGCTATTGACACCCATAGATACTCCAGGAATCTTAGTTCGTTAAATAATTTGTCTCCATCTTCATTAATGTTTTTTTCTCACTTCTATAGGCTTCATTTGTTTAATTTCAACTCTCTGTCTACCTTACTCTCTTTTTGGCAATAATGAAAAGGCAGATTGATCAAGAGAGAGAAATAAGCACAAAATTGGGGCAGAGAAAGTTCATCATACCTTTACCTCCATTTTCTCTACTCTTGTTCCCTCCTTCTTAGCGTATAAACTAAATAAATGTAGTTTACCTCTCCACGACTTTCCAGGTTACCAGCAGAGGGAGCTAATACCTAGAGCCTTTACCTGTTCTTGGACTAGTCAGCATTTTGTAGCACTTCTCAGGATGACTGGATCTCACTACCTGCGAACCTACCTCCCTGGCTGGCTAAGGAGTTGGTACTATGGTTGATTTAAAGTCTCACTATGAAGACCATTCTATTCTTCAGTATTTGGAAGCCCTGATTGATCCATCTATCTTTTGCCCTCTTTTTTGGTACTTTTTTCAGTATTCAATCAATAGGTTTTTTTGTTTGTTTTGTTTTTAAGACACAGGGTCTGTCTGTATTGCCCAGGCTGGTCTCAAACACTTGGGATCAAGTGATCCTCCTGCCTCAGCCTTCTGAAAAACTGGGATTATAGGTGCGGGCCACCACACTTGGCTAAAGCTGATTGGTCATTAAATGACAAAAACAAATATTCTATCTTGAATATATATGGACTAATTAATTAAATCCCACAGTTAGAAACAGTATTATAGAAGATTCAAGCACGTAAGTACACTTACCTGTTACTTTGTAACTAATAATATTCTTTCATCCCAGGATTGATTTTGGCCGTGTATCACCTATAACCATTGTTTAAGTGTTTATCTTCTGTGAGAAACCACTTCCCTCTTGAGACTCTCCCACTCCCCTCAGCCCAAAGCCATAGTCAGTTCTGCTAGTTTCAATACGCTGTAACTAGGTCAGTTCATAAAATACACTGAGGACTTCTGGCTCTTTCTTTCTACTTCCCAATAGTGATATCATGTAGCAGTTTTAGTCTGTTGAACTAGACACATGTGATTTTTTTCCTAAATTTGTTAGCTCTGCTGTGGTAGTTTATTTACTTTTTATATTTTTGCTAATTTCAGGAACCAGAAGCTCCAGGAAGAAAAACATAAAAGCATAACTGAGGCACTTAGGAGACGGGAGCAGAATATAAAGAATTTTGAGGAGACCTATGACCGAAAGCTCAAGAATGAACTTCTAAAGTAATTGTTAAGCATTTTTAAATAACTGATATGTTTAAATTAAGTTGGTAGAAACAAAAACTGACGAAGTAGTCTGTAACTTAGGCAAACTTTAGTGTTTGGAAAAAAAATACATAGTTTTATCAATACAGTCAATCCTTTCCTGCATTTAAGTTAGGATAGTTTTTAAAATATAAGAGCCAGGTGTGGTGGCTCACGCCTGTAATCCCAGCACTCTGGGAGGCTGAGGTGGGCGGATCACCTGAGGTCAGGAGTTCAAGACCAGCCTGGCCAACATGGTGAAACCCCATCTCTACTAAAAACACAAAAATTAGCCGGGTGTGGTGGTGAGTGCTTGTAATCCCAGCTACTGGGGATTCACTTGAACCCAGGAGGCAGAGGTTGCAGTGAGCTGAAATTGTGCTACTGCACTGTACTAGCCTGGGTAACAGCAAGAATCCATCTCAAAAAAAAAAAAAAAAAAAGTATAGAGATGTACATCTTCTGTGCTTCTTATGGCTTCTCTAGCATTTATTGCGGGCTGTGTTTTGCTTTAATTTTCAGTACACCTTGTGACTTGCTCAGCTTGCATAGTTGATAAGCTGTAAAATTGGAATTATAACCACTTTTAATTATCTTTTTCTCTGCCTCACTCATACAGCCCCAAGGATGGGGGTATCTAACCATATATAAATTACACTAATGGTCATAGTATTTGTCAGTGAACATGTGCCTCATATTTCTTCAAGATTCAGCAAAGCCAGAATCAAAAGAGCTAAAATTAACTATGTGAGGCAAAAAGTGATACAGAGAAAGGAAAATATGGACAACTATGGTTACTTTGGCTTTTCTGTAGTCTGAGTTTTGTGTATCAGTGAATAACATCTCAGTGCTACGATATTATGCCCATGTGGTAACATTTCTCTTCAGTGTGTGGGAAAGCATGTGGCACATAAAAAGTGCTTAGTTAATTTTTACTGTAAATGTGTCGCGAGGAAATGATTCAGCTCAGGTGGTCTGGGCATTTCTTATTTGGCCTCTTTTATTCCCTTCCTCAATTTGTCATTGATATTCCATTACATAGTATTGCAAAGGTTTCTTGAGGTTATCCTTTAAACAAATTCTATTTTTAAAAAATATGGCAGCTTTTGTATCTATTGATTTTGAAATGATGTATTTTACCCACACCTTCTATGTCAGTTTCTATACTAAAATAGCTAAAATGGAAGTGTCTGCAGTTGCTGAATTTTTAGGAATAAATGAATTAAAGTATGTGTGTTAATTTTACATAGTTAGGGAGCTAGTGAACTGTTTGGTATCATTGTGACAGCTTCCACAGGCTGCATGGTGTTTGTCTGGCTTTGGGAATCCTCATATGACTTTGGCAGGTGTTGGAGTTTGGAGGCTCTTCACCACAGGAGTGCTTCTATTTCCTTTTGGAACCAAAAGGGCAGATGGTAACAGCTGGGAAAGGGAAGTGAAACGGTGAAAATGTGCCTTTTGGTATTGCTAATCCGGGTATAATGCCCTTGGCGGTTGGCTCTCAGGACTGCGCTTAGTCCCTGAGCACAAAAGTTCTTACCTTGGTTGGGGGTGGGCAGATGGTACAGGTGGATTGGAAGTGACTGTCTGATTATCATTTGGGATTGAGTCTGTTGTGTGCTGTGTAAATTTAATTTACCCCTTTGCTCTTTGTGTCGGTTGAGACCAACTGAAAAGTGATTGTTTTCAGTAAATAACCTTATGATAATACGACCCTTCATCTTGTGTGATTGAGTTTTGGGACCCAGTTTATAGGATCGAGGAAGGGTTTTACTGGGCATTTTATGTTCAGAGGTCATATCCCTGGCTTTAGTATTGAGGACTTTGAAGTTTACACATTGTCATGTTCAGCGCCCTCAGGTGCTCCTGTGCCATAGATAAGTTCCTGCACTGATAACAGTCTTTCCAGAAAAATGACTGAGGAGCTCATATTTAGTCATTCTGATTCTCAGGTATCAACTTGAACTGAAGGATGACTACATCATTAGAACTAATCGACTGATTGAAGATGAAAGGAAGAATAAAGGTGATGTGTAGGGGGGAAATAAGCTGTATTTTTCAGTTCTGCTGTAGGTTATTAGCTTCCCAAGTTGGGCCTGTTCCGTATTCTAAAAAATATAGCTTACACTTCATTGTTTCTACAAAATTACATTTTTGTAATTTTAATTTTATAAATTAAAAAAAAAATTGTCTTCACTGCCTTTTGAGAAACCTTCATGTTTAATAATTTGTATATTCACAAAGGCCAGTGATTTATCATGAATATTTTATCCAACTTTATTTCATATATTTTGATAAATCTGCAATTGTCAGGAAAGTAGCAGGAACTTACTGCCATCAAGTACGTATTCCTCCTAACCATGAGAGACTTTATTTTTCACTTACGGAAAACTTCAACTTCTCTGTCCCCTGTGACCTAGTTTCTTATTTCTTTTGCTTCTAATGTATTTTTATGCTTTATGGTATTTTTACTTGATGTATAACCTTCTGAACTCTTGTGTACATTGGCCTGAGACTATGGAAGTTGAATAATTTTTCAATCTTCAGATGTTTTACATTTCAATGTATTTCTAGGAAATTGCTGCAACAAGAAGTTGAAGTTTTGGTGGAAATTTCAAGTAGATTCTTGGGAGTAAACCAGGGTTGGGTAGTTGATGTTGACCCAGATACCCGATGTGTGGCTACTGTCTTTTTTTTTTTGTTTTAGAGATGGAGTCTTGCTCTGTTGCCCAGGCTGGAGTACAGTGGCACAATCTCGGCTCACTGCAGCCTCCGCCTCCTGGGTTCAAGTGATTCTTGTGCCTCAGCCTCCCAAGTAGCTGGGACTACAGGTGTGCGCCACCATGCCCTGCTAAATTTTGTAGAGACAGAGTTTCACCATGTTGGCCAGGCTGGTCTCGAACTCCTGACCTCAGGTGATCCGCCTGCCTTGGTCTCCCAAAGTGCTGGTATTACAGGCATGAGCCATTGTGCCCAGCCTCTTTTACTATCTTGTGGAGACTAATACTTCTTTTATGGATTAGTACCATTATGTATATAACAAATTATGGTTTGATGATATACCTACATAGACTTGTGTTAGATGAAGTGAAAACTACAAAATACTAACTACAATATAGTAACAGACAGATCTTTGTCTTCAAGGAAGTTAAGAGCTGTGAGTATTAGGGCTCTGTGCTTTGAGCAGATGGTATAACTCTGGTTAGCATGTGTAGCAAGTGGAATTTCACCACATACATGACAGTTATAGCTTCACATCACCTGTTGGGTAATAGGGTTTATTTCTTACTTGCCCCCTACCTCTGCTATTTGGATTGTGAAATAGTGGTCATTAGGTCTGACATACTGGCCATAAATACTAAATGGCTTTTGTATTCACTAGGAAAACATTATGGTGTTTAATTGGTGGGCTCTTTTTTCAGAAAAAGCTGTTCATTTGCAAGAGGAGCTCACAGCTATTAATTCAAAAAAGGAGGAACTCAATCAATCTGTAAATCGTGTGAAAGAACTTGAGGTAATTGTTAAGCATATTGGTTTTTGAAATAGATTTTAAGCAATACATGAAATTTTAGTCATACATAATTTATCCTAAGTCATCCTCTTGAGGTGTTTCGACTGCCATTTATATGGCTAAGAAGGTGATGGCTGAAGTTAATTCAACAGTTCTTAATTTCAATCAGTGTCACATAGGAAAGCGTAGATAGAGCTTTGGGTCCTGGAGTCCTGCTTAAATCCTGTCTGTGTCTCTAACTGATTGTGTGTCACTAGGGAAGTTCTGTGACTGCAGGTTCCTGAGCTGTAAACTAAGATGTTTTCCACATTATAGGGTTGTTGAGGGAATTCAGTTAGCTAACTTACGTGCCTAGTTCATAGCGGGTGGCCATTACTGTTAGTTTCTACATCAGCCTGTTCTCTCCTTCCATCAGCAGCAGGTAAAAAAATTCCTGTCATTACATTGTTATCTTACAGATTAAAACAAAATGAGGTGCATTTTTCACATATCATTGCTTCTTTACTTTTCTATTCATTCATGTGCTTGCTGTCTGAAGGATGAAGCTGGAACTTTAGGTACTTACAACATATTTTGTATATAAAATTTATTTTAGCAACTTTGACTTATGTGAGAACTTTGCAGGCTTTTGTACTCAAATATGGTATATATTATACTAAGAAAAGGGAAGCACTTCACAACATGTTACAGAATCTTTCTTTCTTTCTAGACAGAGTCTTGTTCTTTCGCCCAGGCTGGAGTGCAGTGGTGTGATCTTGGCTCACTGCAACCAACTTCCACCTCCCAGGTTCAAGTGATTCTCATGTCTCAGCCTCCTGAGTAGCTGGGATTACAGCCATGTGCCACCACGCCCAGCTAATTTTTGTATTTTTAGTAGAGATGGGGTTTTGCCATGTTGCCCAGGGTGGTCTCCTGAGCTCAAGCAATCCTCTTGCCTCAGCCTCCCAAAGTGCTACGATTACAGGCGTGAACCACCATGCCCAGCCATTTTTATCTTACCTTTTCATATTTAAAAAATATATATTGCTATGATGGGTAATTGTTGTTGGGTTCTTGGTTGCCTCTGGAAAATGGGATGATAATGTTAGAAGGACTTGCTTCATGGGATGGTGACCTATAAAACTTCTGCCTCAACTGTAGGGCAGAAGATAATTTTCGTTATTGTAGTTAGAGTCTTACTGCAGAGAGTCAGACTTCTGTCCAGTGACCTTAATTAAATTGTGACACCATGCTTAAAGGAGCCTGCCAGCTTTTACTTTTGCAGTACTGTAAAGTCATTATTCAAATGTAAATTTTCCTTTTTGAATTTTAGCTTGAATTAGAGTCTGTCAAAGCACAGTCTTTGGCAATAACAAAACAAAACCATATGCTGAATGAAAAGGTTAAAGAGATGAGTGATTATTCACTACTAAAAGAAGAGAAACTGGAGCTTCTGGCACAAAATAAATTACTTAAACAACAACTAGAAGAGAGTAGAAATGAAAACTTGCGTCTCCTAAACCGTATGCATTTTTCTTTTTTTCTGACTTGCATGTTTTAGTAACTTGTATTAGGTCAGTATTATAAAACTATGCTTTGTACTTGTATAAGGTAGGGGGGGCTTAAATTGGGAAGATTTATAAACTTAAGATTCTTGGATTAAATTTATATTCTTGGATTAAATTTTATAAATTTAATTCTTGGATTAAATTAAATTTATAAAATTAAGATTCTTGGATTAAACTCTGCAAACCTGCTTTAGGTGGTATCAAGGCTTCCCTTGCCCTCTCACTGGTGGCCAGTGGGGACACCAGCCTCTACATACAGTAGCTCTAGGCTGGCCACTGCCTCATGGCCAAGTGAGGTCATAGTGCCTGTGATGACCTCCCACCTCCCTCTCTCCAGTGCTGAGAATTTCTCCCTCCCCTGATTCCCAAGGCCCAAGGAGCGCTAACAGTGTGGCTCTGTTACTAGCCCAGGGAACTCCACCATCCTTTGTGCATACCCTGAATAAGTCAACCTTTATTAAAGGGTTCTTAGATGACCTTGACTGTGACAGCCATCTGCCTTCTGCTTGGATCCCAACTGCTGCTGTCAGATGCCCAGATCATATTGGATCCCAGGGCTGTCATCAACAGTTAGACCAGAGAGAGAGCTCCTTCTGTGCATGGTAGAGGAGAGAAACAGGCTTTCAGGTTAATTTGAGGATTTGAAAGAGTTCTTTTACTTGGAGTAGGGCTCCAAGGGTAATAAAGTTTGCATTAACATGCACTAAATTCTTTTGTTGTGAAATTTGAGAGTCAGGATTGCTCTGAGCTCATTTAATAGACTTATTATCATATTTATTGCGTGAGTACAAAGCAAAGGAACACTTTAAAACCCCTTTAACAGTTTTTGTTAAGTGAAATAAGGTTGGTAATGACTAGGATTTTTTTTTACCTTGTTAGGCCTAGCTCAGCCAGCTCCTGAACTTGCAGTCTTTCAGAAAGAACTACGGAAAGCTGAAAAGGCTATAGTGGTTGAGCATGAGGAGTTCGAAAGCCGCAGGCAAGCTCTGCATAAACAACTGCAAGATGAAGTGAGTATTGCTCTTCTTCAGTTCTAGTGTGATGCCAGTACACTTCATAGATATGTAAACTTGGCACAAGTCATACTAGTGTAAATCAGATTTATTTTAACATCAAACATTACTCTCCCAAATATGCTAAAGGTATCCTTTCTCATCTGAGAAAATTTTGCAGTGATAATATGACTTTATATTCGTAGTAGTAATAAAATGGAGAAGAAAGCAAACTCACCTAAATATAAAATTTTCTGAGTGCCTGATGGTACCCACTGTTATCTCTCGATTCTCACCCTGAGAAGTATTACAAACATTCACTGTGTCTTCTGATTTCTGCCTGCATGCCCTAGAGTTCTTTGATATGACTGAAAAAGATGGTGAAAAACTTGTTTGTTCTGCTTGTGTTTTTTTTTTATAGGGACCCTCTTGTTTACTGTCATAAAGCTTCTTGAAATTGGCAGAACAAAAAGAGTACAAACATGATAAGAGAATTTTTCCTTTTGAAGCAAGCTATGATTTGTTTTACATGGATTTCTTTTCCTATTCTGAATCTTTTCAGATTGAGCATTCTGCACAGCTGAAGGCCCAGATTCTGGGTTACAAAACTTCTGTAAAGAGGTTAACTACTCAGGTTGCCGATTTAAAATTGCAACTGAAACAAACTCAGACAGGTTAGAGATATTTTAACCCATAAATATTTTTGTGTGTATAAAGCTTCTGGTGTCTGTGAAAATGTAATGATCATAATTTATTGAATATTAATTATTGTGTTAGAGGAAAAGCCATAGAAATATGTGTCATCTTAGAAGTAAAACTCCCTATCCATTTTCATAATACCATCTGGATCATCAGCAAAAGTGATTTGCTTCATAGGTGCCTCATGGCTTGGGAGAGTCTCATGCCCCAATAGGAAAGGCATGGTGGTGACATAGAAGTCCCCACATTCATTCTAGGATTTCCTTTTTTATTTGTAACCCCAATGTTAACACCAATTCAGTAGTTTTACGGATTCCTTGATAGATATATAAATATACAGGACAAGCAGGGTGGTTTAGCAAAAAGAACATTGCCCTCAGAATCAGAGAACTGTTCTTCTTTTGGACCCCAGTTTTGAAGTTGTTTGACCTTGGGCATGTTACTTTAACTTCCTTGGGCCTCAGTCTCCTCATTTGTAATGGGGATAATAATACCTACTGAGCCATGATGAAAAAGATGAAATGAAATGGGTTTCAGTCCAGTACCTGGGACATAAAAGACACTCAGGAAATGGTTATTGGTATCATTTTATTATTGTGTCTTCACTGTGGATGCATCTCTGCCCCTTCCTACTTCGTAAGAAGGATATTGAAGTTTAGATACTTTCTTCTTCAGTTGCTTTCAAGCTCAAAGAAAGTACATACGTGTTACCAGTTCAACTAGGTCTGAGCCTTCCTCATTCCCACCTGCATTCTTTCCTTATCAGCTCCTTGCTCTCTTCTACCAGCACTTGTTTTATTTTTATCTCTACTCATTTCTACTTTTTTCTGTTCCTCATTTTCTTTCAATTCTGTTTGCAAAACTTCTCACAGCTGAAGTCGTAGCAGTCTCCTATCAATAAAAAATAGTTGAATGAGGATAGAACCCTTTCGCATGCATGTGTTGCCGAGGGCAAACTTTTTTCTTGCAGCATCACAGGGAGGCATTGCAGGAGAGTGGGGCACACGCACTGGCTTTGCATTAGGAAAGCCCAGTAGCTCTTAGACCTGCTAACCGTGTGACCCAGCCTCAGTAAGCTTTAGTTCCCCCATCTGTAAAATCGGAACAGTGAGAGTTCCTTGACCACAGTGTTGTTGTGAATGCAGGTCCTCACTTCCTTATATGAAACTCAGGCCATATGCTGTGGATTTCGCACTAGCCCTGGGAGTTCTGAACAGCATCCTATAGTAAAACACATTAATTATTTTGCAGTCAACTGTATGAATATTCATGCTGGGATAAATAAAGATTATAAATGGGTTTACATCAGTTCAGGTCAAACTTTTCAGCCAAATGAGTTCAAGTCTGGTTAGGCTTTGCCACCAAATAAATTATGAATAAATTTTCAGTTCTCAGAGCCTTGTGGATTTCAAAATTGTGCATAATGGATTCTGAAATTATATCGTGTTACAAAAGACATATGAAGCTGTAGGTGGTATAATAAGCTCTCAATAAATGTTAGTGGTTATCATTACCATGGCTTCAGAAACTTTAACATGCAAGTTTGTCCTTATTACTTTCTTCCATTTTTCAAAAAAATAATATTCTCGAGTATATTTTCTTCTCTGCCTTGTTCACTCATTTCTGAAATTTGCTTTTTGTACCCTGCAGCCCTAGAGAATGAAGTGTACTGCAATCCAAAGCAGTCTGTGATCGATCGTTCTGTCAATGGATTAATAAATGGCAACATGGTGCCTCTCAGTGATGAGATAAGTGGGGATTTCTTGAACAGTCCTTTTAAACATGAAAAAGTTCTAGCACGTATGGTTGCATCAAGGATCACAAATTGTCCAAATGCATGGGTGGAGGGTAGTTCCCCTGATTCTGACCTTGAGTTTGTAGCCAATACTAAGGCAAGGGTCAAAGAGCTTCAGCAAGAGGCTGAACGCTTGGAAAAGGCTTTCAGAAGTTACCATCGGAGAGTCATTAAAAACTCTGCCAAAAGCCCACTAGCAGCAAAGAGCCCACCATCTCTGCACTTGCTGGAAGCCTTCAAAAACATTACTTCGAGTTCCCCGGAAAGACATATCTTTGGAGAGGACAGAGTTGTCTGTGAGCAGCCTCAAGTGGGCACACTTAAAGAAGAAAGGAATGACGTCTTGGAAGCACTGACAGGCAGTGCAGCCTCGAGGCTCCACGGGGGCACTTCCTCCAGACGCCTCTCTTCCACACCCCTTCCAAAAGCAAAAAGAAGCCTCGAAAGTGAAATGTATCTAGAAGGTAAGCCACCCGCACAAAGGGTTGTGGGGTGCTCTGGAGTTGGGTAGCCACCCTGCCCACGACACGGGTTGCTGTGAGGGTCACCGGGCCAGAGTGGCAAGGTCTGCTGTTTGCTTGGCACACAGAACTGTTTAGAGAGTGATAGTCGCCTTTCCTTTGCTGCCTGTTGGTTTCATGCATTTTATTATTGCCACTGCAATTTAATTTAGTGCTTGAATCATTAGTTTTGTGGATCTTATGCATCATAGTTGGCTTTTTGTGAGGATAACAGTTTATTTTCAAACTAATAGAGCTCTTTAGAAACCACGTTGGTATCTTCTCCATGCAATTGATAATATTCTTTCCTTGGTTCTTTCTGCACCTTAGGTCTGAGCAGATCACACGTTGTTTCCCCCAGTCCTTGTCCTGACAGAATGCCCCTACCATCACCCACTGAGTCTAGGCACAGCCTCTCCATCCCTCCCGTCTCCAGCCCTACGGAGCAGAAAGTGGGGTAAGTATAATGTTCTGATTGATTAGCTTCAGCTGAATCATGTTATTTGCTGTATCAGCCTTCACTTTTTTTACTGGGTTTTTTTTTTTGGAGATAATTATTATAGATCATGTGGCAGTATAGAATTTGCAATCAGATTGCAAAATGATGTGTCATTTTTGAGAATCATCTAAATTACCTGGAGGGAAAAAGATTGTTTTTAGCAAATAAGTGAATAATGCTTATTTGCTAAACTTGATATATGGACCATGCAATCTGGTGTAAATAAGCATCTTCCTGGTTCTGTGAATAGACTTGGTTTATTAAGATAAAAAACAAATGTACAAAATCTGAAAGCAAACAAATGGAGGTTATTTCTAAAGTTGGAACAATTTTACACATCATTAAAAAGTCATTTAAAAATATTTTGGCATTGAAATATAAACAGATAAGGTTCTGACCTGCATATCATTGAAATAAATTCAAATGTGGTAGTGGGCTCTGGAGTAGAGTATGATTGTTGAAACAGGAAGGAGTGGATGTTTTTAGAAACAGGCCACTGGGTCAGCCAGGCTGTGATTTGAGTGATGAGCAGACTCCTACCCATACCTGGGCCCCACAGCAGAGAGAACTGACTCCTTAGTTCTGGGCTCCAGCCTGGGCATCTGCATGTTAATGTAGTTCTCTGCCACATGGGCCTGTCATGGTCCTAAAGCTTTTTTTTTTTTTTTTTTTTTTTTTTTTTGGTGATAAGCCAAAAGGATAAGACACACACATGCTGAATTAGGGCACTTTGCTCACTCAAGGTTGTGGTATTGCATCTTCAGCTGGTTCATGCTGATAGTATGCAGAATTTTTTTTCAGAAATGTTTTATGGTTATTTCCTAGGAATAGCATTCAGAGTACAACATTATTCTTTATTAACAACTGTAGTATCTACTTCACAGCATGAAATAGTTACAAGGAGTAACTGAGTAAACAGGTATTAATTGCTGAGAACAATGCCTAGTGGTGGTGGTGAGGTGGAGCTATTCTTTACAAGACAAAGAGAAAAGGAATTTTGCAGAGCCTTTTCTTGAGTCACAAAAGGCTTTTTGTCACCTTGTGCTCTTTGGTTTTCCATTATTAAAACTTCACATTCATGAATTTTATCCTTCCAATCTAGTCTTTATCAAAGACAAACTGAACTTCAGGACAAAAGTGAATTTTCAGATGTGGACAAGCTAGCTTTTAAGGATAATGAGGAATTTGAATCATCTTTTGAATGTAAGTTCAAATATAAGTATCAGTTTTTATAAGTTGAAAATCTAGAAAGCTTAGTTTTGGTGAAATGTATCCATTGGTTTAAAAAGAAAAGCAGTTACAAATTGGGTCATTATTATTTTGTGATACAACCACAAGTACAGATGTATCACCTCATTTTTCTCTCATGAAGATTTTCATGCATGTGTCTGTTTACTTTTTAAAAATTTCAGTATGACTAATAATTTCAGAGTTTGAGCTAATTTTTTAGCTTATAAATGAACTATTAACATCAGATTTTAAATAATTATCAGATTTTAAATAAGTGATTTTTCTTAATTTATTTTTACCTTTTTATAGAATACAATGTTTATTTATATTTTTTTTGACATGGAGTCTGTCTGTGTTGCCCAGGCTGGAGTACAGTAGTCTGACCTTGGCTCACTGCAACCTCCCTCCTCCTCCCAGGTCCAAGCGATTCATCTACCTCAGCCTCCCAAGTAGCTGGGACCGCAGGCACACACCACCACACCCAGCTAGTTGTTTTGTATTTTTAGTAGAGATGAGGTTTCACCATATCGGCCAGGCTGCTCTTGAGCTCCTGACCTCAAGTGATCCGCCCGCCTCGGCCTCCCAAAGTGCTGGGATTACAGGCATGAGCCACCGTGCCTGGCGTAAGGATGTTATTTTCTAAATTTACTGATTCTGTTGATTGCCTCAGATTTACAAAACCTCATTTTTAGTAAAAGAATGGAGATAAAAGAATATTAAGAGTCCAGAAACTCGTGTCCTGGCTATGGCTCTGCCTTAGACTGTCTCACTTTGTAGCCACTTTGTAAGTGTAAAATAAGCATGTAGAGCCTATCATCTCTAAGGTTCTTTCTTTATATTTGTATATAAGCTGTTGGTTAGCCTTGTAAACTTCATCTTCAAATCTGAAAATGTAATATTTTGAACAGTTAAATGAGAGGGCTTGGTAAATTTTGTGAATATTTGTTAAAGTCTTTGTGTTAAATCATTGATAGTTTAATGGAATTCAAATGATTATCAGCAAGCCAATTGAATTCTTCACTGTCACTGGGTTGATTTTCCTGTTGGGTAACGAATCTAATTTTGTAAACAAAGTTAATTCTTTCAAGTACAAAAACACTCTGACAAGCAAATACGTTGGCAAGTGGTTATGTTGGGAACTTCATGGAATCCTGTTAGGAAAGGGCGCACCCAGTTACTTTGGCTTCAGTTCCCGTTCTCCAGTCAGTTGCCCCCACACTGCACTGCCCTTCTTTGTCTTGGTGTTATTATTAAGGACTCATGGGATAATTGTTTGTGCCTCATGCAGCTGCAGGGAACGGGCCAAGGCAGTTGGAAATGGATGGGCTCTCTCCTGCCGGGGATATGCCTCATGTGGATGCTGCTGCAGCTGCTGTGCCCCTCTCATATCAGCACCCAAGTAAGTTCTTTTTTTGAACTAACAGTCAGCAGGGTCGCATACTAAATACCAGTCTGTGTGCTCTGTGAATTATTTCATGTATCACTGAAGTCTTCTTGTAGGTGTAAATTAGTCAAAATCTTGGGTTGGGGAGTTATAGTGGCATTATATTGTTAACAACATTTCTGAAGTAATTCCCACGTGAACATGTAAAGACGGTGCTGAGGAAAGGACACGTTGGAAGAAAAGGCTTCTCATTTAGCTTCTCAGGCCAGTTGCTTAAAAAGTGTTTTCATTAACTCTTCAGTGCCTGGAATAGTAGTTGGACTTTTCTCCAAGACTCTTCTACAAAAACTGTTCCATGGGGACCTTATCATTTTGGGAAATCACCGTGAAAAATTGAAGTAATAATTAACTCCTATCATATATCTTTAATGTGATTGTAACATTTAAATATTATTTATTTTTCTATCTACTTGTTTCCTTTGTGTCATAAGAAATTAGGACAGAAAAACTTTGTATTTCAATCTTCGGAAAAGCTATGACACCAAGTTAGCTTAGCACTAGAGGAAAACTGGCCATCAGACTTCTCTTGTCTGGCCCACTTCCTCTTTCCTCTTCTCCAGATTACCTACTTCCCTCACTGGGGGTGAAGGGAGATGGCAAGAGAGCCGTGGGAGCTTTGTGCTTTGTTCCAGGGCTCAGCCAACAGCCAGGTCCTTTTCTTCTTGGACCAAGTGTTTAATCCTCAAAGCTGAAAGGAATTTTCTCAAGTAAAGCCACCTCTTAGTCCCTCCCAAACATTGGAAAAACATCATACCCAAAACATACCCAAAACCCGTTAGCAGTTTCTTGATTTTACTCATGGTACTCAGGAACGTATAAAATTACTGAAAGAGGCAAGAGGTTTTGAGAGGGTTGATTTTGCTGATTCCAGAGTAAATCTGCTTTGGAAAGTGTTCAGTGAGACTTGATCTAGAGCCTTCTCTCTGCTGGGCACTTTGCTCAGGGCTGAGCCTGTAGCTCAAGCCCTCACCTTCCTGGATTTCTAGTAGGGGAGGCAGATAGTCAGCAGGCCATCACCCAGGACCGCAGCAGGGAGGGAGGGAGTAGGGGCCGCGGCCACAAGAGGGAGTGTCTACAGGCACCCATTTGGCACAGACCTGAGCGAGGGAATACAAATAATGTGATAGGATAAGGGAAATCAGCTGAGTAACTAGGTGTTCTGCCACTGAGATGCAACATAGATTATAATATTGGCTTTAAAAATTATTAAGCAGCATGGTGAGTGACATTTTGGTTATTGAGAAATTGTTATATTTGTCATTTCACCTCTTCATCTGGGCACAAAGGGAATTCAAAAAGTCTGAAATCTGGTGTCTCAGAGGTGCCCCGTGGACATACTTCCTTTCTTTCCCCTTGTGTCCAAGAGGTTTCTGTATACTACCCTGCAACTACCAAATATACACCAGAGCAGAGAAGCAGCTCACTCTTCCTCTTTATTTTGTAATTGGTGCTTAAACAACATTCCTATTTTGAGATTACTATTCCATATAAGAGAGCGATCTTGTTTAGGAGTAACCATTTTTTCTTCTAGCAAGGAGGAAGTTGCATTTCTGCCTGTGGAAATGATCAACTATCTCCTCTGGTATTTTAATTTCATGAGAAGGATTCAGAAGAGATGCGGGGAGAGAGAGAAGAAACTGTGTTGCTTCTCTCCTATTGGTAAAACTCAGTTCCTGCTGATCGCTTTAGAACAAGGCACAGCAAAAAGGTTCAAAGTCCTCTGCTGAACCTATGAATTTTTCTGCTTATTAGCATTGCTTGGGTTAAAAAAAAAAAAAATGTAGGTTATGGGTCAGAGCCAGAAGAGAAAGGTCAGCATAATTGTCTCTGGGATTGGGGTCTAATTAAACTTTTGAGATGTAGGGACCTGTGCCAAGATGCAGAGAGAACAGACAAGTAATTAAAATATGGGCCTTGCCTGGAAGGAATAGAAGTGGAAGAAACAAATATGTGTAGTTTTTGACAAAGCAGGTACAAGATATCCTGCAAGTAAGATGCTGGAGTGGTTACTTGTCACTTCACGAATAAGGAGGAGGTGGCATTTCAGTTGGGTCTTGAACAGCATTTCAGACTTTGTGAGAGCAAGGGAGTGCTACAGACTGAGGAGACAGTGAGGGTGAATGCTGAGCAAGGAAGATACAGCCATGGCCAGGCCCCAGTGAGTGGGTTGGTACAGATGAAATATTTCTAGTACAAAGTTGGTGGTGATGTAGGAAATCAGTCTGGAAAGAAAAGGGCAGATTGTCAGAGCCTGGACTACCATGGCATTGGACTCAGAGTGGAGATGCTGCACACACAGCAGATCCACATCTTCCTGTCAGGAAATGACTGGTGCAGATGACCACAGGTTGTTGGAAGGCAGAGACCGGCTTCAGGGAGAGCCTTGACTGAGCTGTTTCAGTAGTCCAGGAAGATGGTGAGAAGGGCCCCTGTTGCAGCCACAGGACAGGGAGTGTGAACCTGCAAGCGCTGGTGGCTGAGTGGTTGGAGGGTAGAAAGAGTATGATCGAAGGACTGGGACGATCACGCTCAGGACAAAGCTGGTGCTGTGGGGTTTCCACATGCGGATCACAGGGAACTATCAGAAATGTGGACATGAGGCTAGGGAAAGAGATCAGGAGTAGAGGAAAAGATATGGAAAGGATCCATATACAAGTGATCGCTAAAACCCAAGGAAGGGCTGCTGTCAGTTTGGAGGAAGTGGGGAATGAGCAGTGAGATGGCTGGAATGGCCGGTGGGGGGAGGGCAGTGGTGTGATTTCTGTTCTGTTTTGTTGGGGTAGGACAGACTTGAGCATCTTTATGGGAGTAAGACTTCTAAAACTACTGTGTACAGAAATAGGGATTAATGGCTCAGTCAGGGTCCTAAAGATAGGGGAGGGATTACAATCAAAGGCAGAGGCAGAAATGCAGGGTTTGCCTTGGAAAGGAGGGAGGAGATCTGTGAAGAAGATGAGAGCATGTGACATGGAGGGAGGACAATTGGAGTTGGTCATGGTGAGGATGACTTGTTATTTGTCTTAGCCAAGTGAAGTAGGGTGCAGTTCAAGGAGTGGGGTTGGGGGCTTGAAGTGAGTGAAAATGAAACAGTGACTTGAAGCAGGTCACAGAGTCAACTAAAAGCCAAGCAGAGTCTCCGTGGGTCTTGGCAAGGGCTTCTGCAGACTGGTCCTGCATTCATTTGAACAGTCTGATACTGGAAGCTACTCTTTATTTTCTGTCCTATTAGGTGTAGATCAGAAACAAATTGAAGAACAAAAGGAAGAAGAAAAAATACGGGAACAGCAAGTGAAAGAACGAAGGCAGAGAGAAGAAAGAAGGCAGAGTAATCTACAAGAAGTTTTAGAAAGGGAACGAAGAGAACTAGAAAAACTGTATCAGGAGAGGGTAATAAGTATGACTTGATTTTCTGTACTGGTTGCTCCGTTGTACACCTTTCGTAAGTACATTGAGCTCAGGGAGGGGAGTCAATTGGTGTACAAAGTCAGAGGAACGGCAGGTGCCTTAAAAGGCATCCCTGTCCTCTCCTGGTCTTACAGACGGTGAGAAAGGCTGCACAGAATGTGCAGCTTAGGAGTTTTGTAGTAAAGGATGGTTTTTGAAGGTAATTTTTGTACATTCTCATCTGATCCTTAAAACAAGCCTGTAAAAAAGGTAGACTGTGCTTTGCTGCAGAACTTTGCTTTGAAAACAGGGTTTAAAGAAGAGGCTGTCAGTGTCAGCTAGCTGGGACTAGAACCCAAGGGAGGAGATGGCTGCCAGTCCATGGTTGCTTCCAGGGGCACACATTCCCTTCCTCCTTCCTCTAGTTCTCTTCTTGCCTTCTGTGTCCCGATTCTGGTCCTAGCAGATGGATTACTCTGTCCACTTAACATGCCTGCTAAGTCTTGCTTTAATTACTCTAACATATGAATGTTCCTTGGACTTCTGGTTAATTCAAGTCTAAAGCACAGGACACTTGCCGATTAATACCTTCCTTGAGATGACATATTTGTCTTCCTTTGATGATAGCAATGACTTCAATTTTAAAAATTAGTCCTCTGGCACACAGGCTATACTTCAAGGATCGGGATTAATATTAGTGCATTTTTAAAATACATAAAGTGTTACAAATATATTTGTGTATTTTCTGTTTTGGTGCCTATTTTATAGAGGATGATTGAAGAATCACTGAAGATTGAAATAGAAAATGAATTAGAAATGGAAAATGAATTAGAAATGAGTAATCAAGAAATGAAAGACAAATCTGCTCACAGTGAAAACCCTTTAGAGAAATACATGAAAATCATCCAGCAGGAGCAAGACCAGCAGTCAGCAGATAAGGTGCCAGTGCCATGGACAGGGCAATCTGTGGGTGGGGGACATCCAGGGCTTCCGTGGTTTAACTTCTTGGGATGGGAATCCATCTTCTCCATTGAAGACAAAAAGGTGAAAAGTATAGAAAATCCAAAGTTCAAATGGAACCTTGAGTCTTTTAAATATTCTACTCTTTTGACAAAAACTCATAGCTTTTTTGCTTAAGGTAAAAGATTTAAGAGGTTTTAAAAGTTGGGGTGGCTCATTAAGAACAATGAAGAAAAGATCTATCATATAACAAATGCATTAGTACTGACATTAATATTTTATGTAAGTCTGTAGTAATATGGGTGTTAAATGCATACCCTATAGTTTATTTTGATGTGCTTGCTAAATTTCATGTTTAAAAGTCACCTCTTTTTTAGACTTTTAAATTACATATATATTTCAAAAATGGTTCTTAGAGAAAAGTATTTCATAAAATTAATGCATATCTAATTTCAAAATTTTCCACCCCCTCCATGTAATCAGAGCTCAAAAAAGATGGTCCAAGAAGGCTCCCTAGTGGACACGCTGCAATCTAGTGACAAAGTTGAAAGGTACGTGTTTTCCCTACATACTGTTTCATACACAAACTGTTAATTGCTCATTTTGTCAGCCAAGAGAAACGGTTAGATGTTTGAGATTGCCTGTAAGAAGTTATTGAATCAGTCAAAATTACTGACTATAAAAACGATTGAGTTTTTTAACTTGTGAAATTGATCCTGATATAAATTGTAAGCTAGGGCAGAAACCCCCCAGGGAAGGAATTGAGAACATTATGAAGATAGCAAATAAACTTGACACAAAATTTTACATTTTAATTTTTGTCTTTCCCTAATTTAGTTTAACAGGCTTTTCTCATGAAGAACCAGATGACTCTTGGTAACCATGTTTGCTGCCCAGCTTCTAACTTACATACCATGAGAAGTTACATAACATTTACTCCTTTGTAAATGTTTCTCTATCATCAGACAAAACTCAATAAAAATGTGTGTAATCCAGTGTGGGTTTTTTTTTTTTTTTTTTTCATAATTTTGATACCACAGTGTGTGAACCAAGAATAATCTAGTCACGTGAAACCTCTTCTCCAGTCATAGTATTTCTCATTCATTATAATAAAAGGAACTGGCTTTTAACCTCATTTTTACCTTAAATTTTTAAATGAGTATATCTATCTTATTGGTCAACTCCAGGCCTACATTTTGGAAGTTTAAGCTGTGTTCTTTTCTCTCCAAAGTTGGGCTGCTACCTGTAAAACAGGTTATTTTTCTCAGCATACTCCTGTTTTGTCCCTGAACATAAAAACAGATTTTTCTAGGCATTAGAAATAGTAAGATATTGCCTCTGGTCTTTACTTTTGACATCTGTGGTTTGAATGTATGTGTCCCTCCAAAATTCATATGTTGGAATTTAAACCCCCCCAGTGTGATAGAATTAAGAGGTGGCACCTTTCACAGGTGACTAAGACTGGGATTAGTGACCTTATAAAAGGGCTCAATGGAACTAGTGAGGCCCTTTTGCCCTTCCACCATTTGAAGACACTGCATTGGTCCCCTCTGGAGAACACAGCAACAAGGCACCATCTTGGAAGCAGAGACCGGGCCTTCACCAGACATCCAACCTGCCAGTGCCTTGATCTTGGACTTCCCAGCTTCAAACGGTAAGAAACACATTTCTGGTCTTTATAAGTCACCCAGTCTAAGTTATTTTGTTATAGTGGCAGGAACAGACTGAGATAGCATCTTTATTATGGAATCTTTGGTCCTCATACTTAATGAATGGGCTTCAAGTATTTCGTTTGTTTTTAAATGAATGGGCTCCTTCCCTATAATTGACTTTATTTTCATCTCTTAAAGGTCAAGTTTTACAAGTCAGAACTGGAAAAAAATCTCTACTCAACCCTCTAAAGGGTCCTAGGTTTTGTGGCAGGATCACTGTGGATAATTAAGAGGCTGCTTGTGGTTTTATCTAACCATTATTTTAGTTTCCTCTGTTGACTCATGTGACTTAAATAATTGCACAAAATGCCACTTAAACAGAAGATACTAAGTAGGGTGACAAATAGCACACGAATTGAGCTCCTGATTGTTCTCCTGCCATGCGTGAACAAAGGGTGATGATCTAGAATCAGCACCTCATTTAGGAATGGCCATGTGTCAACAGTGACACAGGCTGGGCCTCACTAAGAAAGGTCAGATGCACAGAATCCAAATGCATAATCATGTTGACAGATAAGAGTTTAAACAGATTATAAAATAAAATCCTAAGTAACGTATTTAGCTCTGCTACTCTAGAGAGTCAACCGTTAGAACTAGGTTTTTTTATATTCCAGAATAAATCAATAGACTTTTGTACCTTTGGTTTGAAAAATAACTACACACATGCTCTTATTTTGTTTCTACTTTGCCCAAGTTTAAGCCTCGTTGATCCTATAGGTAGATGGCATTTATTTGTTGAAAAACTACTCAGAAAAATTCTTACTTTACACAGAGAACTACAGAAGTGCTAGTGGCACTTTTATGCCCAATACAGCCCAGTGGATTATATAATATTTTCTTAAATTGCTGAAAAGATTTTTGCCAGAAATAAACCAAGTAGCACTCACAGACTTGATTTCCATACCAATGTGAAATCTTGACTATGCACATTATTCAAAAGTGACACCATACTGAGGACAAAGATAGGATTTATGTATGGTAAAAAGGCAAGTGAATGAAGCTATAATTTTATTTCATTACTCTTAGTACATCCACAACTATTTCCACCTAAATAGATATTTAAAATAAGCATACACAAGTATCGACTATTATCTACAAATATTTATTGTAACACTTGAATAGAACTACAGGAAGCCCTTGGCACTGATAGAAAATATTGATTCACTGTTAGGTTACAAAAATTTATACATAGCAAAATTTAATGCTCTTTACATAAAAAATATTAGACTACTTAAACAAAACTTCCAAAAATTCCTGGTAATAGCTACCAGAATTAGAAAAGTAAAATTAGGCTTTAGACACTGCCTCTTCTAGAACACTGGACTCTGACAGCACCTCCACTGCTGGAAATAATAGTTAAATCTGTCATGCAACAGGAAAACAAAACACTAAGCTATTTTGGAACAACTGTTCTACAAAGAAGAGAGCTTCTCTTAATTAAAAAAAAAAATCCCAAATAGGCATTTTTAGGCATTAACCAAAAAAAGAATCCAAATGAAATATTATACTTGATGTTCAATTTTAATAGCATCTTAATAAAGGTATGCTTCCTTTCATTTGAATACATTTCTGCACATGTATATGTTATAAAATCCAGGAAACAGCCAAACCACAAGTTAACTCTTAACAATGAATATACATAGTTAACCCTATAGTAAGCAGCCCCTTTGAAAAGCACTGATGCACCCAACAGTTAATATGAATCATTTCATAAAGAACAACACAAAGTTTACCATCACTAATACCCAGTACCTACAGTCACTTAATGTTCTGGAACACAATAATGTAGAAGGCAGGTTTCTTTTGAAAATGGCTTAAACTCAAGCAGTTTTCTTGCTGAACATCAAACTTTATTCCAGGAAACTAAGATTTAGATAAGAAAAAATGTAATACCAACCCTAATTTAAATTACTTAAGTATTCAAGTCTGTAAAAGCAGGAGGTTAGAGGTCTGTGGTCAGTTTGCAATTAGGTTTTACATAGTTGGTATGAAACTGTAAACTTAGTATCCAGACCACTGAAAAATGGTTTAGAATGGTGGTCATTTTAATAAGGTAACACTTCTTAATTAAAAACATTTATGGAACAAAATTCTGTGAAAGATATTTGGGTCTCTAGTTATGATATAAATTCTTAGAAATTCAAAGCAAATACTCATTAAGGCAGAGCTGACATTTCCCAAGAATAATGAAAATTGAATCAGTATTTTGTTAAAATGAAATCTGTTACAAAATTGCTTCTGGAAAGCTTGTCAATGAGTCCAGAATCCAGATTGTTTAATAGTAGGGTCAGCAGAATTGTAGCTAATTTTAGCATTATTGAAAAATATATTTCTGATTGACTCAGGAAATTAAAGGGTCCTGGACTTGGGAGGGAAAAGCTAATTTGAAAAGTCAGTCATAAGAATCACATTATCTTTGATCCAAAGCTTAATAAATGTCAGCTGTCAGAAATGGAACTTTACATCAATTCCATTTTATTTTCCATGTAGATAACACTTATTTGAGGACAGATGGCATATATATGAATTTATGGTGTTACCCCTTGATGCTGGCATGTCACAGGTCCCTATCAAGGGGTGTGACATATTCCATTAGTGTCTTGGTAGAATTGCCCTAGCAATAAATGTGAACATGCCACCACAGATTCCCAAAGTGTTGCCTTTTAAAATGGCTAACATGAAACCTCCAATATTTGTTCTAAAGAAAAAGATTTACCCACTGGAAGGTTTTCCTAGAGATACATCCCAGCAGCTTGAGACAGACAGTGAAGTGTTTGTACATCTACATTAGTTTGGTGGGATACACATCTGTACTGCAGAGCAGCTGTCTGATGATTTGTCAGAGCTGTAAATACGTCGGTCGAAACACTCTGGCAAATATTTATGTGTAAGAATTGAGTTGTTCTTTTGACCGAGACTGGATATCTTGCAGTTCCTGTTCTTCCTTTGCTTTGATATCCTGGTAAGCCTGCATTTTGCTCGCATCCTTTAAGTAAGCCCAGTTAGAAGACAGTATCATGAGGAAGTGGATCTGGAAGAGAAGGGTGAGCATGATGGCTAGTGAGCATGTGAGAAGGCAAAGCGAGGCGCTAGTTAGATTAGACGGACTTGACTTTAAAGGGGGCGAAGGTTATTCTGTATTAATACTCGCTCTACTAGCAGAGCTGTCAAATCCTGAAAGCATGCTCTACTAGTTGGCTTCGCATTAAAAGGCTGAAGAAAAGTTAGTACACAAACATAGTGAACTGGAAAAAAATGGCCAAAGGTATTGTTAAGAAAAAGCAAAAATGAAATACAAGAGGGTGTTTTTGGTTTTTTTTTTTAACCATTTTGAGAGTAATTTTAAAGATTGATGCGGAAGTTCGGGAGCACATTGTATAGTTGAAATAAGTGTAGTGTGTGCAAAGACATTTTCTACCTGTAGATAAATCAATTCCCCCAAAGGCCTAAAAGCATGAACAATGTTTATTTTGAGTAAATAATTAAACTACATATTTAACATGGAAAAAATTAAGTGAATGTCAAAACCAAAATTAAGAACTATAAGCAAAGCATGCAGTCTCTGTTAACAAAATTTAGTTGTGAAACTACACTTTTCATTTTGTAAATGCCATTTCATTTCATAAAATGCAAAAATCCTCAGTATCATTCTTTACACTTGATGCGGCAAACACTTCTTTCCTATTTTCCTTGTATTTCCTGCAAAATAAATCTACATCTCAAGTTCCTTATAGTTCATACTTCCTTCTCAACATATTTGAGACCTTCAGGTCCAGGCCTAGTTTCTCTTCCCGTTAAAATCTTACATGCAGCTTGAGAACTAGCTATGAGGAAACAGTTATTACTTACCAAAACACACAATTTAAGGTTACCAATTTTGTGGGCTCTAAAGGAATGATTGTGTTGTTGGGGGGGAAAAATATCCACATATAAATCCTTTTTTTCAGAGAACTGGGTGACCTTTTTCTTCAAATTTTCATCTGGCTTATTTGAGGGTCATTTAGTAGTGAACCATGTGATCATAAAAAAATTGTTTTAAATTTAGAACATATTTGCAAAGTATTTTCCAGAAGGTGTGACAAAACAAAATCCAGATTAAATCCATTTCATCTTCAGCACTTGTTTTCATTTTCATCATTGAAACTGGTTATCAAGCAATCAAAAATAACAGAAAATGTTATTATTCCAAAGTGTTAATACTTCATTTAAAGATATTGCTCTCTAAAGTTTAAGTATGAGAACATTATTTTAAAGAGGATGCTCACCAGTGTCAGTAAATAACTGAATCCTTTTCAAAATGTGGAAATAGCCAGATCTCATTATTGTGTAATTCATGTACAGTAAGTCATCTTATTAATCTACCATGCAAGATGAGTTTACTAAAGCTATTTACAAATTACTGTAACAAAACTGCAGAAACCTAGACTCTGCTTTAGTCTGGAGTGTCAGTAATATTTCATGCTACAGAGCATAGCTCTCTAAAACTCCTTATGCAATTTAGAATTTAGTGCAGCAATCTTCCCGACTCTTAAACTTCAAAACCGCATAGTTATATGTAGTAGCCATCATGTAGATCAGCTGGTGGAAGAGAACAAAACAGGACAGTAAGATACAGGCAGTGAGGGCCAATGCCATGACACTTCTAAACTTGGGTGGGGATGGGTGCCTGCTCATAGTCTAAGGTGTTTCTTTTTTTTCCCCACTTAAAATCACGAGACAATTTTCCTATCTAGCACACACAAACTTTTTCTCATCACATATGTACAATGTAAGTCATTGGTTCTTCCCTAAGTTTATTAAAAGTACTTGGATGTGTTTGAAGAATAACAAGACCAGAGAGCTGGGTCAACAGCATGAGAAGGATGAAGCTAAATGCCTTAATTCCCCTCATCTTTCCAAAACCATCTGCTCAGCAGCAGGCAGTTATCTTTCCTACCTGTTGCTCAACCAAAAGAACAGGTCACCCCCATGATTTTACAGGTGGTTTTTTTTCATAGATTCTAAGGGGAAGGAATGATTTAATGGTCAGAAAAACTGGGAATGACTAATTTACAAGCAGCTGAGATTTTCCCCTTGCTCTACCAGTCTTAGTTGGTTTTCCTCAAATCACAAACCAAGCCCTCCAAAATTACATGTGTACAAACATATACATACATAAGAGCGTGTGTTTATACAGTTGGTTTTCACTACTTGTAGATTCCATATTTGTGACTGCCTACTTGCTAAGATTAATTTGTAACCCTTAATACTTGAGGCACTTCTTTTGCAGTTATTAGCAGACATGTGCAGAGCGGTGAAAGTTGAGTTGCCCAGTATGCACATTCCTAACTGAGGTTGAACAAGGCAACACGCTGCCTTCTTGTTTCCGCTCTCAGACTGTAAATAAGTATACTCGAAATATATTTAGTGCCACATTTTTAACATTTTTTTTGTGGGTGATTTTGCTGCTTAAAATGGCTCCCAAGCATAGTGCTGTCTAGAGTCCCTAAGCGCAAGAAGATTGCAAACTGCCTGACCAGAGAAAATGTTCATTAGAGAAGCTTCATTCACATGAATTCAATATTAATCAACAATATATATTAAATAAGGTGTATTTACACAGAAACACACAAAACAAGCTTATGTGTTGATAGGTTGATGAAAATGATGTGACCAGAGGCTCACAGGAACCTAGCCATGTATTTCCCCTAGGAGCAGTGGTCCAGCATTTGCTAATTCAGTGCTTGAGGTGACTTTATGGAACATAGCTACTGTGTATGAGAGTAAGCTATATAAATGTATATATATGTGCATATTTCCACTTGTAAATTAATCCTTGGCAAAGAGAAATGGGTAATGCCTCAAGTGAGCATTTCATTTGTGTGTGACTGAAGTCATGAAGCTAAGTGCTCAGTGCAACAAGGTAATATGCTTGGTCTAGCTGATAGGTGTTGATACCCTCTTTTCTTTCCAGAGTCCAAATTACATCACCTACAATTGGTGCCAAGGCAGCCAACTAATACTTCCTGCAAACTACATGTGGTAAGTTACACAGGCGCCAGTTAACCAAGGTTGAGTGCCAGAATCATTGGCTTCAATAGGCTGGTAAAAGCTGGAAGGGAAATCTGTCATTTAGAGGCTAGAGGGAGGAGGCTAGACTAGGGTGGTCTTGGGGCCATTACTCACCAGGGCAATGACAGTGGCACCAGCTCCTGCACAGGCCACAATGAACAGGTGATAGGACATGTAGAACTACAAAAGAACAGGGCACCAACATAAGCATTTGATATGTAATGAAATGGCCTACACTCATTCTGGGGTGCTGCTTCATCTGTCTCCTTTGCAGCTATTCTCTGCAAGACTGGGCACAGGCCTGCCTTCTCTTCATGCTCTGGCCTCATGGTGGAGTCACCTGAGGAGCTTGAAAAACTTTCTGATGCCCAGACTGCCCCCCAAATCAATTAAATCTGAATACCTAGGGGCTGGGCCTCAGCCATCAGTATAACATAGTGCTGCCTTGATGGCTGAAAGGTGCAGCCAAGGTGGGGAGCCCCTGCTTCAAGCCACTGCATATTATGGATCTACAAATTGACAAGTTGGATAGGGTAGGAGCTGATTATTTCTGTAACTCACTGCTTTTTAAAAGCTTGCCAGGATTTTCTTAAATATACAAGCACCTACGAATGCATTTATAAACAGTTACAAGCCAATGACCGAAGAATGTTCTAGGGCTGAGACAATTTAAACCAAAGTGTTAGGACACACTCCCTATTAAGAATGAATGAGAAATAGAGAAGTAGCCAAGTCATTCCAGAAATATAAATGATTAACTGTGGCCTCATTTATTAACAATTGGGCATATACACAAATTCCTCTACAAAACAGAGGGACTCCTCTATGAAAATTAACTTACATGTGTTCTGTGACAGGTGTTCCACTTTGAAAATCTTTCTGAAGAGGTGAGAGAAGAATCTAGATATATTATTAGGTTTGTAGGTTTGGGTTCACCTCTAAATTATTGCCCAAAGGAAAAGCTCTCCACTTCTTAAGGATTCTCACCAAATGGGTTGGACCATATGAAGTGACCATTTTTGTAGGTCAAAAATGGCTGAATAGTGATGGTTACATATAGCTCAATCTTAAAGAGTCTAAACAAGGAGCTTTCCTTAATAGCATTTTAACCATCTCTCTCGCTCTTTCTATAGCTAGGAGAACCCTTGTCTCAGCCTAATATTCAAGGGTTATTCTTACGAGCCCTCTGAACTGTGATGAGTTTACCTCGTTTGTGTTGCAGATGTTCTCCAGGGCAGAGCCGCATATTTTTCCCGGGAAAGCATTCCAAGGAATGATACCTGTAAAATGAACCCCAATAGGATGTTAGTACAAACTACAGTGCCTCATGTTCTTAATAGACCCCACCACTTTGGATGCCAGTTACAGTGTAATTGTAGGCTATGTTCCTTCATTAAGAATTGATGGATCTGCTGTCTGCAGAACAAGCATTTTGGAATAAATAGCCCCATTTGAACAATAGGCCAAAAGCAAAGCCAACTAGTCCATAAGAAATCTAAACAGCCTGATATTTTTTTCCCCTACAAATTGTGCTTTATTCAGTGAGGGTTCATATTTGGAAGTTCATATTTGTAAAGATTAATTTTCAAAGCCAGACTTTCCCTTTAGTTACTGCAGACAACCCCCTCGTAAAGCATTTTATCACATTGAGGTCAAAATACATTTCCTCATGAATGTTGTGGTCTGTGGCCTTGCTGTCCAAGCTCTGTTAGTGGTCTGCCAGGAGTTCCAAAACTGCAAGTATACACTCGGAAACAAATTACAATTTGACAGAGTAATTTATGTTTGTGGGAATCCAATAAACTCTGGATTTGTACTTTGTCTTTATTTTTATATTCATTTTTATTATGTCTTATAATTATATTAGAAAATACTTTTGGATTGAAAATCAAATTGGAATTTTTTTTTTTTTTTTGGAGACAGAGTCTTGCTCTGTCACCCAGGCTGGAGTGGACTCCCGTGATCTTGGCTCACTGCAGCCTCCACCTCCTGGGTTCAAGCGATTCTCTGCCTCAGCCTCCCGAGTAGCTGGGATTACAGGTCCCCGCCACCACGCCTGGCTAATTTTTGTATTTTTAGTAGAGACGGGGTTTCACCATCTTGGCCAGGCTGGTCTTGAACTCCTGACCTCGTGATCCACCCGCCTCAGCCTCCCAAAGTGCTGGGATTACAGGTGTGAGCCACCGCGTGTGGCTGGAAATTTTTTAAAAAGAAAAACACTACTGTCCTTTACCCTAGAGGGTGGGACAAGCAGAGTCTATGATTTCTCTCTCACTGTAACCCTGAGGCTCCTCTGCAATGACAATTGTCCAGTGGGCTGCTGCTTTCTTCCCCCTCTAATGCATAAGTTTGTGCTTAAACACTCCTAGGAGGTAAGGAGTGTTAGAAGAAGAAAAGTCCTTATTCCTTTCATCCTTGACACGGGCCAAGAGTACATCTTTATACCTCAGAAGCATGGGAAATTGCCCCAAATTGTCAGTGAAACCATTAACTATAACAATAAATAGGCAAATATAGAGGATTTAAAAAGATGATTGCTGATTACCAAAAATTTGTGGCAAAACATTTTTAAGGAATAGGGGAATGATATACATTTAGATATTCATTTACAAATACTTTAACAGCCAACTTTAGGCTCCGCTTTTAGCTCTATCATAAAGAACAGTGTTGTTTAGCCTTGGTCATTGTGAGAAGAGATTAGTCTGATGGGTAGTTTCAAGCAAATGTAGTATTATATTGTAAGGTAAGATGTTGAGACTAAGCCACATGAGAAGAACAGCAGAAATGAAATAGTCATCTCTCTTCAGAAAAGCTCTGGAAGGACAGTTATTTCCTCTTCAATTCTGATGAAAGCTTTTCCCCCCACCCCCTGGTTGTTTCTGCCAAGAAAAGATTTCCTACCATCGGGGCTGGAAGCAGTAATTAGACTCCTCCCTTAGCATGCTGCCCTCTCTTACTCAGCAGCAAAGTCAAGTCCCAAATTAATTGACAGGAGGAGCCAGTGGTCTCTTCTGGGGCTTGTCACAATGAACCAACCTTAGATCCCTATTGTAAGGATCTCACTCATTAGAAAATGTTTGAACTGGTTTCCAACAGCTGACGATGATTTTTTAAAGAGTATGTTCTGATGACTTTAAAATATGTCTGGATCTAACATTGTCTTTTTCAGTACAGATGAAGTTTAAGCAGTTAGTCATTTTAAAAAGACCAGATTTGAGGAGTTGGATGTGCAAATTAATTGAATTATACAATGTGTGCAATATTATTTTGAATGGAAAGTTGGATGTTATAAAACTGAAAGAAAAAATATCTTTTTATAGTGGAGGTCCAGAAGTCTTTTTTGATTGAACTGCATTATGAAGTAGTTTCATATTATGAAAAGCTTCTTTTACTACACACTTAACATGAAAACCAGGCCGGGCGCGGTGGCTCAAGCCTGTAATCCCAGCACTTTGGGAGGCCGAGACGGGCGGATCATGAGGTCAGGAGATCGAGACCATCCTGGCGAACACGGTGAAACCCCGTCTCTACTAAAAAAATACAAAAAACTAGCCAGGCGAAGTGGCGGGTGCCTGTAGTCCCAGCTACTCGGGAGGCTGAGGCAGGAGAATGGCGTGAACCCGAGAGGAGGAGCTTGCAGTGAGCTGAGATCCGGCCACTGCACTCCAGCCTGGGTGACAGAGCAAGACTCCGTCTCAAAAAAAAAAAAAACAAACAAAAAAAAAACATGAAAACCTAACGAAATCTTGACACCTAGCAAGCTAAAAGCCTCCCTGATGTTTCCACCCAGAAAACAGCATATTGAAGGGAAAAGTATAAAATTACTGATAGAAGGGATGAAACAGATCATGACAATTAAAAGGATGCTCATGTAATAATTAGGTCCAGACATATGCATGAGAGGACAATGAATTAATTGGGGGAGGGGTGAATTAGAAGGAAGTACCGTATTGTCGGATATCCACACAGATCTGCTCCACACCCGTGGTCCCGTTGGTCTGTGGTGACTTGATGACTTCACAAGTTGACCATATGTTGTAGAACATAAACACGGGCACTGCTGAGAAACCAAACACGCCCAGCCAGGCCACTCCGAGCACATAGGTGAGGAAAACGAACTAGGCCAAAATGAGAGGAAGGACAATCATCACTGAAACAGGCAGATGTGTCCCCTGAGTGGAAGGATTGTGCATTTTCAGGCCCAATACTGATCTGTGGAACACATTGTGGGGACCCTCACCCCGGCATTGGCAGCAAAAAGGAAGAGCCAACAAGGGAGCAGGGTAAGTAAGAGCCAGCCACATTCCCCAGAGCTAGAAGATCTAGAATTGGAGTGCCTGAAGCAATGTCAGGGCCTTTCGGGTCACCCTTAACTAACAAGGACAGGAGACCCCAAGAGGTGATCTCACTCATCCGAGGATACAGAGCTAATCAATGGCAGCCTCTCAAGAGGTACTCTTTCTAAATATCCGTTCTGAAAATGCAGAACATCCTACATAACATGGGATAGATTCTGGATGCATTCCATATACCACTGAATTATAACTTCATATTAATTTCTCAAATGTTACCTTTATTTATCATAACAGGTTGGCTCACAGAGAATAGCAATTGCCACAAGAAGCCCTCTCTCAAAAAGAACTTCGCTAGTTTCCTGATTCTGCAAAATTACCAAAAGTTTCAAATAATCGCGAACGCAAGCTTAATGCACGATCTATAAAATTCTCATTTTCCTCTAGTTTTCTTTTGTCTCTAAGATTCACAGCAGCTTTGCAAGCAAAGCAGTGGCTTAGGGAAAAAGCTTCAGGTGTTCACCCACACACTGTCATGGGCAATTCCAGGAAGAATAGAATCCTGTTGCTTGGCTTTCCTCTGCCTTGACCACTTTTCAGAGAGCTTTGTAAGGTGGCCTCAAAAACGTGGTATTTGTGTTCTCAGAAGGCGCGCCCACAGAGGGTGTCGGCGAGGGTGTGAAGTGCTAATTTGGCTTTTCTATTTTGAAGCTGATGGTCCCCACTAACTTTCTGCGCCGCCGGGGATACCTGGGTAGTTGGAGGCCACCTCCTGATGGTCACAATGCCAGGAAACTGCAGAAACAAGACACTTTCCCTTTCACTGCAAGGAAGCATTTGCATCTCCAAAAATATTCAGAGAAGCAGATTTCAGCAGTTCCACCTCCCACTTCCTCCCACTGCTGCCCCAAACTAGGTTTCTTTCCCTTCAAGAAAACAGGACCTGAGCAGGAGGGAACTGGTGGTTCTTGGCTTCAGTGAGCCTTCCCTTCTGTCAGAGGCCAGGACTCCAGACGGAAGGCCACTATCCCCCCACCAGAGGGCCCTGCTGCGGGCTGGCCCTGTCATGGTGGCCTCCAGCGTCTAGAGCTGCTTCCTCAGTGAGTTCCTGGGCACAAGCCTTCCACACGGGACTATGAAAGCAAAAGAAATCTCTGGACCCCCAAATCACTAAGCCAAAGGGAAAAGTGAAGCTGGGAACTGCCACAGGCAAACCTCCCATTCTATCCCTAAACAAGATAGCACAAAGATAAAGCTACATACCTCCCTCACAATTAGCCCACAGGGAAATCCCTCATGGACAAACGACAGACAGAGCTCAAAGTCATCCCTCTGAGGCTCATGTGAGACAAATGCATATCTGACTGCTTCCTCTCCCGTCATTTCAACAAGCCAGACCAGCCATAAGTGACTATTTCTCTACCTTCCTCTCCCATATGAACTGTATATTCAATGAAAGGCTGATCAGAAACCCAAAAGAATGCAACCATTTGTCTCTCACCTACTTGTGACCTGGAAGCCCCCTCCCTGCTTCGAGTTGTCCCCACCTTTATGGACAAACCAATGTACATCTTACATTTATTGATTAATGTCTCACGTCTCCCTAAAATGTATAAAACCAAGCTGTGCCCCGACCACGTTGGGCCCATGCTGTCCGGACCTCCTGAGGCTGTGTCATGGGCACATCCTTAACTTTGGCAAAATAAACTTTCTAAATGGGCTGATACCTGTTTCAGATACTTTTGGGTTCACAGGACTTTCTCAAAAAAAATCTGACGTAAGAGCTAAAAGCAGGCCATGCTAGGTGGGTTGGGAATCCCTCATGGTGTCCCCATCTCTAGGTGAAGTGCCACTGGCTCAAGTAGAAGCTCCTCTCCTCTCCACCATGTGCTGTGTCCCGACCAATGCTCAAAGGATCCAAAAATGTTAAACATCAGGCAGTGGATGACCTAATGCTGTGCCCTGTGGAAACTAGACCTCTTTATTTCTGAAACTTGATGGGTAGAAGTGAGGGGGAAAGCTGTCATTTTTAAAGCTGTGAGGAGGTGTTTTTTCTTTTTTTCCTTTGGAGGAGGATTCCCACTATTTGTGGCTATTTTCCCTCTGTTCTTCACAGGCATTTTATTTAACAGCTGCCTCCTTCCTCCACAAAAGTAACCATTCCCCTGACTTGTACAGTAGTCTCTTCTTTGTATTTTTTAACAGCTTTATTGAAATATGATTTACTCAGAAACTCATAAATTAATTTACTCCTTTGTTCTATGAACTGAATCTTAAAAAACCAACGTGAAATGAGGGTCCTATTTGGGATTGGGGAGGTCCAAACTGGTAAAGAACTAAATCATTCAGCAATTGAGTGATGGGTTTCATCCTTGTAGGTAGTTTCTTTTCAGAACATGGTTTTCTGAAATCACATCAAATGACACTATCTGTCAAGACTATTATCTGTCCTTGAGAGGGGTAGGTGGGCATGTGAGCTTAAGCCCGGCTGGACCATTCTGAAGTCCCACAAATGGTCATTCCGGACAAACCTAAAGATTGGCATCTGGATCCATGCAGCTGATGATGTTCTGCTCAACTACTTCCTGCGGGTGCTGCTTCTCCTGGAAGGGGCAGGTGTGGTGTGGAATGCAGACTGTGGAGTTGGGCCCACGGCTGATGTGAGAGAGCAAAAAGGACAGTCCGGGCTGGGGAGGGGCTGAGGAACAGGCCCCTGTGATGTGGCCAGGCCTGTGTACTCCAAAGGAGAGTTTCCCACATTGCAGTCCCCTTCTTGCAGCCCTGCTATCCTTGGAAAAACTGTTACATTCATTCATAGCCTCCATCTCCAGATTCAAGTGATTCTCCTGCCTCAGCCTCCCACATTCCTGGGACTACAGGCATGCGCCACCATGCCTGGCTAATTTCTGTATTTTTAGTAGAGATGGGGTTTCGCCATGTTGACCAGGCTGGTTTCGAACTCCTGAACTCAGGTGATCCACCCGCCTAGGCCTCCCAAAGAGATGGGATTACAGGCGTGAGCCACGGCACCAGGCTGCCAATTCCATTTAGAAACTGAAATTCCATGTGCCAAAAATCAAACTCCATAAATACTTCTCCCCTCCTCCCCTCCTAGGCTCTCAATGGAAAGCCTTTTCCTCTTGGAAAAAGAACATTTTCTTTTGTGATGAAGCACTTTTTAACCCTGTTTTTTAATGACCCATTAAGATCTGTCATCCTCTAGACCAGAGGTCAGCAAATGCTATCTTACTGTAAAGAGCCAGATAGAAAACTGTTTAGGCTTTGCAGGTCACGTGTGGTCTCTGTGGCAATTGGTCCAATCTGCTTCATGCTTTGTAGCATGAAGGCAGCCATAGCTAATGTACAAATGAATAGGCATGGCTATGTGCCAATCAAACGTTGTTTAGGATCATTAAAACTAGACTTTCTTATAATTTTCATGTATCATGAAATACTCATTTTTTCTAACCACTGAAAGATATAAAAAGCATTCTTGGCCAGGCACAGTGGCTCACACCTATAATCTCAACATTTTGGGAAGCCAAAGTGGGAGGACAGCTTGAGCCAGGAGTTCGAGACCAGCCTAGGCAACATGGTGAAACCCTGTCTCTACAAAAGATACAAAATTAGCCGAGTGTGATGGAGTGCACCTATACTCCCAGCTACTCGGGAGGCTGAGACTAGAGGATTGCTTCAGCTCCGGAGGCAGAGGTTGCAGTGAGAGGTTGCAGTGAGTCATGATCACACCACTGCACTCCAGCCCAGGTGACAGAGCAAGACCCTGTCTCAAAAAAAAAAAAAAAAAAAAAAAAAAAAAAAAAAAAATTCTTGACTGAGCATGATGGCTCACGCCTATAATCCCAACACTTTGGAGGCTGAGGCGGGTGGATCACCTGAGGTCAAGAGTTCAAGACCAGCCTGACCAACATGGTGAAACCCTTTCTCTACTAAAAATACAAAAATTAGCCAGGTGGTGGTGGCGGGCGCCTGTAATCCCAGCTGCTCGGGAGGCTGAGACAGGAGAATCGCTTGAACCCAGGAGGCAGAGGTTGCAGTTAGTGGAGATCGTGACACTGCCCTTGGAGACAAAGTGATACTCCATCTCAAAAAAGAAATCTTAGTCCTGAGCTATACAAAAACAGGTAGTACACCAAATTTTGCCCACAGTCCATAGTTGCTAACCCCTGTCTTAGACTATAAGCTGCTTGAGAAAGAAGGCTGTGTTTGAATCTTTGCATCTCTAGTGGCTAGCAAAGCCCAGATAGGCGCTCTGTACAGCAGGTGCTGGTAAGTATTTACAGAAGGATCAGGACGATTTTCCATAGTCCATGTATGTCTTTATGGCCATGATCCATATTTAAAGACAACCAAAGGGAAGCACTGAGACCACATGAAAGTTATCTCCTTCTATAGTGGGAACTTGGCATTTGAAAAATCTTCAGCACCCTTTTCACCTTTACACTGATGAGAACATTTGATTTATTTCTACCAGCCATAGATTTTAATTTACTATCAATAACATGTTGCAAGTTTTTATAGTCCTAACTCTAAATTGGTAAGGCCAGTATTTGTGTCATGGACCCTCCATCCATGCTCGATACCTGGTAGCTTTTGCCAAATACAAGGAAATGCATCAAGGCATGGCTCTGGTTGTACATCAAACAATCAGTTATCAGAGGTTCACACTCACCATTCCACTGATGCATCGGCCACAGGCGGTTGTTTTAAACTCACCGTGCAGTTCTTTCACTGCACTTGTGGTGTAAAAGCCTTCTGCCAACAGAATGATCCCATACAAGAAGAAAAAGGACGCAATTCCATAGATGACATACTGCATCAGTTGTATCCTACAAAGAGAAGAAGAGATCCTGAACCATTAAATTCACTGCCTGGTAGTGACTACGTTTCTGGACGCTGGAGAGAGGACATGACGGGGATGTTCCTGTGAGCGCATCACTCGCCCCACTGATGGCTTTGATGTACTTGTGCGGCATCCCTGCCCATGTCCCAGCAACATGGGCCTTCCTTCCAAGGTGGGAATGATGTTTCCTCTGCTCAGGGCAGCATCCAGTTGTAATCTTTTCATCCTTACCTGAGTCCTGGGCGGCAAGGGTTAGAATCCTCATTTCGCACATAAGTAAAACACAGGTATTGAGGAGTTCAGCTCCTCATCAGAGGATACACAGTTAGTGGCAAAGCCAGCATCTGAACCCTGGTCCATGACAACATGTTCTTTCTGCCCTATCAAAATGCCTCCCAACCAGGCCTAGTGGTTCATGTCACTCTGATAAAACCCCTAAGTAGGCACTCAGGGCTTCTTTAGGGGGTAATTTGGGGAGATGTTTTTTGCATTGTGACTCCCACCACTCAAGTAGTAGTAAGTCGAGTAGGTTTAAGATACAGAAAGTTAATTCACAATGCAGTTTGTCTCACAAAAGCTAACGAAGATGGATGACATGTCCTCAGCCTTCGGCTGCCCATTGGAATCACCTGGGGAGCTTGGAAAATACTGGTACCTGGATCCCGCCCCCAGGGCTTATGTCCTAATTGGTCTGGGGTAAGGTATGGGGATTTTTTTTTAAAGCTGCTCAGAGGTTTGAGAGCCACAGATTGAGATCATTACCTAATTAAATCAATACACCTTTCCCAGGTTCAGTCTTGGTAAACATTTCTTCTTTGCACATAGTTGGCACTCAGTGAGTCCCTTGTCCTGCTTGAGCCCTCCTTATAATCTCCCCAACCTGTGTTCATTTCTTTGGAGGTCATTTGTGAACAGATAAGAAAGAATAAAATTCCCTAAGGACTGAAGAGTCTCCAACATGACTCCATGACCATTCCATAAAAATTCATTCATGTCTTTTTCAGTCTGGTAAAGAAGTTTCTTATAATCATAAGACACATAAACGCTGGAACTTTGAGATTCAAGGGAAGAAAAAGAAACAATGAAGGAAATGGAGAAAGGGGAAGACATGCGAAGGAAATAAGTAGATTGCTGCTGAGCTTGCACAGTTATGAGAATCTATGCATGGGAGTCACTGTGACTCCATTGAGAATGTTTCCAGAAAGAAAGGCAGAGATCTGCTGCTAAACCCCTGGACCTTCCTCTCTTCTGCAATGGAGGATGCCCTGGGATCTGCTCTTCTGCTAGAAGAGTTAACGTTAAAATACTGCTCCTGGAGGCTCAGAGTTGGGGTCAGTCCTTAACAGGGCTCCTGCCATTCCAGGGATGGTCACTTCCTGGGAGAAAGCTGGAGGCATCTGTTACTTGGGAACAATACAACTCTGTTGAGACAATCGGCAGCATCACCTATCACCATGTCACAGCCCCCCACGTCCACAGCTACCATGTGTGAAGTGTCCTATGTGCATACCATGCCATTCCCAACATTCCCAAGTAACATTCCACCCTGGGGCCTAAACATCTACCACATTCTAGGCCCTTTCTTTTTCCTTCTCTCATGAACCTTTTTCTATCTGCATAAAGTGACCTTTAAGTAAAAGCATTCATTTTCTGCCAGGAGAGCACACTGTAGTCTTTCTGAAAAACATCATGAGGTGGTTGCATCTTAGATACTTTTTTTTAAAAAACAAAGTATCACTCTGTCACCCAGGCGGGAGTGCAGTGGTGCCATCCTGGTGCACCACAACATCCACCTCCTGGGTTCAAGTAATTCTCCTGCCTCAGCCTCCTAAGTAGCTGGGATTACAGGCACACACCACTATGCCCAGCTAAATTTTTTTTTTTTTTTTTGTATTTTTAGTAGAGGTGGCATTTCACCATGTTGGCCAGGCTGGTCTTGAACTTCTGACCTCAGGTGATCTGCCTGCCTCAGCCTCCCAAATTGCTGGGATTACAGGCATGAGCCACCAGGCCAGGCCTTAGATACATTTTTAAAGGGAACCGGATACTTACACCTCGCTCAGCAAGGCATGGTCACTGGCGTTGGTGGAGAAGTGTTGCTCAAGAATCGCCACGGTGCCTGCGAGAGCCACATGCCCACAGCCGCAGAACAAGGCCACCCCGGAGAAGCAGAGGATGGTGGCCACCAGGGAGGCGTAGGGGACTCCTCCCAGACACTTGATGCAGCATTCAAAGCAGCCTGGACCCAAAGGAGAGAAAATACAGCCATTATGGGCAAGAACGCCTCTGGTCTTCAAGAATACCACATATTCACAGAGAAGGCTTTAATTATTCCATCTCCCCTCTCATGCTCTATGGTTAATACTTCGACATCCCAAGGGCCAGCGTGGTAGTTACCGTGATCTCACATTCTGCAGTGAGGACCCTGAGGCTCCAAGAGGGAATGTAACTTAATTTGCTCAGAATCTGGAAGGGTAGCGAATGGCAGAGCAGTCAATTGACAAAGAGTTATAAGGTAGTTACAATTCTAGAGCTTCCCTGATTGACTGAGTGGTGGGGGGAGTCCTGCTCAAGTGCCTATGAGAAGCACTCATTCCACCAACACAGTCAAAAGAGGACAGTAGTGAAGCTGCAGCTCTGTGAAGGAAAGCAACAGTCAGGTCGTCTCCAGCCTCACAGTTCTGGGGTTTCAATACGTCTGCTGCTGTAGCAACCAACGGATTTCCCCAAGCCCTGGACCTCCTGGGCAACTGGGAGAATCTGATACAGCAATTATGCCGTCGCCCGGTTCAAACAAATAGCAAGGTGATTGTTTTGGAAAGGTCACAAGTATTTTGGTCCCTAATTCAGTGAAGTACAAGGTCACCAAGAGCCACTCAAATTTCATTCAAGTTGACATCAGAAATTATCTCAAATTTTTAATAAAAATGCTTCCCTCCAGCCCAGTCAGCTCAAGCAATTCATTTACAGTCCTCCTCCTCCCCGGCTTCCACCTTCCCCGACACACACGTTCAGAGTCAGAAACCAGAACTGGTGGGTGATATTTAAGTACTTGAAGGAGAAAAAAGAACAGAAGAAAAAAACAAAACCAAAATGAACATCCATGAAGTGGAATGAAGGAGAGACAGCCGTAACTCACTGTTAATCTTGAAAAGATGAGACTTGTATTCATTTTTAAAATAAACTTTTACTTGAGATGTCCATAAAGACCTGCCCGAGGGGCAGAGCCAGGTGACATTTTCAGTTTGGAGACATTTATGTTTCAGTAAAGGCAGCACTGGCCTCGGGATAATGTCAGTACCTCTCCTAACCTCCCGTCTCTGTTTATATTATCCAGACCCTTAAGTAAATGGCTTGTCGGGGAAATTGAACTTTAAACGCATTATGGTGTTTAACAGCAATCAAGGGCACTTCATTACTTCAGGGCAAGCACATTAAGCCAGACAAAAAAAAAAAAAAAAAAAATTCCCCCAAATGGTCTTCACAGTTAGGTTATGGAATGACAACCCAGCATAAAACACCATAGATCAATGTTTTCATTTTAGTGAGCATTCCTTTTAAAACAGCATTCGCTTAAACCTATGGAAAATGACTATGAAAACTCATTACTAGATTTCTCTTTAGTTTATTGGAAGACAAAAAATATCAGAGCTTCAGAAAATAAAAAATATCAGGGCTTCATAAGAAAGCTGTGCTTCCTTTCATTTCAAAACATGAGCAGCTGTTTTTAGGAAGACCAACTTCCCTGAAATGGATTGGGGAAACTATATAAAATGGGAACCATCCTGGCTAACATGGTGAAACCCTGTCTCTACTAAAAATACAAAAAATTAGCCGAATTAGCCGGGCATGGTGGCCTGCACCTGTAGTCCCAGCTATTCGGGAGGCTGAGGCAAGGGAATCGCTTGAACCCAGGAGGCAGAGGTTGCAGTGAGCTGAGATCGTGCCACTGAAGTCCAGCCTGGGCGACAGAGCAAGGCTCCTTTTCAAAAAAAAAAAAGGGAACCAGTGCACAATATGGTTCAAGTTCACTAGCAAGTCAGTATCTTAAAGAGCTTCAGACACTTGGGATTTGTGAGCAGAGATGTTAGACCTCAATCTTATTTTGTCACATGACTTTCTGGGGACTGAGGTGAGAGGAATGCAACTCAAAGTCCAAATTCTCTCTAGGTTCCCAAGCTAAGAGAAACTAGAATCCTTGGCCTTGACGTATCTCATTATAAAGAGAAAACAGACATGGGTATTGTATCATTCACAGCCTCCCCACATTCTCAGCTTCTATGATCATGTTAAGAAAAAGATGAATGCCTGCTTTCCTGACTAACAAAGTTGTATCTGGTCGTTAAAGGATAAAGATGTAACGCCTTGGGACTGTATGGTCCAAAATGGTAGCCACTAACACATGTAGCTATTTACATTTATTTAAAATTAAATAAAATGAAAAATTCAGGTCCTCTGTTGCACAAATCACATTTCATATGCTCAAAAGTCACATGGACTAGTGGGTACTGTATTGGACAACACAGATATAGGACATTTCATCATCACAGAACACTGCTTTGGAAGACATTTGAATTGTCACATATTTGATTTTCTATAATGTGAGCTGGGTTCTAACTGGATTTTCTGTTGGATTTCATTAATTCAGTACTTTGTGAAGACCTACTGGGTGCCAAGTATACAAATGTGAAATAAGATACCTTTTTGGCATCAAGATAAATCCAATACTGCAGGCAGACAAGTAACACAATTATTATAGTCCAGCATGATGGGGGTAAAGATACAGACCCCTGCAGAGCCAGTGGAAAGGGAGTGGAGGGAAGGCAGACAGGGAAGGACAGAAGGGCAAATAATTCATACTGGAGGGGTCCTTCTACAGAAAGACCTAGTATCCAGAATACTTAAACAGTTGATGTGGTGACAATGACATATAACCAGATAAAACTGTTCATTAATTCTCTGAATTTATGTGTGTATATATATAAAATATATATTTTTAAACTAAACCCACACCCTTTTTCATCATTTGGAGTTAGAGTTAGGTGTTATGGTGTAGCACACTTGCCCTTTAATGATAGAACTCGTCCTTCCAAATCCACAGTTGCCACTTCAAACAGTCTTTCATCCAAATGGTTAGAGCATTCCAAAGAAATATCACAGCTGCTCCCAGGCTCAAAAAGACAAGTGGGGTTAGAAGAATGATGCTGTTCAATCCCAAATTCAATACTAGATCAAAGCTAAAGTTTCCCTCCAATTTAAATCTCTCAAGGACTCCGTACAGCTCATGCTGTGGATCTAGTTTTATAACAGCAGAGAAAACCAGAAACTCGAGAATTTGGGGGATCACTTCAATGAATCATGCTCTCTCAGCAGATGCCAATGCTCTTATGTTTTCAGCAGATGATTTTATTTGTGGCTGTAGGAACCCTAGCTCCTATAGAACAGAAATCACCATCTTTGCTCCACTGGCACAGATAAAACTCTTATGGACTGTGCCAGCCAACATGACTAGAAGGTAGTGACATAAAATATGGGAAAAGTTTATGGGACATAATACAGCTAGATGTAGAGCTTATTCTAGCTTAGTTGACCAGTTATCTTCAGGGTTAAGATTGCATGTGTGGTAGATATCCAACCATCTATAAACAGATCACTCTCCACTGTACCTTCTATGTCAGTATAGAAGCCACCTCTGGTAACAGTGTGTATGATATTTTTGAACACTGGGCAATTTAGTCACATATCACGCACTCATCCTGGAGGAACCAAAACTGCTGCAAAAAGTAAGAAAAAGCTAGATGTGTTTATTTAGGAGCTAGAGGATATAGGTAATATAGGAGCTAGACCACCTAGGGCTTTCCAGGCCACCTTAAGAATTCTGGACTTTATCTTCAAAATCATGGGAAGCCACTGAGGTTTTTTTGTTTTGTTTTTTTTAAAACAGTCTTGCTCTGTTGCCTAGGTTGGAGTGCAATGGCACAATCACTGCTCACTGCAGCACTGAAGTCTCTGGCTTAAGCGATCCTCCCACCTCGGCCTCTTAAGTAGCTGGGACCACAGGCCCATGCCACTGCACCCAGCTTATTTTTTATTTTTTAAATTTTTTGTAGTGACAGGGTCTCCTTATGTTAGCCAGGCTGTTCTCTAACTCTTGGGCTCAAGTGATCCTCTCGCCTCGGCCTCCCAAAGTGCTGCAATTACAGGTGTGAGCCACTATGCCTGGTCTGCCAGGGAGCATTTTTAAACATGGGAAACAGATTGGGGTTGTGAAAGATCACTCTGGATGATGTGAAGGGATATGTGGATCTGTAGCTGAGAAGAGTTGAACTTGAATGCTGGCAGCTTCTACTGGGCAACAAGGAAAACTATCAGAGGTCAAGAAAAGATACGAGTGGACCATTTGTCAATTCCATGTACTTTGCAAAGTGTGTTCATTGGACCAGCAGTATCAGCTTCAGCAGGGAGGAACCTGTGAGAAATGAAGAATGTTGGGCATGGCCCCAGACTAGCTGAGTCAGAATCTGCATTTTAACAAGCCCTCTGGGGTGATTTGTGTGCACATGAAAATTTGACAAGCCCATTTCTAGTCAACAGTGGCATCTTCCCAGGCTCAGGTGTGGCATCCTGAGTCTGTCTGAAGTGCCTGCTTTCATATTCAATGGCGTGTGATGTTTCTTCTCTAAGACGTGGCCCACTGGGTTTGGCCATAACCCTCCAATCACTTGTGAATCAAATGGCAAGTTCCAAGGACTACAGTGAAGAAAAACAAAATGTTCCAAATTGTTCGACCGTCTTGAAAAGAGTGCAGCTAGAGTGCATTTTTGTGAGCCAAGCAAGTACTATTAACCTTGGAATTTTTCATGCTTTAGTGTCATGCCATAGGCAGGGTCTGAGAAGACAGGAATTGAGTCACCTGAGAAAGCAGATTTCTAAACACACACACTCCTAGCCACTGCAGTGCCGGGAGTGCCTGTGCACACAAAGGAGGTAGATCTGGGATTCAGGCTGTCCTTAGTAGTCATAGGCAAGCTGATGTTTTTAAATATAAGGGTGGTGCCAAGTACCAGCAGAACACCATGCTGTTAAAAGTTTACGATAGCTAAGGAAAATCAGTGCTTTTCTTGGATGCTCCTATAAATCCACAGACTGAATTTTCCCAAGCTTCAAACCAGCAATGACAACATTGGGTAACGTGAATGAGAAAAAGCAAGGAAAGCATTTTTTTTTGGTGACTGTGATATATTCATGTATAAAATAAAAATCAATGCCAGGCTTTTTTTTTTTTTTCCTGAGAAAGAGTCTCACTCTGTTGCCCAGGCTGGAGTGAGTGGTGTGATCTCCACTCACTACAGCCTTAACCTCCTGGGTTCAAGTGATTCTTATGCCTCAGCCTCCCTAGTAGCTGGGATTACAGGCACGCGCCACTACACCCAGCTAATTTTTTGTATAGACAGAGTCTTGCCATGTTGGCCAGGCTAGAATGCCAGGCTTTCTAGCACATTTTAATAGTAATTCTCAATACCTCTCACCAAACCCTAAAAGCCTCTGTTGGGCTCATGTCTTATGCCTTCATTTAGCTGGCCTCTGGATAAAAAGAATTTTAGGTTTTGATTCACACAAAAATTACAGTGTACATTAGCCTAAGACAGTTTAAATATAAGCCATGTAGTAGGGAGGGAAAAAAATACACATCAATGCCTTTAACTCTCAAAGGCTATTTTGTCTCCAGCATCCCTAGAACCTTTTGTGCAGAACAACAGAATAAAACACTTTTTGTCCTCAGGCTTGTGGATGGCCGTTGCCATGGCTGTGAGTTCATAATGGCCAAGTGATTTGCCCAAGTTGTCTGTGATCTTGGCTGCAGATTTAATGCTGGCTCAGACGGAGGGCTGGCAGGAACAAGGGCTCAGATTCTTCCCCAGGGAATGAATGTCACACATACATACATACACACACACCCCCCCCCCTCCCAAACACCCCCCCCCCACACACACACACCATACATACACACACACACACAAAACCCTTACCTCTCTACATGGGGCCTTCCTTGCTATATTACTGATTCTTAATGAGCCACAAAATTAAAAAGAAAAGATGCAGGAACCAAGCTTTACAACTTTCAAGCAACAAGCAATGGGAAAATGGAGGGAGTGAAAATCCTGAGAAGCAGCAGTGAATGTCAGTGGACAGAAGCTTCCCTGATTCTGAGCTGGCCAAGCAGTTCTCAACAGGGGGTGACTGTGCCCCTCAGGGGACATTTGGCAATATCTGGAGATATTTTTGTTTGCCAAAGCTGGGGGAGAGGGTGCTTCTGGCATCTAGTGAGACCAGGGATGCTGCTCAAAACCCACAGTGCACAGAATATGCTCTTATAACAAAGAATTATCCAGCCCCAAATGTCAATAGCTCCAATGTTGAAATTCTCTGAGGTAGCATAAAAAACATGTATATCGTTTAGACCACTGGTTCCTAATCCAGGCAATTTTGCCACCCAGGACATTTAGCAGTGTCTGAAGACAGTTTTGGTTGTTACAACTGAGGGTGAGGGGACACTACTGGCATCTAGTGGGTAGAGGCCAGGGATGCTCCCAAACCTCCTATAATACACAGGATAGCCCCCACCCCGAAATAAAGAATGATCACACCCAAAATGCCAATAGTGCTATAAACCAAAAATAACTCTGGGCCAGGCAGGGTGGCTCACACCTGTAATCCCAACACTTTGGGAGGCCAGGGCAGGCGGATCACAAGGTCAGGAGATCGAGACCATCCCGGCCAACATGGTGAAACCCCCATCTCTACTAAAAACACAAAAATTAGCTGAGTGTGGTGGCGCATGCCTGTAATCCCAGCTACTTGGGAGGCTGAGGCAGGAGAATCGCTTGAACCAGGGAGTTGGAGGTTGCAGTGAGCTGAGATTGTGCCACTGCACTCCAACCTGGCGACACAGTGAGACTCCGTTTCAAAAAAAAAAAAAAAAAAAATCTAAGCACCACCCCCCTCCCCACCCAACCATCTGAATAGATTTCTGCTCTCTGCCAAGGGGATTCCAAAGTGAACCTGAAAAAACTGGTTCGGGCCATGAATGGAGGGGAGATTCAAACATACCTCATTATACCCTCCACCCTTCTGGAATTCAGGAAAAGCTAACCAGCATTAACATCAACAGACCTTAAATCTGGTAAGAGACATTTACAATCTATTCTCTCTGAAACCTGCTACCTGGAGGCTTCATCTACAGGATAAAACTTTGGTCTCCATAACCACTTATCATCATAACTCAGACATTCCTTTCTATGGATTCCAGGTCTTTACATAATTTTTAAATCTTCCTATAACCTGCAAGCCACCCTCTGACCCCCTTTGAGTTGTCCTGCCTTTCCAGATTGAACCAATGTACATCTCACAGGTATTGACGGATGTCTCATGTCTCCCTAAAAGGTATAAAAGTAAGTTGTGCCTCATCCACCTTAGGTACATGTTATTAGGATCTCCTGAGGCTGTTTCAAAGGCCTGTTCCTAACCTTGCTAAAATTAACTTTCTAAATTGATTGAGACCTATCTCAGATAGTTTTGGGTTCACAGTGCCAAGAGTGAGAAACCCTGCTCTCAGGTTACAATATATAATTCTGGTCTCAGACATTTGGTGACACTGCCAAATTCTAAAATCTTAAAAAAAAATGCTTAAAAGAAAATTAACTTTCTTGGAATACATCACAGAGCAGAGGTTCTCCATTTTTCCTGCACATCGGAATAATCTGGGGAGCATCTGAAAATCCTGATGCACCAGCTTCATCCCAGACCAATTATATCAGAATTTATCGGGGATGAGACTCAGGAATTACAGGGTTAGGGCTTGCTTTTTTGAAGCTCCCCTGGTAATTTCAATGAGCACTCAAGTGTTATATAGCACAGGTCAGTCAACTGTGGCCCACCAGCTAAATCTGGCTCTCCTCATGGCCTGCAAACTCAGAATGAATTTGACATGATTCTAAGTGGTTACATTTTTAACTGCTTAGAATATATTTAAAAACCTATTTTGTGACACATGAAGGGCACATAAAATTCAAATTTCTGTGTCTATAAAGTTGTACTGGTACACAGCCACGCTCATTCATTTATATATGGTCTATGGCTACTTTCAAGCTACAAAGGCAGGGTTGAGGCATTGCCACAGGTATTTACTATGTGGCCCTTTAAAGGAAAGTTTTGCAGACCTCTGTTTAACAGCAGTGGTTGTCTCTCTTTTTTTTTTTTTTTTCTTTCCCAGATACAGTCTCACTCTGTTACCCAGGCTGGAGTGCAGCAGTGCAATCTCAGCTCTCTGTAACTTCTGCCTCCTGGGCTCAAGCCATCCTCCCACCTCAGCCTCCCAAATAGCTGGGACTACAGGAAAACTTTAACCTGCATATAAATCTCCTGGGGACCTCATTAAAACACAGATTCTGTTCAGGCAGGTCTGGAAAGGACATTGAGCTCCCAAGTGATTCTAACCTGCCTGCCCACCAGTCTCACTCTGAGCCAGGAGTGGGCTCTCAAAGACTGTGTGCAGCCCCGGAAGACCTCAAGATCCTTGCAGGAGGACTGTGAAGCCAAAACTCTTTTTATAATAGCACCAAGATGTTATTTACTTTTTTCACTGCTTGACATTTGCACAGTAAAACTGCTGATGTCTGAGCGCGAATCAGGCAGTGGCCCCATAGTGTACTTAGCAGGAACACATTCCTCACCACCACGCGCTCGCAAGCAAAAAAATTAAAGTAAAAAGCCAGTTTCACTTCCAAATGTCCTCGATGCAATAAAAATTATTAATTTGATAAATCTCAACCCCCGAGTATGTGTCTTTTGAACAGTTTGTGTAATGAAATGAGTGAGAGGATGCAGAGAGCCCTTCTGCTGCAAACCAGCATGTGATGGTGGGCTGGAGGAAACATTCTTATGTAATTGAGTTATGAGCCAAACTTGCACCTTTCTGGGGCAAACACCCCTTCTTGAAAGAATGCCTGACAAGCTATAGTTTTTTAGACTTAAGTATGTGGCAGAAACTTTCTCAAAAATGAACCACTTGTCACTTCAAAGAAAACAACTGATAGTATCTGTTGCCAATCAATTTTGGAAAACTTGTACCTGCCACAGTGAGACTGACAGCTTCCCAATACTTAACCAGACTTCTTGATGAAATCGGTGGTGATATTAACAAATGAAATTTTTTTGATATGGTTTAATGAAATGTGTCAATGTCTGGAAGACCTGTACAACTCAGAGAACCAATATTTTCCAAATAGCCAAGGGAAAATAATTCTTGAATATAAGAGCCAATCAAAGTGCAAGATCAAGCAATGAATTTTAGTGGAACAGAGTACAAAAAGATCGTCAATATGGTTTCAGATTCCACATTACAAGTAGTCTTTAAGAAACCACTACCTGCTGAATTTTGGTGTAGTATCAAGGAAGAATTTCATAATTATCTGCAAAGGTCATTAAAACACTCCTCCATTCTCCAAGCTGTGAGAAATCGAGTTTTCTTCATATACTTCAACCAAACCAAGATACCCCAAGATGCCTCTGAATGAATGCAGAGGCAGATGTAAGAGTCTAGCTGTCTAATATTAAGCCAGATATTAAACAGATTTGCAAAAATGTAAAACAGTCCTATTCCTCACACTAAAATACTCTCTTTGAAAATCGTTATCTTTCCTAAACATTACTTAGGTTGACATATAATGGATTTGCTATTATTTTAAATGACTAAGTTTATTATTAAGTAATAAAGGTATCAGTTCTTTTTTTTTTTTTTTTTTAAAGATGGAATCTTGCTCCATCTTAAAAAACTCCAAGGCTGGAGTGCAGTGGCACAATCTCAGCTCACTGCAACCTCCGCCTTCCGGGTTCAAGTGATTCTCCCGCCTCAGCCTCCCAAGTACCTGGAATTACAGGCACATGCCACCATGCCTGGCTTGCTTGCTTATTTATTTATTTATTTATTTATTTATTTATTTATTTATTTAGAGATGGAGTTTCGCTCATCTCAAAATGTTGCCCAGGCTGGAGTGCAATGGTGCCATCTCGGCTCACTGCAACCTCAGCCTCCCGGGTTCAAGCAATTCTCCTGCCTCAGCCTCCCAAGTAGCTGGGATTACAGACACGCACCACCATGCAGGCTAATTTTGCATTTTGAGTAGAGATGGGGTTTCTCCATGTTGGTTAGGCTGGTCTCGAACTCCTGACCTCAGGTGATCTGCCCACCTCAGCCTCTCAAAGTGCTGAGATTACACGTGTCAGCCACTGCACCCGGCAGGCCTGGCCAATTTTTGTATTTTCAGCAGAGATGGGGTTTCGCCATGTTGGCCAGGCTGGTTTCAAACTCCCGACCTCAGGTGATCTGCCCACCTCAGCCTCCCAAAGTGCTGGGATTACAGGCATGAGCCACTGTGCCCAGCCCTCAGTTCTAGCTTCTAATATAGAAAATATTTATAGGCACAACTCAGAAGAGCAAAGGCTTTTTGGGGTCTTCAAGTGTTTCTAAGCACATAAAGGGACCTAACACCCAAAAAGTTCTGTGAACCACTAATATAGTGCATTAAAAAGATATGAAGTCAATTGACAGGGGCTTCCTGTCCAAGAGCAAAGTGTGAAATCAAATATAGGTTGCTTCTCAGTTCTCTCGTCTTTCATGCAGTCCTAGACATAAAAGTTCAACTACATAATGATAAGAATGTGGAAACTATTTCTAATGATAGAAAGGAAATCACTTTTTGGCAGGTCCTTTTAGAAGCTTGTCCTAAAATCTATTTAGTAAGGGATTTTCATTTTTGTGAAACCACTATGAAAGTCTTAAAATAGATGAGCCCTTAAAATAGATGAGTCTCTAATATTTGCCATATGGTACCAGCAGTAGAAGATAAGCAAGTCAATAAAAGCAATGATACGCTTACATGGCTGGGAATAAAAATATCCAACAATCAGATACTTGTTAGTCTCTTCCTTTGCCTTTTGTGGGAATTGGCTTTGGTTTTCCCAAAGGCTTTTAGCCTGGTGAAGTGGGACAGCAAGGAACCATGGAGATCAATGGAGAGTGGGGGAAGCCAGTTCTAAGTCCAGATGACACCAATTTTAAGAGCACAGCGATCTGGAGGCTACTCCAGACATTTGAGAAGAATTTAATATCTGCAGTTTTGAGCTTTAGCAGCAGTCAGTTTCCTTGACCATCTGGGAGACAGTGTCTCTACTTTCCTGGATTCTATTCCATTCCATGAGTGTCTGCCCAATCCCTGCCATGTGTAAGCCACTGTGGTGGTGGCTGCAAGTGTGCCCTCCTGGCTTTGATCCTTGTGGATGGGGTGAGGGGGTGGTAAGATACACAGACACATAAGGTATCACTAAAGTGGAATAAAGAGAGTGCTGACATAGGGACATGGGGGAGTGAGGTAGGGACAGATCTCCTTGGTTAGTGTGGATTGCTAAGGGAAAGGTTTATGGATGGCAGGAGGTGAAGAGGCCTTGAAGAACAGAAGAATTCCATGAAAAGCACAAGGGAAGGAGAGCAGGGCCAATGTGGTGTGGGAGACGTGGGGAGAGTTCAGGGTATAGCCAAGTTTATCAAGGACACCAGGGTAATAGTGGGGAGAAGTCAGGAACGTAGGACCCCCACTGCCTGGCCCAAGGAAGATGTCCAAGCCAGCCTCAAGCCTCTGTGCTTCACTTTGCAGCAAAGGGAAGAGAGGGAAGCTTGTGAGCAGGCGAGAGATGTGATTCGGGATGTGCTTTTAAGAGATGAATCTGGCACTTGTGTGTGGGCTGGATTGGAGTGGGTGCAAGCTAAACTCTTCAGTGGTAGGCGATGGCAGAATGGGTCTTCTGAGGTTTATTCATGGGGGCAGGACGTCTTCAGTAAAAGCAGGAAGGATAAAAATTGGACAAAGCTGTGGAGCTATTAAGCAATCAACGTCATGCAACATTTTCTATTCGGGTGAGAAAGGGTAAGAGAATTTATGTGAACAAATCTTCACGAGGGCCATTCTAGAAAATGCAAACTAATCCACAGAGAAGGAGAGCAGATCAGTAGTTGCTTGGGGAGAGTGGGAGCATAGGAAGGGTGGAAAGAGTGGGGAATAGCGGCCACATCGCCATCCTGCTTGTGGTGCTGCTTTCACGAGCACACACGTATGTCAAGGCTTGTCAGACACTTTAAAGAGATGCACCATATGCATGTCAACTATACCACAAGAAAGTGTTTTCAAAAGACCTGTTTGTGAAGTTCAATTTCTACAAAACACACTAGTTTAAAAAGGTTGTGAACCCCTTTGGGAAACTAAGGACTGGTGGTGAAAGGCAAGAGCCACACTAACCTGGGTGATGGGAACCCTCCAGGCAGAGCAGAGGCATCCTCTGGGCAGAGGGTGAGGACAGCAAGGGTCAGGGAGGCCTTAGGGCCTTTACTAGACAAGCAGAGGGTAGGAGGCTACAGTGAGGGGAAAGGAAGATAAAGGGCACCTGAGGAAGACATACCTGTTCCTCTAACCACAATAACACACTCGTATGCCCTGCATACATCTCTATATGCATAGGGTGTTTATAGCACATGCTATATGCAAATACACACGTGTATGGCATATGTTGCATAAATAAATATATGTAGGTTTAAATATATTGGTTTATGCACTGTGTGCCTTTTAAAAGAATGAATTTCTCTTCAGGAAACACCAATACACAGATTGTATATAATATTCCCAGACTTATCAAGCTATCCATGCCTGCAATAAGCTTAACATCCGGGACAAAGCAACCCCATGGACTTCTACTGCTTCACTTGGAACCAATTTCCTGACTCAAAGCATAGGACCTAGCCCAGGGGTTCTCAACTCTTCGTACTATTGGCATGGGCCATCCTTTGTTGGGGGAGGGGCAGTCCTGTGCACTGTAGGATGCTTAGCAGCATCCCTAACCTCTACCACTAGATACCTGAAAGGCAGAAACTCCCCTGGATTGGGCAACACTGGTCTACCACAGTGGTTCTCAACCTTCGCTGCACAGGGGATCACCTGGTGGGGGAGCTTTCAAGAACACTGATGCCTGGGCCCCACCCTCAAGATTCTGAATGACTTGGTCTGGATGTGGCTTCGGGATTTTAAAAGACCTCCCCTCCCTTCCAGGGTTCTACTGTGAAGCTCAGGCTGATAACTTCTTATTCAAGAAAACCATCCCAAAAAGTTAACCCTATTTACATGCAGATGATTCTAGAAACCTCAATTAGCCAACCTAGTCTTTTTTTATTTTTTATTTTTTTTTATTATTATTTTTTGAGACAGAGTCATGCTCTGTTGTCCAGGCTGGAGTGCAGTGGCGCAATCTCTGCTCACTGCAACCTCCACCTCCTGGGTTCAAGTGATTCTCCTGTCTCAGCCTCCCAAGTAGCTTGGACTACAGGCACCCACCAATATTCCCGGCTAATTTTTGTATTTTATTTTATTTATTTATTTTTTTAGTAGAGATGGGGTTTCACCATGTTGGCCAGACTGGTCTCAAACTCCTGACCACGAGTAGCCAATCTAATCTTAACTTACTTAACAAACACATACTGAGCTCCTATGCAACTCTCAGAGTGCAAGGTCTTGACCAGCCTGGCCCAGGAAATGAGCCATGTATACAATGGACACTAAAATTAGACAATTTCATACAGAGTCACACATTGTGAGTGCTAAAAATAAGGTGATCATCATTCAACACTATGAACGAGTGCTTTCTTGGTCCCAGGTCCCAAGCCAGGCCAAAGCAGGGAGCAAGGCGTGAAGACCTCTGCTCACAGAGAGCTTAGAGTCTAGTGCCTCAGAAAGGCCATCAAACACCTGCCAGGTACTCATTTAACCCAGTGATACATTCTCTGAGAGGTGAGGCTTTGGGAAAGTGAAGAGGTTATGATCATTAAGGAGATGGAGGATGCATATGAACTGTGAAATGTTTATACAGCCTGTGGCAGGCAGCTAAGACACCCTCAATGATCCCCACAAATCTACATTCATGGCCTTGTGTAATTCCCTCCCCTGAATGTGGGCTGGACCTAGTGGCTCACTTCTTAGGACTAGAATATGGCAAAAGTGATGGGATATCACTTCCCTGATTAGGTTTCAAAAGACTGACTTCTGTCCTGTTAGCATTGTCTCTCTGGCTGGCACATTCTCTTACCTGCTCACTTGCTCTCTCTCTCTGATGAAGTCATCTGCTATGTCATGAAGTAGCTATGGAGAGCCCACACATGGCAAAAAATCAAGGGAGGTTTTAGGCCAACAGCTTGTGAGGAACTGAGGCCCTCAGTCCAAGAGGCCTCAAGTAACCAAGTCCTGCCAATAGCCATGTGAATGAGCTTGGAAGTGGATCCTTCCCCAGTTAGGCCTTCAGATGAGACTGCAATCTCATTAGAGTTTCTGAGACAGCTAAGCTCAGCACAGACTCTTTACCTATGGAAGCCGAGATAATATATGTTTTTGTTTCTAGCCACTATGTTTTGGAGAAATTTGTTATGCAACAGTTGATAACTAACACACAGCCTGAGCTCTGATGTTTCCCTACAGCTTTACAATAGAATGTTTTTGCATTGGCTCTTATATACAATGATATAGTGGCAATAGCAAAACATTACTTCGAGAGGAATTTACTTCAAATTCAATAGTACTGTCTGTTACAGATGTGGAAATTTGATTTTGAGCACTTAACTGTAAATACATATACAGATTGAACACAGATATACACAGGTTGAACTGAAATGATACTTTACCAAAGATGTTATAATGAGGGGTTATGGCCTTCTATGTATATAGCAGTGGTGGTCAAACTTTACTGTGCATTAGAATTGCCTGGGGGAGCTTCTTAAAATGGGCCAAATTTCTGGGACCCATTGCAGATAGGGTAGCTGGGAATCTGATTTTTCTTTTTAAGAGATTGGGTCTTGCTATATTGCCCAGGCTGAACTCGAACTTCTGGGCTCAAGTGATCCTCCTGCCTTAGCCTCCCAAGTAGCTGGGACTACAGATGTGTGCCACTATGCCCATATGAAATCTAAATTTTTAACCAGCATTCTTAGGGATTCTGATTCAGGGCACTGGAACCTCATGCTTTGAAAAAAAAAAATTAAAGAAACGATCCCCAACACTACATTTAATAAACCACAAATGTCTTTTCTATACACAGAAAATAAAACTTGCTAAAGTGCACTGAATAGAACACTAGATGAAAGTAGCTCACAATATCCACTTAACGGGACTTGGTTTATTATGGGAAAACTCAGAAAAGGACCTGAAAGAGGCCAGAGTGGCTGAGCTTCTAAAAAGTGCCAAGAAATTCTCTGAAAAAGGGCTGAGCCTTAGTTGACAGCCTGTGAGCAGGGAATCCCTATTCCCTACAGAGAGCAAGGATTCTGGGGCCTGGAGGGCAGAGGGTGAGGGATATTTGATGCAGAAGATTTTAGGAAGCTGAGTGCCAGGCAAAGTTTTTAGGTGTTGCCTAACATCAGTAGATAGAGTATTGCATTTTGGCACACTTTGCAAATTCTAAGTCAAGGATTGGCAATTGTTTTCTGTAAAGGACCAGATGGCAAATATTTTTGCCTTTGCAGGGTGTACAGTTGCAGCTTCTCAACTCTGCTAGTGGAGTATGAAAGCAGCCACAGACAATCAAATGGGCCTCGCTGATTCCAATAACAGTTTCTTTACAAAAACAGTGGGTGGCATCACCAGCCTGGTCTGTCAAATCCTCACAGGAATCTCGATTTATTGCCACTGGGAAACAGCACATGAATGTAAACAAGGTTTTCTCAAGACACAGGAAGGCTTGTTTCGATCCCATTACCTCTCCTACCAGCCTGACATTTCATCCCTAGATAGTCCTTGGGGGTGAAAGCATTGTTCATGGAAGTCTCCAGAAACTACAAGCATGATGATCTTCAGAGAAAGATTTGTCCCACCTAAATGACTCTGACACCCAGAGCATTCCGTTTAGTACAAAAGCCAATTCATATAAGCTTTTCATAGACATGGACGCATTCAGGGGGTGGGGATGTGGCTTATTTGGGAGTGAACTTCGGCACCCAAAAGGACACAGCCTGGGGAGGTGGGAAGACCCAAGTGGCTGACTTCAGCTACTCCCCAGCTACTTCAGAGTAATTCCAGTTACCTCTAAGGGTGGCAAAAGATTTCAAAGCAAAATTAATTTTAATGGACTCTAGTTAGATTTATATGAAAACATGTAATTTCAAAGGCAGCAAATAACAGATGGCACTACTTCTCAAAGACCGAGAATTACTCAGTCTTGAATAATCCAAGTCAGTGTCCCCAAAATCAGACATGTCTGACAGAAAGCCTCAGATCAACACTCAATACTCATTGATCTGCTTTCTCTGTCTGCCTACTCTAAGATGAGAAGCAAACAAGACCAAAAGACAAAGGGAGCTGATATGTCACAGACACAGTAAGCCATTGTTACATAATCAGGTGCTAATCACAGACTAACAATATAGCACATAAACAATGGAACATTCATAAACAATCAAGAAATTATTTATATCGATATATATTTGTTTATAGTTATATATAAATTCTTTATATGTGTATATATAGTCGTGATATATATACACACACACACACACACATATAATCACGACTGCCATAGCAGTCAGTAAATAAAGTATAAAATCATTAACTGCTGTATATGGCACTTTTCTGGTGAAAACTGCAGGTGCTTTGAAAATGAAAGAATTGATACATCTCAAAAAAAGGCAAAGTACTCTAAAAATCTCAGGGACCTTACAGCATGAGCCTGAGCTACAATGCGCTTCCACTGTGTTCACCATTTACCTCCATGTAACCAGAAACATTTTGAGTAATTGAAAGGCATCAGACAGACTGACAGCGTCCACTGGCTTAGGCTGGATAAGCTAAGAAAGCTTCTGCAACCAGCCTCTGGGGATAGAATGACACCACCAGCAGAACCCACATGGCACGACCAGACTGTCAGTTATGGTAGACACCCAACTATGGCCAGAGGTACAATGGTACATGCAGAAGGATTAAGGGTTTTTGTTCCCTCTTAAAATACATTTCAAGTGGTTTGGGAGAAGACCTCAAACTTAGTGGCCTTACACCTTAGGTTAGGAAAGAGTGACACTAAAGAACAATGACAAAAATCCAGTAGCATTTCCCAGGACTTATAGCTACAGGTGTTCCTCTACAAAGCAGATCGGTGAGAGAGAAGTCCCAGGCTCAGCCTAGAAGGGGGCCAAGGGATAAAGTCTGCAGTTCCCAGGAGTCAGCCTGTGGTTACATCTGGGCAGACACAGTGCAACATGAGTGAACAGCAGTGCTGGACCCTCCCTGTCAGTCTGCTACCCTGCCCTCCACCCGCCAAACCCCGAGGTGACTCAGGAATCCGTTCTCTGTGGTGCAAATCACAACACTTGGGCTTCTTGCTAAATACCAACACTCCCCAGGGCCCTCCTCTCCCAGCATCCTCTGTGACAGTCCCTATGTACAGGGTGTGCTCTTTATCCTGACTTCTGGAATTACCTGTGGCCATCTTAACTGAAACATCAGAGCAATTTGGATTTGAGAGGGAGGAAACTGGTGATATGTGAAGTGGGTGGTTATTCTACTCCTTCCTTGTGAGACTGAATTCTGAATTACAGATTTAACTGTATATAAAGAACCACTTTTAGTCCACCAAGAATGGCAGCCTATATTTAGTCACGGCGTCTTGCATGTCATTGGATTATATTAAAGAGGGAGATAAGAGACATTTGAGAATTTCTCCCAAGCTTCCATCAACTGCTTTCTCCTCTGGCCCTCACTTTGCCACAAAGAAACAAACCTTTCTCACCTTCACTGCCCCTTCCCCAAGCTCCCTCATGAGACAAGCAGGTAAGAGAAGCAAGCTCACTGTTTTTCAAACCAGCCAGGACTCAGCAAATTAATGACTGCCTTGGCATTGCTTAGACATGCCTCTCCCTAAATAGAAAGGGAAAGAACAAAGGATGAATACCTTTAGCAATTCTTTATCTTTTCCAAAGATGAAGATTTCTAGATCTCTTGAGGGTAAATTCACATAATCAATTCCTTCCTGTCTTCTCCCTTCTTGCTCTTGGACCTTGCTCTGAATTAGTGCTTCTCAAGCTTTAACATGCATAGGAACCACCTGGAAGTCTTATGAAAATGCAGATTCTGATTCAGTGGGGCTGGTTGGGGCCTGGGACTCTGCATTTCTAACAAGCTCCCAGAGGTGTCGATTCTGCTGGTCCACAGCCTGCACTTGGAATAGAGGATCTAGAGTTTCTTAGGCTATCCTCTGGAGCCTGTATAACACAATCTACAACAGCCTGGAAGTACTTCCTCCATATTAAGCACAATATTCCATTGACTGGAGACTCAGCATGAACTACTCCCTGCTTCATCGCTTGCCTGCATCTCAGACCACCACCTCAGGCCAGGCCCCTAGGGCAGCATCGCGAGGGATAGCCCATGTGGCCATACATCCTTTCATCTCCTGAAGGCAGAAAAGATGTAGACACTACATGTCCAAAGCAGCTAAAAATTGAAAAGGAAAAAGAGACAACGAAAGAATAACTATCCAACTCCTAAAGATGGAATTCTACTGGGAAGTAGTAGCAAGAAAAAGAAAACCATGAAAAGGATCCTGGAACCATCCTGGAACCACCATGACCTTTCCAACAGGGAATAAGGAAGTTCCTGGATAAGGGCAGTCTCCGCTACAGTAACTGCATGAGTGGGAGAGGCATTTTCCTTTGGCAAAAATTTCCTGGTCAGCCTTTATCAAAACCTCTTTTTCCCCATGGAAAAAGGCTGACAACTCTGCAAAAAATTAAAAAAAAAAAAAGCCATATGGAATTCCCTATTTTTTGCCTCATACCATCTGGTTGGGGTTGGAGATCTAAGTATAGAATGGCAACGGCATTGATTTAGGAGCCAACAAAATCTGTAAGTGTCTGGGAAGGCAATGGCATGGCTGGAGTGGGTCCCTTCACTCTGTGGCCTGCACTGTAGGCCTTACAATATCACACATAAGGTCTCTGCAGACAGCTCCAGACACAAGCAGTCCCCGTGGAGACATCTTTTTTCCAATTATTTCCATCAATGCACACAAAAGGTTAAAACTATGTGTAGGTGGAGATTGTTTCAGGATCTGGGAAGATAATTCTTTAAATCAAATTCAGTGATTTTGTTTCTCCCCCTCGGGCAAGAACCTGCTAGTTCATGGAATTCTCACTTGCAGTAGTATCACCAGCAACCTGATACTATTAGACTTTCACAATCTTTCATCGTATCATTCTGGAATTCCAAAAAACTTGAAAAGTAATGTTTTTGTTTTTCTCCCCTAACTCATCTGGCAGCAAAACCTGTTCTGATCTCATCTTCCTTGGTGCCAAAATCTCACCTGAATGGACAAGGAGTTGTTTATAGCGTTGGGCTCTCCAGAAAGATTAATGAGTTAGATTTGCAGAGACACTGAGCAGCGGCATCATGCAGTACATGATGTACGCACTGTGTTATCTTTTGGAAACCCCAATTCTTTGGAATTCTGAAAGAAATCAGTTTCAGAAAAAAAGAAAATGGAGCCTCGTATGTTTCTTCTCAGCTGCCACTGCTGCTACGAACACCCAGATTCTGGTGTTTCACTGTAGGATCAAAAAGCACACAAATCTTATTGCAATGCTTTTACAGGGAACTGCTCAACAAGTGGAGAAAACTCTTCAGAAGCAATTGATAGAGGTTTTTTCACTCCCCCCAACAAGATACTGTGTTTATTCTTTACCAGTTTAATGAACTAAAATACAGGAAAGAATAAGTATTTTTCTGGGTTTCCAGTTGGCCTGATGTCATTCAACACTCTTAAAATGAAGACTCTTAAAGACTCTCAAGATGAAGAGGGACTCTTCCCTCAAGCAGTAGTTTCTGATAACTTGAGGGCTTCTTGTCACGTTAAAAAAATACCCCTTTCCCCACTCTCCACCCTTGAATTATGCACATCTCATGGCTTTTTTTGCTGCTTTTTTAAAAAGCAGCTTTATTGAGATACAATTTATATTCTATAAAATTCACCTGTTTTAAGTGTACAATTCAATGATTTTGAGTAAATGCACAGAGTTGTGTGACCATCACCACAATCTAATTTTAGAACATTTTCATCACACCAAAAATGATCCCTTGTGCCCATCTGTAGTTGCTCCCCAATCCTCCCTTCTCTGAGCCTCTGGCGACCACTAATCTACTTCTTATCTCACCAGTTCTGTACATTTAACATAAACAGAGTGGTAGAACATTTGGTCTCTTGTGTCTGGCTTCTTTCACTTAGCATGATATTTTTGAGGTTCGTCCATGTTGTAACATGCACCAATATTTCATTTCTTTTTATTGCTGAATAGTAGCTATTGTATGGATATATCATGTCTAATGATGTTTTTTTAAATCAAGATTCCAGAACCCTCCATATTCTTTATAGGATCTATGAGAATGGATGGCTGATGTCACCTCGTGCTCACCCTGTTTAGCCAGCGCTGTACAGGCACACACAGAACCAGCACCTGATAGCCATAGGACAGATGAAGGAATGCATAAGCCAAGACAGAACTAAATCCAAAGTCAGATTTCGTTTTAATTAACCTGACACCACAATTTAGATTTTAAAGGAAAAACTTTTATTAATCATGGATTTTATGACTTTGTAATTCAATGGGCAACTTACATTGTACCTTGGGATTGCCCTTTCTGGAGCTGTACATGCTACGTTTACTCCTGAAGAAGTTAGCAAGCATTTGGAAGAAATGTTATGGATTGATGCAAAATCACAGAAATACTTTAAACCTGTTACTGTGTTTATCCGACCTACCACCTGCCCTTTATGTTTGCATTTTATGTAGTTTGAACTACGGTTGTACACTGGCAAAATCAGTGAGTTTTTAGCTAACTGAGCTGGGTATTATGACTTGTGTTGGCTTTGGGAACGTGGGAGGTTGGATATTCATACTGCTTTGCCTTTTGCCCCTTCTAGATCCCCAAATCAGCTGTTGCACACCTCACCCAGATCCAGCACCTAGCAGTTCTGAATGGCCAATGTTCCTCACGAGCAAGGAAAATGGAAACTGTACCCACTGAACCTACCTGATGGGAATCGGGTACACGGTTATCCAATCCTACTTTCACAGCTTTGATTTCTCTTTCTCAAAGGCAATGACTGATGTGAGAGGGTGGTGCAGAGCAGCAGGGCTGGGAAGACATTTGGGGACACTCACGGTACTCTCAGAGCCAAGGCTCCTTGAAGGCCCTGGCCCAGTTCTTGGCCACATGGGGGATGTGGGTGGCCCCCCCTCCCCCATTATTGGTTCAGGCATTGGAAATTTCATGGTTAACCAAAGGCATATCTCACTATACATTGTTCCCTTTGAGAAGAAGAGGTGATTGAAGGTGAAGAAAGAGGGAAGAGGGAAGAAAGGGAAGAAGGAGAAGAAAGTGGAGAAAGATGGGGTGGAATGGAGAGGGAGAGAGAAAAAGAAAGATGATTAAAAAATGTTTATAGGGTGAATTCCACCCACGCCCGTGTGAACAAATTAATGCACCAAGCAAAACATAAAATATCACCAAGCTGCAAGAGCCATTACAAATAATATTAAAGATAACAGTTGACTTGCTATTAGAATTCACCCCAAGGCTGTATTTACCTGGACTGCTCAAGGGGCTAGCCCTGTCCCCCAGGGTTGGCACAGGATGGTACTGGTGGTTCTTTGAGCCTGGGTACATCCAGTGGTACCTGCCAATTTCCATTTCAGCTCTGCTGTTCACTGCCAATTTCAGGTGGCAAAGAGTCAGTGTCTCTATCTCCAGCAAAGATTCTATATCAGCATTTTTATTTATTCTTTACCATAGAAAGGAAATGGGGAGTTTAAAAAATATGCTTTTGAAATGCAACCCTTCAGTACCAGCATGATCCATTGAGAATGTCCTCCATTTCTAAATTGAAGTTTATGTAAATCACCAAAATGATCTTTATTTTCTACATCTTCCCCCACCCCCACCATATCCCGCTTCTTAAAATGTTCATTTGGGAAAGATACTATTTATAGTGAAAATTTGGCTTCTCACAATAATATTTTTCTTTCTGTTTCCTTTTCAGACCAACAGAGCACTAACAGAGCACTATAATTATTGCCAGCTGCACTCGCGAAGGTGAACGCAGGCTCCCTCTCTGTACGAGTATCCAGTTCTAGTCCAGAAAACCTGGCAAACAACCCAATGGTCTGCTGAATCTTGGATGAAATGCTTGTCTTCCCATTGACGTCTGCAGTATTGTCTGTCACCTCATCTTAAACTCAGAACGTCTGAGCCTAGAATGTTCTGGATTAAATCCTGTTCCAGTTATCTCCCATGTGCTATACAGAAAGGGCTACTGGTCTTGGGCTCGAACCACTGCTTAATTACACACATGGTGACAGCTGGCACTCCCTAAGGACTCAGGTCTCTATCTGGTAATATGATACAATACTTCCCACTTCTTAGGGGACTGCAAAGAAAAATACCTACCAATTTCCTAGCACAGAGTAGGCGTCTCGTAAAAGTTACTTGAATTACAATCTTGAAATCTCAAAGAGATCATAAGGTTGCTATGGCTAGTTTATCTCTGAGAATCCCATAAAACCTAATAAGGGGTTACATCTTCTGGGGCACCACAAATATTTAAGGATTAAAAAAAAAAGATTGTGCCATTGATGTGGGTAATGATTCCATCAGAAGATCAGGTCACAATGCACCATCTGGCAGCTCGGGTCTCTGAGGAGAAGAACCTAGTAAAGCCACAGTGTGAGGCAAGCAAAACCTCACAAAGCCTTTATAAAATCCCAACTCCACTCTCCACAATCTCTGAAAACTTGTAAGGTTATTTCAGGTTTGGAAGCAGAAACATGCTTTTCTACAGTGTTTCAGAAAAAATCTTTTTGACTTCGAGGTAAGGCATACATAACTTACTTAAAACCGGGGTGGGGAGGTGCAGAAAAGATGCTGGGATAAGATCAGAACTGCACAATGAAACTACTTTTGCTACTGCTATTTTTGTGGTCAATAATGATGATGGCAAAAATGTATGGAATGCTTACAATGTACTTATTCACTGCACTCAGCACGTGGTACGTATTACATTTGTCACAACCAACCTCTGAAATAGGTACTATTATTATTCCATTTTTACAAGGGAACAACCCGAGGGCAAGGAGAAGGTTATGATCACTTGCCCGAGATCTTTCAGCCAGGAGGTAGAGAAGCCTGAAGGTGAACCTTAGCAATTTCACTCAAGAGGGCACACTTTAGAAACCACCATATATCCTACTGTGACCTCTGCGTGTATTGCAATTTTCTACTCTTTTGCTGAGGCAACAGTTAGCCTAACAAGAGTGTTTCCGAGGTGTATTTGCAGTTGAGTTGTGCTTCTGTATCTCCTAAAGAAACGGTCCAGGTCCTAAGCTACTGATGTTATCTCAGGCTTCTTAAAATTTCTTAACTTTCAGCCTTCCTTAGATTGAGATTTTTGTGGGCTGGGTGTGGTGGCTCACACCTGTAATCCCAGCACTTTGGGAGGCCAAGGCAGGCAGATCACTTGAGGTCAGGAGTTCAAAACCAGCCTGGCCAATATGGTGAAACCCTGTCTCTACTAAAAATTAAAAAAAAAAAAAAAAAAAAAAAAAAGCCAGGTGCTTTGGCTCGCGCCTGTAATTCCAACACTTTGGGAGGCCGAGGCAGCCAGATCACCTGAGGTGACGAGTTTGATACCAGCCTGGCCAACATGGTGAAACTCTGTCTCCGCTAAAAACAAAAAAATTAGCTGGGCGTAGTGGTGCACACCTGTAGTCCCAGCTACTTGAGAGGCTGAGGCAGAAGAATCGCTTGAACCCAGAGGAGATGGAGGTTGCAGTGAGTTGAGATTGTGCCACTGCACTCCAGTCTAGGTGACAGGGTAAGACTCTGTCTCGGGGAAAAAAAAAAAAAACAGATTTAGATTTTTGCTTTACAGTTCGGGAGATTCTCTCTCAGGAATAGGTGTTGCTACATTCTCCGAAGACAAGAAAACCCAGTGGGGTTGACAGAAAAAAACAGAAGGTCAAGGCACTTCATGATCTGATCTGATTTTCTCTTGGTAAAGGGTCTGTAAGCCCTCCACATAGATACCTAAGCAAGAGGATTCTAAGTAGCTCTATCACTTTTGATCTGGAAATGTGTATCCTTTTAAAAAATTTGTCTATACATACTTAGCACACAGGTGCCCAATAAACACTGGCTGAATAAATATTTGGTTGAAAGCAAGGGAGCACCCTGGGACCCTGTGGACCCAGAAATGGACCTCTAGACCTCCCACCATGCTGACTTTTACCCAAGCCAGGCCATGCAATTCAGGGTATCTCTGCAGAGGATTCATCCATGCTCTGTGCTCATCTCCTCATATGGATGGGGTAAGCATCCAGATGCTCAGGCAAGCAAGCACAGGCTGCTAGGCAATGACCATGAAAAATCATGGACTGCTCAATGTTAACGTGTTTTCTGAGAAAAACATGGTAGCCATGCCTAAGACCCTTAATTCAGCATTAAAAAAAAATGAATAGATCCAGAAGACACACCGATGGGATAGACCACTGGATGGATGTGTTCCAAATCCCCTGGACTTATACTTCTGGAGAGGCCTTTTTACATCAGTATATCTTTAGATATGAAAGAAAAGAAAAATCACTTCTATTTTATATTTTTGAGCCAAATTTAAATAAAGGCATTAAATATAGTTCTTTATAAAATTTGAAAAAACACAGTATACATTTTAATCCCAAGGACAGGATCCCAACACCTAAAAGGCAGTCACAGGATTCCAAGAGGATGCCTTGGCTCAAAAGGTCTTTTAAAATGTCAAGTTGATTCTGGGCACCTGGCAAGAAATGGGAAAATGTTTTATGCCCTACAGAGGGAAGACTGCAAAATGTTCTCCCTAAGAGAGAAGATAGAGATGAGGTGACCAGTGGTGGCTTATGAAGACAAACACAGCTGTGAGTGGTCATTGCCAAAGGTGGGCATGAAACAAGGGGAAATTGCAAAAAGGAAAGCAAAACAATGCCTTGTTCATTTTTCCCCATTTACTTATTTAATGTAATTTAGTGACAAGGCTGAACGAACGAACTTCAGACTGTCATGCTTCTTAGCACCTAGGAAATTATCACTGGAAGCAACTAAGTGACAAACACTGAGCTTCCAAGAAAGACCATATTCACTGAGCAAGGTCTTTCAAAGCTATATTTGTTATCCTTCATTTTTAGCTATTATTTAAAATATTAAGGAATGCCATAACAATGCTATAAATATAGTAAAGACTGGTAAATTATAACCATCTGCTTTCATTTATAAGATTTTATTGGACCACAGTTGCACCCATTTGTTTACATACTATCTAGGGCTGCTTTCATGCTACAGTGGCAGATTTGAACAGCTACAACAGACACTGAGTGGTCTGCAGCACCTAAAATATTTACTATCTGACCTTTACAGAAAAAGTGTGTTGACCGTTGATTTTAAATACAGCATAGTAAGACTTGGCTACATAAAGCAGTTAATGCAATTAATAAAATCAGCCTATCAAATAGGAAATTACTATATTTTCTCTTATGTACTCTTTGACGAGAAATATCACTCAGCTGGCTAAGGATCAAAATTCTCCTTTATGGCATTTTGTCTGCTATTTAAGCTGCCACCAATCAGCAAAATTATTATTAAAACCAAGATTATACTACCTCTAATCGTCCCTAAGCACCCTTGTACTCCTGTAACGTGAGCTGAAGGGACAGAGGAAGAATAACATTTCAAAGGAGAACACCTTTTTTGTTTGTCTGTTTTTTGTTTGTTTGTTTGTTTGTTTTGAGACAGAGTCTTGCTCTGTCGCCCAGGCTGGAGCGCAGTGGTGCTATCTCGGATCATTGCAACCTCCGCCTCCCGGGTTCACGCCATTCTCCTGCCTCAGCCTCCAGAGTAGCTGGGACTACAGACACCCGCCACCACACCCAGCTAATTTTGTTTTTGTATTTTTAGTAGAGACAGGGTTTCACCATGTTAGCCAGGATGGTCTCGATCTCTTGACCTCGTGATCCACCCGCCTCGGCCTCCCAAACTGCTGGGATTATAGGCGTGAGCCACCGAGCCCGGCCGAGAACACCATTAAATGAATAAATGAATGAACAACAAAGCACATTTGTGAAACTGGGATTGTAACCTCCCTCGCTTAAAAACAGTTGGTGTGGTCACGTTCTTCCTGCATTCCATGGCCATCCCTACTCCCGGTCAACTATCTCCCATGTATGTACATTTGGTCCAAAGGAGAAAAAAGCAAGAGTGTCTTTTTAACAATCCAATCCATCACAGTCACAGAGAGGGGAAGTTTAACTCATGGGGACACTGGTTATTTAGAATGTTCTCAGATACATCAAGACTAAGTCACTCTATTAAGATCATTTAGTCTACTTTGACCCTGTACTTCCAAAGTAACAGAGAAATGTGATCTTGAAAATCATAATAATCTTAATTCAGGGTTTACACTCAATTTCAGGGAAGGAAAATCTAAATTTCCAGAAATGGCCCAGAATTCTTTTTCTAATGAAATAGCAAGGCCAAGTCTTGAAAAATATTCTAATGGAATTAATAATGTAAAAGTAGAAGATGTACCAAATGGCTCGTTGAGATCTTTTCCACATTTAAATGTTCTTTTTTAAAAAAAAAAAAAAGTCAAAGGAAGCTGTATCATACCTACCACATATGTTCCGCACCATCTGGCCAGCCACTTTTCTCTACAGCCTATTCCCCAGACACCAACTCTTCAGATGTCCACCTTGGCAAATTCTTACAGATAATAACTGCATCTAAAACTTCCTCTGTACCATATTTATATAGCCAAGTTAGAAAATGTCAATACAAATTTCAAAATGCAATAATGTGCAGATTATCAGGAATAGTGTAACGTGTGCTATGCATCCCTTTGGGTTTTTAATCACACAAGTCGTATATTCTAGAGGAGTGCTTTTCTTCCTAAATGAAAAATGAGAGCCAAAAGCACATATATTTTGCTAAATTAAAAAAAACACATAAGAAATTGTATCTGTTTGATCAAAAAGATTAAAATGGATGTGTTAATTTTTTAAGGAAGTCAATAATTTAAATTCATTTCTTACTTTGACTATATCCTGTAATTTATTTTAAATTACACATTGTTTCCCATTCACTATATTTTTCTTCCTGTGTGGTTAGGAATTTAATTCGATGCCTGTAATTTATTTCAGCAATGATTCATAGGAAGTTAACTAGCCTTACTATAATTGTTTCAGTAGAATTCAATTACCTACATATAATGAAAATAATTTTCATAACAGATATATTTCCCCCATAATAGAGCATACAAAGTTGTTATGATTCAATTGTTTTTCTACTCAGTGATTACCCACTCTCAGCAATTTCAGATGCATTTATTTTCACAAATGAAATGACATCAAGTAATACTCCACTGAAATCAATGGAAACCTACTCTCTATCTTTTTATTATTGGGTTCATGATCTATTTCTTTTGATTCTGTCTTATTCATTTCCTTTGCTTATTCCATGTCAGTGAATCTACTTACTCAATCTTCACACTTTAATGTTTTCAATTTAAAAACTGTCATTTGTGATAATTTGGCATTTCTTACATCCATCTAAGAAAATCTGCTTGTTTTCCTTAAAAATCCCTAAATATCTGCTAAATACTTGTTGTGAATTTTGGTATCTGGTAGCATTCTGTGATAAAAACTTTGAGACTGAAAAAACACAAATGCTCTCCTTTTCTAAGGACATGGATTAATTTTGTCTAAAGTAGAAACAAAGTCATTCTGATTTAGTTTAAGGAAAGAGCCTTCTTTGTAGGAGTTAGTGAATCATAATAGCTGGGTTGTATTGTCCTGCCGAAACTCGCAGGAAAGATCCCAACTAGAAAAGCAAGGTCAATTCATAAAGCTAAGTTTAATTTACATTCTTAACAGACACTGCAATAATTATCCAAAGATATTAATTCACATGCTATTGGGTATTAGCCATTGGGCAATAATACCCCAAATTAAGAGAGAGGCATCACTCCATCACCAACCATTGAAAACAGATGGGAGAGGAGAAACACAGGAAAAAAAATATATATGTGCCTAAAAAACTCTACGTAAAGTGATAAAATTTACAGGATTAAATTTAATGAATAAAATCCTTTGCTGAAAGGCTTCAAAGAAAAACACAAAAAACAGATCCACCAGCTCAAGAATTATATAACACATTCTATAAATAATTATGTCAAGTTTTAAAATGTTAATTTCAACGGAAAAAGAATTTTTTAATAAACTTAAAATTAAATCTGAAGGAAGACTGATGTGACAATCACACAGAAACATTTGTGGCTATCATTTTATCCTATGTGTACCTTAATGATGATGGGTGAGCAAATTGGGAAACTACAAAGTGTCTTCTGTGGGCTTTGATTTTGTGTAGCCAGCATATGAACTTGTTCATCTAAATGCAGATTAGATAAGCCACCCTCCAGATTAACAATTATGGCGGGTCATGTAACAATCAAAACCCCTCTTGCTGTAGATCAGGAAAAACAAATTCCCTGGCTCGTATTCTTATTCAAGCATGTACCGTACATGTCACACTAGCTTCTGGTAGTGTGATATTTTTGAATTATTTAACAAGCAGCTAGTGTTTATACATTTAGGTAATTTTTAAAGTTCCTTCAGAAATTATCTTTTGCTTCTAATTTTGTCTCTAAAATCACAACTAATGACTTTTCATATACAGGTCGTCAGGGATGTAGTAGCAACCTGTAGATCTGATATTAAATAAGATTTAATTGACATAAAATAATAGCAGTCCATAAGACTAAGTTATAAGATACACAGTTGTGTAGTAATGATTTTATATTGGTTATATGACCTTTGCTTCCTTTCAGAGAGAAATTTTAAAAAGGGATTTTTTTGCAAAGACCAAAACGGTTTTGTCTGCCATGGTCGAATACCGCATTAATAAAAATTAAAGGTATGTACTAAGTAAAATCATCATTTTAGGATAAAATTATGGAAGACTATAAACTGTGATAGGCTTCCTTGGGACAATGCTATTACATTATCATACCCCGACAACATGCAATCAACTTAGTCTCTAGTCATCATGGAAATGAATTTTTAAACTTTGATCTCACCTCTTCATCTTGATAAATATTTCCAAGAGTTTCTCTTATAGCTATTTGGTCATTGATGAAATTTTTCTTTTTTGAAAGACACACAAGAAAATACAGGCTGGGTTTTTGGTGGGGAGGTGTAGGTTTGATACAAGGATTGAAGTAAACAAACAATTTTAAAATTAAGGTGCTATGTACTTAATGCCACTGAATTGTATACTTAAAATGGTAAATGTTATGTGTATTGTGTCATACCTAAAAAATTAATTTAAAAAGTAAAATTGCTCTGTTTAGGATAAAATATTGTGTACCAATGAAATTTTACATAAAAATAAGCAAACTTTACCCCAGCATACCGTGAAGCTGAAGTACATGTAATTGCCATTTTTGTAGGTTTAAAATGGTTGACTATCAGTAATTTCATATGCCTATATCTTTATAGATAAAACGAAGTTTTGTCCCCATACTGGAGAATTACTCTTTAGTGACTATCAGTGGACACAAGGGCTATGAGAAATAACCTTAGCATGATGGCTTTTTATATTAGAGCCACTGCAGTTATAGAATATGTTTTTGTGCATTTATGACAGTCTATGACTTTGAGTGAGGGAGATAGGTTAATTTACAATGCAGTGAGATCCATTAACCTAACAGTGGCTGAGCTGATTCTATGGGACATCAAACTTGAAATCAGTCATTATTCAGAAAAAAGAGATTAATTTTAGTTTCTACTTTCTGCCATTTTCTTACTGCAAAAACACTTTATTCCTCCAAAAAGCCATTCTGTATGAAAACTGTGGTACGTTCTAAGATTCCCTTTAAGAAATAGGACCTTTATCAATTTTCTTCCCCCCAATCTCCAAGTCATAATTAGCAGAAGATCCCCCGCCCTGCCTTTCCATCAGCACTGGGTGACAGAGCTGATGTCCCCTCTCTGAAGCTCCAACTGAAAATGATTATTACATGTCGTAGTCAGGGCCTGATACAAGAAAGAGCAATCATATTAGAATAAGAAAATTAGAGAATGCCCAAATCACTACAGCATTAGCGGAACCAAAGCAGAATTAACATGCATGCCCCTCCAGTTCCTCCTCAGCATTAGCAGAAAACTACACATTCCATGTTCCTGGAATATAACATGCAGGACACAGGACTTAAGTTATGATTAATTATATTAATAAAAAAAAGACAGTTTCCCCAATGCATCTGCCCAAGGTGACAAACTACAGACATCCCTCTATGAAATATCACGTCGGTAGAAAGGTTTGGAACAGGAATGGATTGAAGAAAGGCTGCTCTATTAATTTAGCATCAGCCCACAGGAAAAAAAATCAACCCTGAAAGCAAGACCATGCCATAGGGATTGTCTCAGAGCCATTTTAAAAGAGAGACAAAACCCGGCTAACCCTTTTTAAGCACCCCCCAGTGAAAAGCTTTAAACAGGCTATTGTCAGAGCGCTGGGTACCTTTTCTCTCTTGGCTTTGTTCAGTATTTTCCTCGGCTGCAGTTTCCATGGCTGGCTTCATACCATCCACCAAAAATGCTTTTCCCCCTGTTCCCCCCAACACACACTTGTTTTTCCTCCTCTTCCTTTTCTTTTGGACTCCCCTCCGTCTCTTATTTACACCCGTCTGATTGAGAGGCTCTGTTCTTCACTACAGTAGATTACAGTCCCTTCCAAGATGCAAAAGTCTTGTCAGCGTCAATTTCGCTCTGCCTACTGGTCCATAAAGACAGCTGCCAAGGGGCAGGCAGCCATACGTCACCGAGGATCCCAGTTAGAAAACAGCCTTTCGGCGCCCGGTGGTGCCTACAGTCTCAATGCGGCTTGGCGGGGTGTGGGGGCGAGGTTGTGGGGCGGGGAAGGACCTGCTCCCCACTGGGCTCTTCCTCCTTGCTCTCTTTCTTAAGATCTCAATCTCGAGCTCTCTCTCTCTTTCTCCCCACCTCGTTTCTTCTAGCCAAGTACACCCAATGAATGCTAATTAATTCTCCCAGGAAAAAATAGATTGGTGACATCAGAGGAGGGGATGTGAAGGAGAAAGAAAAGAGCCCCCTCCCACCACGTGACTTTGTTGGTCGACAGCAATATATGTTGTCTCTAAGGAGACTGCATGTCTTTGCATAGGCATGACACTTTCTTTCCTGTGTGACCCCTTTATGATGTATCAGTTTATTTCAGTTACCCCTCGACTCTGGCAAAGCATGTTCAAAGGACGTGCCCACAGTCTCTATTTACTTTCTTAAATATTTGTCTTTCATGCAATTTCTAGGTAAGTACATTGCTTTTAAAAATATAAATTAAACAGGGGAGAAAAATACATTAGAGGGAAGAAAACTCAAACATGGATTTAACGACAGCAATGTAGCAATTTGGTATTAGAACCCACTCCCTTGTCTATAGTTAATATATATGATAGTAAGAGAAACTCAAGCCTAATTTGTAAAAATGCACCCTTCCTTATTTAAAAATAAGCATAACATGTTCACAAGTATATCTAGCTGACATTTTGGTAGTTTCTTGCAATGAAAATCAAAATAGTTTTTTAATTGGATATGGTTATTTCTATATGGAGTTTTACCCATTAGAATTCCTCACTCCAAATCAAAGGAGTGTTTTCAAGAGCTCTCTAAATATTCAACATAAAGGCTAGTACACCAGTGATTTTCCTTCTTACATACCCAGATACCATGAGGCCGACATTCTCAATCCATACCAACATATAAGCCTTTATCATGATTATGAGCCATATGTTTCCAAGCATCACTAATTTCTGCACCATTTTTTATGCATTTTGCTGACCAATTGACCTTCACTGTCCCTATAAAAAATTAGAGAGACTCAAGTCAAATACAGGGATGACCACTGATAGGATTCCCAGATCATGAATCATCTGCTAGTTGGTTGGGCTTAACACTTACCTTGGAAGCAAACATAAAGACAAGTTGGAGACCACCCTCTCCTAAAATCACTCTCCTAAATTTTGATGGTTTCTTGCTCAACTCCTTAAAATAAAAGTATAAGGTACTGAATCAAAATCTTCTAACAACCTCATCTTTTAATACCTTGGCTTTAGATAATCCCTCAAACCTTCTAGATGTGTTACACTCGAGAAGATTTTGAAAACCAGTTCAGTTTGTTTCAACATTTAATTTTACATCTTGCTTTTTTCCCTTTACCCATTGTCTTAGAAGACCATGCCCATAATCAAATACGTACTCCCTCAAATTAAGGCCCCAGCCAATTTTATTGTCTCCTGGTCAGGGAATTGAGAAGTATGGCAGCCTAAAACCACAGACTTTAGAAAAAAGATTCGTTTGTGATATAATTATTTCCATGGGAAAACCCTATGGTGTGTCCTGATAGGACAGTCTTAGACATTTTTTGCAAAGACTATTTAGGTCCACTCAAATAGAAAGGTGGCAACTGTTGGTATGTAACAGGCTTGTTCTCCCAGCAGTTCAAATGAGAATTAAAACCAAAACAAAATTCAATTCAGCACAAAAGACGACACTGTGATTGGTTTTTAAAGTGTCCAGCGAAGTCATTTGATTATAGAACTGGCAGAGTCTAATAATTTTTTGGCTGTTGCTTAAGAATATTATTTTAATAGTGAAGCTGGTGAAAAGGCAGAATATTAAAGACATTCTTAAGAACTCTAGTTCTATATCGAGATCAAAACGATTAGACAAAATATTCACACATCCTCCAGTTGATACCTGCATCTACTTTCCCCCTGAAAAACCACATGTAAATGAACAATTCATCACTTTTGCCCATTCACAACTTCATTATTTTCTTTTCACTAGGATAAGGTATTACAATTCTAGAAATTACCATTATATCACTTTATAACAGCCTTAAGATCTCACTAATGTTTATGATAAACATTTGAACAGCAATTGTCAAGAGGAAGAGAGAAAAGAGTATTGTTTATTACATTTCTGAGATATGCATCCATTTTTGGCCAGAAAAGTTCTATATGTAGAATGAGTAGGATGGAAAATGTCTTCCAGAGCTGAAAATATTTCTTTGAGCCCCATGCTCTAAGGCAGTCTGGTTGAAGGTAAGAACACTTCTGAAGGTCAAAACAGGAATACAAAATACTGAACAAAACAGATGTATTAGAATGAACATATGAAATTGCTGATATTGACCAAGAAGAACAGCAGTTTCACGTGGTTTGACTTACATGTTTGTAAGTCTTCTGTATAATTGCAGCCAGCTCCGTAAACATGCACAAAATAACCTCCCTAGTGCCAACATCTACAAGCAGCACAGACATGCACAAGTGACAGTGCCTGTCTCCAGGTAACCCATGGCTAATGGGACACAAAACTCTTCTAAAACAGGGTGCTCCTGCCTGCTACAAGCACTATGGTATCACAACAAAGAAAATGGGTGGAGGGAGAAGAGAATTTGAAAAAAGCTTTGCAGAGTTGAGTTGGCTATTGCAGTAATGCTTAGAAACCTGCTGGGTAGGGTAGGGAAGGGAAAGGTAGGGAAGAGGAAGGGAAAGCGTTCTAGGAAAAATTGAAGGGCATATGAGAGGAAAAAGAGGGTACTGTCAAAGGGTCAGGAAGTGATTTTTCTGACAGAGGGACTGATGGGAAATGGCTAAGCCAGTAGGTTGGAAACCAGGTAGGTTGAACACCTTGCTAGCCCTGGAGTGGGTAGAGATAGAAGGCTCAAGAGCAGAGCTGATCATGCTTTACAAAGGTCATTCTATTGGTAATGTGGAAGACAGGGTGGGTGCAGTATGATGAGACTAGAGTCTCCTCTAGCAAACTAGTCAGGAGTCTCCTGAAACAGTACAAGCAAGAGACAGTGTGAACCTGAACTATGGCATGGGGAGAAAGTGAGGGCCCAGACACCATTGGATTGGATCTGTATGAGTAGGGGTGGAGGAGGATTTCAAGGGGAGGCTAGAGTTTCTAGCTTGGGTGAATGAGGAGATGGTCATGCTGGGAACCAATATGGGGAACCAAAGAGAAGGAAGAAGTTTGGTAGGGGAGATTAGCAAGTGTGGTTGAAGGTGCTCTCAGGACATCCTGCAGGGACTAAGAGGCATTCAGGAATATGACTCCAGAGGAGAGCGGCTGGCCAGAGAACAGCATCTGGAGTCTTCAGTGTGGAGGCAGCCTTGGGAGTACAATAAGTCCAGTTCTGCTCAAATGCCATCTTCTCAGAGGACTCTCCCTGACTCTTGTCTAAAATAGCAGCCCTGACATTCCTGGTCCCCTTAACCTGGATTTGAGTTTCATCATAGCTTTAACCATGACTCAACACTGTTATTCACTTATTTGTTCATTACTTCCCATCCTCCTAGAATACAGGTTCCTTAAAGGCAGAAATTGTTGTCTTATTCTCCACTGTATTACTAGCTCTTGGAATACTTCTGGGCACATAGTGGGTCCTCAACAAAATATATTTTAAATGAATGTTAAACAACCAGGGAGATACAGATTTCAAGTATGCCAAGATTAGAGCTTAGGGTACACTACCTTTTAAATGTACAGGTAAAGGAAAAACTTTAAAAAGAGGGTAAAAGAAACTAAGAAGGACAAATTAGAAAACGAGGGAAATAAGACCAAAGTGGAATCATGAAATTAGAGAAAGGTTCTGTGAAGGGCATCAAGTTAACAATGTAACATAGTGTCAAATACCATAAAAGGAGGAAAAAGGATGAGGACTGGCAACCAGAAAGGAGCTTTTACCACCAAATAGCCTTTGGAACTTCTGTGAGAAGGCTGAATGATGGGGAAGGATACAACACTTCCCAGTCTCTTTCACAATCACCCACAAAATAGGAGGCTCCCACGGTCCAGTTGACAAGTTAAACTCATACACAGGGTTTTGGCTGATGCCTGTACATCTTGGCCCTGTTTTTAACCTGGCAAGATCATATTGGATTTTTCTTCTGTGATCTATTACATTAATGATCTTCCCAGATTTGTTGTGTTTCAAAGTATAGTAAATATGCTTTATATGTCTGGGATTCAAATCATTGATAGAAATGTTGAATACAAGAAGACCAAGGTGAGGGAATCCCATGTAGACCTCTATGGACATTATCCTGGTCAGTTGGCTGGTTCATTCTTTCATTTGTTTGTTCATTCATTCATTTATTCATCCAAGATTCATTAAGCACCTATTATAGGCCAGAAATCGATCACCGCAACCTCCACCTCCCGGGTTCAAGCGATTCTCCTGCCTCAGCCTCCCAAGTAGCTGGGACTACAGGCATGCACCACCACCCCAGCTAATTTTGTATTTTTAGTAGAGACGGGGTTTCTCCATATTGGTCAGGCCGGTCTTGAGCTCCTGACCTCAGGTGATCCACCTGCCTCGGCCTCCCAAAGTGCTGGGATTACAGGCATGAGCCACCGTGCCTGGCCCGAATCACTATTTTATGCTAATATGACTATGACTGTTCAGCTAACCGAGAATTAATTAAGTTGCATAATGGTCTACTGACATATCCTTATCCTAGTCACATAGCTAGCAAAGACTTTGTCAAATGCCTACTTCTTTCAACTTTCTAGGATGATATTTTAGGTTTCTTCTGACTTTTGAAGGACTCTTCAGTGGGGAGTCATTAATCAGAAGGAGGGATGTTTCCACATTCTAACTACTAATTCCTCTGCAATTTTGTGTTTCGTGGAACATTTAAGCAATATGAAATACCCTGGCATAATCCTTCCTCATTGCCCCTCAAAGGAAATCAATAACCAGAACAAGCTCACACCTCCCTGAACAAATTTTATTTCTCTTTTTCTCTTCAAGCCCCATTACACAGCAATTTTTCTTTTTTCTAAATTGTAAATATATTGTGCTTAAAATAATTTTGTGTTAAGTGACTCCTATTTTTTTTTCTTTTTTTGAGATAGAGTCTCGCTCTGTTGCCCAGGCTGGAGTACAGTGGCGCAATCTTGGCTCACTGTAACCTCTGCCTCCCAGGTTCAAGTGATTCTCCTGCTTCAACCTCCCCAGTAGCTGGGACTACAGGCATATGCCACCTCGCCCAGCTAATTTTTGTGTGTGTATTTTTAGTAGAGGTGGGGTTTCACCATATTGGCCAGGCTGGTCTCAAACTCCGGACCTCAGGTGATCTGCCCACCTTGGCCTCCCAAAGTACTGGCATTACAGACGTGAGCCACCACGCCTGGCCTTGTGACTCCTATTTTCACATTGCTCCCCATGACAAAATCAAAGATGTGTTCTGGTAGCAAATACATGGGCCCTCTCTCTACTTGGAGAAAACAGAATGATAAATACAGCAAGAATTCTTAAATAGTACAGACAGAAAAGATACTTTTTACATAAAGTAGCAATAATATTCAACATATTAATAATTCTGTGATGTTAAAAATGCTGCATACATTTAAAAACACAGAAACTGGACACATAGCATGGAGCCAGGAATTTCCAAATGTGATTTAGAATGTGATTGTCTAGATTTGGGTCCTTTCCATAATCAGACTTTCCCAAAGCTTTATCAATTTGGCAAAGACTTTGTCCTGCATTACCAGAATTAAATTTCTCATTTTTCATCCAATGTGGGTTTTTTTAAAAAATATCTTTTGATCCCTCACTCTTTTTAGTTTTTTTCTTCATGTATTTTCTGAGTACCTCTTGTATATTTGCTATACTTTCCTTTATAGGAAATGACACTGCATAAAGCTAAGAGTTGAAAAGACAAATCAAACTGGTTGGTATATAGGAAAACACTTATAAACGGTAAAGCTCCGGGAACTATAAGCCATCATTGCCAGTGTTTCTCTTTAATGGTAGAGGTGGAGCCCAGGCACGTCACTGTCATGAAACTGGCTAACATCGATGACAATGAGCACACACGGAACCTCTGTTAGCCAATCTCTTCTCAACTTAATCACTTGTTTATTTAACAACTGTCAGTGTCCTCATTAGGAGCCTCAGGAGCCACCAAAACAGTGATTGTTGAGTTTGGCAAAAGCTAACTTGAGCTGTAATGACCCTCTGTCTCCTGACAAAAACATTCCACTGATTTTTTTTTTTTTTTTTTTTTTTAAACAGAATCCTGATCTGTTGCCCAGGCTGGAGTGCAGTGGTGTGATCTCGGCTCACTGCAACCTCTGCCTCTCGAGTTCAAGCAATTCTCCTGCCATAGCCTCCCGAGTAGCTGGAACTACAGGCGTGTGCCACCATGCCCAGCTATTTTTTGTATTTTTAGTAGAAAAGGGGTTTTGCCATGTTGGCCAGGCTGGTCTCGAACTCCTGACCTCAAGTGATCCACCCACCTCAGTCTCCCAAAGTGCTGGGATTACAGGCATGAGCCACTACACCCGGCCTCCACTGAACCTCATTTTCAAAAGGAGAGCAAGGAATAAAAGTTTGGCACCAGCAGGCTGAGGCTTCCTATGATGGAAACTGGTGTGGCATGAAAAGTTTCAACATACCGGGCTGCCAAATGGGCACAGCACAGGCAGTACTGCGTCATGAGGTGGCATATGCCTCCTCAGCACTGGTGTCTACTGCATCTGTCTGTCTCGAAGTCAAGGTCGGCATTACTGCTCCTCTCCTTGCTCTTAAATCAGGATTGCTCCACCTTGGCACTAGTGATGTTTCGGGCTGGATCATTATTGTGAGGCTGTCCTGGGCATTGTGGATGTGTAACAGCATCCCTGCCCTCTACTCACTAGATACCAGGAGCACCACCCCTGTTTTGATTACCTAAAATGTTTCTAAACACTGCCAAGTGTCTCCTGGAGGGTAAAATCATCCCCAGTTGAGAACCATTGCCTTAGAGCTATCTTTTCTTCCCTAAGCTTCATCTGGCTATTGCGATATTCTATCAGAAAATGGTTCTCAGGCCTAGCTGTGCACTGGAATCACAGGGGAAGTTTTTAAAATATTGATGCCAGGACATCACCCCCAGAGATTCTGATTTGACAGATGGGGTTGTGTGGTGGGCATGAGAGCTTTCAAATCTCCCCGGGTAATTCCAATATGCAGCCGACTGCTGGAGGAAGGAGGGAAACAGACAATGTGTGCTACGATGATGGTGACACAATCAGAGCTGTTTTAGGAAAATTATCCAGAGGGCAGCTGGATGGACAGATAGGAAACCAAAGAGGGCAGAATCAGGGCGACCATACTTGATTAGGGAAGAGGTGGGGACTGCATACTCAGCTGAGGCAGGAATGAAAAATCGCGCATTAAGGCAAGAGGGAGAGATTCAGGGTTGATCCTGAGACTTTCAGCTTGGATCCCTAAAAGGATAGTGAGTCCCATAGGGAAGTGGAGAGAACGGGTGATGTATTGGTTTTCTGGGGCTGCCAGAACAAAGTACCACAAAGTGGGTGGCTTTAAACAACAGAAATTATTCTCTCACAGTTCTGGAGGTGAGAAGTCCAAAGTCAAGGTGTGGGTGGGGCCATGTTTTCCACGTTTTCTCTGAATGCTCTAGGGGAAGATCCTCCTTTCAGCTTCTGGTGATAGCCTGCAATCCTGACGTTCCTTGGCTTGCAGATGCATCACTCCCATCTCGGCCTCCGTCATCACATAGTGTCCTCTCTGTGTGTCTATGTCTGTGTCTCTTCTTATAAGTACACCAGTCATATTGGACTGGGGCCTACCCTCATTGAGTATGGCCTCATCTTAACTCGATTATGTCTACAAAGACCCTACTTCCAAATAAGGCCACATTCACATAGGTAGCAGGAGTTAGGACTTCAACATATTTTTTGAGGGGGGTTGGGGACACAATTCTACCCACACCAGATAAGGAGAGTGAGAAGGACTATCAAGTTTGGAAGCCATGTGGGTGGTGTCTGTGCAGCTGCTCAGCCTGAGCAGAGTTTGGAAATGAAGACTTGAGTGTTATCATCAGCAGAGAGGAACCTATTATCATCACAGGAGTGGGTGGGATGCCAAGGCAGAAGGTACAGAGGAGAAAACCTTTCAGGTGCCTCCCAATTCAGGGGATCTCTAGTGGGAGAACCACGCTCAAAGGATGCAGAAGATGTTGACAAAGTTCCAGGACAGGGCCCTGTCACAGAGGAGGAGCGAATTTTAAGAAGGAGGGGGTGTCCTCACAGTCAAGGCAACCAGAAGGCGAGGACTTGGCAAAGGCCACTGAAATGGAAAATTCCGATGTCCTTGCCAGCATCAGTGCAAAGCCTGGAATGGAAACCACTTTACAGGGGGGCTACAGAAGTTCGGCTGGGAAGTGAAGAGGAGGAAGCAGGGGCAGCCCACTTTCTAAAGAAATTTGGTAGTGAGGGGAAGGCCAGAGAAAGATGCAGGCAGCTTAGGGAGAAAAACACAGGAAGAGAGTCCCAAACATGTCTTATGCTGAAAAGGCAGTGATGGCCACTGAAAGAGAGGTTTCAAAAGATGCTGGTGAAGATGGACAGATGATGAATGGAGATCACAGGAGAGGAAGAGGGCCAGCTGTGGATGGCAGGATGTGATGCTTCTCCTTCTGAAATGGAAGTAAGGAAGAGGAAATAGAAGGAAAAGGAAAAGTCATCCAACTCCAAGATTTAAGGAATTTCATCTTAGAAGAGGTGGTAGGGATGGAGAGGTTAAAAGGGCAACCTGTCCAGCATTGAGAAGGGTACATTTGTGTCTTGATTTAGTTCACCTCATAGCCCTAAGAAGAGGAAAGCATCAGCTCTGTTTTATGGGTGACAAAATGGAAGGTGTGATGGTCTTAGGTCTTAGTAAGGTAGGTGGATTGCCCTGAGTGTAGACTGCCCAGGGACCTGAGTGGGGCTGAGTTTCCAGGGGCACAGAGACACTAGGGAGGTAGACTGAAGGAGACAAGGAATACCCTTACCTTATGTCTCACCACCCTGAGGGGAATGGACCCCAACATGACAGAGTCACACTAACGAAACAAAGCCAAAATGGGAAATGAGGACCAAATGATGGGTTTTTAAACTGGTTTTAAGAAAGTTTCTGGCTGGGTACAGTGTGGCTTATGCCTGTAATCCCAGCACTTTGGGAGGTCAAGGCAGAAGAATTGCTTGAGCCTATGGGCAACATAGCAAGACCCAGTATCTATTAAAATAAATAAATACATACATACATACATAAAGATAGCCAAGTGCAGTGGGGCATACCTATAGGTCCAGTTACTCAGAAGGCTGACGTGAGAAGATCGCATGAGCCCAGGAGTTGGAGGCTGCAGTGAGCAATGATCACACTACTGTACTCCAGCCTGGGTGACAGACAGAGACCCTATATTTTTTAAGGAAAGCTGCTACTTCTTCCTGTGTACACAAGGAATACATCAGGAGACAGACAGCTGATCTACTGACAACATGCTTCCTAATTATTACATCCCGTGGGGTGCTTGGATTCCCTCATTAAGAGTGGCACAATGAGCATTCCCTGTGAGGGCCCCCAATTAACTCATCTACCCAGCATGTTCCAGCCAACATGAACAAGGGCCAGCCTTCCAGACTCCTCTTTGTTAGCTGTTTAACCACCGTTATTGGAATCCCGGTCATGTTTCTGGAGCAGTTCCTTCTTGGTTCAGCAGAAACCACCAGGGCTGGGTTATTCTCTCACCCAAAGAGTCCTCAACTCAACCACAAAGCTCGGGGAACCTGGGGTGCTCTGCTGAGGATTTGCCTTATATCATCTGCCAAAATCCCAATCGCACTGTCTCCCCATCTCCCCAGCTCCAAGTCCCCTCCTAAAAGGCACGGGCCAAAGTCCATCTCCTTTTGAAAGCCTCCTTGGTGAAATCTACCCACTTCCTTTTTTTTTTTTTTTTTTTTTTTTTTCCTTTTAGAGTCCAGGTCTCACTTTATCACCCAGGCTGGGGTGCAGTGGTGTGATCATGGATCACTGCAGCCTCAAACTCCTGGGCTCAAGCCATCCACCTGCCTCAGCCTCCCAAATAGCTGGCATTACAGGTGTGTCCACGCCCAGCCCATTTCCCCCTTCTTAGCATTCTAACTCACCCCGCTGTCTCTCAGTTATAAATGCAAGCCTCCATGGATGGCAGTTCCCTGCACTAAAAGGACACTCATCTGCCTTGACCTTCCTCCCACTCAGGTTGGAGACAAAGGCTTGTGCCAACATGGATCAGGCCCAACCTTCAATACTGTGCCACATGGAAGGCTTCCCAAGGTAGGCGGATCTCAACACCTTCAGCCTGCTTTGCTAAAGGAAGACAGACATTACAAAATTGAAGGTTAAATCACAGGACACTTGGGCTGTAAAAATTCTCACAACAGAAGTTGGAAAATTATGGGATAAGTGCAGCAGAAGTAGCGATAAAGATGACATGACTTCTTTAAGAACCCTTCTGAGAACTCAGGGTGGCTCAGGGAAACCTTCATGCCTTGATGCTGTTTCAGCCACTCCCTGCCCTCAACATGCAGGAGTTGACGTCATCTTTCCCTGAAATAGAGTCAATGTGTGGATTAATGAGTTTCTATCTGTTGGGCTGCCGGGAAAGGTGCTTTCTCAAGCAGGCACACAGATGCCCACATACCTCTTGGGGAACCAGACCCCTTCAAATCCACCCCCTCTACAGTGCTCATGTCACATTGATCTGAGCAACAGAAAACATCCAACAAACACAGGGGTTGGTTATATTTTTCTAATCTTTGTACATGCTCCTCTGCAACTACCACCAACTGTTATGGCTTGAATGTGTCCCCAAATTTCATGTGTTGGAAACTTAATCCCCAATGTGGCAGTACTGAAAGGTGAGTCCTTTAAGTGATTGGGTCATAATTTATTAATCATGAATGATTAATAAATCATGAATGATTAATAAATTAAGGTGTTAATGGATGAATGGATTATCATGGGAGGGTACTGGTGGTTTTGTAAGAAGAGGAAGAAAGACCTGAGCTAGCACACTCTGCCCCCTTGCCATGTGATGCTCTGTACCGCCTTGGGACTGTCCCCATCAGTAAGAAAGCAGTCGCCTGGACCTTGTACTTCTCAGCCTCCATAACTGTAAGAAATATTTTTTTTTCTTTGTAAGTTTCCCAATTTCAGGTATCTTGTTATAAGCAATAGGAAAATGACTAATACACAAAGTCATCACACAAAGAAACTGTGAGTGCCAGCTACCAGGGATACTTGGCCAATTCCTTTCAAGTGGTTTGTTTTTATTTGCTACAGGCCAAGGTGCTAGCTGTATGAGGAACCCATGGACTGGGGTCAATGCTGTGTCCAGAGGACCCACTGCACCTACATGAGATGTGATAGTAGCTCAGAAGGAATGGACAAAAGCCAACACTCAGAGCTGAGGGTCTCCTTGGCACCAGCACTACTATAATAATTTTAACCCATGTTCTTTCATTTTTGCCTTCATGACAGTATTGAGAGTTGGGCATCACCATCCCCCTTGCATGGATGAAGAAATGAAGACCAAACGGAGCTGTATGGACTTGGCCAAGGTGGTCAAGAAGCTGGTCAGAAGCTGAGCTGAACCTTGACTCAGGCCATTGGATGCCAGAGTCGGGAAACCAAGAGTCAGGCAGCCATGATGGCAGGAACGAAAGTTCAATAAGGGCCCAGGTGACTAGGTGATCAGCAGCATCAACTGTTGAACTCAGAGATTCCAGGTCACCACCAAAGCTTCACTCAGAATGGCTCTTCCATCACTTGCAACTATCTCCCCAAAACCTAGTAATCTGGAGTTCCCCTTCAAACACTGATAAAACATGGGGCCGCACACTTCCACAACTCAGTAAGGCTCTCATGTCTGCATCCTTGTTCAGCATCCCCACCAGCCCCCCTCCAATGCTTACCAGCCTCATGATACCATGTGACCTTCCTGAGTTTCAGCTTCATTGTCTACCAAAAGGACTCATAAGAGAACTTCCCCCATAAGGCTATTGTTAGGAACGTGTAATACTGCATGCAGCACCTCAGCACGACGCCTCCTACATGACACTTACAAATGCTATTTCTATTTTCAAAGTCCTTTATGCTCCCACCACCATCATACAGGTCCCAGGGAGAGGTAGAGAGAGGAAGAATTAGCTGGTGATTTCATGTCCTTCTAGATCTTTCCCTGACCCTGAAAGGTTCATTTCTGTGCCCTTGCCTGGCCTGGATTTCTAGGGGCACTCCCCACTCCACCCGGTCCTGCCCCAGACCTCCCTGTATTCTGTCCACAAATTGTACCAGGGTCCTCCCTGAGGAGGTCCAGTTTGGATGTGATGCCTGAGATTGACTAAGCTGCAAATAAATAAAAGGAACTGAGACGAATAAGGTAATGTGATTAAAAAAGACATGCCTTCAAGGGTACTCTTTCAACAATGGACTAAATTGTTTTCTGGAATCTGTAGGATATTGCTAACACCTGTACTCAAGTCCAAATTAAATGTGCCCTGAATTTTTTTTTAAAAGCACAGTGGAATTTCTTTCTTCATGTCAGAGAATCACGCAAACAGGGTCAGCTTCATGGGCATGTGATGTGCACAGAGCCTTGCCCTCAGAAGGGCCTGAAGCTTGGTTTAATACTCTGATGGCATTGTCTTAAAATTCTTAATCATTTTATCTTCGAACCTGTGTTTTCAACGGGACCATGTTGCATGCATGTGAGCAGAGGAGCTACATGCTCCTTGCCACCTCATTTGCATACCACATTCACGATGCACCATGAGCCCAGAATTCTGGTGAATCCCTAGTGCATGGGGAGTTCAATAAGGACTCAAAAGTCCTTAAAAGGTAAGCATGTTCCATCTATGACTAAGTAAGCACTGGTGTGAACAGTCCTAAAGGTCACACTTTCTGTTCTAAGCGCAACTTGCTTCAAATGCAGAAAGAAGTTACTGGAGTTCTAAGAGACATGAATGACCAAGGAACCTGGCCATATCCTTCCTTACTCCTGTTACTTCCCTGTATTGGCCAAGCACTTACACTGACAATGACAATCCAGAAGGAAAGGGAAAGATAGGGCAACCGAGTTCCTTTCCTTTCAGTTCTTCCCTACTTACTAGCAAGCCACAGGCAGGGAGTGTTGAGGATGTGCTAATATCAATAAGTAAAATCAAAACACTTGAGTTAGCTTTTTGCAGCATTTCCACTGTTCTAGTTAGCATAAAATACATATATGTACTAGCTACAAAATACAAATTGTGTGTCAGTGATCCCATATACATGCTAAATGGTCTTATGCTTGCATCTAAAATTTGCACTGCACAATTGAAGGATGCTTGGTAAGATTCACACTAATAATTTAAAATGACATTAAGAATGACATTAAGTTGCACACAAAAATGTCTCGACAAATCGAGAGAGAAACTATGGAAGAAAGGGAAATGTTTTTATTTTAGTATCATGAATGGCCCTATTTTCCTGCCTTCTGAACAACTGGCCTGCATTTTCATTTTGCACCTGGCTCTGCAAGTTCAGAAGCTGGCCCTCACAGCAAGGCCTGATCCAGTAAATTGTCACTGCAGGGGAAAGGAGGCAGGGGTCGCTGTGGCCATGTGGTGGCATGGTAATGCAATTTCAGTGGGATTAAGGGTGTATGTGATGATTCTATAGGAGTCTGGTCTTTTGCTGCTGCGGCAGGTCACTGATACCTTCCCCTTACTGGCTCAATGACATTTCATAAATAAGCTATGAATACTATATAGCTCAAGGCAGGCACAGGCTTACGGTCCAATATATGGTAAGTAAAGGGATGCAGAAGAGCTCAGTATACACACACACAGAGAAATGGCTTGGGGGACCCACATGGAAACTGGTTTATTTACAATCAGGCCCTGTCTAAGCATTTAGGGTCTCAAAAATCTATTGAGATGATTGGCTCTGATGGTTGGGATGGGAATCGGGAAGTCTGGGGTTCTAAGGTTCTAATCTTGGCCCTGTCACTTGCCAGTCACGAGGCCCTGGACAAGATGCTTATAGAGCTTGTCCTGGCTCTAAGATACGCTAGGTCTTAAGTGACCAGTTCAGCAGGATGGTTATAAGGAAAAAAAGTAACATCAGGTAGGGAACCCTACAACCCAGCAGGCATGGCCCCAGCTCCATCACCACTCCTATTGACCTAAGCTATCCTCTGACTGTGTAGGTCAAGTGACTGTGCACCTGCTCTTACTGACCTCTAAACATCATCCAACCCTGGGATGGATTCCAGTGGGCTCCTGGTGTTCTTTGGGGCAAGATGCCAAAACTTTTTCTTTGAAAGTATGTGATGCAATTAAGTTTTTCTCAGCATTGATCTTACTAACCTGTGCCCTTTAACCTCTCAAAGCAGTTACACTGAAATTATTATGCTCAGATTGCTAAGAGCACAAAATGAAAAGACAAACCAATAAAACCACTACAAAGATATTTTATAATAAAATTCAGGCTCTGTTATCTGCTTGGACATGTATTTTAGAAACAAAATGGATAAAATTTAGTGCTATCAAATATATAAAAATTAAAAAACCAAACTTAACATTCGAATGTATTTCCCCACCCCCAACAGAAATCTGATAGTTTTAAGATTGGTTAAGATCTTCTCATGAACTGGGGATTATAATTTGTTAATATAATTAAAACAATATATCTATGTACTTTTTACGATTAAAAAAACAGGCTATTGATAGACTAGGAGGAATATATTTGCCAGCGCTCTAACTGGCAGGGTGGATTCAGATGATCTGAGTGAGCATGTAGTTGTCCCCTTCCTTTGACTCTACTGCAAGTGTGACCTTCATGAAGCTACCTACTCAGATGAAGGAAGATGAACATCCTAGACCCAGCAGCCTCACACCAAGTGATTCTGAGGTACATCAAAGACTGAAAACCATTAATTTACAGAAGAATGTGACTATCCAACACACACTTAGACAAAACATTTGAAATTTACCAATATGTGGCTTGTTGCAGTATCTGAAATTTACTTTCTAATGTTAGCATGCTTGCTTTTTCTAGTTCAGGAAAGTACCTAGGACTTACAGATGTATAAGTCAATGGCCCTCAGACTAAAGTCTACAGAAAACCAGTGCCTTGTTGGGTCAGCTGCTTGGTGGGTCCAGGGTTGGTATAAAACACAAACTGCACAAAAATGGGAACTATTTCACTTGGTCTATTGCTGTTGATAATTCACACTAAGACAAAGCCACACATTTAAAAATATATTCACATTATTCAAAGGCAATCTTTGGTTCAACTGTCTCATCTGTTTATCTTCTAGGATGGAAATTAGAAGTAGGATGAAGTCATTCAGGTCCTTTAATCCACTAAATAGTGAGTGGCCTTTGAAAATTGAAAAGCACTGGGACAACTTGAAATAATGATCCCTGTCAGGTCAAACATAAAATATCCTATTGGGTAGAAAGGGCAACCAATGAAGAGTAAATCTCATTGATCTCAAGGAATCTACCAATAATATTTTAAGTCATTAAACCGCACACAATGTTTTCGTAGCAGAGAACCTGCAGATTCAGAGCATCTCAGAGGAAAGGTCAAAATCTGAGGAACAGTAGTCTTAGCTACTCAAGAGCTGAGCCAAGAGGATCACTTGAGCCCAGGAGTTTGAAGTTATAGTGAGTTATGATCTTTTCTTCTTTGTGAGCTGTCTGACATTCAGCATTCCCTAAAAATCTGTGTGTAATGCTGACATTCATACAGCAGATGACAAATATCCACTCGCATTAACCCATAATAACTTAAGGGCTGGGCAGTTTTAGTTTATCCTGTAATTGTACATTCATAATTTCTATATCAATGACATACTGTATTGCTGAAACAAATGCATTTTCTACTTTTAGATAGGATTACTACATCAAGTGAATGCTACTGTCTATGCTGACCTCACAAGCTATTTGATAAAACCTCTTCCATGTATTCGAGAATAAGATAGTGGAATGTTAGCAACATACTGGTACACTTTAAAAATTGTGTTAGCCAGGCACTGTGGCTCACTCCTGTAATCCCAGCACTTTGGGAGGCTGAGGTGAGAGGATCTCTCGAGCCCAGGAGTTCCAGCCCAGCCTGGGCAACATAGTAAGACTCTATTTCTTAAGAAAAAAAAAAAAACTAGAAAAAAAATTAGCTAGGCTTGGTGGCATGCATCTGTAGTCCTACTCAGGAGTCTGAGAGGTGACGATCTCTCGAACCTAGGAGTTTAAGGCTGCAGTGAGCCATGATCACCCTATTGCACTCCAGTCTGGGTGAAAGAGAGAGACCCTATTAAAAAATAAAAACAAAACTTTGTTCATCTGTGCTTTCAATATAAAAACAATTTGAGGTCAGTTAGTCATACACTCAAGTGGAATCAGAACGGGCTAACGTGCTTTCAAAGTGGTAACTAAGTGATGGCTTTCAATTCAAAGAGGAAGGTTTCTAGTGCCCCGCCATTGGGCTTTGTCTTTGGTTCATGCCATGAAGGTGACAATGTCGCCCAGGGCCCTGAAAGGGCAGGCTATGTACCTTCATTTTACCACACAGGCATTTAAGAGGAAGGCACTGGAGTCAAACAACCTAGGATTTCCTCACAGAAACTACAACGAGAAGAATTTTGTTCAGTTCTTCTGATTATCTGGTCTTATTTGAAATAAACACTATGTGCCCAGAATTCTAAAACAGGAGAGAAATTTAAAAACCATCTAGCTCTTCTTTCCTTTTCCAGTCTGTAATCAGGATGGAAAGGACTAAAGAATTCAAGTCTCTTGACTCCCACCCAAACATGCTCTTTTTTCACCTGATGTATAGTTAGCAAAGCAAATATTCTGTTAGGATAAGGCTCAAATGCCAAATCTACAATATATTCACTAGGCAGAGATAATTCTTCCTAAAAATATACATTACATCTTTGCAAGGACACATTCCTGTACTTTTACAAAATGCCTTTTAAAAGTAAAATCTTACTGGGCCAAGACAGAGCACAATAGAGAAGACAACATAAATCTTTGGAAATCAATGCTTGTTAATGTCAATTTATCTTTTTAATGAAAAGCCACTGATAAACCATGCCATACAATTAAGTGAGCGAATGCATGCCATGGGCTTTGCACAAGACCAAGGAATAGTCAATAAAAAGTAGTTGTGATGATTGATAGGCAAGGCCAGAGTAGGGTTTAAAAAGCTTTTTCACGAAGGCAATAAAACTCTGGGATGGAGCTTGTCAACCTGTCTCTGTCAGAGTATAGTAGATGGATAATGGTCACCTGCTCCACCCACTCACAGAGGAGAACCTTGGATTATGGGCAATTTCCAGCTCTCAACCTGAGATCCCAGCTTTCATTCTCAGGAAAGCTTATCAGTGGAAGGCAGTAACAGCAGTGTATGATAAGAATAAATGGATACTTCTCACCGTATTAAGACATACCAGTTCGAAACATCTTAGCTGTCAGTTAATAACTCATCTGTTTACTTAATGGATATTTATCAAGTATCAGCCATGTGCCAAGGATTGTGTCAGGTACTGTGGATATAAAAAGAGTGGAGACTGCTTCTCACTGGAGGAGCTAATGAGCTCGTGTGAACAGAGGGACACAAACATTAATTTTTTATTCAGCAAATATTTATCTGTTTCCCTGTGTGGGAGTGGGGCCACTGTCACAGCAGCTAGAACCACAGAGCATCTCAGCAGACTAAACAGTGCATGAGTACATGAATGTTGGGCCCATGTCTTATTCATTCACCAGTGCAGACCCAGCAACTAGCCGGGGACAACTATTATTGGCGTTGCTGAATGGCCAACAAGAGCCATCTGGTCCTCAGCCTCCCCAAACTCACTCAACCCATGGAAGGATGAGTGGAACCATGGGGGCAAGTATGTAGCCAAGCTTAACTCCGCCAGCAAGAATGGCCAATAAAAGCTGGAAGGGGCGGAGGATGTATGGCAAGCAAGGCTTCCTAGAAGAAATACTATCTGAATGGGTACTTGATAAATAAGCAGAAGTTCTCTGATACTTTTAGGAATTCCACAGTTTTTTGGGGGAAGTCCTAGACCCCAGTGAAAAAGCTAGGAGTTTTTTTTCAACTCTACAATGGGAGCAAGTTTCTAAACTCCTTGGTGCCTCAGAGCCTCAACTGTACAGTGTAATATTTAGTCATATCCACCTTCAAGTGATTGGGGAGATTAAATGAGGATGTAGTAAACAGGTAAGAAGAGTTCCTGGCTAGATTAAGTATTAAATACAACGTAGATAAAAGCTAGTCTTATGTGTACCTTTTAAAAAGCTGTCTATACAGGATTTTTTTCCAGTCATAGCACCATCATCAGGGTTTTGCCTGAAACATCAAGAACTAAGAGGGGCTAGTGCATCCCTGAGTTTCAAATCAGTGGCAAGAAGTCTCACTTTCAGAGTCTGCTTAACTCCCAACTTCATTCAACTTTTACATTTTATAGTAAAATGCAGAGGTACACCATCAGTGCTAGATGTGAAAAATGCTTGGCAAGACAATGTATTAGCTTCTAGCTTCTGGAGATAGGAACAGAGTGACAGCTTAGCCACATGCCAAAGCTGACTCAAACAAATGCAGGATGGTCTTCAGAACATGTGGCTCTCCAATGCTAATCTTACACTACCTGTTGAGGTTAATAAGCAAGATGTGGTCAACGTTTTGTGATCTGCCAGAATTTGAATGAGACAAGTCTTGGGCTTACAACCAGTAGCAGTTTGCACTTTAAATCACTCATATAGGGGGCTGATCTGCTCCTTCACAATGATATCCTTGATCTGCTACAACTTCAATCAGAAAAAAATTAACGGTAACTTAATGGGTTGTGTGATTCTAATGCTAAAGCATGCTTACCATACCAGTAAAAGACCCACCAAACAGAAGACTCCAGACCTTAATTTATGGAAGAAAGAAATCTACAGAGGCTTAATCATTTAATACCTGCACGCATCTGGATAAGTGAGCCACCTGTTTGTAGAGGTAAATGAATGAGCTGTAACCCTAGTTTCTATCCAATATAGTTCTGTGGCTATAAATAACTTCCCATTTTTACAGTGCAAAGATTTATCATGCTTTAGCTGTTCAGAATTTAGAGTCAAGGGAAGCAAAGATGCTATATTTATTTATTTTTAAAAGCACATTACTATTGCAGTAAAGACATCCTATATTTTTGTTTCACACCTAAAGCATACTACCATCAGTATCTACTAAGTACTCAACACAAACCTAGAATTCAATTAACATTCCTTTTCTAGCTTCGAACGATTCACTTTCATAAACTATATAGAACACCCTACGTGTGTACTTGACATATACAAATTGCCTCCAATGAATGAGTCACACGAAATTTCAATTTGGAAGCACTTCTGCAGGTCTTAATAGCTGTTTGCTAATGCATGCATTATTCTTCAGTTATAAAATTCATACGTTTAAAAAACTGAGCTAAAGAGTGCTCACAAGGAACAAAATCAATGTGCTTTCCTGCAAAAAAAAAAATCAACCACTCAGAGCAAGAAGGAAAACATGTTTTTCCTATTGTTGAACACAGCAGTTAGCATCCAATACCGTCGTCTCATTGTTCAGAAATGCTGGCTAACTCTGCCCCATAAAAATCAATGTTTAATGCATAAAAATTTAACTACATATCTAGTTATCCGGCAAGAGAGCCAACTGAGTAAGCTGAAGACTTGACAAAAATAAACGCAACCCAAATTGTATGAAACCACAACATGACATAGCTTTGAAGGGATATGTATCTAGATATCCCTTCAATCACAACCTTGACATCATAAACTTGTTACTGCCATGTCAAAACACTGATTTCTCTTTTTTTGGTTACGACTTATCTAGGAGGTAGATGTCCCCTTTCCTAGTCCCCTGCAGTCCCTTGTAAAAGTTCCCCACCCTGGCGTGTTTATTCATTTTAAACACACAGCCTTCCCCCCAGGGGGCCACTGAGTCCCCAGTAGATTGTGGCAGTGCCTGGGGGAAGGGCAGAACAGACCCATGAGAACCCACTCAACTCCAGGCAGCCCGCAGACCCGGGGGCGCTTCACGGGTGACTGGAGGTGCCACCCTATTCATCCCCTTTCTCTCTGCACAATAACAAAACCCCGAACCCTCATAATGCCACCTTCTCCTCTCTTTATCATCATTCATATCTCAGCTATGACAGGCCAAAAAAAAGAGTCTGATGGGAAATGTGCTGCAAATTAGCATATTTCCCCCCTCCACACAATAGAGGCTTTTAAGCTTCTGCTTTTTCAAAGCAAGTTAGTAGGGGGGAGGGGAAAGTAAGGCTGTTCTTAGCAACAGTGTCTGAAATTCATGGATTTGCTTCCCTCAAAGCGGCTTGCCTGTTTGTCAATTTTCTTGAAGTAAGCCTTCCCTCAAATGGCTTAAAAACTTATTAGAAAGTATTTATCGGACCACCGTGTAATAAACACCCTCTCTCTCATCATTAAATTGCAAATAAATTCTTTGATTTAAAAAAAAATTACAAACCCTAAACCCCTTCTCTCATCTTGTTATGGAGCATGACATCGCCCTTCCTCCTGGAGAAACTGACAAAATAAAGAAATGCAGTTATTGTAAATACTTACTAAGGGGCAATCTGCAGAGGGGACACCTCTGCCATGCTTATTTATAGGTTTCCCATCTCCACCAGTAAAAAGGAAAAAAAGAAAAAAAAAAGGGAGGGCAACATGGATGCTTTATCCTGCGACTTGACTATGGGATGCCAGCAACCACTTCATGTATACCTTTCTCAAAGGCTGTCCCTGTCACCTTTGATGTTGCTAAAGAAGAGTTCTAAAACTACAACAGGCTGGAGCCAGCAAAACAGACTGCTACGTTTTTGAAAGGTCATAAGAAACAAAATCAATCTAGTACATCTTTAACAGGCCAGCAAAAGAAATGATTTGTGTTCCATACCACTAAATATTAATTCTCCAAAGGACTGCATCTCAATTTGAGGGTGAGAAATGAAGATTCATCCGGCTCAGACTGAATTCTTTGAAAGGGCTCTGAGCTCTTTAATGGCAACTCAAAACCATCAGGGACACTTAAAGTGGCACCTTCTTCATACAAGCTCCAGTTCCTTAATTATCACTCATTGGTTTCTAAGGCCCCTAAGAAAAGGCCAGTGACATTCAGAGTGTCAGAGCTCTCCTAAGGGCCAAGGTGGAGCCAGGCACCAGCTGGGGGCTGAGCTTGGCTCTGGAAGGCCCATGCATTCCTGCCTTCCCCTGCCCAAAGGGAGGAAGAGGAGGCAGCTGAACCTGATGGCAAGGGACCACGTGCTTGGCGTCCTACCCATGGTCCCTGCAGAACCACTGTAGCCTCCTGCCTTTATTAGTGGCCTAGACATTGTCCCTCTCCCTCCAGGCCTAGGTGCTCAGCTCTGCCCATCCTCCTGTAAACCAAAAATAAAATTCTAAGCCCCCAACCTACTGAATGGACCCTTTCTCTCTGCCAAGGGGATTCCAAAGTAAATCTGAAAAACTAGTTCAGACCAAGATGCCTCACGATACCTTCCTCCCATCTGGAAATAAGGCACAAATGACCAGCATTCACATTAAAACAGAGATCTTAGGACTGACCAAACAGACTATTTGTAGCAATAATATAACAAATTCCAACCTGACTCTAGTACAGCATCACATGACAGGTGTCAGGCCCTGAAAGAAATCAAAGTATTTTATCCCAAAATACATTTCTTTGACATATTTTGAAATGGCCCTACAAAGCTTTCTCTTGTGGGGAAAACCTACATTCTATAGAGAATCCCCTTCCCTTTCCAGGCCTTTTCCTGATCCAGGAGAGATTTAACTAAGACCCTGGCACCTTTTAGGGTCTGATAAGAGACATTTACTGTCTAATCTCTCTGAAGCCTGCTACCTGGAAGCTTCGTCTATATAACAAGAACCTTGGCTTCCACGACCCCCCTCATCTTAACTACTATCATTTACTTTCTGCTGATTTCCACCCTTCAAGGCAGAGCTTAACCCTTCAACCAACTGCCAATCAGGAAATCTTTTAATCCACCTATGGCCTGGACTCCATCCCACCAACTTCAAGATGTTCCACCTTTCTGGACTGAACCAATCTTACATGTATTGATTGATGTCTGCCTATAACTTCTACCTAAAATGTTTAAAATCAAGCTATTACCCAACCACCTTAGGCATATGTTCTCAGGACCTCTTGAGACTGTGCCTCAGGCCATGGTCACTCATATTTGGCTCAGAATAAACTTCTTTAAATATTTTTATTTAAAGAGTTTGACTCTTTTCAGCGATACACCACACTGGGACCAACACCCATGCCTGTGGGACCAAGTCTCCAGTCACTGATCCTGGCTCAGCCTCTTTCTGGTTCTGATTTCCATCTTGCTTTCTCATATACAGCGTACACACCCCTCTTTCCCTGTTAAGTGATGTTTCATTGGCCTGGATCATCTCTCAGTTTGGGCCTCTCCTAATTCCAGGTCTTCTAGGAATTAAAGTCCAACTGGAAAACTGATGTTCAAAATGAGAGTTTCATTTTCAATTTCATTTATAGATTTAATGCAATCAGGTCAAAATCCTGGCAAGCCTTATTGTAGATACTGACAAGCTGATTCTACAGTTCTTATTGGAAAGGAAAAGGATCTAGAATAGCCAAGGTTATTCTGAAAAAGAACAAAGTCGGAGGACTCAGACTACTGGATTTCAAGACAACTATAAAGCTATGCAGATCAAGGCAGTGTGGTAGTGATAAATGGACATACATGGATTAGTACAACACAATAGAATGCCCTGAAATAGACCCACACAAATGTAGTCAATTGGCTTTTGACAAAGGTGTTCAGATACAACACCAAAAGTACAATCCACAAATGAAAACGATTGTCAAGGTGGACCTTATTAAAATGATAGCTTGAGAAGGCATGTAATATTTGGATGAAAAGTTTTAAAGACATATTTCATTTAGCTAAGAAATTGACGTGCAATACCTCATTCCTGTCCTCCAAGAGGAGTACCTGACTAAGCAGCATGCCACCAACCCTCTAGGCTCAGCCCTGATGCTCTCCTCTGCAATCCCTGCCTCCAGACAGCCACCTACAGCAATCTAAGCTGCTCTGTACTGGGAAGCCACAGCTCACCTCAGTGTGCTATGCTAGCAATTTCAGCATGATCTCCCTGCCTGCGGGCTCTGGAAAGGCTGACACCATGTCTAACATTTCCTGGTGTCCCCATCCCCTCACTTGTTGACTGGTGTATAGTAGGAACACAATAAATATACTTTTTAAAATAAACACTGACAAATATCAGATGACATTTCTTGGGCTCCTATTTGGAAGCTAGCACTCCCTAGAGCAGTTGCCCAAGTAAGAAAGAATTCTTCCACCCCCAGCGAATCTTCCTTTGTTTTGGCTACATCTCCAATTCTCCCTGTGATCTGTGAATGTTCAAAAGGCTCCTCTCTCTCCTCTCTCCTGACATTACCCTTTCTAATAGACTCGCATGATTCCTCCTGGCCCCAAACCCTCAATTCTAAATTTTAGGCCATGATTTCTTTTCTAAACTCTAGTGGCTCATTTACCAGGTATGCAGGTATACACACATTTACATATATGCACATATATACACATAAGAAGGGAAGCATAAAGGAGGTGTCAGATAGGGACAGAGAAGATTAATTCAGCTTAGAATATTTTGAATTTAGGAGGATGTAAAATATTTAAGTGAAAATATGTGATTGCATATATGCAAGCATGGGTGTATGTGCATGTCTCATATATACATGCATAAGGCATACATGTATACTTTAGACATTCATACATGAATAGACATATGTACATGCATGAATGCACGTGTGCCCACACACATTTATATATACATAACACATATACATATGTATCCATGCACATATACATATTTATACATACACATACTTCCACTTAAATATTTCACATCCTCCTAAACTCAGTATGCTAAGTTAAGTTCATCTTCCCACTCCCCAGCAGATGCCTCCCTCATCCTTCCCAAGGCTCTCCTTCCCATCAAAGCCATCATTACCCTTCCAATATCTTCAAGACTTCAGAACCTCAGCTTTGCCATTTGCCAGCTAGGTCGCTATGGGAAGTTATCTTACTTCCATCCCTCTGGACATCTGTGTGATGGTTGTCATAATATATTTTCACATTACCTTAGAGTCTGGAGCAGTAATTCAAGATCTACAGAATGCCTTTACATATAGTAGGCATGTTCTCTCCAAAATACATGAGTTAGCTATGGTTTCCCCACATTTGATTAGTCACTAAATATACATGTGTGTGTGGTGGGGTGGGAGGTGATTGTCAGTAGTTTAAATCCACCCTCGCCCCTTTCTTCAGCCTCTCCTCCTGGCCTCAGGCTTGGGTGGAGGTAATGGCAATCTAGCTGGTTTTCTACTTCTATGTTCTCCCACCTCAAATCTCAGGCCAAGGCTTACCTGTCCAGAACTAACACTTTCATGGAGTTGTTCAACCAATCTACAATGGAATCCCTGCTTACTAGATGAGCTGGCTAACACCGACCCTCATGGATTGCTGGGCAATCTGCCACACTCACCCACCATGTTTCTCTTGGCTACCCCAGGTACCTTCTTACCTCTGCTTCTTGGACCAGCTTCCTTCTCACTCTTCCTCCCCTTCGATTTGTTCTAATTCTATTCTATTCATCTTCAAGGTGCAACTCAAGGGCTACAACTTGTGGGAAACCTCAATGAATCGATTCTCACCATGTCATAGGTCTATGTCCCCCCAATTTACTACAGTATGACATTCTTTTTCTCCAAAATATTCATATGTTTAAGTTTTACATTCCAAAAAGACTTTGATCTCTGATTGAACAAGGGCCACATATGTTACTCCTCTGGTACCATGCCATAGCACCTATTCTAGGTTCAGAAAATTGTCATCACATTCGGTGAGAACTGATTTCTCAAATAATAATTACTAGAACATCTGCAATGGCTATGACCTTTGGTTTTTAAAATAAAAGTATAATTTTCCTATCATAAATAAAAATGAATCACAGAGTACCATCTCTTTTAAGAAATTGTTAAGTAAATATCACTTCATTGCCAGGGAGGGAAAATTTGGCAAAGTATATCATAAAGTGCAAATTTAGACACCTAGCATATTACGTTGGTAGGAGCCCAGCGCACAGAAACACTAAGTAGTTCTGATTTCCTCCCTGTGGTTTATGAAGCCCAGGGACCCCTAATGACCTCCACGTTGAACAGGAGGCACATCCGTCCGCCAGCAGTAATTATTTTATTGACTTGATTAAAGAACAACTATTTCCACTGTCAAAAAGATCTATGGTCAGACCTGGTGGCTCATGCCTATAACTTAGTGTTCTGGGAGGCTGAGGTGGGAGGATTGCTTGAGGCCAGGAGTTCAGGACCAGCCTGGGCAACATAGTGAGACCACCATCTCTATAAACATTTTTTTAAAAGAAAAAAATTTGTTTTAAAAGCTACCCAAACACATCATCCTTAAGCACAAAATGGCAGTAATTAAAGATGCATATTTCCCAGATTCAAATATGAGTCAATGGACACAACATAAAATAATGTATTAATATTTACTCAACATATTTATTTCACTGATTACGATGATAAAGCCAAAACTCATTTTTTAAACAAACACCTTTATTGAGATATCATTGACATACAATTCACCATTTTAAGTGTACAATTCAATTTTTAATATATTCCCCCTCCCTTTCCACTTGTTCAAATTATATGATCGCAACTGTTAACACAATCTAATTTTGAACACTTCAGTACCTACTAAAAGATCCCATTAGCAGTCAGTCTACATTCCTCCCTACCCTACCTCACCCCTCAACTCTGGTCCAAAGCAACCATTAGGGGCCTTCTCCATAAACTTTCTACTTTCTCCATAAACTTGCCTTTTCTGGACACATGGATATGTAGTCCTTTGTGACTGGAATCTTTTACTTAATGTTTTCAAGGGTCATCGATGTTGTAGAATGTGTATTTCCTTTCTTTTTACTGCTGAATCATACTCCATTGCAGGATATACCATATTTTGTTGATCTACTTATCAGTTGATGGACATCTGAGTTGTTTCCACCTGTTAGCTATTATGAACACTACTACTACGAACACTCATGTACAAGCTTTTGTGTGAACATAAGTTTTCATTTCCCTTGGGTATATACCTGAAAGTAGAATTGTTGGTTCATATGGTAATCCTATATTTAACCATTAGAGAAACTGCCATAATGTTTTCCAAAGCAGCTGTAGCATTTTATGTTCCCACTAGTAGCATGAGGGTTTCAGTTTCTCCACATCCTCACCAACATGTATTTTCTGTCTTTCGATTTCAGCCATCATAGTGGGTGTGAAGTGATATCTCATTGTGGTTTCAATTTGCATTTCCCGACTAATGATGTTGAACATCTTTCATAAGCTTATTGGATATTTGTAAATTTTTTAGAGAAATGCTTATCACATCCTTTATTTTTATTTTGGGTTGTCTTATTATTAAGTTATTTTTAATATATTCTGGATGCAAGTCTCTTAGATATATGATTTTAAATATTTTCTCCCATTCTGTGAGTTGTCTTTTTACTTTCTTGATGGTGTCCTTTGCAGCTCAATAGTTTTTAATTCTGATAAAGTCCAATTTATCTATTCTTTTCCTTTGTTGCTGTTGTTGCATCTAAGAAACCACTGTCTAACCCAAGGTTGTGAAGATTTACTCCTATGTTTTCTAACAGTTTTCTAATTTTAGTTTTTACATCTAGGTCTATGATCCATTGTGAGTTAACTTTTGTGTATATGAGGTAAGGGTCCAACTTCATTCTTTTACATGTGGATATCCAATTGTCCCAGCACCATTTATTGAAAAGAGTATTCTTTCCCCACTGAATTGTCTTAGTATCCTTGATGAAAATCAATTGACCATAAACATAAGGGTTATTTCTGGATTCTCAATGATATTCTATTGATCTATATGTCCATTCTTATGCCAGTACTACATGGTAGCTTTGTAGTTTTGGCTATTTTGGCATTGCCAAATTCCATTTTGCTAGAACTCTAGTTTAGCACAAATGTTACGTTATTAATAAAAGTGACTGGAAACACCTATTTTCATATCTGATGCTTGTCAGATGTCAAAAACCTTTAGTGCCTTCATCTTCTGATAGTTAAAATTTGCTTTAATCAATCACACACATCCTGTAACAGTCAAATGTCCCATTTAACAATGTCATCCATTTAGTACATTCAGAATTATCTGAACAAATAGCATCAAAATTATTATTCCACTGGATACAATAAGGTAATTGCCAAGCCCTGGACACAAAGAGACTTGGAGCCCAAGTATGTGGAGAATATCATTATCCAGGTCAATGCTGGGATCTATAAGGATCTTCAAACTTCAGTAAGACAAAATATTTCGTGGTATGGACCATAGCATTTTCTGGTTGTCTATAGCTACAAGTGGTTTCCCCTCAAAGTCAGCCAACATCTTTCCTAGTGTCTGAGCTATCTATGGCATAGAGATCTTGAACCATTGACTATGCTCTAAACAAAAATAAGAAAAAAGAAAAGTCGATTCATTGTTTTTGATATGCAGTATGACCAACAAAGCTAGGATTTATCTTGCCTCTCTCACTCTGGTACCTTCTAATATGTGCCAGAATGTTTTCTTTTTATTTATTTTCAGAACGTTTTCTTTCCTTTTTTTTTCCTTCTTTTTTGAGACGGAGTCTCGCTCTGTTTCCCAGGCTGGAATGCAGTGGTGTGATCTTGGCTCACTGCAACCTCCGTCTCCCAGGTTCAAGCGATTCCCATGCCTCAGCCTCCCAGGTAGCTGGGACTACAGGCATACGTCACCATGCCCTGCTAATTTTTGTATTTTTAGTAGAGATGAGGTTTCACTACATTGGCCACGCTGGTCTCGAACTCCTGACCTCAGGTGATCCACCCACCTCGGCCTCCCAAAGTGCCGGGATTACAGGCATGAGCTACTGCACCTGGCCAGAATGTTTTCTTTTCTACAGTGGAAATCTGAGCACCTGAAAGGCTTCCAGGTTTTTCAGTATTCACTTAGGATAAATTTGCCGATTTCCATCTCACATAATTTTTGTTCATTTGAATGAAATGTCCATCCACATAACCTATTCCAACAATCTCTTCCAAAAACAAAATGCTTCTAATACACAGAGATGATAGATTTTATTTTTCTATGCAAGAATCAGTTGAGAGTGAAAATTCTTTCCTTTAATATTTTTGTATTTATATTTAACTAAAAACATTATTTAGATTTCAGCTTACAACTAGTTATATATTTATAAACCAATTTTCAGTGGTTTGTTTCAATTTTTTGCATTCCACCACTTCTATGGGATGCTTTAGTCTTCAGCTTACAACTAGTTATATATTTATAAATCAATTTTCAGTGGTTTGTTTCAATCTTTAGCACTCCACCACTTCTATGGGATGCTTTAGTCTCAAGACCAAGGACAACCAGCAACTTTGCAAGAAAACTTGTCAATAGTACAAGCTGAACTTTCAGCTACATGTTCTGAAAGAGGTAAACACCCACACAGAACCTGGTCAACCTCCAAATTAATTATCCTCATCATGTGTTTTCTCTGAATCACCACTCCCACGTAGAAAGTTGTGTCCTTCTGAGGATTCTTGCCAGGACATGAAGGGACACTGTGTCCAAACTGATGGGTTATCACAGGCGGAACAAGTGGGGACAGAAAAGAATGCCAAAACCCTGTTCTCTGTCCTGCGTTCCTTTCTCTCTTTCTCATTTTCCACCTTTCCCTTCCTCTCCCATTTGGCTGTCTCCCAGTGACAGCTAAACCTCTGAGTTTCCCACCTGAGTGCTGTCCCTTTTCCCTACTTCCATTTCCTCTATGAAAATCTGAATTCCCACCCATGCACCCACCTACCCGTCCATCCATCCCATCTCCCACTCAAGCCCAGCATTTCTAGGCTCAGTTGTCTAATTCTGACCTGTGTTCCTGGACATCATGCTGGATACTTCCCAGGCCCTCCTTGAACCAAAAACCAGACTTATTTCTGGTCCACTTCTTAGAAAAAGGTGGCTTTCCATCCACTGTGGGCTCACATTTGTTTTCTTATCTATATTGGGAAGTGTAAGGAAATCTCTGAACACTCAGAGCAAATATGCATCTCTCACCCAACCATCTTTTTTTTTTTTTTTTAACTTTTTCTTCTTTGCCTAATCATCTTTCCTACTACTGACATGTGTTTTAGGCAAACATCCTTACTGTCATGGCTGCCAATTTGCACAGGAATCACTTCTTGGCCTCATCTCATGCATGTATGAGAAGGGTGAGTGCTTTCTATCAAGCATACCAGTGAAACTACTACTAATGGACTAAGACAAGCAGATAATTTGATTGTTCAGTCAACAAGTCTATTTATATTTAGTTTTAATTCCCAGCATTTGCCATGTATCCATGTTAAATATATAAACATGGTATTATAAATCCAAAATCCAAATGTCATATAGAACTGAGACCTTATGAAATCATTAGAGGTGAAGGAAAAAGTACCATCTTATATATCTGCAAACATCCCTTACACACCAGCTGCTGCCCAAGTTCTGAGTACTGAACAGGAAAATTTGGCAGAAAATCAGTTAAGAGGGAAACATGGCAATTTTTTTAAAAATCTAGACAATTTTTAATATAATTAGAGACCAAATTTCAAGATTTACCAATGAGTTTCTCTCCAAAGTCTACTTTAAACAAATACTCTTATTCTGTATAGATTTCAGTATATTATTTCTAAATGCAATGTATTAATACCTCCATCTAAACTCAACATAACATTAATCCTACTTATATTTTTGCAGTTTGAATACAAGAAATATGATCCTATTGAGCCTTCTCCTCAGCATCACCCAGGCCTTCACAATATCCATTTCTTTATAGAAAATGGAAGTGCTTGCTAATCCGTTGGCCACTCAGCTATAAGTGGATTAATGCTAGTCCATTAGAAATTGGCTCCTATACATCATGTCAAATGACCAATTCCCAATATTGGAATTTATAATAAAGTCCTAAAAAGGCCCTCCAAATTACAGCTTTAACACTAGCCTAATAGCCAAGTCCTTTTTCAAGCAACTTTACAAATATGACTTGAACACTGATTTTTAAAATGCTCTCACGTTCTAGATGAGATTGGAGGTGTTTAAATTGGTATGGCCACGGACCAACAGGAACAGTATGTGCAAAGATCCTAAGGTTGGAAGAAACTTGAGAACGTAAAGGAACTTAAAGCAGTGTGGCTAGAGCCCAGACAGCAAGAAAGGAAGTATTAAGAGATAAGTAGAGAAGACCAGAATGTGATGGCTCTCAGGTCAGGTGGAGTGGATGCTGTAATATATCACCCAGATTCCCCTCCTTCAGGATTGATACACTGATACCCCCAGCTGCTGGCAAAGTTGACAGACAACAGCTTGTGGCTGAGGACTTTCTCCTAGTGATTGTACTCTACTGAAGAAAGCCCTCTTGCCCATGGTCATATCCCTGGCTCAGGGGCATCTGGCACTCAGTGACTGGTCAATATGGGTACATAAAGACCCAGATCCCTTGTCCTCTCTCCAGCCAACCTTGCAGAGCCTTCCCACCTCCAAAGGTCCCAACAGGATAAGCTGAGACCTTGGTTGTGATGATGCTGCAGCCCAACTTCTCCCTCTGCTCAGTCCCGCTTCTTTCATGCCCCTACAGGTGTTCACCCTGAAAGGAATCCTCAACAAACTTCTCCATCTCAGAGTCTCCTTCCTAGGGAACCCGAACTGTGACAAGTCAAAGAATTTATTTAGACTTTATTTTACATGTGATGGAAGCCATTAAAGAGATTCAGTCAGGGTGTAAGATAGCAGACATGCATTTGTAAAAAGCAACAAAAAAATATTCTGCTGATTGTTTAGAGACTGAAAGAGGGAATGAAATACAACTTTACACAAACTAGAATGGCTAGAAGAAAAAAGACAACAAGTGTTAGTGAGGATGTGGAGAACCAAGAACCCTCATACACTGAATATAAAATGATGCAAGTACTTTGGGAAACAATATGGAAGTTTCTCAAAAAGTTAAAGAGTTATATGATAATTCTGCTCCTAGGTATACACTCAAGAAAAATAAAAACTTATATCCACACAAAAACTTGTACACGAATGTCCACAGAATCTAAGCGTCCATCAACTGGTAAGTGGATAAACAAAATATGGTCAATCTGCACTGTGGAACATTTTCTGGCAATAAAAACAAAGTACTAATACATGGTACAATATGGATGAACCTGAAAAATATGCTCAGAGAAAAAAGCCAGGCACAAAAGAACATATATAAGTCCATTTACATAAAATGTCCAAAAAAGGCAAACAGTAGACATGAAAACTTCATTCATGGTTCCCCAAGGAACATGGGACTAGGGATGGGAACAGGGATTAACTGTAAATAAGCTCATTGAATCTTATTGAGTGATGGAAATATTCTGGTGAATTTTATAATATGTAAATTACACCTGAATACAATTGTTTAAAAAAAAAAATGTGAAATAGGGAGTAAGCATAGTAATGCACATCAGAAATGATGCTGACTTGGACCAGGTAGAAACAGAATTTGAGAAAGGTAGGCTGAATTCAAAAGCAGGCTGACACCAAGAAGATAGAATCGTCAGGGTTTCCACAAGGCATTTTCTTACCACTTTAGCTTTCTGTGAACTCTTATGGCACCAACACCCTATCCCATCCATTTTGACATAATCACACGCTGCCTTACATTATATTCACTTGATTCTTTCATATACACAGTCATTGCCTGGAGGCCGGATGTGTACATGGGTATACCATAAACAGACAAATGACTGGTGAAACAATTGAACATAATCAGCTCCAGGCTGGATATCATTGATTACTCTCGATTACACTAACAGTTGGCTTTAATGTTAAGACAATAAAACTAGCAATTACCTTCACATAGGATTTGCTAAAGTCATCAACACAAGAAAGTAAAAATCAATTTGTTAGAGCACAACTACCATAATTGATAGCAAAAAGGGAACAGAAACAGAATCAGGAAGTTGGCCAAAAGCAACATTTTTAATATATGTTATTTTGGGGGTGGGGAGAGAGTAGTAAAATATAAAATAAAATATAGGCTGGGTGTGGTGGCTCATCCCTGTAATCTCAGCACTTTGGGAGGCTGAGGCCGGTGGATCACCTGAGGTCAGGAGTTCGATACCAGCCTGGCCAACATGGTGAAACCTCATCTCTACTAAAAACACAAAAATTAGCCAGGCATGGTGGCACACACCTGTAGTACCAGCTACTCAAGAGGCTGAGGCAGGAGAATCGCTTGAACCTGGGAAGCAGAGGCTGCAGTGAGCCGAGATGGCACCACCGCCCTCTAGTCTGGGTGACAAAGCAAGACTCTGTCTCAAAAAATAAGTAAATAAATAAAATATAGGAACACTACTATAGTTTGGATGTTTGTCCCCTCCAAATCTCACTTTGAAATCTGATGCCAATATTGGAGATGGGGCCCAATGAGAGGTGTTTGAGTCATGGAGGTGAATCCCTCATGAAGACACTAATGTCCTCTCTGAGTGGAAGGGAGTGAGTGGGTTCTCACTCTATTAGCTCCTGAGAGAGCTGGTTGTTAAAAAAAAAAAAAAAAAAAAAAAAGAGAGCCCAGTACCTCCTTCCCCTCTTTCTCTTGCTTCCTCTCTCACACTCCATGTGGTAGCTCCCCTTCCCTTCCGCCATGAGGGGAAGCTTCCTGAGGCCTTTACTGGATACAGATGCTGGTACCATGCTTCTTGTACAGCCTCCAGAACTGTGAGCCAAATAAACTTCTTTTCTTATAAATTACCCAGCCTCAGGTATTCCTTTATAGCAATACAAATGGAGTAGGACAAATACTTTGAACAGCATGTTTGTCTTTCTGACAGTCTGCCAAGTTACTAATTCAAGCCTTAAACCCATGTAGCACAGTAGACAGAACAGGTTCCAGGGAATGGGAGTCTGGACCTTGGTGGAACCACACATGTGAGTATGGGCAATATACTTAAGCTCTTTAATATCCAGCTTCTTTGAAAAAAAATGAGAATACTAAGTATATTTCACAAAGTCAATGGAAGACGTCAATGAAACTACATGTAGCCTTTAGGACAGGCAATGAATAAAAGTATTGTTTTTATTGCTATCGTTATTTAAAATATTTGTAATGATTCATTTTACCAATAAATTAAAACTATATTGAACTAATTTCTTTGAAAAAAAAAATGAATCTAGGCCGGGCGTGGGGGCTCGTGCCTGTAATCCCAGCACTTTGGGAGGCCGAGGTGGGCAAATAACTTGAGGTCAGGCATTCGAGACCAGCCTGGCCAACATGGTGAAACCCCATTTCTACTAAAAATACAAAAATTAGCTGGGCGTGGTGGTGCATGCCTGTAGTCCCAGCTACTCAGGAGGCTGGGGCAGGAGAATCGCTTGAACCCAGGAGGCAGAGGTTGCAGTGAGCCAAGATTGTTCCACCGCACTCCAGCCTGGGCAACAGAGAGAGACTTCATCTCCAATAAATAAATAAATAAATAAATAAAATAAAATAAAATAAAAACGTTAATCTGAATGGGGTAATACCTCGTAACTAATTCCTATTCCAAATCATTGAAGTATGGAACAGAATATAGATTCTGGGCCAGAGTTGGGTTCTAATTTCACCTCTGCCACTTACCAGCAAGATCACCTGTGCAGTAACTTAAACTCTAAGCCTTGGTTTCCTTACCCGTAGAGTGAGAATGATACTATCAATCTCTGAAGGTTGAGGGGAGGGTTAAATAGATGTAATACACATAAAACACCTTACACGCTGCCTGGCACACAGCAGGATCTCAGTGAACAGTAGCTATCATTACTCATATACAATCATGATTATTCAAATGTCTTGCTTATGGTTCTACACCATAGAACCATATGATAATGGTTTATGATAATCACCAGACATCTCAAATAACAATCCATTTTGTTCTGGAAGGATGGATAAAGTCACCTCAGGTATACAATGAAAACAAAACAAAAAAAAAGCAGCTGAAATAGAGGGACAATGATCCCATCTTGCACAGTGCAGACCTCAGTTTCTCCTGGAGAGGTCCAGTTTCCACAATTCTGATGATATAAATCTTCAAAGACAACCTTTAGCTAGGGTATCATTGCCAGGAAGGTAGATTGTTTATCTCAGAGACACCACACTTTAGAAAAGAGATCATTCTTTGCTTCTTAAAATTTCTCTTGGCAGATTTTAGAAATAGACTAATGTGTCTTTGTAGAGTAGAACCCCCCTCCCTTGACCCCCCAGCAATCACGTAACACATACCAAATTCCATGGAGATTTGCTCAGAGTTCATAAAAAATGGCATCTTTCAAATGACTACCATTGGCCTTACCTATTACAGATGAATCAAATTCCAATCCATCCTGATCTTCTTAGGCAGGGCATCAACAACACTGATATAAGCCATAACTAAACACTACAGGTGCAGGGTCAACAAACTTTTTTGTAAAGGGCCAGATAGTCAATATTTTAGGTTTTGCGGGCCATTTGGTCTCTTTTGCAATGACTCAACTCTGCCACTGCAGCACAAAAGCAGACAAGGAGCATATGTAAAGAATGGACATGACTATGTTGCAAGATTTTTTTATTTACAAAAACAGGTGACTGACTCATGGGCCATACCTGATGTAAGCAAAGAGGAAAATTAAGTATGTAAAATTTTTCTTATTTCACTTACAATACCTTGATTTTGATATACCTCACCTACACTGCCTCCTTTCAGCTCTTTTCATTTTTAATTTAAAAAACTTAATAGGTAATTGACACAAAAATGAAAACAATATAAGGAAGTATACACAGAGTTCTCATTTCTGCCTTCATTCACTGTCTAACTTGCCCCCTACAGGTCACCACTTTTAACAGTTATTCAGAGCATCACATACCCTTCGCCCAGAAAAGGAGCAAACAGTACTAGACTTACTGTTCTGCACCCTGCTTTTGATTTAATTCACATGAGAAAACTTTCTATTAATCACATACAGCTTCCGCGTTCTATTCCAGTTGCAGTCATTCCTAGTATGAATGTACCCTCAGAGACTCAGCGGCCCCATACAGGACAATACTAGTTTCTGGTCTTTTGCTATTACAAATAAAGGCTGGGGGAAGAGTACAACAAAAACCTTTGTTAAAAAAAACTGGGTTTCACTCTGTCACCCAGGTTGGAGTGCAGTGGCATGATTATGGCTCACTGCAGCCTCGACCTTCAAACTCCTGGGCTCAAGTGATCCTCCCGCCTCAGCCTCCCAAGTAGCTAGGACTACAGGTGCATGCCACCGTGCCCAGCCAAAAACCTTTTATGTGTATCATTTTGTACAGGTATTGTTACAGCTACAGGATAAATTTCCAGAAGTGGGAATCCTGGATCAAAGGGTCACTGAATGTATGATCTGCTAGAAACTGACAACATGTCCTTGACAAGGGTTGTTCCATGTTCGTACTCTCACCAGAAGCACCCAGGAGTACCTTCTCACCTTGTTTTCATCAGGAAAAAAGCTGAAAACCACTTCAACTATTCACTTAGGTACCTGTGTCCCGAAGACCATCCCATGTTCTGAGATTCGACAGAAGGATCTATGGGACTTAGTATATAGTTGTACTTAAGAGTCAATATTTATTACAACAACTTAACAAGGATACACGGATTATAAAGGAAAAAGACATAAGCAGGGCACAGTGGCTCATGCCTGTAATTCCAACACTTTGGAAGGCTGAGGTGGGCGGATCACTTGAGGTCAGGAGTCCGGGACCAGCCTGGCCAATGTGGTGAAACTAAAAATACAAAAATTAGTCAGGCATGGTGGTGCATGCCTGTAATCCAGCTCCTCGGGAGGCTGAGGCAGGAGAATCGCTTGAACCTGGGAGGCAGAGGTTGCAGTGAGCTGAGGTTACTCCCTAGGCAACAGGGTGAGATTCCATCTCAAAAAAAAAAAAAAAAAAGAAGAAGGAAAAAGACACACGTGGAGTCTGGAAGAATCCACATGTAGACTTCCTTATGCTCTCTCTTCCTAAGAGATATTGCATGGGACACACTCTGCCCCTACCAATGAAGTCACAATAACATGTGTGACGGTTCTGCCCAGGAAAGCTTGTTAGAAAGGCAGACTGGTCACGGAGGCACCCTCTGCCTAAACATACTGAAATTTCAGACTCCACGAAGGAAAGAAGGTGTTCAGCATAAACCATAGTGTTAACACACTCTAGCCACCCTGAATCAGCTTTATCACTTAGGGAAATTTCTTATCACTGCAGGGAACTGCTTACCACCAAGTTCCCGATGCCAGCCAAGGGCCGACCTTGCAAGCAGGTCTTGTTCAAGATAGTCTCAGACTGGCCAAGTCAACCCTTTTCTGTACAACCTCATAGGATGAAATTATCTCAGGTAGGCGAGCCAGCTGGTTTGAAACTGTACCACCAGTGGCAGGAAGCAGATATGGCTTTGGTGGAACTCTGGCTTGGGGTGACAAGTTCTGTTTGGTCAGCTGCTTGTCTGGAACCGCTTCACACCATTTGAAACCAACTATGGCGCTCCAGGCACTGCTGCAGGGAAGTGTGCCTGGCATGACAACATTGTCTCCTAACAAAATTACTATTTATTTCAAGCTGCTTCTTTTAAAAAATGCCCCCATTCTGTAGAACTACAAAGGGCCAAAAAGGATCTGAGGATGGTGCTGGCTCCACAGATTTTCATGAAAGAAAGACTGTACTAGCTCAGAGAGAAAGCTGACAAGAGGAGAGATGGCTTTTGACTTAGAACTGAGATTTAAATATACAGACTCCTTAACTGGAGGTTTCTTTCTGCAGCAAGTTATCTTTCAGGGATTCTATGACAGTACATGTTTTCTAATGCAATTACCTCCACCTGTGCTTTTAAAAAATAAATAATAAAACCAAAATTACAGCTAGACAGGAGGAATTAGTTCTAGTGTTCTATACCACTGTGGGATGGCTAGAGTTAACAATATACCATTTCAAATAGCTAAGAGGATATTGAACATTCCCGACACAAGGAAGTGTTTGAGATGATGGATATGCTAATTATCCTGATCTGACTGCTAAACATTATATGTATTGAAACATCACTATGTACTCTATGGATATGTACAATTATTATTTGTCAATTTAAAAAAGCTTTAAAAAACCTAAATTCTTCAAAGCTTTATACAGGTTTGTGAGAAGTTCTTCTCCCAACCTCTCTCAACCAATTTTAAAGTTAACTTTCAATTGAAATGTACATAAAGAAAATATGCAAGTGAATACATCTTGCGTCATTTTCACAAAGTGGATATACCCACATAGCCAGGTAGAGCCCCCCTTGTGTCCCTAATGCCTCCCTCATAGTAAGCCACTCCCCTTTTCTTTGACAGAGTCTCCCTCTGTCACCCAGGCTAGAGTGCAGTGGTGCGATCTCGGCTCACTGCAACCTCCACCTCCCAGGTTCAAGCGATTCTCCTGCCTCAGCCTCCCAAGCAGCTGGGATTACAGGCATGTGCCACCATGCCTAGCTAATTTTTGTATTTTTAGTGGAGATGAGGTTTCGCCATGTTGGCCAGGCTTGTTTCAAACTCCTGGCTTCAAGTGATCGGCTCACCTTGGTCTCTCAAAGTGTTGAGATTACAAGCGTGAGCCACTGCGCCTGGTTCCTCTGACTTTTAAGGCCACGTTAAGTTTGCTCAGTTTTGACTTTTACATAGATAGAATCCTGTGGAATGTTCTCTTTTGTGTCTGGCTTCTTTCATTCACCAACATGCTTGTGAGACTCATCTATGTTGCTGTATGGTACAGTTCATTTACTCTCACTGCTGTATAGAAATCCATTCTATAAATTTGCCACAATTTACGTATCTAGTCTAATTTGACGGACATTTGGATTATTTCCAGTTTTTGGCTACAACGAAGAGTTCAGCGTTTTCATTTTCTAAATGCTAGCAAAAAATTTCAAAATTGCTGAATAATCAGTGTATCGTCAAGTATGCAAATGTCAAGTTTACAACTTGATGAGTTTTACACACACACATGCATACACCTGTGTAACTGAACCCAAGAGCAAGATACAGAACATTTCTGTCACCCTAGAAGGCTCCCTGGGACAGCCCCAATTTTATTTTATTTTATTTTTTTATTTTTTTTTTTTTTTTGAGACGGAGTCCCGCGCTGTGTCACCCAGGCTGGAGTGCAGTGGCGCGATCTCGGCTCACTGCAAGCTCCGCCTCCCAGGTTCAGGCCATTCTCCTGCCTCAGCCTCCGAGTAGCTGGGACTACAGGCGCCCGCCACCACGCCCGGCTAGTTTTTTTTTTGTATTTTTAGTAGAGACGGGGTTTCACCATGTTAGCCAGGATGGTCTCGATCTCCTGACCTCGTGATCCGCCCGCCTCGGCCTCCCAAAGTGCTGGGATTACAGGCTTGAGCCACCGCGCCCGGCCCAGCCCCAATTTTAAATCACTTCAAAGTGATAAGCAACTACCAATTATTTAAACCCCATGGCACAGCCTCCATTGGGGTGATGCAGTGAACATGGCTAAGCCACCAGTTCTAGTACAGATTCTGTCATTTGTTGCGGCCTTCCAAAGGTCACTCTCAGCTTCAGTTTCATCATCTACAAAATGAACGGGTAGAACTAGATGGATCCCAGGGCCCTTGCAGCTGTACAATTCTAACAGTCAAAGAGAACCACCACCTCCCTGCCAGTACTGAGTTCTTAAGCCCAAATTCTTCTTGCTATTTTATCCTGTAAAGTAAAGATGAGGTAAAGTTAATCACCATTTCCCACATATTAACTCTCTGGTTTCTTACATATCATTATTAAATCATCCTTCTGTCTTTTCTTCAGGTTGAACAATTGCAGCTTTTTAAAATCCTCCCCACGTTGGCTCTACTCCAAGTCTTTGTGGCTTTCTAGTTCTCTACATGCTCATAGAAACTAAAGAGTCCCAACAGGATATAATATTTTAGTAATGGTGACCAAAGGCAATAACAGAAAGAGAAGCCCAATGAATACCTCCTCCAGAGCTTTCCCATTCAAAGTGTGGGCTACAACCAGCAGCAGCAGCAGCATCTGGGATCTCAAGACAATTGTAAATCTTCATGCCCATCCTCAGACCCCTCTGAATCAGAATCTGCATTTTAACAAGATCCCCAGGTGGTCCTATGCACAGTGAAATTTAGAAAGCAAGAATGCTATTCTTAAATCTTCAGAAGAGATGTTTTATTAGTTTCCTATGGCTGTCGTAACAAATGACCACGGATTTAATTGCTTAAAACAATGCGAATTTATTCTCTGAAAGTTCTTGAGGCCAGAAGTTCAAAATCAGTTCTGCTAGGCTGAAGTCAAGGTGTCTGCGGGGGCCCCCCTCGCCTTTTTTTTTTTTTTTTTTTTTTTGACAGGTTCTCACTCTGTCACCCAGGCCGGAGTGCAGAGGTGCAATCACAGCTCACTGCAGCGTTGACCTCCTGGGCTCATGCAATCCTCCTCACTCAGCCTCCCAAGTAGCTGGGATTACAGGCATGTGCCACCATGCCCTTTGTATTTTTTGTAGAGACAGGGTTTTGCCATATTGTCCAGGCTGAGGGGCTGAGTTCTTATGGAGGCTCTAAAGGAGAATCCATTTCCTTGCTTTTTTCAGCTTCTACTCACCTCTTATAATCTGTGGCTTATGGCCCCTTCTCCATCTTCAAAGTCAGCAACATAACATCTTTCTAATCTTTGTCTTTCTAATCTCTGCTTTCATCCTCACATCTCCTTCTGACTCTCCTGCCTCCTTATAATGATGCTGTGACGACATTGGGCCCACTGAGATAATCCAGAGTAATCTCCCTATCTTGAGATCCTTAACTTAATCACATCTGCAAAGTCTCTTTTGCCATATAAGGGAACATATTCACAGGTTTCATGGCTTATGACCTGGACATCTAGGGGGGCCATTGTTCAGCCTACCACAGATAAGACAGAAGAGAAATTGAATACAGGCAATAATTATTAGCCAACCTCACTTAATTACTTATCACTTATATAAACAGAATCCATATAAAGAAGCCAAAAGTACAGAAAATGTCTATGTCGTATATAACTTTCCACCTTAACAGAAAGCAATAAAGGACCCCTGGTTTTAAGCCCACAAGGTCTGAATTTTCTTTCCTCTTAGAATCATATCATCTTAGATCTAGAAGAAACTTTGATAGTAAGTTGCTTCAATTTCTGTACTGTTAAAAAGAAACTGACATATTGGTAGACTAATGCCCTCCCACAATAGAGACTAGCATGTTTTCCATAACCCAATAGCACCTCTTTAGAATGTTTTAAGAAAGGACCTGGGTTTGTTTCATGGAACAGAATGCTATTTGATCTTTTGGTAATTGCATGTTATCTAAAACTGAAATTGCCCAATTTCATTATTTCAATAAGCATTTCCTGAGCACCAACTGTGCAGTGGTAGGTGCTAGGGTACACCAAGATACAAAATTCCTAGTTCTTCTGAAGTTTGCACTTCAATGAGGTAAACAAGTAAGCAAAGTTTTGTATTGCAAGCATACAGTATGAGCAACACTGCAATAAGGATTACTTCAGGATTTCATTCATTCAGCCACTGTGACCGCCTTCCATGTGCCAGAAACTGAAAGAATACCAGGAAGCACAGAGAAGGGAGGACCTAATTCTGAACTACATGCATTGACCATCAAGTGCTGTGTATATATCAGGCAAGGAGAAGCACTGTTTATTGAAGGTCTGAAAAGACTCCGTTTTGTATGAGAAGTGCTTTTTACATCTGTGCTTGTGACAAGGCATCCTACTGCTTAAGTTCTCTTGGAAACAACAACAACAAAAATCCTACTTCTCTTTCAGCATTGAATATCTGTGCCTTGTCATCTCCCTTAAAAGTATCTTTTTCCCCTTTGGCTCTCTCTACACCTCTCCGGCCACCTCTGGATCTTCTGTTCGTTCCCCTCTCTGAAGTTCATAATTACTCAGGATCACAATCAGTAGTGTGCTGGTAAATGGTTGACAACTGGCCAGTGGGGTGGGTAGGAAGTTGGGGGAAGACAGATTTCCAAAATGATTGTCAACTTGCACGTTGTAAATATTCCCACCGTGGCCAATCTCAGGCAACAAACGAAACATCACTAAACTCAGAATTGGAAGACAACATAATCGGGGCAAAAACCAGGAGAACTGGGAACACTCTGCAACCTTATTTGTGAAGCTGACAGACCTCAAAGTCCTCGAGTCTTTCCAACATACTCCAGTCCAGCCATTTAAAAATATGTATTGTGACTGCCACATCTCTGCTCAAATTATCTCCAGAAAACTTATCCAACACTTTCAAGTCTTATTTCTGTCAGAGGCCTTCCCTGACCACCCCATGCCCACTAAATTCTCTCCCCCTTCTTTCTGATCTGCCTCAATACTCACCTGTGACACATATCCTCAATTCTCATGGGATTTCTTGATGGTTTAGTGTATATAAACTGTCTGCGATTGCTCTACAATTTCTCTAAGAACACAGACTATCACAGGTCCCTTTGGCAGCATCCACCGTACCTTTCATAGGCAGGTGTATGAAGAGTGCTCAATAGCACCTGCATTAAGTTTCCTTTGAAATAATCTAAGTAGCTCTGAAAACCCAAGCTGCATAAAACCCATTCAACCGTTCTAAAATACGAGAAAGTCAAATGTTATACAACCTTACAATTTGCAGCAAGTGTGTTTTTCTAGCTTTGAGGTATAATTTACATACATTAAACTTCACCCATTTTTAAGTGTACAATTTTATGAAATTTAGTAATCATATGCAGTTGTGTAATCACCACAATCAAGATACAGAACAGTTCCTCCATTTTACAAAGTTTCCTAGTACTTTTCTGCAGCTGATCTCCTTCCCCAACCTCTGGCAACCACTGATCTACTTTTTGTTGCCACAGTCAGGCATTCCTTTTTTTTTTTTTTTTTTTAATGCATCAAATTTATAGAGAACTCAATTTGTTAGGCTTTTCTAGAATGTTATATAAATGAAATCACACAGTATATTTGTGTTTATATTTCTTCACTTAACATAATGCTTGAGATTTTTCCACATTTTTGTGTGTATCCACGTCCTTTTTTTCATTGCTGAGTAGTATTCCATAGTATGACTATACCACAATTATTCTTTAAATCTATTTACCAGTTGAAGGGTATGTGGGCTGTCTTCAGTTTGGAGCTATTATGAATCATGCTGCCATGAAGTCTTTGTGTACAGAGATTTTTATTTTTTTTTACATCATTTATTGAGTTCTTTTATATACCAGACACGATTATATATGCAATATAACTACCATCTCAATTAATGCTAACATCTCCCCTAAGAGATGGATAGTTTTTGTTCATCTAAAAAAAAAAGTGAAGTTGCACAAGTTTATACAGCTAGGAAGTAGGAGTCCGGATTTGAACCCAGCTAATCCATACAGTTGTCATGGGGATTAGATGAGTTAATATAAATAATGTGCTTAGAATAGCAAATGTTCAATAAATGTCAGCTATTATAACTATGCTCTTTCCCCCACACGATCCTACCACCCACAGAGCATTCAATAGTGCTGGAAAGTGAGGATGTACAGCTACTGAAATAAATGAATAGGGCACCTCACTAATACATGCTTGCCAGTTGCATCATTCCTTTTCTTGACTCTCTTTTCTTCCCCATCCGCCATTCCTGTACCAGGTTAAAAAAGAAATCCATGTTTTATCACCTCAGCAACTGATATCACACAGTAGTGACAATGGATACATCACTTGGTGCTAACATGCAAGCTAAGAAAAATATTTCACAATGAATTGAAAGAAAAACTGTATCAGTTGGCCAGGTGGCTTTTACACAGGAAGGAATTTTAGAAGGAAAAACAAGACAATCTTCACTAGAATTTTTATTCATCATTAACCTCTCTTTTCTCCTTTATTTCAGTTTTGTAGATTTTAAGCATGGTGTGCAAAAATGTTACATAAACCTTGTCGGGAAGAGTAAAATATGACTGTCATTTAAAAGGTACATGAATGTTATAACACTCTTTGGTATGGTGAAAGATTCAGTATAAGAAATGGCTCCCATGTGGAGTCCAATCGAGGGAAAGCAGTCACTACAATCCCAAAACAAGTGGGTTTTGTTTTTTTTTTCTTTTTTTTGCTTTCAAAGAATCACACAAAACAAGCTATGCTGAAAACACTGTAGGAAGGTATTCTTATTCTTGAGGATTATCAACTCTTACCCTTTTCATACTACCAGGTAACCATTTTTGGCAACTGTAAGGAGATTTTTCCCACCTGAATATGAGACCATTAACACAAAAAATCTTTTTTTTTTTTTTTTTTTTTTTTGAGACAGAGTCTCACTCTGTCACCCAGGCTGGAGTGCAGTGGCCGGATCTCAGCTCACTGCAAGCTCCGCCTCCCGGGTTTACGCCATTCTCCTGCCTCAGCCTCCTGAGTAGCTCGGACTACAGGCGCCCGCCACCGCGCCCGGCTAGTTTTTTGTATTTTTTAGTAGAGACGGGGTTTCATCATGTTAGCCAGGATGGTCTCGATCTCCTGACCTCGTGATCCGCCCGTCTCGGCCTCCCAAAGTGCTGCGATTACAGGCTTGAGCCACTGCGCCCGGCCTTCATTTTCTTTTAATATTTTATTTTTTATTTCAGTAGGCTTTTGGGGAACAGCTAGTGTTTGGTTACATGAATAATTTCTTTAGTGGTAATTTCTGAAATTTTGGTGCACCCATCACCCAAGCAGTGTACACTGTACCCCATGTGTAGTCTTTTATCCCTTGCCACCCCCAACCTTTCCCCCCGAGTCCCCAAAGCCCAGTGTATCATTCTTATGCCTTTGCATCCTCATAACTTAGCTCCCACATATAAGCGAGAACATGTGATGTTTGGTTTTCCATTCCTGAGTTACTTCATTTAGAAGAATTCCCTCCAATTCCATCCAGGTTGCCGCGAATGCCATTGTTTAGTTCCTTTATATGGCTGAGTATTCCATGGAATGAATGAGCATATATATCTGTGTATATATACACACACACACACACACACATATATACATACATATACACACATATATACATATACACACATATATACATACATACATATATATACACATACACACACACCCCTCATTTTCTTTATGCACTCGTTGATGGGCACTTGGACTGGTTCCATATTTTTGCAATTGCAAATTGTGCTGCTATAAACATGCATGTGCAAGTATCTTTTTCATTATTTTTCTTCCCCTGGGTAGACAGCTAATAGTGGAGTTGCTGGATCAAATAGCAGATCTACTTTTAGTTCTTTAAGCAATCTCCATGCTATTTCCATAGTGGTTGTACTAGTTTACATTCCCATCAGCAGTGTAGAAGTGTTCCCTTTCACTGCATCCACACCAACATCTATTATTTTTTTATTTACAAAAATTCATTTTCTATGTTCAAAATAATTCAGATAAAAATTCAACTGTAGATCATTTCCTCTATTATTATTTCGGCTCTCAGTAATATTTCTTGGCAATCACGATAAATATTTTGGAATTGAAAAAGCCAACGCATACTATGCTTTCAAATGGACTCTCAGGATTTAATATTGAACTTAATCAAATAAGAAAAATCTGTTTTAGGCTCTTAGTCTTCTAATTAATTTGTTAATTGAAAAAGTAACCTAGATGGATTCAATTAACAGAAGTAATATACACAGACAGTAACAAACTCACAACAGAAACAAAGGGTATATAGTGAAAAGTAAATCCCCTAACATGGGTTTCCTGGCCATGAATCCCTCCAGAATCGTAAGCCGAATCTGCACACATTTGTATAGACATTTTTCAGGGAAGAGGGTTTATAACTTCTCACCAGATTCTTCAGGAACCCACGATTCACAAATGGCAAGAATCAACAATCTAGTTCATCTGGCTCAGTACAGCTCAGTGGGGTTAAATCTAAAGGTAGAGGTGAGTGTGAATGAGTGTACAAGTGAGCATGTAAATGTGTGTGTGCGTGAGGTGGGGGTGAGGGGGGTGTAGTGACAGGGTTATGGATTAAGTTCTTAAGTCAGTAGATAAGGCAAAAATGCCACAGTCTATTAAGTGGATCTTGGTTTTTGGAGGCTCAAAAGCAACAACAACAGGGCCGGGCGTGGTGGCTCAAGCCTATAATCCCAGCACTTTGGGAGGCTGAGGCAGGTGGATCACGAGGTCAGGAGATCGAGACCATCCTGGCTAACATGGTGAAACCCTGTCTCTACTAAAAACACGAAAAATTAGCCGGGCGCGGTTGTGGGCGCCTGTAGTCCCAGCTACTCGGGAGGCTGAGGCAGGAGAATGGCGGGAACCCAGGAGGCGGAGCTTGCAGTGAACCGAGATCGCACCACTGCACTCCAGCCTGGGCAACAGAGTGAGACTCTGTCTCCAAAAAAAAAAAAAAAAAAAAGCAACAACAACAACAGAAACCCTTCCAGTTGGTTTTCAGCTCTCACCCTTGCTTCCTGGAGGCAAGGTAGTCAAGACCCATGTTGAAAGAGGGGAGGGACAATGGGGTAAACCACTGGCCCTTTTCTCTCTTCTGCTGAGATCATTCATGTGCCTGAGTTTGTGAGAGTTAACTACAAACATCAGGGTACTCACTGGAGTCAGGGAATGTTTATTCTGATGACAACAGAGCGCTCAGCAGTCTTGGCTTCTGTGACTTCTTAAAAATCAACCCATGGCTTCCGCTTTAAATCCCAAACACTATTTTCATAGCATTAGATGACAGGAGCAACAAGGTGGGTAGGTGGGCAATATGAAGCAGTGGTAATACATAAAAGTCCATTTTAGAGCTTTTGGAAAATAAGCAATGACAAAAGTATTATGAATATGAACCCCTCTCCAAGAGCTGTCTCTTTCACTTCTGATTTAATTTGTAGAAATATTCTTTATTATTATTATTATTATTTTTTTTGATACAGGGTCTCTCTCTGCCACCCAGACTGGAGTGCAGTGGCACAATCACAGCTCACTGCAGCCTTGATTTCCTGAGCTCAAGTGACCCTCCCACCCCAGCCTCCCCAGTAGCTGGGACTGTAGGTGCATGTCACCATACCTGGCTAACTTTTGTGATTTTGTGTCTGTGTGTGTGTGTGTGTGTGTGTGTGTAGATGGGGTTTCGCTACATTGCCCAGGTTGGTCTCAAATTCCAAGGTTCAGGTAATCCTCCCACCTCGGCCTCCCAAAGTGCTGGGATTATAGGTGTGAGCCACCGCACCCAGATGGAAATATTTCAAACCTGCACGTTATGCACATGTACCCTAGAACTTAAAGTATAATAATAATAATAATAAAATTGGTATAATTGTAGAAAGACACATAGCCTTAAAATAATCTGCCCTCTCATCTATCTTCAATACCACCAATATTTTGCATCTTGGATAGGCAGTAGGCAGAATCTTCAGGAACAGCATCCTCCTCAGTTCTGCTCTGATAAGGGATCTTGAACATCTTTACATATTCCATAAATAATTTCACCAAAACACCCTCCAGGGGCAATCTTTGAAAAATGAGCAGCAAAAGATACAGATAATTTCACACAATCTTAATACATTTCATTTCTGGATAAGAACAAATGTCCTATCCACATACTACGACTAATGGAAGAAAAAAATTACTGAGCTGCATTTTAGTCACTTGGGCGAGAGTAACTGTTTCTGTCTCCTATAAAAATGGTAGATGACAATGCCACAACACGCACAGTGGTTTCCAAGACAGACTCAGTGAAAACTATGCTTAAAGACAGCAGGGATTCAGCCCCAGAGAAAACCACAAAAGCTATCACACCACAAGCAAAAGTAAGCTAGGAGTAGTTATTCAGATACCAAAGTGGCAATTGTGTGACCTTTTTCCATGCTGGCTGCTTCCCAGGGCTCATTATGAGAAAGGTTGTTCTTTCTCTCTTCTGAAATGAATGCAGCTTTTGAAAACACTTTCTAGTTCCATTTGGTCCCAGCGCCGAGAGATTATTTTAACCATGATCTCCTAATGGGAAATTCACTCACTTTCTTCCCAGAGAAAGACTGCCTTGTGATAATTATAGCAGTTTTCAAAACTCCAGGATGTGTGGCATTTTGAAAGGAAAGGTCTTTGGCAAAACAACAAAGAAATAATTTCTTTTTGGTCCATTCTGGTCCCTTTTCAAGTCTGCAGTGAAATGGTGAAAGGAATCAGAGAGAAAACATTCATGTTGCAGTTTCATAATTTGTAACATAATGTGATAATCAAATCAGTGTTTTCGCGAAAGCAATTTACGATATCTTATTTTATTATATTCAGAATTGAAAACAAACGATAGCAGGCTATGGTTCATTTTTTCTGGAAAGCAGTGAAAGGTTAGTGAAGACAAGAGAAAAAGTTGTTACAGATTGAACCAACAGAGTAACATTGAAAAGGTCATCTGATGCTTGATTCTCCCACTTTGTAGTACAAAGGACCATGGGAAATCTGCAAGAGCCTTGAGGAATCTGAAAGAATCAATGCTGTCCCTTAACCTTCTGCCATCTCTCCAAGGACACGCAGAGTAATGTAAATAAATCAGCCAAGCAGATCTGCAGTGTGTTATTCAGCGAAAAAGCAGAGTCGCTGATTCTGAATCGCCTTGACTAGCATTGCTGCCAATTCCCTCTTGTAGAAAGCACGCCATGCGGGATGCTGCACTAGACCCAATGCAGACGCCCCCTTGGGCACCAAGCTGGGGAAGTGAAAGGAATCTTGGGAGGACACTGACATGACTTGCACATTAGGTGGTGGAACCAAGGGGCTGGTGTCCAGGCACGTGGGGCACAGTAAAGGGCATAGCTCTGACTTCAGCATATTCCAAACATTCCAAAAATGCAAATTAGATTCCAGGGTTGGAGTTTTTAAAGGAAGTCTGCTTTAGAGGATTTGGATGATGTCAGAAATGATGTTCTGGAAATATATTCATGGGTGAGCCCCACAGAGAAACATAAGGGAGTGCAGGAAGTTGGAGTGGCTTATGGGAATCACCCTTCCCACATACTGTCTATGAAAGACAGAGAATGGCATGAATTAAAGGGCAAACAAAGATTTCAGGGGAGAAAGTCAGAAAGGTGTGCTTCCAAAGTATAGCAAAGTACAGGTCCCCACTTATCCATGAGGTATACATTCCAAGACCCCCAGTAGATGCCTAAAACTGCAGAGAGTACCAAACCCCATATACAGTGTTTTTCCCTGTATATACATACAATAAAATTTCATTTATAAATTAGGCACAGTGAGAAATTAGCAACAATAACTAATAATAGATCAACTATAACAATATACTGTAATAAAAGTTATGTGAATGTAATCTCTCTCTCTTATCTTATTGTTCCATACTTACCTATTTTGGACCACTGCTGACCACAGGTCACTGATACCATGGAGAGTGAAACCGTGAATAAAGAGGGACTACTGTATGTGATGAATGCGGCCAAGATTGTGTACTGAAAAAGCTGGGAGGCATCCAGCTTGGTCATGAACAGGCTCCACAACTTGGAAAAGTCACCCAACCCTCCATGTCACTAAATGCAAGTTCAATTCCACTTCTTTGTTTCTAAAGTACAGGTAGGTAACAATTGGCTCACAGGGTGGTTGTAAAGATCATATGCACATGCAGGCACTTTGTAAACTGCAAAGCAGTTCATGACATTGTGATAAAAAAGAGCAAAGAGGTCACGGCCCAAATTCACGGATTTATGTTCCCATTAACAACAGGCAAAAGAAACCCCATTCTCAGCCAAGCACGGTGGTCCATGCCTGTAGTCCCAGCACTTTGGGAGCCTGAGGCTGGCAGATCACTGGAGCCCAGGAATTCAAGACCAGACTGGACCACATGGTAAAACCCCATCTCTACAAAAAAAAAAAAAAAAAAACAAAAAAACAAAAAAAAACCAAACCAAACCAAAACAAAACAAAAAACAAAGAAAAATATTAGCTGGGCATGGTGGTGCACACCTATAGCCCCAGCTACTCAGGAGGCTGAGGCAGGAGGATCACTTGAGTCCAAGAGGTCAAGGCTGCAGTGAGCTGAGATTGTACCACTGCTCTCCAGCCTGGGTGACACAGCAAGACCCTGTCTCAAAAAGAAAAAATAAAAAATGAAAGAAAAAAACCCCATTCTCTTCTCAACTTCACTTTGCTTCTGATTGCTTGGATAAAAACACAGAATACTATTCAGCTATTAAAGAAACTATTCAGCTATTAAAGAAACAATAAAATCCTGTCATTTTTGACAACATGGATACACCTGGAGAACATCATGTTAAGTGAAATAAATAAGCCAGGCACAGAAAGACAAATACCTCATGATCCTGCTCTTATGTGGAATTTTTAAAAGTTGAGCTCATAAAAGTAGAGAATTGGATAGAGGTTACTAGGGGCTATGGAGGGTTATGGTGAGGGGAGTTAGAATTAGCAAGAGGTCACTCAATGGGTACAACACTACCAGTTAGGAGGAATAAGTTCTGGTGTTCTAATGCACACTGGAATGACTATAGTTAACAATGTACATTTCAAAAAAGCTAGAAGACAGGAATTTGAATGTTCTCACCACAAAGAAGCAATAAATATTTGAGGTGATGGATATACTAATTACCCTGATTTGATCATTACACAATGCATTAATGTACAGAAATGTCACATTATACCCCATAAATATATACAATTATTACATGTCAAAGATTTAAAAATTTAAAAATACATATATTTTTAAAAAAACAATGCGCTTCAGCCAAGAAAGAGTAGACAAAAAAAAATCTAGGAAGAGAGAATTGAGGTCCCAAATTGATTAGAAGATATTCTAATAAATTTTAGCATTACAGTGAAGACAAATTATACCCAGATGCTTGGAGAACTTGAAGATAAAATAAATCCTCCCCTGTAATATGAATGGAGTCAGAGAAATGCATTTGCAGTTTCCAAAACGGAAAAGGAAAAAATATGCTTCAAAAACCACAGATTGGTGAATCTGATATACATGCTAGTCAAGAGTCTAGCAGAGACAATTGAAGAATGTTCTGCGAGCACTTAGAACATTCAGTGACTATTAAATGCAAGATCAGCCTCTCTTGCTTTCACTTGATACGGTCAGATTCTTAGGCTGAGGGAAATTCTCTAGACACAAACTGTGAGTCATGACGAGGCATTTATTTTTGTTTTTCTTTTGAGACAGGGTCTCACTCTGTCACCCAGGCTAGAGTGCAGTAGAGCAATCACAGTTTACTGTAGCCTCAATCTCCTGGAGAATCAAGAGATTCTCCCACCTCAGCCTCCCAAGCAGCTGGGGCTACAAGCGTGGGCCACCACGCCTGGTTAATTTTTGTATCTTTTGTAGAGATGGGGTTTTGCTACGTTGCCCCAGCTGGTCTTGAACTCCTGGGCTCAAGCGATCCACTCACCTCAGCCTACCAAAGTGCTGGGACTACAAGCGTGAGCCACTGTGCCTGGCAGGAAAGGCATTTGTAAGGGCTTTCCAGCTATTCTTGTTCACAAGGGAATGTAGAGCGGAGGACCTTTAGTGAGGCTGATTCACAACAGATCTCAGGGGTAATAAAGTATGAAACTGCCAAGCAGTCTCCAGTGATGGGCATGGTGTGGGGGTGGCACTTTCCCTATTTCGCCCTGCTTATCAATGGTTCAGATGAAGTTAATCACATCTTCGTGATCAAGTCTGCAGGTAACAAGAAGCTAGGAAGTGAGACCAACCCATTCAACAACGGAATTACCAGATGCTGAAAGGAAGACAACCCAGGAAGATGAGGAGGACCTGAAAAGGTCATGGGAACAAACAGTTGGATCCTACACTTGGGTCTCAGCAACCAAATGTATGATTTCAAGATGGGGGTGAGGGAAGGTGGTGGTGGAACAGGCTCAGTGGCAGCACAGAAGAGACTGAAAAGGCTTAGTTAATATAATCATCAACTTGAGTCCAAATGATGTGTTCACCCAAAAGGCCAATTAGATGAAAAACATGGATCCCAGATGATATCTGTTGCTCAGTGTTCTGTTCTGGACGTGGACTTCTAGAACAACCACGAGTTAGCTACTGGAAGGGCCAGTGAGAAGACCAGAAACTATGCACATGAGTATCTAGCATGGTGAGGGGAGTTAAGAAGCGTCTCTTTCTCAACTCTTAGATTCGGTGAAATGTCACATTCAGGTGAAACACCAGAATATGGAGGAAGATTCAGGCTGGGCAAAGAATTTTCCAGAAAGTCAAAAGTTGCTCACAGACATTTAAATTTTGTGTGTGTGTGTGTGTGTGTGTGTGAAGGTACTGCTGGAAAAAAGTTACATAAATGACAGGAGGAAATGCTTTGTATTAATAACTTTTAGATAACAAGAACTGAAAATTGCTAGATTTCAAAAATAAAAGGCCAACACCTCAGCAAAGAGTAAGATGACAGAGTCGGTTTGGTTTCTGGATTTTGAAGGACATCTTCACAACTGTATATAACTGTAGGACTTTTAAATCTGATCCAAGTCCTGGGTTTTTCTTACATTTCCTTATATTCCCATAACTCTAATAGAACATGAATTAGATATGTAAATCAGCTCTCACTAAAAGCGAAATGCAAGATCTTAGTCATCTTAGATAAAATTGTCTGTTGTTGGTTATTAACCAGCCTACATATAAAAGAATAACTTTTAAAATGGGATGGTTGCATAAGAGTTTTTCTTTACCCCTTGGGTCAAATGAGGGGAAATTCCATGGCACAGAATAAAATGTATGCTGTTTCCACAGAAAATATTCTGTTTCCAACAAAGTTTGGCAATAGCATTCTTGGACAACTAATATCTTTCTTTTCTCACACTTATTCAATAAAGCAATTCACTGCACAACTCCCTGAAGTGGTGGTTATTGATTTGAACATAATATAACCCACATTTTTTCCCTCTCTGGGACTCTGAGGACATTTCTTGCCTTAACACTAAAGACATTCCAAAGTGGCTAATCATGTATATAAGTACACAACACTGTTTGGGATGCTTGGAGATGGGGTCAACTCTTTATCCTGAGTACCTTCTGGAGCAATGGATGCATAGAACATGGGAGGCTGGAAGGGTAGTCTACCCTAGTATTCAACCAAGCCCATCAGAATAATAGTCCAAAAGGTATTAGGTGTCCATCGACTGAATGAATAAATAAATGTGGTCCATATTCATACAACAGAATGTTATTGGGCCACAAATAGGAATGAAGTACTGACACAAGCTACCATATGGATAAACCTCAGAAAAACTATGCTAAGTGAAAGAAGCCAGACACAAAAGATCACATATGATTCCATTTAAAATAAATGTGCGGAATAGGAAAACTTATAGAGACAGAAAGGAAAAAATGGTTGCTTGGCAGCAGTTGGTGGGGTGGGATATCGAGCGACAGCAAATGGATATAGGTTTTTTTTTTTTTTTTTTTTTAAAGGGGACAAAAACGTTCCAAAATTAGATTGTGATGATGGTGGTGCAACCCTGTAAATATTCTAAAACACAGTGAATTATACACTTTAAATGGGTGAACTGCATGTTATGTAAATTATATCTCAAAATAGCTATAAAAACATAAGGCAGTTTTGACAAAACCATAGGGGCATCAACTTGTAATCTATGATTGTCCAGTTTGGTTCCGATTGTCGAACCAATGGTCTCCCCTTGGACTTCTTTACTCTCCTTCCAGAATGCCCTCGTTCATTGACATTTCAATTATCTTCCATTCATTTTCATAATTTAACCTTTTGTTGGTTTTGAGATAAATTCAGACTTTCAGCAGTGTTGCAAAAATATTACGGAAGAGTTCCAATACATCCTTCACTGAGTTTCTCCTTATGTTAAAATCTTACATAACTACAGAACATTTATCAAAACTAAGAAATCAACCTTGGCATAATGCTGTTAACTAAAGCACAGAACTTATTTGGATTTCACCAGTTTTTCCACTAATGCCCCTTTTTCCATTCCAGGATACAATTCAGAATCTTGTGCTACATTTAGTTGTCCTGTCGTCTCCTTAGTCTTCTTCAATCTGTGCAAATTCCCCAGTCTTTACACTTGTTTTTCATGACCTTGACTCTTTTGAAGAGTACTGGTCACAAATTTTGTAGAATATCCCTCAATTTGGTTTTGTCTGTTGTTTCCTCATGATTCAGCTGGGGTTATGCATCACTTGGAAGGAAACCAGAGTAGTAATACTGTATCCTTTGCAATGTATTGCATGGGGGGCAAATGATGTTGATGCAGGTTACTCATGACATCAACCTTGATCACTCGGCTAAGGTGGCATCTGCCTAGAGATGCCACAAGTAGAATTTAAGACTGATTTTCATGCACTCAACAAATAGTTATTTACCATTTACCACGTGCCAGAGATAATGTCAGTCTCTACGGCAATGATGTTCATTCCTGTCTGAAAATAAAGATCATCTGTGAAGCCTTTTAAACGTACACATTCTAGGACTCATTCCCTTAAGATTCTGAACCAGTAGGTCTGAGGGAGGAATTCCCCAAGAGGTTCTGACAGTGTCCAGGATAGACAGGCAGAGAGAAATAGGGCAGCGGCCCTACTTTGAAGGAGCTCTCGATCTAGAAAGAAGTACATATAGAGAAATCATAAAGCAATAATAACCATTCCAACAAGGTATGGATTGAGGGCTGTATGAACACAGAAAAGAGAGCCCCTAATACTGCTTCAGGGAGAATCTGAGTCCAGGGAGGTACCCAACTATTAAACAGCTCTGGTCTCTGTATTTGCTTTTTAAAAAGTGTACAATGAACATGTGGGTGAAGAAAACTATGAAGTAATTCAAATAATCTGTATGCAATATGTCAGAAAAGCCACATTGTCTAGAACAGCCCTTTGCAAAAACAAAAATGTTTTACAACGGTGAGGCTAAGTCTGGCACCTTCCAGATCTATTTAAAGAAGCTAGACCAGGCTGGGTAACATAGCAAGACCTGTCTCTACGAAAAATTTAAAAATTAGGTAGGTATAGTGGTGCACACCTGTAGTCTCAGCTACTTGGGAAGTTGAGTGGATCACTTGGGCCCAGGAGGTTGAAGCTGCAGTGAGCCATGATCGCACCACTGCACTCCAGCCTGGGTAACAGAGCGAGACCCCCACCTCTAAAACAAAAACAAAAACAAAAGTAAAACAAGTTAGAGCTGTTTCATTCTCTGCCAGTTTCATGAGATCTGGGGGAGAAGGCAGATACAGAGACTCCATTAGGGACTTCAGGCTGAAGATGAGTAGGTGCCACACAGAAATCCCAGTGGCTAATTGACTTGTATTCACTGGTTAATTCCATCTTAACCCTAAATTCTTCAGTAAAGTCTTATTTGAGCAGCTCAGTCTGGGCTCATCTTACATTAGAATCACCTGAGAAGCTTTGAAACCATGTCGATGGCCAGGTTACTCTCTGAGGTCCTGATTTAATTGGCTTGGGAAAGGCCCTGGGCATCTGACACATTTTTAAACCTTCCCAGGTGTGGCTCATGTGAGCCAGGGTTGAGAATCAAGTTAGATTAGCGCCTTTCTCCTCCAAGTGTGGTCCTTAGACCAGCAACATCAGTTTCACCTGGAAGTCTACTACAATGAGGACGCTCAGGTCTTGTTGCAGATGTACTGAAGCAGATTGCACCTTTCAGTGAGATCCAGGTGACTTGTATGCATGTTAAAGTTTGAGAAGTACTGAGGTAGAGCTGCTCTATAACATATAGTAGCCACTAGCTACTTGTGAGTACTTTATTCAGTTCCTCAGTTGCACAAGCCCTATTTCATGTGCTCAATAGCCACATGTGCTAGTGGCTGCCAAATCAGACGACACAAATATAGAGCATTTCTGTCATGGCAGAAAGTGCTACTGGGAAGTGCTGGGCTAGAGAATTAAATGAGCAGTAGCCCTTGATTCCAAGGAAGGGTGACAGGGAACAGAGGTGCAGGCTGCTGGGTCCAGCTGTTCTTCCAGGTGTGGTGGTCTTCCTTCAGCCTTGGAGAGCTGAGATTGAGTTTATGAAGAGCCAACAGCTTTCCTTGTGGATATTAGTCAAGATATAGAAAATCGAGGTGCTGCAGCCTTATAGGCAAGACTCTGAGAAGTTTTATTTCTGATCTGTTGCATTTTGTATGCCTGTGAAACGTGCTAGCAGAATCGGAGTGTTGGGGAGAAGGCTGCAATATGTGACATCACTTTTTTTTTTTCTTTTTTTGAGACAGGGTCTTACTCTGTGACTCAGGCTGGAGTGCAGTGGCGTGATTTTAGCTCACTTCAGCCTCAACCTACCAGGTTCAAGTGATCCTCCCACCTTCAGCCTTCCAGGTAGCTAGGACTACACGCATGTGCCACCACACCAGGCTATTTTTTTATTTTTTGTAGATACGGGGTTTCACTATGTTGCCCAGGCTGGTCTCAAACTCCTGGGCTCAAGCAATCCTCCTGCCTTGGCCTCCCAAAGTGTGGGATTATAGGTGTGAGGCACCATGCCAAGCCTATATATCACTTTTGAGAGTGACAAGAGGCATTGCCAATAATGATTCCAAGACAACAAGCATACACTGGGACTTTCCAGGCAACCAGGACATATGGTTACCTAGGCTGAGGGTGAAAGAGAACTGCAGGTATGAGAGTTAGCACAGAGTGGACGAGACGACCCAGTTGGATATGTGAAGGAAAAAAAAAAAAAAAAAAACACAATCCAGAGGGTGAACAGAGCAGGAGGATCCCCAGAGAGCAGGGACATAAAATGGTCAGAGACAGGATAAAGAGTCAGTAGTGAGGAGGATCCTAGAATTCTTCAGAGGGAGGCAAGGAATGAGAGGGAGTAGCAACTGAACATGATCTTGGAGGAGGTGTGGGGCAGGGCCAGGACTAGGTGAGGCCAGAGAGCACTTAACTCGGCTTACAGGACCCTGAGAGGTAGTGCCCCCTTACATTTTGCACCCTGGTCATCTCTTTTGTTTTGTGCTAGTCTCAACCCTACTGAAGAGGTGGGAATCCTCTGAAATATGAATGGGAGAGTGATGATATAGATAAATGCGGAGGTGGGATATCAAGAAACAGGGGAGTCCCTTCCTGGTGTGCTGTTTGTTCTGCAGAAATGGAGTCGGGAAATTTGATGAAGAAAAGCTTTGGCCTGATTCCCTTGGAGAATAGCCAGGAAATTTCTTTCTTTTCTCTTTTCTTTTCTTCTTTTCCTTCCTTTTCCTTTTCCTTTTCTCTTTCTCTTTCTTTCTTTCTCTCTTTCTTTCTTTTTCTTTCTTTTTGTAGCCCTGAGGTCTTGGCAACCAGCACATTATCTTACTGCTTTTCACTTGAAGAGCCTGAAGTCAGAAGTGAAGTGCACCCACTATGCTGGAGGTTGGTAGGAGGTGGGTAAGGTGGCACTGGGACTGAAGTATAGATCCTCGGAGAGTGGCCTTGAGTCCCAGTGTCCGGGCTCAAACATGGCTCCATCACTTCCCAGTTGGGTAACTTAAGGGGTTTATCTCCATGTCTCTGTTTCCTGATTCTTAAACGAGGGATTATGGGGTTCCTTGGAGGGTGATGAAAATGTTTTGGAAATAGAGCTGGTGGTTGCCCAATGTGGTGAATGGACTAAATGTCACTAAATTGTTGACTTTAAAATGGTTCATTTTATGCTACGCAAATTTAATCTCAATTTTAAAAGAGGAATGATTGCATCAACTTTGTAGGGCTGTTTGGGGATTAAATGGGTCAATCCACATTAAGCAATTAGAACCAAGTCTGGCATATGGTAAGCCCTCCAGTGACACTGATTATGATTATATCCTGGGCCAGCTGCTTCATTCCATGTAAGTGCCATGAAAATGTGCTCAAGGGATCCAGACGACTCAAATGTCTCCATTTTTGCCTAATGAATGATTAAACACCAAACATTTATATTTAAAAATGTATTTTCTTTTAGAATGTATCTGGAGTATCATGTCCTTCACATTGAAACAGCAAGTTCCTGTTTCATTAAGCTGTACTTTGTCGTTTAAAAATTAAATACAGCATTAAAAAAAGAAGACAGTTGCCTTGAATGGCAAAAAAAAAAACAAAAAACAAAAACAAAAAAAAAGAAACACTGTCATCTTTTCTTACCCTGAGCAATAACACGAGAATACTTAATAGTACATATTGTACAAAAAGACGTTTCAAATTAAGCTGCCAGCAATTTACAATGGATATATTAACACTTTTTATTCAAAAAGTGTGAGATTAAGGAAGACATTAGGAGGCAGTCAAAATCTTTGTTTTAACAGTTTGTAAATAGATACAAATAAAGATTAAGGCTCCTTTCTTGAAATAAAATGAAACATTTTCATTTTTAAAACAGCCTACACTTTTCTAGAGCTTAAGGAGAAAAATGTAACAACAAAAACTATATTGGGGAAAATTAACACAGCAAATGGCATATTCCTTGACAATTAGATTCAATAAATATTCACTGAGCACTGACTATACTCAGCACATTCTGGAAGGTGCTAGGGATACAAGAACTGGTGAGCAACATTTAAAGTGGGAGGCTCGGGGTGGGCGTAGTGGCTCACACCTATAATCTCAGGACTTTGGGAGGCCGAAACGGTTGGATCACTTGAGGTCAGGAGTTTAAGACCAGCCTGGCCAACATAGTGAAACCCCATCTCTACTAAAAATACAAAAAAAGTTAGCTGGGCGTGGAGGCACATCCCTGTAATCCCAGGTACTTGGGAGGCCGAGGCAGGAGAATTGCTTGAACCTGGGAGGCGGAGGTTGCAGCGAGCTGAGATCATGCCGCTGCACTGCAGCCTGGGCGACAGAGTAAGACTCCATCTCCAAAAACAAACAAAAAACAAAAACAAAACAAGAAAACACAGACTCTGGAGTCAAACACACTGATTTTGCCATATAAGGGCTGTGCGGCTTTGAGACACGCACACTAAATCTCCATCTCACATGGTCGTTGTGAAGCTTAAACAAGGTCAAACTCAAGAAGGTTGCATTAATACTATTATTGTTATTTTGAACCTCTTTATTTATACTCTGTATACACATACCAATCCCTCTTCACTTCAAACTCTCCCTCTTTGGCCTATGTTTGAATCTTCTGACATTTTAATATTTCAAACAGGATAGGCCCTGTGATGCCTGTATTTCAGTGGAAACCTGACCTTGATGAGCAATAAAATCAAAACCTATTTCTGTAATTTCCAGCTGTTACTAGAATAGCCCAACAATAAAAAGGCAAAAATAGTGACGAGTGCCTTTGAGCACAGAGAACGAGTATCCATCTCCATCCTTGAGACAGTGACAGTTGGGTGCAGTTAGTGGGACAAACATCCTCAAAGCCGAAAGAAGTAGGGCAAATGCAAATGAAGATATAAGGAGGCAAAAGTGAAGTTTCTCCAGGCAGAGCGGAATGAGGGGTGCTCATAGGGACTAGCAAGGATGCATGAATTACGGGAAGCTGCAGGGGACTATCAGGAAAAGGAACCAAGGTGGAGGCAAGCCCTAACATAGGTTTGAAAGAGAACAGACATCATATGGCAGAGGAGGACTGGCATGAGCAAAAGGTCACGGGTAGCTCCTCAAGTTAAACATCCAATTACTGTATGATCCAACAATTCCACTTCTAGCTACATACCCAAACGAATTGAAAACAGGTGCTCAAACACTTGTACAGAGTCATAGGAGCACTCTTCACAATAGCCACAAGGTAAAAACAGCCCAAATGCCCATCAACTGAGGAATGGATACACAAAATGTGATCTATCTGTACAATGGAATAGCAGTCAACCATATAAAGGAATGAAATACTGGCACACACTACAACATGGATGAATGTTGGTAACATTACGCTCAGTGAAAGAAGCCAGACACGGAAGTCCACATGTTGTGTGATTCTGTTTATATGAAATGTCCAGGATAAGCAAATCCATAGAGACAGAAAGTAGATTAGTGGTTGCCAGAGGTAGGGGAAGGAGATGGGGAGTGACTGCTTAATGGTATGGGGTTTTATTTGGATGACAAAAATGTCCTAGAACTAGATAGTGATGTTTGTACAACATTGTGAATGTACTAAATGCTACTGAATTGTACACTTTAAAATGGTTACAATGATCAATTTTATGTTAGACGTACTTTACCAGAATAAATTAAATCAAAAGAATTCCACAAGAACGACGACAAAAAAGATGTTGGGGCTGAGTTACAATGACGTGTTATGTGGAAAGAAGAGAACGAATGGTAATTTCAATTGCCACAGAGATGAGATTAACTTGATATAAGCACCTAAGGCAATCCTTCTTTCATCAAAGATCAAGGAGGAAGCCATAAACAACAAACGATGGCCATCCTCAAGGCTCTGCACAGCTTAAGATTACAGATTAGGTCCTACACCACTTCCAGATCACCCAAAAGTGTATTAATATGTCCTTAGAGGATCACTGATAAATTGTTGACTGGTTATTCATCAAGGAAGACACGTAAGTGAATGTACAACATGTCTGCATCTTTATCTTCAAAATGGAAGCCTCATTTGTTAAAATTTCTGACATACAAACGTTCTCTGATGAATACCCATAGGCCCTATGTTCCTGGCATGCCCAGGAGTGGTACCAAAAGCCCTGCTGCAGTAGATAATGTCACAGGGAACTTTAAGCTGTTTATGAGAAACATTAGGGAATGAGAAGCCACTGTGCAGGGCAAATGGTGGGATGGATCCAGCCAGATGGTCAATGGTGGTCTGGAACAATCTTCCATTTACGAAGATGGCTGACTGCGGACTCTGAAGGCAGAAGGAACTTTAAGCCTGTGCAAGCTCAAGTCACAGCACAACTGCCTATAATCACTGGGGACAGTGGACAACAGAATGGCTGTTCTCAGTGGAACCCAGCCTCCATTAAAAAGTGCTGTATGTCCGACCTAAGTGGGCTTGTTGTCTGGCAACGTTTGAGGTGACATCATGCACATACCATGATGCTGTGTCACCTCCTGGAATAATAGACAAGTCACTGGAGTAATTTGGGAATGCCATCTCAACTCCCGAATTTGGGGGCAGGGCTGGAGTTCATGCAAGTGCACAGACGAGACCATTTTTTGGATCACACAATTTCCAGCTGTGTATTTCAGTGTCACTGCAAGGCCTGGGTCACAGGGCAGGAGAGGACACTTCCCTGACCTTACACTCTCACAAAACAGCCCCTCACCGCCCCAAGGCAGCTCAAGATCCACTGGGAAATGCATACCAGCTCGAACTGCAGATGATTAGAGCAGCTCTCTGTCCCAATAAGGCTCTCTTTCTAGAAGTGGGATGCATTATCCAGCAGTTGAAGAGTGGATTGTAATATGGGACCAAACAAACCTAACAAGATCCCAACATTCTCTAAAATGTAAATTATGTTCCACCAAAAGGTGAGGGAGCATGTAAACTTGACAAGGATACTGAAGTAGAGAGTTTCCTTAGGACGTCTGATAAAGCATGAGCTATGTCAAGAGAGCAGCGTTTGGGAGTGGGTGGATTAGAATTGGTAAAGCTCACAGAGAACCAAGTCATTTAAGTGCAGTATTAAGAAAAAAAGTTCCAGAAACTATACATCTGGCCTTAAGTGCAGTATTAAGAAAAAAAGTTCCAGAAACTATACATCTGGCCACCCGGGTCCTTTGCGTCACTTGATTGTATCTAATATTTTTAAAAAATGAACCAGGCACAGTGGCACACATCTGTAATCCCGGCACTTTGGGAGGCCAAGGCAGGTAGATCGCTTGAGCCCAGGAGTTCAAGACCAGCCTGAGCAACATGGTGAAATCCCATCTCTACAAAAAAAAACCCCTGAAAATTAGCCAGGCATGTTAGTACATTTCTGTAGTCTAAGCTACTTGGGAGGCTGAGGTGGGAGGATCACCTGAGCCTAGGGAGGTTGAGGCTGCGGTAAGCGGTGATCATGCCACTACACCCCAACCTGGGTGTTAGAGCGGGACCCTGCCTAAAAAAAAAAAAAAGAAAAGAAAAATTTCACCATATTTTCTTCACCTTTTTTCCCCTAGTTTAAGTCCTTCTTACATTTCACAACTAAATTATCTCAGTAACTATCCTGAAAAAATAAGCACATTTTCTTACATAAGCACAATACTATTACCACTCATATAAGAGTTAATGTTTCTTCATATCATCCAAGATCTGCCTATATTCAAATTTCACTAATCATCCCCCTAAATAGTTAATGACAGTTGGTTTGATTGAACCAGGATTTGACAAGGTCAGAAGTAAATCCAGTAAGCTAGAGAACGACGAATGGAAAATTATACCTTAATAAAGCTGTTAAAAAAAAAAATCAAAGGAATCCCCCAAACTCTTAGGAATATTCTATTCAGAGTTTAAAGTAGGGGGGAAAATAGTAGTAACTGATTAGAGACAAGAAGGCTTTTTTCCTCTCCCCTACCCTTTCCACTTGCATATGCTCTATCAGCATGGGTCAGGAAGACCACCCAAGGGGAAGGTGGCGGGGGGGAAGGGGTACCAAAGAACAGAGCAGAGGGGTCTGGGAGTGAGAAGGAAGCATTTAAATAATTTTTAAAAGAACTTATGAAGACACTTTGGGAACATAAAATAGTGTTAGGCCACCAACATCTACTGAAGGGCAGCTCTGTGCCAAATAATTTCACATGTATCTCCTGTAATGCTCAAGGAGAGCCTTCGATAATTTTTTACTAATGTCATCATGCAGATAAGGAAACTGAGGCTGTAAGGAAGTTTAGTGGCCTGCTGTGGTAGGCAGCATCATGCCCCCCACCCCAAGATGTCTGCATCCTAATCCTTGGAACCTGTGCATTACATGACATGGCAAAGAGGGGATTAAGGTTGCCGATGGAATTAAGGTTGCTAATCAGATGACCAAAGATTAGCCTGAATCACCCAGGTGGACCCAACATTATCACAGGGTACTTAAGTGTACGAGAGAGGTAGAAGAGGTCCAAGTGATGCCATATGAGAAAAACTTAACTCACAGTTCCTGGCTTGGAAGATGGAGGAAAATGGCCACAAGCCAAAAAATGCATGTGGCCTCTAGAAGCTGGAAAGGGCAAGGAAACGGATTCTCCCCTAGGGCTTCTAGAAAGAAACACAGTTCATCTACACCTGGATTTTAGCTCAGTGAGACCTGCGTCAGACTTCTGACCTCCAGGAGTATAACAAATTTGCATTGTTTTAAGCCGCTAAATTTGTGGTAGTGTGAGCAGCCACAGGAAACAGATACAGTAGGGATATAAGAACAGCCCCACAGTAGAACATCCTTGGCTTTGACAACAGTACTGTTATTTGGAATGTTTATTTCCCTCCATCCCCCAGCAAGTAGATAGACCTTTTATGATGTATCTAAACTAAAAATCTGTCTGCTTTCCTTAAGCAGATCATAACTTATGATGAAGATCCACATAAGAACATATTGGCTGGCAGCATGAGCCACCCAGGGATTAAAAACTCACTGAAGGGAAGCTGTAGTGTAGACAGTCTACCTGTGGACAACAGAGAACTGGCTTTGTTACCAATGGGTTTTAGATTCAAATACAATGCTGCTGGTTGTTTTCAGTTGGAACTTTCTATCAGGACAGCCAGAGGCTTCTTCCAATTTAGACTGTTAAATTCGACTCAGGGAGGATGTAATTACATCAACTCTGAAAATTCCAATAAGGAGAAGCCAGCTCGGAAACCCTGTAAATATTATACCATACAGCAGCATCCAACAAAAGAACCTAAATAAAACATGAATAGCTTTAAATACAAAAGGTTTAGTTCAAACACTTGATTCCAAAAGCTACCCAAACACTCAGTATTTACATTAAAAGATTACAATGAAAGGAACATCATTCTGCTCCTCAGCCATGTTTAGTAGTGCTTTTTACTCTGAGCAATCATCTCTATCAGCAAAGAACAGGGATTCCCCAAATTTTGAGATGCATCAGCTGGACGGCTTATTAAAACACACTGCTGGGCCCACTTCAGAGTTTCTGATTCAGTAGGTCTTGTTGGGTGGGACCTGACGATTTGCATTTCTAGCAAGTTCCCAGGTGATGCTGATGTTGCTTGTCCAGGAAGCACACTTTGAGAACTGCTAGTATAAAGCCATTAGTACTACCTGAAAATTAGTTGCACTTGGAGGAATCAGAGCCTGCCTTTTGTTTATGAAGACCAGAGCACAGCCATTTGACTCAACAGTGGCAATTTTCAGCTTCTGTGAAGGATTCTTTGCTCTTGCTTCACAAACACAACAATCGTTTTGCTAACACACGGATTCTTCTAGGAATGTGCAAGCATGTGCATGATTATGTCATAGTCTGAAATGGCAGGCCATGTTAGTGCAAAGGTCTCTCCACTCTCCCATACAAGCAGAAAATGATTCCCTTCAGAACACAAGGCCAGTGATGGGGTTGTTGTAGAGGAATTAGCTATGCTCAAAGCAGGGGACAGAGAGCCATGTCCAATCTTACATTCTCGAAAGCAGATAGTGATGGTCCTCTCTCTCCTGCTCCCATTAAATCTCCTGAAGCCAGAGTGACTATTTAAAAAGGCAAATCAGGCCGGGCGTGGTGGCTCATGCCTGTAATCCCAGCACTTTGGGAGGCCGAGGCAGGCGGATCACAAGGTCAGGAGATTGAGACCATCCTGGCTAACACGGTGAAACCCGTCTCTACTAAAAATACAAAAAATTAGCAGGGCGTGGTGGCAGACGCCTGTAGTCCCAGCTACTTGGGAGGCTGAGGCAGGAGAATGGTGTGAACCTGGGAGGCAGAGCTTGCAGTGAGCCGAGATTGCGCCACTGCACTCCAGCCTGGGCAACAGAGCAAGGCTCCGTCACCAAAAAAAAAAAAAAAAAAAAAAAAAAGGCAAATCAGGTTCCATTACTTCCCTGCCTTAAACCTTTCAAGGTTCTTAGAATAAAATTTCAGCCGGGCGCAGTGGCTCAAGCCTGTAATCCCAGCACTTTGGGAGGCCAAGACGGGCGGAATCACGAGGTCAGGAGATCGAGACCATCCTGGCGAACACGGTGAAACCCCGTCTCTACTAAAAAGTACAAAAAAACTAGCCGAGCGAGGTGGCGGGAGCCTGTAGTCCCAGCTACTCGGGAGGCTGAGGCAGGAGAATGGCGTGAACCCGGGAGGTGGAGCTTGCAGTGAGCTGAGATCTGGCCACTGCACTCCAGCCTATGCAACAGAGCGAGACTCCGTCTCAAAAAAAAAAAAAAGAGCCAAGCTCTGCAAGGCCTTTGAGGATCCAGCCCCTGCCTGCTTCTTGACCTCATCTCCAATCTTTACCTCCTTCTCTCTACACTCCAAACACAGGAGCCAGCTTTCAGGTGTTCAAATACATTATATCAGTTTCTCCATGGGGCCTTTGCAACCTGCCGTTCCCTGGGCTTGATGCTCTGCCCCAAATTTGCACCAAGTCATGCATGTCTTGGCTCAAACGTCACTTCCAGCTTCTCACGGTCATGTTAACCTGTTCTAGAGACTCTGAACACTCTGCTCAAACTCTGGAAATACCTTGTTCATTTGCCTGTTCTCTTGTTTATTGCCTATGTTCCATCCCTAAAATATAAGATGTGAGAACAGGAATCTTGTCTACCTTGTCCACCACTATAGGCCCAGCAACTGAAACACTAACTGGAGCATAGAGAGTGCGAAAGTGAGATATAGAACCGGACGCGTGGCTCACACCTGTAATCCCAGCACTTTGGAAGGCCAAGGTGGGAGGACTGCTTTAGCCCAGGAGCTTGCGACCAGCCTGGGCAACACAGCGAGACCCCATCTCTACAAAATATTTTTTAAAATAGCGTGGCATGGTAGTGCATGTCTCTAGTCCCAGCTACTTGGGAGGCTGAGGTGGCAGAATTGCTTGAGCCCAGGAAATTGAGGCTGCAGTGAGCCGTGACTGCATCACTGCACCCCAGCCTGGGTGACAGAGCAAGACTCTGTCTCCGAAAAAAAAAAAAAAAAAAAAAAGGAATGAGATATAAGAGCACAACTTTCAGTGAGGATGATGATCATTTAATAGCTAATGCTGTAATAGCTCACTGCTTAGTACTAATCCGAGGCCTTTGTGTTTTAGTTTATTTAATCCTCATGACCCTAGAAGATAGTTACTATTACTGTCCTGAGTCTTCAGGTGAGGAAAAGTACGCATGAAGAGGAATTTGCCAAAGATCACAAAGCAAGCAAGTATTAGGATGGTGCAAAAGCAATTGTGGCTTTAGCCATCGAAAGCAATGGCCAAAACTGCAATTGCTTTTGCACCAACCTAAATAGCAGGGCTTGGCTGTGAATCCAGGCATTGAAGCTACAGAGCTTATTCTCTTAAAAGCTGCAGTACAATCATCTGCCTCTCAATGTCATCCTGATCTGGTTTTTCCGAAGCACAATCTGAAGGCAGAGTGTTCTTCCAATTCACATACATTTTACAAATTGCTAGTTCCCCATTGTGCTCTTCAGACAAAAACAAAGATTTTATGTGGAAAATGGTTTAGTTTCTAATATCAACTATTTGAAGGGGGTCTTTCATTTTTTTTTTTTTTTTCAGAGAGCTCCTTTTCTCAATATTTAAGTCCTCTTTCTAAATTGGAGCAAGAGTCTTGATTGGTTATCAATCTCTCAGTACCTGGGTTTAGGAATGAAGGTCCAGAGCTGTGTTGTCCAACATGGTAGCCGCTGGCACATGTCACCAGTGGGCATATGACTGGGACTAATCCCAACTGAGAAGTGCTCTTAGTGTAAAATTCACATTGGACTTCAAAAATAATATAAAACATCTCAACAATTTTTTATATTGGTTACATGTTGAAATAACATTTTGGAAATACTAGGTTAAATGACATATATTGTTAGGGTCAGGCAGTGGCATACAAGCCTATAATCTCAGCACTTTGGAGAGGTCAAAGTGGGAGAATCACTGGAGCCCAGGAGTTTGACACCAGCCTGGGGAACATACCGAGACCTCATCTCTTATTTAAAAAAAAAAAAAAAAAAATTAGGAATGGTGGTACACACCTGTAGTCCTAGCTACTAAGGAGGATCGCTTGAACTCAGTAATTTGAGGCTGCAGTGAGCTATGGAATAGAGCACACCACTGAATTCCAGCATGGGCAATAGCTCTAAACCCTGTCTCTAAACCAAAAAAACCTTTAATATATTGTTAAATTAATTTCCCAGCCAGGCATGGTGGCTCATGCCTGTAATCCCAGCACTTTGGGAGGATGAGGCAGGCAGATCACAAGCTCAGGAGTTCAAGACCAGCCTGGCCAACATGGTGAAACTCTGTCTCTACTAAAAAGTATAAAAGTTAGCCAGGCGTGGTGGCACACGCCTGTAATCCCAGCTACTCAGTGGGACTGAGACAGGAGAAAGGCAGAGGTTGCGGTGAGCTGAGGTCGCACCACTGCACTCCAGCCTGGGCGACAGAGTGAGACTCCGTTTCAAAAAAATAAATTTTAAAAAGTTAATTTCACCTGATTTTAACCTTTCAAATAATTTTCAATACCCTGCTAACTTTAAAAAAGTTACATATGTGGCTCACATTTCTATCAGACAGTGCTGGTTTAGAATACTCTAGAATAGTTCATATTATATAAAATATCTAGCATAGTTCTCCATGTCAGAAATACTTTCTCAGTCAGGTTTTTACCTGGAAACAAATATTAGATTCCTCTAGACTCTGAATGACAAATGAATTCACCAGGCCTCCTTTGAATTAGCCAAATGCACAAGATTACATAATCTGATGTTCTTCATCAGTTTCAAGAATAGTGAATGGGGTTGTCATAAACCATTGTTCTGAAATAAAGAAAAAAATGTTTATAGGGACCTATCAATCGATAATGCAAACTCTCTAACCTAAGGATTCTGCAGATTTTACCTCACTTTGATTTACTCTCATGAAAAGATTCTGGAACCATGGTGTAAGAAGAAATAATAAGCAGTCTCAATTTTCTTGCCACATTTTCCTCTGAGAGCTACAAAATAATGTAGCATGTCATTAAGTGGGTTGAATTTTCCCACAGACATCAGATAATTAAGCCTGGGTTCCCGACCAAGGACTCCAGATCAAAGAGACAAAGATTCAAATAAATGTGACAGAAGGAAACATACAACCTCTAGCTTGCATAAGTATTCGAAATATTGAGAGAAGGTTCTATGTAGCGGATGGGCTCAAATGACATGACCCAACAGAGCACGTGGCCTGCCCAAAATTTACATGAGAGAAAAACGAAAACCCAGAAAAAGGGGTAGAAAATAACATTTGTTGGGCATCTCTATATATTCTTCATATGCCACCTCACCGAAGGAGATACCCATTAATTTCTTAGTACAGGAAGGCATCTTATTCCCCAACTCTGCATTCCCGGAACAGGACATGTGAAAACAACTATCTGTACCACTTTTCCTACAAAGTCCTAAACTTGCATAAGTAAAATTATCAAGTACACACGGAGGATTGGTTTACTATAAAGCATATAGGCATCATATAAAAAATAAAATTTCACTGTGACTTTATTTCATCCCAAACTAACATATTTGCTAACATAAGCACCAAATATTCCATTAATTATCTCACTTGCCACCTTAGAAAAAGGAATTCTTAGCTATTCAAATAGATGTCCAAGAAGTTTAAGCTAAATATCTTTTTTTTTTCTTTTAATCAGTTTCCCCCTGGCAAATAGAGGCATTCAAAAATGACATCCCCAAAATTAACCCTTACAGTTTCTCAATAGTGAAAGAAGGCATGTGAAGTCTGATTGGGAAGTGAGCGGGCCAGGGCTTCTAGAGGTGGCCCTGCCCTCCATCCTATACCCTGCTATTTCTGGCCCCTCCTCCTCAGCAAAATCTTCAGAGGCTGATGGAGGATGCACAAGTGATGGTAGGGGGGTGCCACCTGCTTCGGAAGGATGCAAAGGTGCCTAACAAGAGCGCCCCCCCCCCCCCCCCCCCACGCCACTGAGGGCCAAGCATCTTGTGGTCCCACCTCCCTCCATCTTAAGTCACTGCTACAGACAAGCATGATGGATGGTGCCTATGAAGTACAGTAAAGGCAGGCAGTGACCGCAAGAACAAGCGGAGAAGCAAAGGGCGCATGGCAGAGAAATAAGGCTGCCTTAGAGAGGAAAGTCGGATAGTATTTTGTTTGAGTATCAAGTGGTTTTAGTTTTTCACTCCCACTGCTTTCCAATGTTATAATGGCTCCAAATGAAAAACTGACATATCTTTTTTGTTAAGCTAAAACATAAAGAACAAATGCCTAAGAAGCACAAAATGTATATGTATGCTTTTGCGATATACTTGTAATATGTTAAATTAGCAACAGAAATAAAATTTTGACCTCACTATCACCTTCTCCTGATTCTATAACTCCTAAGCATAAAACATTCATTTTCTTGGTTGTGTGCTGCAAAAAGACCTCACTGAATTAGCTTTCAGGGATGCTTATGCAAGGATGCAAATTTATTCAAATTTGAGCTAATGAATCAGAAAGCAAAATCTCACTCCGAAGTTTCACGTTTAATCAATGATTAACCCAAATGCCTTTAGGAACTCTACTGCTATCTATCTTTGTAGGCTACCACATTTTTCTCCAGTGAAATCTGAAAACATTTCCCCTAAATCCTGCATTTTTTCTTTTTTTTTTTTTTTATTTATTTTTTATTATTATTATACTTTAAGTTCTAGGGTACATGTGCATAACGTGCAGGTTTGTTACATATGTATACTTGTGCCATGTTGCTGTGCTGCACCCATCAACTCGTCAGCACCCAACTACTCGTCATTTACATCAGGTATAACTCCCAATGCAATCCCTCCCCCCTCCCCCCGCATTTTTTCATCTTTATGTTTATAGTACTGTGTGTATCAGGATAGAGTTACTTTACTTGAGTACCTGAAAAATGCTTCCACACAAAGGCAGTATTTGTAAGTTCCCAGCACTATGGACATTACAGGGCATGGAACGGATAGAGTCCCTATATAATACCAGCCGTTCCACACCTCTATACCCGAATTTCAAGACATTTCCTCACTTAGCCTACATGAAAAGGGGCCGCAAAACCCTAAGCAGCCATTCTTCTGCTGACATGGTCACTTCCCCAGCCCTGAACAGGACTGACCACCAACATCAAACTAAAGAGAACGACAACTCCTAGGCACCACCTCTCTCTACCTTAAGTCACTACTTAAAACAAAACAAAACAAAACCTAGAAACTCTTGTTCTCAATGTCTGATGTGTGATGCTGGGTACTAGTCTACAAATGCCCCCTCTAACACAGCCTTCATCTTTTTTTTTTTTTTTTTTTTTTTTTTGAGATGGAGTCTCACTCTGTCGCCCAGGCTGAAGCGCAGTAGCATGATCATGGCTCACTGCAACCTCCGTCTCCAGGGTTCAAGTGATTCTCCTCCCTCAGCCTCCCAAGTAGCTGGGACTACAAGTGCATGCCACCATAGCCAGCTAATTTTTTTGTATTTTTAGTAGAGATAGGGTTTTGCCATGTTGGCCAGGCTAGTCTCGAACTCCTGACCTCAATGATCTGCCCACCTCGGCCTCCCAAAGTGCTGGGATTACAGGCATGAATTACTGTGCCTGACCTGAGCCTTTATCTTTGAATGACATTAACTGCCAGCCTATCCATACCAATCTGTCCACTGATAAATGCTTTGTGTTTTCCCTGCTGGTAACAATGAAAAAAGATAAAACTCAAATGATGAGGACCAAAGAGGGAAGAGTTAAGTTCATCACTTTGGGTTTCTCCTTCAGGAGGGCCTGTAGGGACATCTCGGGGGGAAGATACAGAAAAGCATGTTGGAGTGAATAGCATGGCATACCATCTTGATTACACAAGACACACTGGTAACAAGACGACACCACGTCTCTCCCAGTGGCTGCAGAGGCAACAGCATCCACAAGAAAGTCTCAGAAGCCCACCAGTCTGTTTCCATCACAGACCAGTCACAGATTTGAGCTCCCTGGGCTTACTTTCCTCCTTGAAGTTATCATTAATTGGGCTGCACTTTCCCACAGACATTAGATAACTGAGCCTGGGTTCCTGACCAAGGACTCCAGATCAAAGAGACAAAGATGCAAATAAATGTGACAGGAGGAAACACACAACCTCTGCCTCTGTTAAGTATTCAAAATACAGCCATTTGCAACGGAGGGAGAAAAGAGTGGCGGTTTTTAAGGAAATTAGACTTAAAGTTGGCTGCACTTAGAATCACCTGGGGAAGAGTTTCATAGTCTCTCACTAGGCTGCATCCTAGAAAAATTAAATCAGAATTTCTGCGAGTGGAACCCAGAGAGCAGTCGCTTGCAAAGCTCCCCAGCTGATTCCAATGTATAGTGAAGTTTGAGAACCAGTGGGATATGGGCATCTCAGAACTACTGAGGATTTCTGTTATAAAATGGCCTCTTTTCCACCCCTCCTGATTCTGCTATGCCCCACCCAGCTTAAAAAGACATACAGCTGGTGCTCCTAATTGCAGGATTTTATATTCTATGGGTGTGTTGAGGACAGAAAAACAGATTGAGAACCACTGAATTAGATGATCCCTAAAGACACTTTCGGCACCCAACTATTTTTCTGTGATTCGAATTGCATCTCACATAATCTATGGAATGCTATAAACACCAACGGAAAACGTCATGGTTTGGGAACATTTCTTTATGCAACCAGGGCTTATTATAAAGCCCACTTTCTTGCAGAAGCCATTTGGTTAACAGGCTTGGTATTTAAAAGGCTTTCAGTCATAATAGATCTTCCAATGTACATGCAAAACTCTGGAAGGTAAAATTAATTACCTTCCATTTTCTTTCACTCAAAGCCTCCAAGGATATAAACACACATTTCTGTTTCGCTCTGGTAAATGAAATCAGAAGCTGCATCTGTCACATGGTTTCTAACCGAGCCAGTATTTGGCGGTTCAAACTCTGTCCTCTCAGCCATTTCTGTATTCTTTGTTCGGCAGCTCTGTGCACACTGCCGCATTATACCCAGGCTCTCGGCGAGGGCAAACAGGAAACACATTCTTTTCTCCAGCAGAAAAAGATGTAACTTGTCTTTTATTTTTCTTCTGCATGAGACAAGACTATTTTATTCTATCCATTTGGTTCCTGCAGTCCCTCGCCAACCCCTCCCGCCCCCACCGCCCTTTTTTTTCCTGTTTTGTTTGGTGGTGAAAAACCAAGACTAGAAATGAAGTAGAAAAAAATGTTTTTTTGCCTTTTTTCTCTCTAGCCAATGATCTAAAATAGAATCACAACTGATTCTGATGGTAACAATACCGCTTTCTCTGGAAACTATTTTTGCATTGCAGACCTCTCTCTGCCTCCAGAAATATATAACACTTTCCTTCACTGCGGAGTCAACAGCTCTCTAGGCCAACTAGAACAATGGGCGTTTAACTAGAAATGAACCTGTAGGCGTCTCAGGCTTGAATATGCAAACAACTTACCTGGGGCCCTTGTCCTGGGACATTTTGAGAAGCAAGGATTTAGACAGTGGTTTTCAGTCTTGACGCACGTTGGAATTAACTGGAGACCTTTATAAACTGATGCCCAACCCCACCGCAGATCAACAGAACCTGAAGAACCTGAATCCATGTGATGTGGCAATTAATAATTATAAAACTACTCTAGGTGATTCTAATCTAAGCCAATTCCCAGAGAATAACATCATAAAATAGTACTTAGCGATAATCTCTCCATTCCACAATTCCTCCAGTAGCAAGGGGCTAGGAGACAGATGATATTAAATTCAAATGTGTGGATAATGGCTAATTTCTGTTCCTAGGGAGGTTAACATATATACCAGCAGTAAAACCACCTACCCAACAAATATCTGTGGAATGCCTACTAAATCCCAGGAAAACTGTGCTGGGCATTGGGAGTACCATGAAGAATAAAACAGACTTGGTTCTTACCTTCATGAAGCTGACAGTTTAGTGGGGAAAGGCCTTACTCAAATAATCACATAAATCCATGTGATTTCAAGCCACAGTGAGTGCCAAGAAGGAAATGAACCTAGGATGCTGAGAACATGGAGCAGGGATGGTTTCACATTAGATGCAGGCAAGCATATGGTTTATGGTTCAACCAATGATCTCAGAATCATGTTTTTTTTTTTTTAATTGTGGTAAAATATACATAAGATGAACTTTACAGTTCAGTGGCATTAACGACATTCACAAAGTGATGTAACTCTCACCTCCACCCATTTCCAGAACTTTATTTTTTTTTTTATCACCAGAAGCAGAAACTCTGTAACCATGAAATAACTACTCCCCATTCCCCTCTGCCAATCACATTTTTTTTAACTGAAAAGGATTTTGTAAGCTTGTATTTCAATAGCCTAATTTTACAGGGGAGGAAGACTGACTTTCCAGTTCAGAATACTTGCCACAGTAGTGTGTTGTAAAACATAATTAGACATGAAAGAAATGCTATTAGCTACATGCTATTATTGTCAGAGGCATGTGAACCAGAGCAACTCCATCTTAAATAGGAGCTGGGTAAAATGAGGCTGAGACCTACCGGGCTGCATTCTCAGATGGTTAAGGCATTCTATGTCACAGAATGAGATACGAGATCGGCACAAGATACAGGTCATAAAGACCTTGCTGACAAAACAGGTTGCAGTAAAGAAGCCGGCTAAACCCCACCAAAACCAAGATGGTGATGAGAGTGACCTCTGGTTGTCCTCACTGCTACACTCCCACCAGCGCCAGGACAGTTTACAAACACCATGGCAACGTCAGAAATTTACCCTATATGGTCTAGAAAGGGGAGGCATGAATAATCCACTCCTTATTTAGCATATAATAAAGAAATAACCATAAAATGGGCAACCAGCAGCCCTCAGGGCTGCTCTATGGATTAGCCATTCTTTTATTCCTTCACTTTCTTAATAAACTTGCTCTCAGTTTACTCTATGGACTCGCCCTGAATTCATTCTTGCGTGAGATCCAAGAACCCTCTCTTGGGGTCTGGATTGGGACCCCTTTCCTGTAACACTATTAATTACTCTCAATAGTCATTGAAAAAGGAAGTGTTGAACTTCCCAGCCTATTGAGGGCAGGAGTGAGGTAAGCTCTACCAGGGTTTCTGTCTCAGCACCATCGATACTTGGGGGCCCTTTCATTCTTTTTTTTTTTTTTTTTTTTTTTGAGACGGAGTCTCGCTCTGTCGCCCAGGCTGGAGTGCAGTGGCGTGATCTTGGCTCACTACAAGCTCCACCTCCCGGGTTCACGCCATTCTCCAGCCTCAGCCTCCGAGTAGCTGGGACTACAGGCGCCCGCCACCACGCCCGGCTAGTTTTTTTTTTTGTATTTTTAGTAGAGACGGGGTTTCACCATGTTAGCCAGGATGGTCTCGATCTCCTGACCTCGTGATCCACCCGCCTCGGCCTCCCAAAGTGCTGGGATTACAGGCTTGAGCCACCGCGCCCGGCCGGCCCTTTCATTCTTTGTCCTGGCGAGCTGTTGCACTGTAGGATGTTTAGTAGCACCCCTGGCCTCTATCCACTTAACTCTAGTAGCACCCCCAACTCCAGTTGTAACAACCAAACTCGTCTGTCAGATGTCCCCTGGGGGGCACAATTGGCCCTGGTTGAGAACCAGTGAGTTAGAAGGATGCTTTTTCTTCAAGGGCTGAAGAACTCAGCTCAGATTGACTTAGGACCAAAAAGAAGACTTATCCTCCCTTTTAAGAGAACAAATCCGATTCTTACACCAGTAAAGCTGCAATATATCCACAATGGTGCATATTGAGACCACTGGGGAGTTTTTAAAACTCCCTATGTTCAGATCACACTGCAGACCAGTTAAACCAGAAGTTCTGAGGATGGGGCTCTGGCATCAGTAATTTTTAAAGCTCCCCAGGTGATCCCAATGTGCAGCCAAGGTTGAGAGCCACTGAACTAGTGTTTAGATTGGTGCAAAAGTAATTTCAGTTTTTGCCATTACTTAAAAAAAAAAAAAAAGGCAAAAACCGCAATTACTTTTGCACCAACCTAATACTTGCTATTCAAGTGTGGTGGTCCATGGCCCAGTAGTCTCAGCATTACCTGGAAGGTCATTAGAAAAATGGAGTCCCTGGCCCCACCCCAGACCCAACAAATCAGAATCTGCGGATGAACCAGACCCCCAGGTGATTCAAATACATTTTAAATGTTGAGAACTGCTGCTCTGGAATTCATAAAAAATTGTGCTTTCGGAGTCATGCTAATTAATCTTTTCTTTCAGGTTTACAAAGCAAGTCAGATAGAAACCAAAACAACAACAACAACAACAACAAACCCTGCAAATGGTAATTCTGAAAGAGCTGCTTCTCAATTGTCTTCCTCTCAGCCCAGGAGGCCACACTTTTGGGGACGGAAACACAGAGGGAGAAATGTGGCATGTTCGCCATTGTGGACATTTGTCTGAGCTTGCAGTTCCCAAAAGGGGGACCAACGCACTGCCATGTGCTCCGTGGGTGTTTAATATTTGTTGGCAGGCTCACCTACCCAAATGTGAGAACAAAGTGTGTTTTCCCAGCACTGGGGGAAATTGATCCCCTAATCACTTCATACGATTTAAGTCTGCTTGTCTCTAGGTTTTGGAAAGCAGTGAGGCTGGAGGAAGGCAAGGAGGGGAAGACTAGAACAGTAAGGGGTGAAGCAAGGGGTTACAGAGAGCACGGATGCACTGCTATACTCAGGGCAGGGAAAAAACAGAAGAAAAGTATGCCAATCACTGCATAATGAATTCTCTACTGGCTGCCAAGTAGGAGCCACAGAACAATGAACAATCTGAGCAGCTTCTGTTCCCACAATGCAGCCTTGTGAAAGTCCACAGGCTGAAAATTCTGCCTACCATGCACTGGGCATGTTTCTTGCTGGGCTTGGCTCTAGACCTGGACAGCAAATTGTGTACCTAAGAAGCATTTCATTTCAGGGCCAGGAAAATGAACATTTGAACTTCCTGTCCAGCATAGCTCTAGGTGCTATGACAGAATTTCTTTTTCTGGAAATCACTTTCTCAAGGAAAAGTGAGCCTTCAAAACAATAGTGGTTGTCCAGGTAGCTGAACATTGACATAGTAAAATGGTATCAAGAATCTCCTTGCCAACTAAACCATCACATAGGCACAGCTGGAGGATAATCATGTTGCCTTTGAGTGTTCAGTCATTATTTGTCTACTAACTTGACAAGTCATGTCGGCATTCTCCATAAATACGTTCTCACATGGACTAACATAGATGATAATATTTGCAGGTTTTGCCATTACTTTTTTTTTCTTTTCTTTTTTGAGACGGAGTCTCGTTCTGCCACCCAGGCTGGAGTGCAGCGGCGCGATCTCGGCTCACTGCACCTCCGCCTCCTGGGTTCAAGTGATTCTCCTGCCTCAGCCTCCCGAGTAGCTGGGATTACAGGCACATGCCACCACGCCCAGCTAATTTTTATATTTTTAGTAGAGACGGGGTTTCACCATATTGCCCAGGCTGGTCTTGAACTCCTGACCTCATGATCCACCTGCCTCGGCCTCCCAAAGTGCTGGGATTACAGGAATGAGCCACCTGGCCCGGCCTGCCATTACTTTTAATGGTAAAAGCCACAATTACTTTTGCACCAACCTAATACAACCCACACAATCAATTTCTGTGCATGCTTATATACCAAGTGGCCTACCAAAACTGTCTCCAAACTGACATTTTGAGAAGCTCAAGAATACTCACTTCTTCAGATAAAATCTGTTTTTTGTTTTAATAGATGGGGTCTCACTCTGTCACCCAGGTTGGATTCAAACTGCTGGGCTCAAGTGATCCTCCTGTCTTGGCCTCCCAAAGTAGCTGGGACTACAGGCACATGCCACTGCTACTGGCAAAATCTGGGGTCTTAATACTGCTTACCCAGTAAATAAAGGGTAAATTTTCATTTTAGTCCCTCCTCTGAAAAGCTCTTTGCAAATAACAAAATCTTTACCTGTAATCTCAGCACTTTGGGAGGCCGAGGCAGGAGTACTGAGGTCAGGAATTCAAGACCAGCCTGGGCAAGATCCCGTGTCTCTACAAAAATAAAATATCTTCGCCAGGCGTGGTGGTGCGTACCTGTACTCCCAGCTACTTGGGATCGCTTGAGCCCAGAAGCTCAAGGTTACAGTGAGCTATGATTGTACCACTGTACCCCATTCTGGGTGACATGAGCAGGATCTTGACTCAAAAACAAATACATAATAAACATTTTAAAAAATCATTCTTAGCTTGTGAGCTGTTCAAAAACAGCGGGCCAGATTTGGTCCATGGGTCATGGTTTGGCAAACTCCGATCTAGATGGCCATTTTATGATCAGATTTGATCCCTAAATTACATACCTGAATTGGCAGTTGTGTTTATCATAACTTAATATGAAGTTAAAGATTTTCAGTACAAATGTAGCATTTCTTAAACATGGTCTCAGGGATCCCCGAAATCTCACATCTAAGAACTCCATATTAAAAGCATATAATTAATTATCTTAGTTTCTCGAATGACTAGATTTTCCTCCTAGGTTAAATTAAGTTACCTACAAGCATGAGAGTGTGGTGGCCACAATGAATCTACAAAAAAAACACATTCTTCCTGTCAAATATTGGCTTCTGCCTTCTCTCTGACCAACACATTATTGGAGTTGATGACAATTTACATCATATACAAGCTTAAATTTCCTTTCTTTTCCCTGCTCTGTATCTGAGGGCCAATCTTAATGAAAACCAATGGTCAAATTTGACTGAATGGCCAAAGCAGCAGCCAAAATCAAGAAAGACATCAGGGACCACAAAATGTTGTGTGTGTCCTGAGTTACTGAGTTACTGGACAGCCCATGGTTTTTAATACCCCACAAATAAGGGCTCATACACCAAAAGTCACCTACTAGCTGGTATCTTTACTTTCACTCATAAACTAGAGGTCCCCAAGTCACTGAAGGGAAGCCTTCCACAGATCTCGTTTATTTTATTCACTGAAAGTAATTGAGCCTGGTGCATGTGTGCCTTTGCCATTAGGGGTACTATGCAAGAGAAGAGAATTTGCCTTCTGTGCAGAGATGTCGTAAACGGATGGAGGTCTCCCTCCTCTTCTCCCAAGGGGTCTTAAACATGCCTGGAGGCTTAGAGTAACAGGCTGAAACTCTGCAGGGCATTCCTTCTCTCCACATCCTCAGAGACCTCATGGGGAGAACTTGCTGGCACCAGGCCTGGATTCCCGGGATAAGCAAAGCTGATTCCAAGATGGAAACTCACTGTCACTTGGGAAAAGGTTGTCTCTCTAGGACATCTCAGGGAACAACACTGTTTCCACATGCATAAGGAAGACAGGGAAGCAAAGCCCAGACACACTGATCCCCTCCAGGTGACCCCAAAACATTTCAGTCCACTAAGCCTTTAAATGAGCCCACGGATTAAACGGACGTGCATCACAGTCACTGTATGAATGACACAGAACCCCTCCTCTTCAAACTAGAACCTCACTCTTAGATAGAAGACTTGAAAAAAACTATGTAGTATTATTGCAGTAAATCTGGACATAGTACTGTGAAATCTAGCTAAACAGACAAGCTAGACAATAGAAGTTTATCAAGCAACCTTCACCACATTTGATCTCTTACGTGAATTTGTATAAGGCAGGTTTTTTCAGCCACGGATTGTAGGCACATTTCATTTATTATAGGGTTAGAAACGAATATTCCTATTTAGCATATTTGTCCTCTTAAAATAGTTGTCACAGGCTATTTTATTGTACCTTGTTACAAATTAAAACATAGCCTCACACACTCATTTGCTACCAATTATTTACAAGTGAAACAAAAATTCATAAAACCACATAAGAAAGAATACAGGAGATCAAACAGTTGGTTAAAAGTAATGTTGGGTTCTTTTCTAAATAGCAGTTTGCTATGGAACCACTTTACATGTTATATCTTGCATCTGCAACAAAAGGGTCTGCTGTTTTTAACTGATTTTAAGGATGAAACATAAATCTGCTAAAATGTGGAGGTTTATATAAGCAGAGAACCAAAGCAGGCCTCCCATACACTCCCCCTATCTCTTATCCTCTGACAACTGCTCAGTCCTAGGAGACATAAATGACAATAATAAGTAAGTCGCAGTCACTGTTCTCCCTGAAACATTACAACATCATTTTGGTGAGAAAAAAAGCTCTTCATTCCTTGCCAAGTGAATATTTTCTTTTGAGGGTTTTTCTCATAATGGGAGAAACCTGGGGCATCGCAGCTGATGCTCTGCTTTCTTTGTAGCTTCTAAATATATCCACATAATCACAACAGCCCAGGGGGACCATAAGCTCCTTAGCATCTTTCTGCTATGATCCTATCCCACAGGAAGGCATTGACAAGGGCTACAGTAAAACCCGTAAATCTAATTTTTGTAGAACATAATAATGACCTGGTACTTTTTTTCATTTTGAGTTGTTTTAAGATTTCTAAGCTTGTGTTGAAACATGCTATTTCATTTCCCTAGAGGAGAATAATTCCTTTAGCAAAATTCTTCGGTCAAACCCATGTGTATTTTGGAATAGAACAAAAGCTGGGGGTGGGGGGTGAAAAAACCCACTAACAACAACATATTCTGGGGAAAGAATTATATAGCCAGTTATTAACAAACCTTTCTGGAAAGTGACTAGTGTAAAACAATAATGAATGTTAGAATCAGCTGTAAAGCAACCATTTTAAAATGTTTTAGACACTTCTACAACCTTAAAATCCTCATTTCTTCCCAAGAAACACCTGCCAATATCTTGAAATCTAGGTGTCTGGTTCTTGGGGCAGAAACAATTAGCATTTTTGAAAACCTTAACAGAGTTTTAGAAAAATCTTAAATATGGGACTGGGCATGGTGGCTCACTCCTGTAATGCCAGTATTTTGGGAGGCCCTTGGGAGGATCACTTGAGCCCAGGAATTCAAAACCAGCCTGGGCAACATAGTGAGACACTCTTGCTAGAAAAACTTTTTTTTTTTAAATTAACCATGTGTGGTGGCACACACTTGTAGTCCCAGCTATTCAGGAGGCCGAGGCAGGAGGATCTCTTGAGCCCAGGAGGTCAAGGCTGCAGTGAGCTATGATCTTTTTTTTTTTTTTGAGATGGAATCTGGCTCTGTCGCCCAGGCTGGAGTGCAGTGGCCGGATCTCAGCTCACTGCAAGCTCCGCCTTCCGGGTTTACGCCATTCTCCTGCCTCAGCCTCCCGAGTAGCTGGGACTACAGGCGCCCGCCACCTCGCCCGGCTAGTTTTTTGTATTTTTTAGTAGAGATGGGGTTTCACCGTGTTAGCCAGGATGGTCTCGATCTCCTGACCTCGTGATCCTCTCGTCTCGGCCTCCCAAAGTGCTGGGATTACAGGCTTGAGCCACCGCGCCTGCCTAGCTATGAGCTTGACACTGCACTCCATCCTGGGTGAGTGTGGTGTCATAATCATGGCTTACTGCAGCCTTTTTTTCTCCTTAAAAATAAAAAAATCTTAAACATGGTGTTTATGAACAAAAACATAAATAATACACAGCTAGAAGATAGGCAGTCCATCATTTTAAGAATTAAGAGAAATGAGACCTCCGTATGGCTAGAAAAAATAACAGAAGGAACTACCATGACTCCTATGAAAGGTGTCACCCCAAGTTAAAGGGTTATTGGTAAGAAATCATATCCTGTAGAGACAAAAAAACAGAGCCAGCTGTTCAGAAAACACATTATGCTTAGATATTAACCCTCATGCTTATAAAAGCTACTTTTTAATGCAAGAATTAAAATGTTTCTAAATAATATTACACAGGACCATATGAAATTGCTAGTTTTGTAGGTAAAACATGGCCCCATATTGACAATTTCTCTCTCTTTTTTAATTGAGACAGAGACTTGCTCTGTCACCCAGGCTGGAGTGCACAGTGGCATGATCTCGGCTCACTGCATCCTCTGCCTCCCAGGTTCAAGTGATTTTCCTGCCTCAGCCTCCCAAGTAGCTGAGACTACAGGTGTGTGCCACCACACCCAGCTAATTTTTGTATTTTTAGTAGAGACGGGGTTTCACCATGTTAGCCAGGCTGGTCTCGAACTCCTGACCTCAGGTGATCCACCCGCCTCAGCCTCCCAAAGTGCTGGGATTACAGGCGTTAGCCACTGCACTCTGCCATATTGACAAGTTCCTATGTTCGCTCTAACACAGGAATTACGTAGAGATAGAAGACAGGGTAATCTAGAGTTTTAAAAATTAAGAGAAATTGTGATGGTTCAGTTCATTAACTTGATTTTACCCATGGAAACACAAATAAAGAACATTTATAAAGAACAGTCAACTGCTCCACAGACATGTTTTCATTTGTAGGAAAAGTCTGGATTCGCTTGTCTTAAGTATATACAATACACAGACTCCACACAGTTGGGCTCAGTCTATAAGTCCCACTGGCCTTAAGATTTGTTAGAGTTGTGTACAGAGTCAACACATGTTTAAACCACCTTAATTGACCCAACACATCTTTTCTCCCTTCTATGAATGGATCAGTATTATCCAGGTGACATTTACTTACTGTCATAGTATCTTCCAAGACAGACTGTGGTTAAACTCACAAACACCTCCCAGGAGCAAACTGCATCTTAATAAATTTCATTTAACCTGAGAGTAAAATTACACTTGACAGAAAATAAAAGCTCTCAAACAACCCATCCTCAGATGAGCTACTTTTATCTCTTGCTACTGTTTTAAATTATTCATACACAAACTGACTATATTAACACATTAAATAATCCGGATGCTGCCACATGTACATACCATGAAACAGGAGTGGTTTGTTAATAAGCATCCCTAGATCTATGCATCAATCTATCTGTCACTCTCTGGAGGGGAAAATCCTCCACAGTGAATTCTTGATTATTTCTGTTGTTTAAAAGAATCTTCAATCTGTGGATAATACTGTACTACTTTCCTACCCAGCTGCAAGTCATATTCAGAAGTCCAAAGGAATGTCCCAAGTTTGTTCCAAAAATGTCCAGATGGGCTCGCTCGAACACCACTCCAATAAACAGTGCCAGCCAGGCGTACACAGCCTGGTCAGCCCACCCCATTCCTGCCCAATAAGGGACAGGCATTCCCATCCTTCAACTAGCAGGGTCTCCTTTGCTACATGTAAATCTCCTCTGACAGCTCATGACTCCAAAAGTGTTTTCCTTTTAATTGGCTTAACTGCATTTCTTTATATTACAATTAACTTACTTCCCCATTTTAAATCAACTAGAGTAATCTATTAATGTCAATTGCAGAGCTTGACCACTACAAACTATTTGGGGCTATCACACTGAGTTGAATATCACTCTTGCCAAGGAGAAAGGGTATCTGTATTTGTCCGTGCAGCTTTACTGGGAGTAAGTGCATGATTTCCTTTAGGCAAGGGTTTCCAACCTCAGTACAATGGATATTCTGGGCCAGATAATTCTTTCTGATGGGGGCTGTCCTGTGAATTGTAGACTATTTAGCAGCAACCCTGGCCTCCACCCACTAGATGCCAGTAGCATCCTCTAGTTATAACAACCAAAAATGTCTGCAAGATACTGCCAAAAGGCCCCTGGGGAACAAATCACTTCTGAGTGAGAACCACTGCTTTCGGCTTTCTGAAATTCTTAAAATAGTTTAAGGGCTAATTTTAATCGCCTCTGTGTATTCTTAGGCTACTGCTGCTCAAAGTATGGTTCTGGCACCAAGCAGCAGCTATATTACCTGGGAGTTTGTCAGAAATGCAGAATCCCAGGCCTACTTGAATCAGAAATCTGCATTTTAATAAGATTCATGGGTGATGCCAATGCACATTAAAGTGTGAGAAGCACTAATCACCTTGGTTGGAATTTATAATTTAGTATCTTAGAAAGATGATGATTAGGAGCGAAAGGTGCCAACTATGGGCTGACAAGCCAGAATCATGTGTCATTCAACCATTGATTTCTTTCCATTTATGTTTGGCTTGATGTGTGCTCTTTATTTCTTTATATAGAAAAACTGGAAGAAGAGAAATCACGTGCTCCCTCTGAGGTCTTGCTTTCTCACAGAGCTTAGCTCTATGTGAGTCACCTGGCTGTGTCATCCTCTCAGGCTCATCATAAGATACTAGGAATCACAGCCCAGACAAGGGGGTTTGTCTTGTACAAACTCAGGTATATGCTTCTAAGGTAGCATGATACTAATTTTAAAAAAATAACTGAAAAATATAACTGAAAAAATAACTGAAAAAAATATTTCTACATATTAAAAATAACTGAAAATATAGAATATGCCTTTTCAACACAGGCAAGATCACCCCAACAGGATGAAAATGGCTTCTTGAGGGGCAAAAACAATTTTACTCGTTAATGCATATAAAGCACAAATATACACACAGCACATAGATATGCAGTGTATCTGGGGTGTTAAGATTGCATAGGGGCTGGGCATGGTGGTTCATGCCTGTAATCCCAGCAGTTTGGGAGGCTGAGGTGGGCAGATCACTTGAGGTCAGGAGTTCGAGACCAGCCTGACCAACATGGTGAAACCCCATCTCTATTAAAAATATAAAAATTAGCCATGAGTGGTGGTGGGTGCCTGTAATCCCAGCTACTCAGGAGGCTGAGACAGGAGAATCACTTGAACCCAAGAGATGGAGGTTACAGGGAGCCGAGATGGCACCACTCCAGCCTAGATGACAGAGCGAGACTCCGTCTCAAAAAAAAAAAAAAAAAAAAAAAAAAAAAAAAAAAAAAATTGCATAGGGAGGCAATTAGGGAAAAAAATGCTTTAAAAGTCTCCCAGGTTGTGGGGCGATAATAAATTAAAAGGTTGAAAAAAATGGATACAAAAATGTAGCCTGGGTAAATGGATGGATTGTCAGCAACAACCCACAGGAACCCACTAGTAGTCTATTTGTGTCAGAAGACAGAAACACGCAAGTAAGGAATAGGAAAGACGATGAATAACGAGGACCAAGAACAGTCTGGGGCCCATGTTGCTGTGATCATACCTCCAGATGGGCTGCTCCTCAGTGGTGACTCCCAGCCCAGTCACTTAGGAGCTGTAGGGACATTGAGCAACTTTCACCCTCTCCATGCCCCCCCAAATTCCCTACCACCCGAGCAAGTTGACATGAGAATGAAATGCAGTCATTATTGGAAGGCATCCAACACGACCTGGCATAAAGCTAGTTTTCGTGAAATGTTAGCTCTTTTCCCATTAATCATCCTCTCCAGTTGTAAGATTTTTAAATGTCATTAATTTTGTTCCTTGAGCAAATCTATTCCTTCTTGTATGGATTCTGAATAAATCATAAGTAGAACTTTATTATATGATAAAGTATTTGTAAATAGATGAGACTCTCTTATCTCATCCTGAAAATAACTCATTTAATAGAGTGAAGTTAGATGGAAGGTTTAGTCCAAAAGCTTCACACAGTCACGTGTTCTGTAATGCCTCACAGGTGGTCCTAAAAATCATCACTCTGCAAAATGCACAATAAAAAACACAGGGCTTATGAGAAAAATGGGGTTAGGTAAACAACACTCAAAAATTTCATCAGTGACATTTACAAAAAGATTGCAACCTAATAAAAATGGTAGCACCATTTCACACACATTAAATAGTTAAGAAATACATAAACACAACAATAAATGTGTTGCTTCGCCTAGAAAAAGGCCTGATGTTGGCTGTGGGGTGGGCGTCAGAAGGGCTGCGGTTGTTGAGTTACTGGGAAGGGCTGGAGGGAGGGTCACGCGAAATTGGAGGGAAGGTCATAACAACAGATGTGGACAGGTGTGGCTCTTAACACACGGAGTAAACCAAGGTAGTTGTAGACACGAGGTTGTGTATGTGTGTGTTTTTGTGTATTCTGACATCATGTAGTTCAGGTGGGCGCAGTTTTCTGCAATCACCTAATGTTTCACCAAGAAAAAATGGTATTAAGCAAATCCAAGATTCTGATTATGCACATATTGTTCATGGTTTCAAAGCAAGCATTACAGGAGAACTATCTGCCTGTTATATTCCAAAGCTGCTTAACTTTTAAATCTTGGATAGTCTCTAAAAAAAGGAGGATCTGTTTTCTAAAGGATGTTTTAAATCAGAATCAGACCCATCAACTATAGTCTGAAGCCTGCAAATGGAACTCTCTAGCCCATTTTTCTCTGACAATGCTTCCAACTAATAACGTTTCACAGGATTCCTGAGTTTCTATAGAGTTCAAGTATTTACAAAAGTCACACAACATGCTGAACACAGGAGGAAGCTGCAGAGATGGTTCTAGACTTACAGAGAGGAGGCTATATGCAAAAACCCCTGTATGATTGGCAATGTCCCTTTGCCTCTCTGAGCCTCAATTATAAGATTGTTTTGAGGATCAGACAGCATATCTTGAAATTACCTGGGCCAATGTTTGAAAAATATTAGTTGAATGTAAATCTGAACATAGATTGACTCATAATCATGAAGAAAGTATAATCCTGCTCCTTCTAAGAGGTAAGGTGCATTGAATTGGAAACACCCACTACTATCTCTGCATAAAATGGTCAAGTGGTCATTGAGGTAGCTAAAAAAATGCAGAGAAAATAGAAAATAAGCATCCCAAACACTAAGGTAGTTACAGATATAGGAAGATGTGAGGGAAAGCAGCCGCTTCTCCTAATTCAAAGAGAATTTCATTTTCTCCCTCTAGGTTTCGTCGGCTCTCATCTCCCTGGTTTCTTGTGTTGCCGTCTGGAATGCCCCATTTCCTTGTCTAAAAAAAAAGAGGACTCAAACTTCCAAGTCTATAAAAATTATTCTTGCTCAATTCATTCCTTCTGTCATGGTGTTTGAAGGAGCTTCAGAGTCATCTGACTTGGTTTCACTCTCCCCCTAAACCTGCCAGGGATGAGGACCAGTTGTTCCTAAAGTCCAGCCAGCCAGACGAGGTCACATAGCAAAATCCAAAAATATGTGCTTCCTTGTACTGGGGACTCTGGGTTCAAGTATGCTACTGGAGTAGAGAACACGCACTTGTACCTGAAGGATGCAGATCGTAAGAACCTGGCTGTGAACTTGGTGAAACCGAGCACGGGGCCTCTTCCGTAAATTCTCCTACTGATTCCTACTCAACCCAGGACTACAAGCTGGACCTCCAGGGAGCTTTCCCAACCAAGAAAGAGATGCTCTGAAATCCTAAGTCTACCTGCTGATTTTATTTGTCATTACAATTAAATGACCTCTAATGTTAAGTTTTATTTTAAAAAAAGAATTGCTAAGTGTCACATAGAAGCAAAAAGTGACAACACAAAGTTACACTAGAACTATACACTTGTATAGTTCAAGTTTTGGCATTTGTTGGTCTAAATTCATAATTCCTACATGATCATTAAGTTTGTAGTGGAAGCAGAATATTAGTTGACTATGGAACAGGAGTATAAGTTTTCCTGGCAGACTCAGTGTACCATCTCTGAGTTTGAATCTTTTTTTTTTTTTTTTTTTTGAGACAGAGTCTTGCTCTGTCACCCAGGCTGGAGTGCAGTGGCGGGATCTTGGCTCACTGCAAGCTCCGCCTCCCAGGTTCACGCCATTCTCCTGCTTCAGCCTCCCGAGTAGCTGGGACTACAGGCGCCCGCCACCTCGCCCGGCTAGTTTTTTTGTATTTTTTTAGTAGAGACGGGGTTTCCCCGTGTTAGCCAGGATGGTCTTGATCTCCTGACCTCGTGATCCACCCGTCTCGGCCTCCCAAAGTGCTGGGATTACAGGCTTGAACCACTGCGCCTGGCCTGAATCTTCTTTAACAAAAATCCATTGCTATAGAAATACAAATAAGATCCCATTTAATAAGGTTTTTACTCTTTTCTGACAATTGCTACCGTCAAAAGCAACTGGGAAACACTCCAGGCCTTAAATACATGAATGTTTACCCTCGCTCAATTTGTTATTAAAGGCAATTCCATAAATGTGAATCGGATTTTTTTTTCTTTTTTTTTTTTTTTTTTTAGCATTTACGTTATCTCATTTGACCATTTCAGTCCTCTGAGCTACACATAGCATGTTTCCCCCATTGCATTAATGAAAATGGCTCGCTCATAAAATGCTTTCTCAACACTGCCTCATTTATTCTTCAGGGAGGGTATTACTCTATTGCCAACGAAGTCACTTAAGCACACAAAGTTTAAGTGGTTTGATCTCATGATCTCATGAGACCCAGGTCTCTGCCCCTCAGTCCAGCACTGTTCTATTCTGCCACAACAGCTACCACCTGAAGGAGCTGCCCAACAGCCAGCCGAAAATCCCTAAGGAAACCAGGAGAAGAACCACGGGCTTCTGTCTCCTACCCGGTCAGGGCTCATGACCCACACCCACAACCAAACTTCAATCCAATCACAGAGAAGCCTGTCTCTCTTTATTCCCACCATCTTGGCAATTCCAATGACAGTTACTGGTGCCCACCAAAGCACATGACCTGCAGCACCACAGCCAACAACAGGAGGCCCACATGACCCAGTCTCATAGAGAAGTTACTAAAGATCAGTCTCCATCAAGAGGGCAGGAGGCTCAAGGGAAGAGTACCCAGTTGGATATTAATGGGTCTATCCATAGTTTGATTCCATCAGGTGATCCTAGAACTATCTAGGGCTCTCTGGGGCTGGACCCTGGGTCCTAGAAATGACCACAACCTAACATGGGTGTGAGAATCAGAGCTTCACTCAAGGAGGACCTCACTAAGGGCTAGCTGACTTGGACAGACTCACTCCCATGCATTGTCAAGGGGTCTTCTCCTGGTCCACCACTGCCCACTGTGACTCTGCAAGGCGAGAGCTCCTTGACACCAGGCCTAGACATCTCCTTCCAACTGTCTCCCACCCGGGGTCTCAAGGCATCTCTGGATTCATAGGGCCACCTCAGAAATCTAAATTTATATGAGGCTAACCCCCAGCACCCAACCATGAACCAGCCCAGGCAAATACTACCTCACAGGTACTGAACATTTGCTCTGCACCAGGCACCACTCCAGGCACTTTTCTTAGCGTCAGTATATTATTTATTCTTGACATCATCCTGCAAGGTAAGTACAATCCCCAATTTACCAATGAGGAAATTGAAGCTCAGTGAGAATAAGTATAGGCACTTGCCCAAAGCACGTAGTTAGCAGAATAAACACAGCATTCTGCCCCTAAGCTCACGTTCATTATCATTTTACCACGCAGGCTCTTGGATCTTCTCCAATGCAGAGCCAGTGTCCAGGCATGGTCAGGACAGCACAAGGTCGTCATCATGAACACCGTCATCCAACACCAATGCGTTACTCAGTGCAGGAGAAGTGATTCCTTCCAACAAGAAATCACAGATCCATTGGATTCCAGAACTGACTCTCACTAGGGCTGAAACATAAACTAAACAAATAGGACACCCCCCATGAGATGGGCCAGGGTTGAATGCCTGTGTCTGGCATCTGGGGTGGTAGAGCCAGAGGAACAAAGGACCAGGTGGACTCATGCAGGGCTCTGAAGGCTGGGTGGAACATGATATGGGAAAATGGGGTAGGGGCATCTCCACAGAGCTAGAGATGACTGCCCCTCAGTGGCTAGGAGGAGAGGGACAGGATCATTTGAGGAAGGGGAGGTTTTCCCCAAGATGAAGACACCAGTTAGACTGGGCTTCTTAGACTCCCTGGGCAGTCGTCTGAACCCTCCAGATCTCCTTTACAGAACAATGTTCTTAAATGTATGAAAAAATATACATAGCATTAGAAAGAAAACTAAATTGAAGTACATCAAAATAAAAAACAAGTTTGAAATATATATATAATAAATACATGTAATCATTTAGTTTTTATGTAAATGTAGAATACATATGTTCTGTTAATGCTAGTGGAGGTATAACATACACTTCCAAAGTAGTGATGAGTTTAATGATATTTTGAGATACCTGCAATAACTGTAATGGGATATGAAATTACCTGCGATTTCTATTAATGACCGAAGTCACAAGTATTGCTAAGTGACTGGTTTGCTGCCTGTATTCATAAGAGAACAAATGCTGTTTCAGTTAGAGGTTAGCGACAATACAGATAGATTTTTTTTCCTATCCCAATCCCTCCTGAGTTCTATCCCCCACAGGCCTGTTGGAGGCATGTGGACTCACTCGTGTGGGAGCCCTCTCTCCAGATCAGGGGTTAGCAAACTACAGCACAAATCAAATTGTATTGGCACACAGCCACACCCATTCACTTCCATATCATCTAGTGCTGCTTTTGCACTACGACAACACCGTTTAGTTGCAACAGATATTCACTATCTGGCTCTTTACAGACACAGTTTGCAGACCCCTACATTAGACAAACTAGGTGAGCTAGGAATTAAACCTCTGAGACCAGCTGGGGCTCAGGCCTGACACTCTCAGAGTATGCGTCCTGAAGAGTCCAAGCAGATCCTTAAGGTTTGACCAGGCAAGCAGTTTACACTTCAACCATCCTCTAGGTCTCCTGAACTCTCTAAAACTTAAGGCTATACAATAAATTTATTTCTGAGATCAAGATAGAGTGAGGCTCAGAGCAGGCTTCCTCCAGTTCAGGCCCACATCTGCCTTCAAGAAAAATCAGGCCAGATGCGGTGGCTCGCACCTATAATCTCAGTACTTTGAGAGGCCAAGGCAGGAGGATTGCTTGAGCCCAGGAGTTTGAGACCAGCCTGGGCAACATGGCGAGATCTCACCTCTACAATTAAAAAGTTAGCCGGGCATGGTGGTGCATGCCTGTAGTCTCAGCTACCCAAGAGACTAAGGTAAGAGGATCGTTTGAGCCCAGGAGGTCAAAGCTGCCGCAAGCTGTGATCATGCTACTGCGCTCCAGACTGGGCAGCAGAGTGAGACCCTGTCTCAAAAAAAAAAAAAATCCAATTATTCGACGCTTGAAAAATCAAATTATTTGATGCTCAAAGATGTGCTATGGCCTCTAGCATACCAAATCATTCCATACTCAAATGTGGCTCTATGAAGAATTTTAGTTCTTCACACAGTTTCTTAAACTCAGTGGCTGACATGGAATATTTCGTAAATACTATGATAAAATTACCTTTCAGAGTGAGCTACCTTGTAAAATGCCAAACTCACCCATGGTGCTAAGGAACGCAATGATGTCAATATTGCACATACGTAGGCCATCTGTACAACATGAAGATGACTGCCTCCAAGAAGGAGTTTTCTAGTCCAGTCAACCATTCTGCCTCTTCCATGTTGCCTGGGTAATTCTGATTTTTTAGACCAGCAATATATGTAATTAGCTATCATAAGAGCTTACCACAAGATGGATCAAGGTTCTACTGCTGCCTGCCTTCCCAGTTTCCTAGCCTTGTACCACATGTAATTGTTATTCTACTGCCATAAGCTTAAAAACCCCTATTTGATCTTGGATGTGAGAAGATTTGGTCTGAGCCAGTTATATCCTCCATTCATGAAACAATGGGATTAAAAAAAAAAACCCTCCGAATTCTTCTTGATGTTGAATATTAAACAATAGTTCAGAATTGTAAAAAGAGGCAAGGGCTGTGTTAATTCAAGAGTCACTGGTCTCTTAAATCAATTTCATTTATGCATTAATCCACCAGCTTCATAGACTTCATTTCATTTCTCCCCAAATAAAGAACATCTCGAAACCTTCAAAAACTTCAGAGAGATCAAATGTAAAGTAAAGGCTTCTTCTGTTGAGAATCTGAACAGCTGCTGTGGCTGAATTGTTTTTCTTCACCCCAAGACTGGGTTTTCTCTCCAGCAGCTGCTTTTGTTTTTTGTTCATGCACCTCCTCCCACTTCCCCTCCCCTAACCAGTTACAAAGTTGGGGGCTAGGGAGCATGCTGAAATACAAAGCAGTGCTTGTTACAAATTTGAGTAAGTCTGGGCTAATAGCCAAATTTAATTCTAAAGACCCATTTTGGAGGCTCAGCACTAAAATGGAATCCAGTATAGGCCTGGCTGTTTCTAGGACACCATGTCCCTATTGGGGGAAGGGGGTGGGGAGGGTAGCTGAATTTGACTCTATTGGTCATTAAGTATTGAAGATCTGATACATTTTTTTAAACCGCTACCCATAGAGCTAGGCTGTAAAAAGATTATCAGTTTGAAATGATTTGTAATTAGATGAAATTTTAAACTCAATGGATGTACTCTATATCACTCATGTTGTAACTCATATCTTTCAAACCACAACCTAACTAGACCTTACCTTGCTAGACATAGAGCAAATATAGGATTTTTATGGGTTTTAAAAGAAATGTCTAGCCCATATGATCTTCATATTTCAGGTTCAAATTCATTATACATATCTAGTACTTCAAAGAACTATTGGGAAAGAAAAATCACCCAAGTTCATAAACTCTTTTTAATGATCAGATATTCCCAAACTTGACTCCAAAGGACAATTTTCATAAGCTAATCTCAATAGATCCCTCTTTTACTAGTAAATTATGTGGTAGTTATGGGGAAAAATGCTATTTTGTGTTCTCTGGTCATCTACAGATTGATTCAGGAATGGTGGTCATAAAAGCAAGACCACTAACTTGAGAATGATCTCAACTACACATAAATATGATGGAATAAATATACAAAATAGTCTCTATGCTTTTTCTGCTTCTGTGTCTCCTGGTAGTCCTACAACACAATTACAGATTAATTAGGGTGTAAAGCTTAATTATTTATCCTTTTGTGCTCTGTCAAATCTTAAGTGACCACAAAAGCCCTATGGGGGATAATATCAAAGACAGCAACTGACATTGATTGGGTACTTCCCATATACTGACACAGTGCCTAGCACATTTCCTACATCTTTTCATTTGCTCTTTATGACAATCCAAGACATGGTTTTTTGGTTGTAGAGACTGTGACTTGGAAAAGCTAAATAATTTGCTAGTGAGGGGTAATACCAGGATTTAACCAGAGGTTCGTCTGACTTTACAAATTACTCTTAACCATTTAAAGTTATAGTTAAATTCAGCTGGGCACGGTGGCTCACACCTGTAATCCCAGCACTTTGGGAGGCCAAGGTGGGCGGATCACTTGAGGTCAGGAGTTCGAGACCAGCCTGATCAACATGGTGAAACCCTGTCTCTACTAAAAATACAAAATTAGCCAAGTGTGGTGGTGCACGCCTGTAATCCCAGCGAGGCAGGAGAATCACTTGAACCCGGGAGGTGGAGGTTGCAGTGAGCCGAGATCACGCCATTGTACTCCAACCTGGGCAACGAGAGTGAAACTCCATCTCTAAAAACACAAAAACAAACTTATACATTCAAATCCAGGTTTGTTTAATGTTAAAATGGACTACTAAAGATTGCACTTCATTTTTTAAATTGGCAGAAAAAAATGCTTGAAATAACAACTATTAATGTACTTTATTTCCAGAGGACTCTCTCAAGTCTTGATTTGTAGCCTATTCACTTTTACTTTACACACAATTATAACAGCTTCTCTGCTTTATCAACTGCTATTGGTGGCAGAACTCTGAGAATAGGAAGAAGTCATCACTGAGAGCACAAATGAGATTAAAGAAAGAAAATTATGGAAATTGCATGTAAAAAGTCAAAAGCACAGCTATTTGAAACCACTTAATGGAATAATTTGCTAGTGAGGGGTAATACCAGGATTTAACCACAGGTTCGTCTGTCTTTACAAATTACTCCACTTAATGTGTGGGGATAATTCCTCCTGTCTCACTCTTACATTGTGATATGGCACATGAGTGGTATCTATTATCAAAGAGACTTATAAAAATACATTAAAACTTGGGGGAGGCAATGCATATGTGA